>NC_134480.1:35112577-35361688 GCF_964194025.1 Convolutriloba macropyga | reverse complement strand
TAACTTGGCTAAATCAATGCAAGAATATTGATGAATTTGTGATCTTTTGTTGGGATAAACCGCTGGAAACTTGTGGCCAAAAAACTACATCTCTTCTCTAATTTTATATAGGGACCGAAGGTCAAAGAATCTTAAAATGTAAGCACCCCCACTTTCTTATTGAAAAAAGAACAATGAAAAAATTGAGGAAGGCCATGGATACTTTCATCAAAACTAATAACATCAGAAATGATAGATTCCTCTTTTTCTCTTTGAATCAAGATAGTTGAATCCGTTGAAAGCTTTTATGGAAAACTTATTGAACAAGCCGACGACTGCATTCTTAGTGATGAAGAGACTACACTAATTCATGACACATTCACCCTGAATTTGCTGGATTATGAGACGCAAAGGAAACTACTCAAAGAGAAAGTAGCACCTCCTAAAGCGCTAGAAAACGCAATCCATTTGGAAATGGGAAAACAAAATCAGCAAAAATATCAACCGAAACTCGAAAAAAAACAAACTCAGTCAGTAAATACAGTTCAAACCAGTTCGCGAAGATGCGCAGAAAATCTAAAAGGATACAATCTCAAATATGACCACCACAACAAACCAGCATCAATCAAATTGAATCAAAAACAAAAAAGTGACTAAGAAGAATCAGAAAACTACATCACTAGCTATAGGGAGCTATATGAACAAGTGCAAAACTCAAATTATGATATAGTGACTCGGATAACTACGTTGCCGTTATCTCAAGAAAGACGGCAAACAAATTAGAGCCTTTTAACAGCAAAATCCAGTTTGGCAATATCTCCTCAAAATCCATGACCGATTCCCGTAGCGTCTGCAGAATCATCACCAAATGTCTTGCCAAAAAAATATTAAGAACTGCCCCTGCAAATCGATGGACTATTCAACAGATGAGAAAGATTGGAAAACTTTGTCAAATGAAACAACCAAGGTCCCGAGAAAGCTTGTCACGACAGTTACATAAAATCACTGGTCTTGTGACGATGCATATCTCATTGTGGTATATGACGGCCGGAACAACATCATAAGACGGAATCTGTTCAAAAGCTTTGGATTAGCAGTTATTCAACAACAAAAAAAGTGTAAAATCGTTAATAATATAGAAAATTCTACATGCAAAATTAAACAAGCAACTGCGTCGCAATTTCTCGAACTTTTTTCCAGAAAAATTTGTCGCATTCCGATTAACCTACAACCTAGATTTACACCTAGACTACACCTAGATTTTCAACCTAGACCAAAAAACTGCTTGCTATATTGACAGGAAAATACGCAACACTAAAAATGGGATGAAGCCCGCCTAAAAGAGATAGGCCTCTACATTTATTTGTACTGGAGGGAAATGAGCGTCAAGAACAGCTGCCTCTGATTGGATGAAAAATTGATTTCCGCAAGGCCACCTAAGATGCAGTACTAGAACACATTTACTCTACTCAACCGGGCAGTTTCGGGATGCTTTCTCTGCACCGAATATCTGTCGGACATATATTCGTTGCAATATTTTAGCAAAAGCTGGTGAATGTAAAACGTGCACTGATATTGGTAAAAATTTAAAACCAGTGACTCTGCATAGCAAAGGGTCACCTCTAAATAAATGCAAAGAAACAACCGAATAAATACGAATAGATTGAAAACCAAAATGAAATTGAGCAATATTTTCTACTAGGCATAGGTAAGTATTCTATATATCCCACAGGAGAACACTAAAAAATGTTTTCAGCCCAGATATTGTTAAATTTTTAGCAGACGTATATAAATAAAGAGACCCAAGATCTATTAGACTATAACAAGCTATGTGTTTAACTAGAAAAAAAATTGTATAATTTAAAACTGATTAAACAAAAAAATTATATTGAACCCATTTAAGCATCTGCTAATGATCATATGGCAGTCCGGCATGTTGAATTTCTTGTGCAAACAAATAAAGACAATTATCATGCATGAAGACTTATTAAAACAACTTAACTTAGAACATGCAATATGTGCAATTATACAAAAACAAAGAATAGCCAACCAAAAACAATAAACTTACCCCATTTTGAGGGACATTTTGATGGAAAATTTAGCACACCAACATTTAATATAACAACTAAACTAGACAGCAAAGATCTTAGTTATAATAAGATAATTAAAACTTATTTAGAAGAAGATACAATTGTCAGTCATTCATACCTCTCAGAAAAACAATGGGTGGACACGGACATGCGCAGCAAATTAGAGGCAGAAAAATTCTTTTGTGCCGCAAAAATTAAGGCATACGCGGAACAAAAAATATGCAGGACAATGAAAAGAGGTTAATGTGATCGAGGTTATTGCACACCCCATTCAGAGAACAGAACGAAGGGTACAGGTGCAAATTGCAAGGAAATTCTATAGCAGAAGACGCCAAAATTACAACGTCGATGGGCTGTATCAAATTTTTGCGCCAGACAGTACGGTATGCAAAATAAGCCTAACCACAAGTATTATCAAAGAAACGAATAAACAGATGTCATAGTCAGATTTTTCATTATAGTGAAATTCAGGACCAAGCGCGAACAATCTACTGCACTAGCCAAGTATACAGACAGACGACCGCCAAAAATAAACGAGAAAACATTAGAGAAAAATAATCAAAGCGACAAGAAAAAGCTGATGAGAATAAACCTCTGTTTCAAAATGATGGAACAATCCAAAAAACCAGCAGATGATGTGAGCAATGTATTCTCTGCCCGCTCATGTTGTGCCATCACCAGCAAAATTGAGCACCAAAGATACGAATGCCAAAACGAGATTCAAAAAACAACAAAGATTTTGAAGATAGACCGGAAATAACACAAATTTTATGTTTTAACCCTGAACAGACAACTGCGGCGCTATAAAATAACCCAACCTGCTATTTCAACTTCAACCGCTCCGCAATTGACACCCAATTGTGAAAAAACAAAAAAACAGCAAAAGTAAGCGATACCTCTGACTCAGAACTTTTCTCTGTCAGAAGGTGCAGGGAAATTTTATTGAGAATATCCAGAATACGCAAGGATGTAATGAACAAATTCCAGAAACTAGCACCGCATTTATAGGTACATGTTCACTACGCAACCCAAATGAGAGATGGACGTAAGGCTTAAAGCAGAATATCCCTACGGATCGCAAAATGACTGGCAACGGAGCAGAACGTTGCGGATCATGAACTTGATTAAAAACAACATCGTTGATTTGAAATCAAAAATTTTCATTAAATAAATTAAAAATATACCAATATTCAACCGGTAAGATCTATTTTTGACGTTATTTTTTTTTACTGTGTTAATGAACATTTTCCCGCAAAGGAGAAAAGGAGAATGCCATACGGGCTGAATATTGAGAATAATAATCCTTACCGCATTTTGTTCATTTTCGTCAATTTTACCTTTAATTTTGATTTAGTTCAAAACTTCATATTGTCTTAGTTTGTTCATTCTATTAGACAAGAAACTGTCTGTTCCGATAGTAAAACAATTGAAATTTTTGTCGTGCTGCATGATCAACTCATGGTATTCTTAATTTTCTTTTGAGCAGTAAATTGCAAAAACTTTTCATATCTCTCATTTCACTGCTAAAGTTCAGTTGTAGTTTAAACTTTGTCATTCGCTCTTCAAAAGTGATGTTAGAATTTCAAGTTCTCTTTCGCGACGCAAAATCCAAATACAATTACAGAAATCTAATAATCGCTTAAGCCTAAATAGCAAACGCTACGCAATCTCCAATCACTAAGTAAATGAACGTCATTCACAGTGCAAATGGACTAATCCTAACTTAATCAGCATAACAATCTCTAAAGGATAAATTCCTTCCCTCACATAAACAATTTTCTGGTCTGAAAATTGTCAGAAACCGAATATGGTATAAAAGATGGAAGATTGCGGTTGCTCTTTTCAAATCAGCCATACAAGCGTTTTGGCACGTATTAACAAAAACTTTCTAATTGTGAACGCAAAGTAAGCCAACGTAAAAGAAAGCAGACATAAAAGCCGGCGGAAATTTTTATTATTTACGTAATCTATCAGAATAATATTTAGTTGACCAAATAAATACATACTCAGCATTGCACAGTTATTTATATACTAATCCAATGCACAAAAAAAACAAAGTTGTCTATTTTTAGACACGTATCGAGTACGGGCCTCAGTGAAGCGGAACGCTTTCCATGGCCATGCCTTTAATCGACTGTTGAATGTAACGCGGGTGGGTTATCGAAGTGAAGCACGCGCCGAGCCCACTGGCCCCCAGGGGCAACTTACAGTACGGCCATCCCGATACTTTTCGGCTTACTTGACCTCAGTATCAAAATTCGGGTCATCTCGGCAAACTCTTGACCCTCTCCGTTGCTAAAAGTTCTAGCCGCATAGAACGAAGACTAGCGTCTCAAATGACTACTTCAAATAGTATGTAACCAGACGAAATGAGGATGAATCCGAAATCGGACCCGGAAACTCAATATCAAAGATTGTAGTCTTTCCGACGACAGAAGTGCAACA
Organism: Convolutriloba macropyga; assembly: GCF_964194025.1. Taxonomy (NCBI): domain Eukaryota; kingdom Metazoa; phylum Xenacoelomorpha; order Acoela; family Convolutidae; genus Convolutriloba; species Convolutriloba macropyga. The sequence continues at coordinate 35,357,174 of NC_134480.1, read as the reverse complement.
GAAGCGAGTGAAGAAAACCAAGTACTGCGAACACAAAAAGTAAAACTAAGGAAACAGGGTTAAAACCAAGAAAAACATCAAACTGAAAAATTGGGAGAATCAGACAGAGCACATTAAACGCTGGCAGTCGGAAGAACACAAGTTGTTTTCGAATGGCACAGTTGTGAAGAGCACAAAAGTGGTTGAATAAAGAACACTCCACTACGGCACGAATACAACTGCAACAATTTTATATTTATTTCCTCTAAACTTTTCTTCCATTCAAAAAATTGCCAACAGCTTTGTAACTTGTTGATGAGCAGGAAAACGGCGCAGCGATCAACAATGGGAGGAAGAGTTAACTATTTTTTCCGACTGCGGTTAGGGCCTTGCTCAGTTACGTCCAATTTTTCTTATTGTTTTCTGCTTTACTACAAAAAATACAATATCGAAAGCATCCGAACAACTGGAAGTGTTCTGAGTTATTGGCCAGCCGCTAACCTAGTCAATTCGGGGCCGTGTAGATCACAGCTGTCGTCAATGCCTTTTTGTGTAATTACTGACCAACGGCAGCATTTTCTACAACAGCAGTTTTATCATCATATTCTTTTAAGTTCGAAATGGTACAGTTGTAAAAATGCAAATACAAAAAGAAGAACCTGGCTGACCACATATCGAATCCCTGCTCCTTCAATTTCTTTTTAAGTTGCTTATCGATACGGCTATCAGATTTTGGTTTACACGCCTCAAGGCAATCACAACTTCCTTCTTTCTGGATGTTCCACTGATCTAAAGAAATTTAAAAAATCCATTTGATTATCAAATTAAATCTCTGCTACGCGCGGTTTGTTTTCAGTGGTTTTATGGTTCAGGTCAGCGTAGCGTTTTTGTTCAGCAAATTCTATATTTTGATACTTTTTTAAGGCTTTTTCCAGTCAGAAACAAACCAAAGTTTAAAATTTTTTGCCTCTTTTTTTGTTAACCGTTCCTTTTCTCTTATCAGTCTGATTTCAACATTGAACCACGATTAAAGCAGGGCCAGGCAACCTAGTCCCACCTTTAATGGCATTGAGCCGAAAGTTAAAAAATCTGATTGGAAAGCTGAATTTGTGCGGCATTGTACTCGAGAATTACCGCGGACCGCTATGACAATTTAAAAATTTGGCGCTTCGTTTCGAAACCGTTGAATACAGACTGCCGTTCTCCAATTTTTTTTCGGGGCAATTTGAAAATTGTAAGATTGAAACATTAGAATGAAAAAATTGCAGCTAAAGATGTTAACCTAGTGCAGTGAACTATTACCTACCAGCCCTAGAACATTGACACAAGTGGGTTCAAGCCCAACCAACGCCCATCGAAGAAATTGTCACACACTTTTGACACAATCTCTAGAACGCCAGCCAAGGATTTGAGCCATTATCATTTGCATACGCAAAATTCCTGCGGCAGAAATCCCCAATGGTACTTGAAATGGCCGAGTGCTACTGAGGCAGAGGCAGTATTTTATAACAGTTAAATAGATCATTCAGTCATAACAAGAACTACTTTCCCCCAGCGTTACGTTCAAACTCAAACTCTTTTTATTGAGTATAAAACTTCGTTCACCTCTCAGTTGTAAATGAATTGTTTTTATATATCATATATATTCTGTTCTATGCTTTACAACAATAATACTTGGTATATAGTTTAGACAGCCTAATATTAGTTTGAGCGCAATTGCAGACCGATATTCGCGGCCATGTTTTTTGTGCGCTGCGGTGCTGTGTAATCCAGAAAGCGCAAGTTGGTTGTCGCAACGAAGCCACGACGCAAGCGAAGTACGGGCACAAACTCGCCAATTGGAAATTCATTACGTATTGATTTCTAATTCGGATCTTCACCACAGCATAGCGTTATTTATTCAATTCAGCTAAACAAAGTATGCGCATAAGTCGAAAAATACATGGCGCCTTTGATCGGTCAAGTGGGCAAAACTCATTGAAAAATTATCTCATCTTGTGAGTCATTGTACAAAATGTTTAAAAAAACTGAGACAATTAAGATTGACAACACAATCTAATCGTTGGTCCCATGAGTTGATTTTCGACAAACAATACGCTATGGTACAAGCCCTAGAAATGATCATAAAGAAATTCAGAAAAATTATTTACCTGCTTTTATATATGTCGGTTTTTCTGTATGTAACAACCTTATTATATATATATATATATATATATATATATATAAATATATATATATATATATATATGTATATATATATATATATATATATATATATATATATATACAACTACATAAACTCATGTAGAACCTAAATTTAAAAAGTCAGCAAACTCTAGGGTGCTAGAAATTAATGTCTTTTTGTTATGCTTACGTTGATACCATTAGTGTTTAAAAGAACTTGGTGCAAATCTCATAAAAATTTGACAGCAACCAAATTATGCAAAAAACACCATAGTTTTATGAATAGTTGGTCAAGCATGAATTTCTCCTGATGTTGCGCCCTACCAAAATTTTTTAAAGCAAAATAACCCCAGATTGAAAGATGCATGTCAAAAGGAAATCTAAATTTTTCTTTCGCGAAACTTGACTCGGAACTTTCAAGTTGACAACATTGTCAAACAAATATTGACAACATCCAACGCGTTTTGCCTGCTGAGTCAAAATTGAGTGTCAACAGCGCTTCTTTGAAAAGTTATTTACTTAAAAATCTCTAATTCATTTTTATGAAAAACAACAAGAATATTTGCATAATTGGATCTGTTGAAAATTTAATCTCCCGAGGTCAGATTAATTTCATAGTCTACTTCACAATTGTTTCTTTTTATCAATCGTGTTTGAGATGGTCTTCTGAGATCTCCTTCCTCTTTTAGACAGAATACTTGTTAGACAGATAATTTCGAGCAAAATTTATTTTCTGAAAGATGATATAACACGACTGCTATGCAAGATCCACTGTTAAATTGTCCATGTACTATTGAGAGACTACATAGAACATTTTTTTCCTATAGCTAATTATAACTTTGCGTTGTCACTCTTCTACATTTTTATCTAGTACACAGGTCAAAGCTCTCCCAAAAATTTCCAACAGAGTTGACAAAACGTTTAAAGCAAAATCATTATGAAAATTCAGATATTACCGATATCCTCTGGACGGAATCCAATTGAAGTTTTAAATCAAAAATGATTCTCCACACAGTTGGCAAAACCAAGATGACAAAAAAGTTGTTTGGTTTGGGATTCATCATTATTCGCCATCTTGGTTTTATCCAACTTTTGGAACTATCAGTCAGTATTATTTAAGTTTTCTAATGGATCTATAGAGAATGATAGCAATAATATCTGAGTTTTGATATTGCTTCTGCCGTACAATTTGCTGTAATTTTTTGGAATGCTTTGGGAGTATTTTTAGGCGTCTAACGGGCAAGATTGCAGGAGAGTGAAAGCGCCTTGTTGTAACCAGCTGAACGAAGAAAAAAATCTCTTCGCTATCAAAACCACTTGGGTTGCGCACTGGGGTTTTCAGACCCAATTAGGTGTTCTGACGTTGCTTGACTTAATTGACTTACATACTTGGGTTAATGAGACTATAAGTTAAATCATTTAAATAGCAATGCCAGTTCGGATAATGGTTTTTTGGAAGAATCACAATTAGTATTTTTACTTGCTTTTTGCGCTCCTCGTTAAAAAAATTTTTCCTCAATTAAAAAAATGTTATCTCTACTTGACAAGTGTTTTTTTACCAATTGTGTATGAGAAGTTCTTCTCAGATTTAGCGACAATTTATATTCAGGTTGTGACAAATTATATTCAGAGCTAGCGGTTATGACAAATTAGTTAAGTTTCGACAATTTATTGTTGTGACAAAATCCTTTTAGGTTGTGATAAATCGTATTCAGATTTTTTGGTAAAAAAACGAATAGACTTTTTGCTCGAAAAAGGGAAACAATTCTTAAATTAAATTCCAAATTATTATTAAACTAACGATCTCATAAAAGCTTTCTAAAAAATTTTTCCTGCTCATAAAATTGCAACTATAATAATGACAACAATAAGAAGTAAGCTCACATTTTTTGGTCAAATTAAGTAGGCAGTAGTGAAACTCAATGGTCAGCTCTCCAGTTTGTCTGCACCCGGTATATAAAAATGGTTTAACTCAACTCTTATTGAAGGATTTTTTGTTTTCAGATTACGTTTGATCTAAAACTTTCAACTTTCAGTTTTTTCACGATCTAATTGTGACAGTGTATATCACATGGAGCAAAAAAAAGCCCTAATTTTTCATATTCAAAAGTTCATTAAGAAAAAATTCTAAAAATTTCACCTAATTGTTGCGGTTACCCAGAATATTTTTTGGGCAAAAGAACCTCAGATTGAAAGATGCATGTCAATAAGAAATATAAAAGTTTTTCTTTTGGAAAATGTTTTTTTTTGGAACTTTTAAGTTCACATTACTGTTAAACATATATTCAAAGATAGCTGACATGCAATAAGATTTGCCTACTGAATCGAAATGGAGGTTCCACGGCTCCTTTTTAAATAGATAATTACTTTAAACTCTCTACAACAATTCTATGAAGAACAACAAAGAAGAGGTGCATAGTTGGATCTGTTAAAAATTTAATCGCCGGGAGTCAGAATACTTTTGTAGTGTACTTCAATGTTTTTTTTACCAATTGTGTATGAGAGGGTCTGCTCAGATGTCGTGATAATTTATATTCATGTTGTGACAAACTATTTTCAGAGCTAGTGGTTGTGACAAATTTCTTTTAAGTTGTGACAATTTATTGTCGTGACAAGATCTTTCAGGTTGTGCTAAATTCTATTCAGAATCATTGGTAAGAAAACGATTATATTTTTTTGCTTGAAACAAGGAAACAACTCTTAATTTAAATACAAAATTATTATTAAACTAACGTTCTCATAATAGCTTTCTAGAAAAATTTTCCCTGCTCATAAAAATGCAACTATAATAATGACAACAATAAGAAGTAAGCTCACATTTTTTGGTCAAATTAAGTAGGCAGTAGTGAAACTCAATGGTCAGCTCTCCAGTTTGTCTGCTCCCGGTTTATATAAATGGTTTAACTCAACTCTTATTGCAGGATTTTTTTGTTTTCAGGTTACGTTTGATCAAAAAACTTTCAGTTTTTTCACGATCTAAATGTGACAGTGTATATCACTTGGAGCAAAAAAAGCCTTAGATTTTTATATTCAAAAGTTCAATAAGAAAAAATTTTAAAAATTTCACCTATTTGTTGCGCTTACCCAGAATATTTTTAGGCAAAAGAACCTCAGATTGAAAGATGCATGTCAAATCCAAAAATTTCTGTTTGGCAAAACATTTATCAGAACTTTCAAATGTCATTATTTTTAAACAAAAATTCAAGAATAGCTGACATCCAAAAAATTTTGCCTGCTGAATCAAAATTAAGTTTTAACGGAACCTTTTTCAAAAGTTAGGTACTAAAAACTCTCTACTACTGTTTTATGAAGTACAACAAAGAAGATGTGAATAACTGGATCTGTTGAAAAATTAATCCCCCGGAGTCAGATTATTTTATAGTCTACTTCACAATTGCTTTCATACCAATTGTGTATGAGATGGTCTTCTCAGATGTTGTGACAAATTATATTCATGTTGTGACAAAAAATATTGAGATTCTTTTTATGTTTTGACAATTTTTTTTTTCGTGACAAACTCCTTTTGTGTTGTGAAAAATTATTTTCAGAGCTAGTGGTAAGAAAACGAATACCTTTTTTGCTTGATATAAGCAAACAACTCTTTATTTAAATTCAAAATTTTTTATTAAACTAACGCTCTCATAATAGCTTGCTAGAAAAATGTTCTCTGCTGATCAAATTGTAACTATTGTAATGGCAACAATAAGATGTAAAATCAACTTATTCGGTCAAATTATGTAGGCATTGATGAAACTCAAGGGCCAGTGCTCCAGTTTGTGTTTTCCAGGTTTATATAAATGGTTTAACACATTTCCTAATGAACGATTGATTTGTTTTTAGATTACAAAAAGATACGTTTGATCAGAAAAACAGTTTTTTCACGAGCTGATTTTGGCATTGTATAGCACTTGGAGCAAATGAAACGCCTTGATTTATTGAATCAAAGATTTCGTAAAAAAAATTTTATAAAAACTTCTCCTAATGGTTGTGCTTACCCAGAATATTTTCAGACAAAAAAACCTCAAATTTAAAGATGCATGTCAATAAGACATCTAAAAGTTTTTTTTTGGCAATTGTTTTTTTGGAACTTTCAAGTTCACAATACTGTTAAACAAATATTCAAAGATAGCTGACATGGAACAAGATTTGCCTACTAAATCGAAATGGAGTTTCCACGGCTCCTTTTTAAAAAGATAAGCACTTTAAACTCTCTACAACAGTTCTATGAAGAACAGCAAAGAAGAGGTGCATAGTTGGATCTGTTAAAAATTTAATCGCCGGGAGTCAGAATACTTTTGTAGTGTACTTCAATGTTTTTTTACCAATCGTGTATGAGAGGGTCTGCTCAGATGTCGTGATTATTTATATTCATGTTGTGACAAACCATTTTCAGAGCTAGTGGTTGTGACAAATTCCATTTAAGTTGTGACAATTTATTGTCGTGACAAAATCCTTTCAGGTTGTGGTAAATTCCATTCAGAATCATTGGTAAAAAAACGAATATATTATTTTGCTTGAAACAAGGAAACAACTCTTAATTTAAATACAAAATTAATATTAAACTAACGTTCTCATAATAGCTTTCTAGAAAAATTTTCCCTGCTCACAAAATTGCAACTATTATAATGACAACAATAAGATGTAAGCTCAATTTTTTTGGTCAAATTAAGTAGGCAGTGGTGAAACTCAATAGTCAGCTCTCCAGTTTGTCTGCTCCCGGTTTATATAAATGGTTTAACTCAACTCTTATTGAAGGATTTTTTTGTTTTCAGGTTACGTTTGATCAAAAAACTTTCAGTTTTTTCACGATCTAAATGCGACAGTGTATATCACTTGGAGGAAAAAAAAGCCTTAGTTTTTTATATTCAAAAGTTCATTAAGAAAAAATTCTAAAAATTTCACCTAATTGTTGCGGTTACCCAGAATATTTTTAGGCAAAAGAAGCTCAGATTGAAAGATGCATGTCAATAAGAAATCTAAAAGTTTTTCTTTTGGCGAATGTTTTTTTGGAACTTTCAAGTTCACATTACTGTTAAACAAATACTCAAAGATAGCTGACATGTAACAAGATTTATCTACTGAATCAAAATTGAGTTTCCACGAGGCCTTTTCAAAAAGATAAGCACTTTAAACTCTCTACAACAGTTTAATGAAGAACGACAAAGAAGAGGTGCATAGTTGGATCTGTTAAAAATTTAATCGACCGGAGTAAGATTACTTTTGTAGTGTACTGCGATGTTTTTTTACCAATTGTGAATGAGATGGTCTGCTCAGATTTTGCGACAAATTACATTCATGTAAAGACAAATTTTTTCAGAGCTAGTGGTTGTGACAAATTCCTTTTAAGTTGTGACAATTTATTGTCGTGACAAAATCCTTTTAGGTTGTGATAAATTCTATTCAGATTTATTGGTTAAAAAAACGAATATATTATTTTGCTTGAAACAAGGAAACAACTCTTTAACTAAATACAAAAATTATTATTAAACTAACGTTCTCAGAATAGTTTTCTAGAAAAATTTCCCCTGCTCATACAATTGCAACTATTATAATGACAACAATAAGATGTAAGTTCAAATTTTATGGTCAAATTGTGTAGGCAGTGGTGAATCTCAATGGTTAGCTCTCCAGTTTGTCTTCTCCCGGTTTATGTAAGTGATTTAACACCAGTCGCACAGAAGGATTTTTTTGTTTTCAAGTTGCATTAATATACATTTGATCACATATATTTCAGTTTTTTTTCACGAGCTGATTTTGACAGTTTAAACTACTTGAAGCAAAAAACGCCTTAATTTTTTATATTCAATATATCATAGAGAGAAATTTATAAAAGTTTCGCCTAATGATTACGCGTACCCAGAGTAATTTTTTATGCAAAAGAACCTCGCAAAACTTCCTCGGAATTTGCAAGTTGACATAATTGTTACATAAATCATCAAAGATAGCTTACAACTAACGTGTTTTGCTAGCCAAATCGAAATTGAGTGTTAACGGGGCCTTTTCAAAAATTTAAAAACTTTAAATTCTCTACTACAGTTCTATGAAGTGCAACAAAGAATATGTGCATAATCGGATCTGTTGAAAATTTAATCTCCTGGAGACAGATTACTTTTATAGTATACTTCACAAATGTTTTTTTACCAATTGTGTATGAGATGGTCTTCTCAAATGTTGTGACAAATTTTATTTCTGTTTTGACAAACTAATTTCGGAGCTAGCTGTCGTGACCAATTCTTTTTAACTTGTGACAATTTATTTTTGTAACAAACACCTTTTTGTTGTGATAAAATGTATTCAGAATTGTTGGTAAAAAATTGAAAAAGCTTTTCGCATGAAACAAGGAAACAACTCTTAAATTAAATTCAAAAATGTTATTAAACTGACGTTCTTATAATAGTTTTCTAGAACAAAATTCCCTGCTAATAAAATTGCCACTTTTTTAATGACAACAATAAGATGTCAGTTCAAATTTTTTGGTCAAATAATGTAGGCAGTGGTGAAACTCAAGGGTCAGCTCTCCAATTTGTCTTCTCCCGGTTCATATAAATGACTTAAAACAAGTCTTATAGGAGGATTTTTTTTGTTTTCAGATTTCAAAATAATATTTTTGATCAGAAAAACTTCAGTTTTCTTCACGAGCTGATTTTGATGGTGTATAGCACTTGGAGCAAATAAAACATCTTAATTTTTTAAAAACTAGAGTTCATAAAGAAAAATTTTAAAAAATTTTCCTAATGGTTGCGCTTACCCAAAACATTTTTAGACAAAAAAACCTCAGATTGAAAGATGCATGTCAACAAAAAATCTAAAAGTTTTTTTCGCAAAATTTTGCTTGGAATTTTCAATTTGACACTATTGTTAAACAAATAGTCAAAGACTGCTGACAACCAATGAGTTTTGCCTGTAGAATCAAAATTGAGTTTTCACAGCCTTTTTTCAAAAGATAAATACTTTAATTTTTCTATTACAGTTCTATGAAGTACAACAAAGAAGATGTGCATAATCGGATCTGTTGAAAATTTTATCTCCCGGAGTCAGACTACTTTTATAGTGTACATCACAAATGTTTTTTAACCAGTTTTGTATGAGATGGCTTTCTCAAATGTGTTGACAATTTTTATTCTTGTTGTGAAAAATTAATTTCAGCTAGCGGTTGTGACAAACTTTTTTTAAGTTGTGACAATTTATTGTCGTTACAAACTCCTTTTATGTTGTAATTAATTGTGTTTAGAGCTATTGGTAAAAAACAAATATATTTTTGCTTGAAACAAGGAAACGACTCTTAAATTAAATACAAAATTATTATAAAACTAACGTTCTCATAATAGCTTTCTAGAAAATTTTTCCCTGCTCATAAAATTGCAACTATTATAATGACAACAATAAGATGTAAGTTCAAATTTTTTGGTCAAATTGTGTAGGCAGTGGTGAAACTAAATGATTAGCTCTCCAGTTTGTCTGCTTCCTGTTTATATAAATGTTTTAACACAATTCTTATGAAGGATTTTTTTTTGTTTTCAGGTTACAAGAAAATTCGGTTGATCAGAAAAACTTTCAGTTTTTTCACGAGCTGATTTTGACAGTGTTAATCATATGGAGCGACAAAACCCCTCAGAAATCGTAAAGAAAAATTTATAAAAAATTCTTTTTATGGTTGCGCTTACCCAGAAAAATTTCTCATGCAAAAGAACCTCGCAAAACTTTTCTCGGAACCTGCAAGTTGAGGTAATTGTTAAACAGATATTCAAATAAAGCTCACATCTAACGTGTTTTTCCTGCTGATTGAAAATTGAGTGTTAAGGTTGCCTTTTTCAAAATTTACATACTCCACTACAGTTTTATGAAGTACAACAAAGAAGATGTGGATAATTGGATCTGTTGAAAATTTAACCTCCCGAGGTCAGATTACATATATAGTCTACTTCACAAATGTTTTTTTTTACGAATTGTGTATGAGATGTTCTTCTCAAATGCTGTGACAAATTTTATTTCTGTTGTGACAAACTAATTTCAGAGCTAGCTGTTGTGACTAATTCTTTTTAACCTGTGACAATTTATTATTGTGACAAACACCTTTTTGTTGTGATAAATTTTCATAGAACATTTTTTTCCTGTAGCTAATTATAACTTTGCGTTGTCATTCCCCTACATTTTTACCTGTTCCACAGGTCACAGCACTCCCAAAGATTTCCAACAGAATTGACAAAACGTTTAAAGCAAAACCATTATGAAAACTCAGATTATACTGATATCCTCTGGACGGAATCCAATTGAAGTTTTAAATCATAACTGATTCTCCACACAGTTGGCAAAACCAAGATGACGAAAAAGTTGTTTGGTTTGGGATTCATCATTATTCCCCATCTTGGTTTTATCCAACTTTTGGAATTATCAGTCAGTATTATTTAAGTTTTCTAATGGATCTATAGGGAATGATAGCAGGAAAATTTGAGTTTTGATATTGCTTTTGCTTTAAAATATTCTGTAATTTCTTTTGGAATGTTTCGGGAGTATTTTTAGGCGTCTAACGGGCAAGATTGTAGGAGAGTGAAAGCGCCTTGTTATGCCCAGCTAAACGAAAGAAAAAATATATTCGCTATCACAACCACTTGGGTTGCGCACTGGGGTTGCACACTATAAGTTAAATCATTTAAATAGCAATGTCAGTTCGGATAAGGTTTTTTTTGGAAGAATCACAATTAGTCTTTTTACTTGCTTTTTGAGGTCCTCGTTAAAAAAAATATTTTTTCCTCAATTAAAAAAAATTTACCTCAACAACACAATACTTTACTTTGTCTTTAGATTAGCTATCAGGTTTCATCAAATAAAACTGATCAAAACTTTTCATAAAAAAGAATTTTTCAAGTTTTTTGCTTGGACTACTAAATAATAAGTCTTTTGTGGGCTGACTCTCCTCTAATGCTGATCCTCTGGTTTCTTCTGATTATGATTTTCGTGTTTGCTTTTCTGTGACGGGATAAGATATTGAATTTTTTTGCTGTTTTTTTTTCCTTTGATCTGGAAACTGGATTTGTTTTTAATCGCGGAATACTGATAACTGTCCAATGGTGATTGTTCCAGATTCTACAAGACGGACGTTTTTTGGTTTATTTAAGGAAGCATTGAGTTACAAGTGGTGACCTTTTTCATCTCTTAGTTTAGCTGCTATTCTCTTGATCATTTTTGGCAAAGAATAAGGTCGTGCAACAGCAGAAGCAGAAAAGCAGCTAGTTAATTTTTTTTACATCATAGTTGTTCTCATTTTTGGAATGTTTTTTGGTATTTATAGGAGTCTGATTTTGGACTTGGGTAGTGTTTTTCATCGGGATTGAATACCTTGTGTGCATTTTGTTGTCGCAAAGATCATTTGCCCTTTTATCTATCCTTGCGTTATCTTCAGGTGTTGTGTTGGTCCGCTAAAGTTTTAGCATGCAACTTTTGTAGATTTGGCCTAATTTTTTGTCGCCAAAATTTTCATCGAGGTTGTGGACAAATGGACAACGGATGCCAAAAAATTTGTCGCATTTATGATGTTCTCCATCCGAAGTGTGGGGTTCGGGTAGCGAAAAGAAAAAATAACAGCTATCAGAAATTTTTAGGGAAGAATGCTGGGTAGAGGGAAGTTTTCAGGCAGAGGGACGTTAAGTTATTGGAAACTTAGAAAAAAAGAGGGAAGAGTTCCTTTTTATACTTCAGGCCTTCCTCACAATCTGGATCTTCGTTGAACACACTTTTTCTCTTTTATGAGCAGAGCATTTAACCAAGAAGATGCCATTTTTCCAAGACTTATTCAAATGGGATTTCGTTATGTTTCCCAAAGCACTATTTTTCTCTAATTTCATAGTAGGTTAATCTAACAGCTGTAAATGTTAAATATCTTGGGTCAACGTTACTGGTGGCATGAGAACAACATACAGTTTTTTTTCTCCGCTGCTATGTGTATCCGCCTACCTAATCCCAAAATTTTTCACTGGTAGAATTGCAACGTACAGCAGAATCAAAGAGTCCGTGATTTTGGGAAAACTTCATCATCGTACTTGCCAAAGGATTATTTAATATTTTTGTATTGTTTTTGGCTTTTTTCCAAAAGGGAATGAGTAAATTTTCCCCACTATTGAAAACCAATTTTCTGAATTTTTGTCATTGCATCTATATTTCCAATCTGCTTAACATCTTTTGGACTTCTACTTTTCTGAAACAGTATTCAACTCTATTGTAAATTAGAGAACAGATTCTGATTGAATTCCTGTCAATCTATCTAGTTTTTAAAATGTTATTGTAACAGCTTCGAAGCTTCGAGCTTAAAAAACGACAACTATGGATCAAAATATGAGCTGCCGAGGATGTACATTTTTGATTTGAAATAAAACTCAACAGCATCAAGGAGGAATCGCCTGCCGTTTGCTGTTTTTGATAAAGCAGAAAATCAAATTGCATCGTTAATTGCACGCTCAATTGAATGCAATGGCTGTTTTTTTCTCAGTTCTTCTATTTTTAGATTTTGTTGATCTGTTTTCAGTTGAAGTTGTCGACTTTGAAGCTGTTTGAATCTACACTGGTCTTATCGCTTGGTTGACATTCAATTCCGCTGAACTTCATTTTTGTTTGTTCTGGTATTTTGAAATAATTTCTTACCAACCGCATACAAAAATCCTGTTCAAGCTCTATAAAATAGATATCCGGTTTTGTTCAATGCAACTTGAAATTTCCTTTCACAGACGCCGCAATACTAAGCGCAAATGCATCCATAATTTTTTCAAACACCAATGGTTTACCATCAAAGAGCTGGCTACTTATGAATTATATCTTGATTTCCTTTAATGAAGTTTTTGGTGGCTTTGACTTCAAAATTTGGCATAAATTGGTAAGCGATGCGAACGTTCCCGGGTTGTCAAATCTTAGATACCATACTTAAAACCATTTATGGTTCCATCCACGGAGGGCCAAATTTTCGTGTATGATCTTACCATTGTATCCAAGATACCATAAATGGCCGGGTGTATGATATCTAAGATAGCCATTAATGGAAGCTCTATGGTATCCAAGATAGCCATTAATGAAAACTCTATGGTATCTAAGATCACCATTATTGGTAAATATATGGTATCCTAGACGGCCATAAATGGAATGTGTATGGTATCTAAGAAAACCATTTATGGAAGGTTCATGGTATTCAAGAAAGCCATTAATGGTCGGTTTATGGTTTTTAAGAAAACCATTTATGGTGGTTAGATGGTTAAAAGGAAACGAAAACTGCAGGAGAAGGGCACTAAAAAAAGTACAGCAGAAACCAGCCACGTCAAAAACCATGAATTGAAGCAGCTACGAATCTTTAATCAGTTTGTATCCTAATCATGACTTTTCATTGAAAAAACTGATTTCGTAGAGTTCTCTTTGGTCGTGCCATAATAACGTTATTTTCAAGGTAAAAAATTAAAGTAATCATAGTTTTTTCTTGCATATGTTATCAAAAAGACTGAACAAAATAGGCATAATCATCTTACAATATCGTTGTAAACTTGATATCCTGATTTTTTGAAAAAAACTGAACCTAATCTAAAAACTGGAAAAAATTCCTCAAGATAACACCAAAAAAACTGCTTGAGAAAAAAGAACTTCACTGTTAATTACGACTCTATAAAGAGTCACCTCTATACACGATCTTTGTTACTCAATATCATTTATAGGTATCATATATACTGATCAAAGCCGCAATTTTTAATAACTTAAAAAAAACTTCGAAAAAATTTTCAATTATCAACAACAATATGGAATCTTTGAAAGGTTAATCATGCTCAAGACGAGAAAGCCACGGGACGAGAAAATGCATATCATTGACGTAGATGTGAAGAAGTTTCTCGTTGATCGCTTCTACAAACAGCGTTGTACACTTTTCTTGTTTTCTCAACTTTGACGAATGAATATAGTTCACAAGAAACAGGCGTGTACGACTTTTTGTGATGAGTTATCGATTTAACTTATATATGGGGATATGTTTATATATATTTATTTGGGGATTTTCTCCCTGGTCTCAGGAATCTAAGGAACCCATAGATGTGGGTGTATCCCGACTACTATGGGGTACCGAAATTTGGTTGACCCCAATTTGACCCAAAAGTGCGATTAGTTTGAAATTTGCCCTTAAATAACTTTTTGATCAGCGGATTTAATGTACCAAGTGGTTAGTGGAGCTGAAATTTTTTTGTATGAGACCCGCATGGGGTGTTAAATGAAGCACTTTTAGGTCAAAAAATGAGATTGCGCGAAAGATAATTTTATGATATTGAATGAGCCGTAAATGTATATTGTCTTGGATAAGGTATCCAAGAAACCATAAATTATGTTTCATGAGTTTGTTTTGAGCCTTAAAGTTTTTTGCCTGAAACCCGCATAGGGTGCTGTGATAAGCATTTTTGAGCCAAAAAATGAGGTTGCACAAAATAAGTTTTATGATCTTTGATGGGCCATAAAAGTCTATGGTCTTGGATATGGTATCCAAGACACCATAAAACTTTTTTCACAATTAATTTTAAATCTCCATTTTTATCGTCTGAAACCCGCATAGGACGTTGTTAAAATCATTTTTGCGTCAAAAAAAGATGTTGCACAAAAAAGTTTTAGGGTCTTGGATGGGCCATAATAGTCTATGGTCTTGGATATGGTATCCAAGACACCATAGAAAAAAATTTTTTTTGTTGAAGGCCAATGGCAACTACGATATATTTGTTGTACTACGTGGTCCAAAAGACGTCATTTGAGATCACCTTTAAATTTTTGTATGGCCTTATCTATGGTATCAAAGATGCCATACAACCATACATGTCTTACGTATGGTTTCTAAGAAACATTTATGGTGGTCATCCCGGGTTCTGTAGACATCCTTGACCTCAACATCTCTTGGAACGACTGCAAAGTATTTTCAGATATTATTTATTTATTCTTTTGGTCCAACAGCTACTCATTGGTGGCCTTGAATCTTACAGTAGAACCTAAGTAACCCTATGACTATCAAACAATTAAACTGGAAATTTGTTGGACACAGTTTTATCTTTTCTTGTGAGCAGAGATTGTCCCCAAGATTATGCTCATTTTTCGTGTTTAATTCAAATGGGATTCCGTTATGTTTTCCTCGACATTTTTTTATGGTAGCATCTTTTTCCCGCTTTATAATAACATATATCCGACTTTCGTTCAGCGGTACTTCAAATACCCAATTATCCGAGGGTCATCAGTTGTTTCTAAAATTTGTTTTATACTGAGAGGTTGTATGAGCTTGCTACTCATAATAATACCTTCTTTTTAAGAGGTTCTGAGCCTGCTTGGTGGTTTCGATTTTAAACATTTGGGTAAAATAAACAGTATTAAAGAGTTGTTCCGACTTTTTGACATCTTTTTTTTTAAATCTCAAACATTTAAGTTCGAATAACCCCAAGGTTAAAGTTACATGTTGTAATATTATAAATCAAACAAACTACATCTTTCCCTTGAATAACTAAACATAAATATAATAATAAAAAACTAAGGTTTAGTTTCTAGTTCTCGTGAATTATTTTTATAAAATTAAACTTTTAAAGCCTTCAATTTTTTTGTCCATTGGAACTCGTTTGTGTCTTTTTTGCATCTCTTCCTTTAATTCTTTTTTAAATTTTTTCTTTGATTTTTCCTTTATTAGAGCTCTTGGAAGTTTGTTCCATTTCCGAACAAAGTTTCTTATAATTGAATTTTGACTCCATTTTGATTTACTTTTTGTTGTGATAGAAAAATCATATGTACGATTATTTACTTTAATTTCAACGTCTCCAATTACTCTGAATTTTGTTTGGTCTGGTATGTTTGTTTGTTGGACAATATCGAAAAGTCTATTTAATGAAGTTTTTGATATTTGAAGTTCTGCGGGAAGTATTTTATTTTCAAGAAGTAGTTTATGAGCACTGTCATATTTTGTTCGAAAAAAGCAAACTTTTATGCCCCATCTAATTTGTTTGTTTATTCTGTCAATTGAGTAGGACGGCAAACTTTGAAAAAAAATTGCACTAAATTCTAAATGCGATAAAACAAGTGATCTAAAGAGATTTATTCGAGCCTTTAAAGGTATTTGATTGCGTACCAAATAAATGGATCTGATAGCTAAAGCCATTTTACTGATAACATTATTAAGTTGTTTTTGGTATGTCAACTCTTTGTCAGGAGTAACACCTAAGTATCTGACTTCATCTGTTGGTTTCAATGAATGACCATTAAATTCAACGCAATTGACAGTTGGTAACTTCTCATTTTTGAAAACCATTATTTCTGTTTTCCCTTCATTTAGAGCTAACTTGTTTTGTTTCATATATTGTTCAGTTTCCATCAATATTTTTTTAGCCTTTGCTTCTAAACACTGATCATTTTTTTCTTGGCATAAAATTGCTGTGTCATCTGCAAAATGTAAAACATTCGAACTTTTCCCTATTTCCTCACCGAAGTCATTTAAATAAAGTATGAATACTAGTGGTCCTAGTACAGTACCTTGGGGAACACCATGATATATAATTGTCCAGTCGGATTCAACCAATCCGTTTCCATCACACTGTTTCCTGTTAACTAGAAACGAATTCAATAAGACTCTTGCGTTTTCTCCAAAACCATATTTTTCAATTTTTTGAATAAAAATGTCCAAGGATATTGAGCTAATAGTTTTCGCTAAATCTAAAAAGATTGTTAAGACTATATCTTTCTCTTCAACATAATGATTTATTTTCTCTGTCAGTGCAATTATTGTATTGAGTATTGAGACACGACTTTTGTTTTTGGAAACCAAATTGATTTTTGTTAATTATTTTATTCATATCTAAATGTTCCGACATTTGCTCCAAGAGAAGTCTTTCAAAAATGATTGCTAACGTTGGAGTGACCGATATTGGTCGATAGTTTTCAGGGTTATGCCTGTCTCCTTTTTTATAGATGGGAGTGACATAGGCTTCTTTTAAAATTTCAGGGAATGTGTTTGCGTTTATACACTCATTAATAGCAAACTGTAAATGGGTTCCAATGGACAACTTACAATCTTTCAATGCCCAAGATAGTATATACCCTGGTCCAGCTGATTTTTGTGTTGGTAGTTTGTCAATAACTTTGTATAGTTCTCTTCTGGTTACCGGCCTGAAATTGAATTCATTTCCCTTAAAATTAAAAGAAGGCAACTTAGGAGCAATTATTTCGCCCTTGTAAAGTCCAAGACGGGCAAAACAATTATTCAAACAGTTAGCAATGCTTTTTTCATCTGATATTACGTTATGGCCCTCTTTCAGCTTTGCAATTTTTTCTGTCTGTTTGTTTGAGTTAATTTTGTTCTTGATAAATTTTCATTGTTCCTTTGAAGTTGGGAGATTCTCGAAAAATTGTTTGGTATAATCGTCAGATGCTCTACGCAATTTTCTATTAACATTGTTTCTAAGTACTTTGTAACTGTTAAAGAGCTCTTGATTAGGATCTTTTTTCTATTCATTGAATACACGATGCTTTTCATTAATGAGACTACGTAGTTCTTTCGATAGCCATTTTTTGTTCTCCTTTTTTGTTTTCACTTCTATATTCTTCAAAAAGGCCTGAATATTTAATACATTTAGGAAAATTTCAATAAATTTATGAAAAATGTCATTTGCTCCAATGATTTTGTACATTAGTGACCAGTCTTGCAAAGCGATATCACGGTTAAACTTACTTCTTATGTTTCTCTTTTTATCTCGCATTAAATATTCTGTATTTTGCCGCTTCCATTCTAATTTCAATGATGATTGATATACAATAGTGAAATGATCATTTTCAAGTATTGACTCTATTATATCGGTTTCAAAGATTTGATTTTTAGAAATAAAGCAGTGGTCGATTAAAGAAAATTTTTCTCCATTTGTCCATGTTGCTTTTTTTGTGTTTACATACTGAAGCCCATTATCTGCAATGAAATTGTTTAGTAATTGTTTCCCAGTTTCTTTAAGTATATTTATGTTGTAATCTCCAAACAGGATTAGATTGTCAGTCTAGAGTAAACATTTGAAATTTCTGATGTCATTTCATCAAGGAAGAATTTTGAAAGGTTTGCGTTTGAACAATAGGCCACATTTATGAGCAGTTTTTCGTTCAGAGGCTCAGTTACTTCTATCCATAGTGATTCAAAAAAACTCCGGTTGATGGTGTTCAAGTCATTTCTTTTTTTGATTGAAAACTTCTTGGGTATCCATATGCCTACACCTCCCCCTCTTTCCAGTTCAGTCGATGATGATCTCGGCTGGTGAACAAATTGATGACTACTGCTCAAAAAAGAATCTGGAATAGTATTGTTCTCTTTAATGCATGTTTCGGTAACAGCTAGGAAAGACAACTGATCGAGAGTTGTCAAAAAATTTTTCGTAATTATTATTTAGGCTTCTACATTTCATGTACCAGAACTTGAGATTGTCGTCTGTTCTGTTCTTTTCTTTGTAGTACTGGTCTAATGTTTTCAATTTTTCTTTTTGAGCTGGGCCAGGTTTTGTTTCAATATCACCACTTTTTTGCAGAATAATTGATATGACGGATAATAAATACGTAATATTGATGAAACCGAACCCTAGTGAAAACAAATATTATAATAAATCTGACAAAAATTAAATTTTGTTTTTTCAGTATGATTTGAGTGACTTTTGAAAAAGGGTACTTCCCCCCTTTACAAACAAAGCCTATTATTAAAATCACAAACAATACAGATTTTTTCTTCAAAAGAAACATCCAACGTTTCTATTAAAGAACTAAGAATTAAGTCACCCAAATGTATCAGAACTCATTCGGACTATTGAAGTTATTCCATCCCCTTTTGAATTGCCAAAAAATTTCCATTTTGCTGTTTAGGACGCATTTGTCTCAATGATATATCGTTTGATGAACAGTTGTAGCTAATGTTTTTCATATGTTTCCGCAAAGTTGTAACTATTTTTTGAATTCCATATATGTTTGGGTGTACACCATCTTGTCGGATATCTTGGCGTAAGGATAACATACAAACTTTTTCTAGTTTTCTGGCTTTGAAAAATCCAATTTTGTGTTGCTTTCTAATTTTAATCTGCAGAAAAAATTTTTCGAATAATTTTTTGAGCCTGCATTTAATTCCATCGCTAATTGGTGAAGTGAATGTGATTTAATTGCGGTTCGTTTTGATATCTTTAAAAAAACTTGATTGTAACAGATTCGGGATACAATAAATGAACATTGATTGGTCCAATGCTTCACTGCTAAAGATAGAGGGTTGCTCATTCTTATTGCGAAAAAGGAAAACTCAAATGGCTTCATTAATTAGTCTCAATTGAAAGCCAAGACCATAATTTTTGTCTCACTTTTTCCACGTTTAGTACATTGCCGTTTTGTTTGTTATAATTGAAAGATTAGGAATAAGTCTGCACGATTGTTATAAATCAGTTAACTTATGTTTCAACTGAGATTTTGCTGTATTGGCTTTCTAAAGTCTTGTGGTTGCACGAAAGTCCTGTTAGATATCCAACTTTATTTCAATGTAATTTGAGTTTTCTCTTCACAGATTCCTCAATCCTGAAACCCCAAAAGTTATTCATAATTTTCATTTTGAATAAAAGATGTACTCTCGAGCTTTCCACATGAATTAAACCTTGCTTTAATGAGGTTTTGAGTCTTTATGATAATTTTGATGGTTTTGATTTTAACAGTTGGGAGAAAATGATGAGCGTAGAGAAAGTTCTTTGGACATTTTTGACATTTTGGACATATTTTGGCTTGAGTATAAAGTTTTTTAATGACTTGATTGTGTTCGTTCTTTCGGTCCAGCTATAGTTCACTCGTAGTTTTGAATTTTACAGTAGAACTCAAGTATCTATGACGATCAAATAATTCCACTAGATTTTTGTTGAATAAAAGTTTTCTCATTTTATCCGCTTTAGCAAGTGTCAGCTAACATAGCGTTATTTTTGTTTTTGTCGGTCTTGGGGTTAGCAGCATTGATCCACATAATCTTTGGTTTCCTTTTCAAATTGACAATAATTTTTGTAACTAAAAAATACAACTATTGCTCAAACTGACGATGCAAGCAAAAAGACTTTGCGAAACACATACATTTATTACAGATTACATATTTTTTCTGAGTGACACCACTTGGGTTGATTTCCATGTTTGAAACAAGGTTCTGCATTCCCCTAAATACCATGCAAGCTTCAGCCCATTTTTGTTTGTCTGTCAACAATAGTCGTTTGTTATGCCTGTAGTTTACGGAACCAATTAGAAAACGGTGAGATGGTTCAGAAACAGTTAAAATTGGTGCATTATATGAATGGCATATAAATTGAAACTTAGATTCATTTTGATAGATATAAAATCATTCCTTGAATCAATACAAGCAGAAATAAGTATCATGGAAACAACAACTCTCTTTGTTTATCACTCTTGCAACAAGGCGGATTTGTTCCGACCCCTCTTGAGGGGGGAGGAACTATATACTCAAATGGGTTTTTTTGTTCAGTCAATTTTCGCCGATCGATATATTCATCGTAGAGAGTTGAGACTGGTATCATTAGAAAGCTCGTCCAGCGTAGAATAAGGAATTAAAAAGATTTTTTTTTAATTTTCGTGTTCTACAGGGAGTTATCGAGGTTTAAACTTCTGAGAAAAGTAGAGTGAGTTCACGTTGTTTTTATTAACATTTTCCAAAATTTTTGCCTAAATTTTCGTCAATTTTGATGAAATTTGTTAAAATTTTTACCAATAGTGTCGTTGATTTTATTTTTAAAGACAAACAAGCATTGTTGATTATTCTGATTTAATTTTTTTGGTCAAAAACTCTGGATAAATATTTCAAAATTCAGCCTTTTTCATCAAAAACAACACGAAATAAGCTACTTTAGTCCACTTTGATTTAATTTAATTTGCCGGCCGGCCGTACACCCCCAAACAACACTAATAAGACCTTTTTAGACTCAAAAGGGGGCTATTACTACTTCAACTTCCACTGAGAGTGCTCTGTAATTAAAACTTTGCCTTCTTTTGCTAACTTTACTCGTTGATTATCAAAAATGCAGAATTTATTCTTGTGTTTTCAACTAACAAATTATCTAGATATGCAACATTTTAAAAATTAATTGATCCTAACGGACAATAAGAATTAGCAGGGCTAGTTTTCGGACAATCTTGGACGGTTACAATCCAATAAGAATTCGGATTGTAATCAGTCTGTATTTTTATCAAAAAAAGATCTTTTTTAATAATAAAGAACAGAACATATCAAATCAAAGCACAGGAGTGATAGCAGCTCCAAGCTTATGCAATTTTCTTTTTACTTGAAAATTTATGATCGTTTCGACTTTTAAAAATAACTGATTAAATAAAAAGTGGCTCAATGAACTTTTCCTCTATTTTTTCTTAAATTGGTCAACTTGTAGCCTAGTGTCAGCAAAGAAAGAATGCTTCTTCAATGTATTGATTTAAAATTTAGCATCGATTGCGGTTTTAAGCCTGAAGTTGTTGTTTTCTGGCCTTGTTACTACTTATTTTCAGATTTTTTTGTTTCTGATATTTGCCAGGTTTTCACGTTTTCTAGTCACATTATCACATTATTGACAGTTCTCATATCACATTGTAAAGCACAATCGATTATATTATAATCCTGAAAGATATAGACTATCGTTTTAACGGCCTCGACAATTCTTTCTTGATGAAATTAACTGATTTTTTTTGATTTTGTCTTTTACTGTCATTTTTATAGTTATGGGTTTCACTGGCTTTTCATTGAAGAATAGATGAGCCAATATTCTGATATTAGCAGATAGCTGATGGCTTTGATGATCTTGAAAACAATCGTTTTCCAAAACTAAAAAAAAGTTTGTTCTTTTTATTTTTCTTTTTGTTACCTAATCTCGTTAATTACAGGTCAGATATGACAAAATCGGTGTCAAGGGAAGATGTCAAAAGTGATTGATGTTACAAAATCTGTTTTTTCTAAAGAATGCGTTATGACCTTACTGACTTCGACACCGCATTTAATTCCATCGCTAATTTATGAAGTGAATGTGATTGAATTGCGGTCCGTTTTGCTATCTTAAAAAAAACTTGATTGTAACAGATTCGGGAAACATTAAATGCACATTGATTGGTCCAATGCTTCACTGCTAAAGATAGAGGGTTGCTCATTTTTATTGCGAAAAAGGATAGTCTCAACTGAAAGCCAGGACCATAATTTATGTCTCATTTTTTCCACTTTTAGAACATTGCCGTTTTTTTGTTATAATAGCAAGAGTAGGAATATGTCCGCACAATTGTTATAAATCAGTTAATTTACGTTTCAACTGAGATTTTGCTGTATTAGCTCTAAAGTCTTGTGGTTGCAGGAAAGTCCTGTTAGATATCCAATTTTAATTCAATGTAATTTGAGTTTTCTATTCACAGATTCCTCAATCCTGAAGCACCAAAAACTATTCATAATTTTCATTTTGATATACAGATGTACTCTCGAGCTACCTTCTTTTTCTTGCTTGAACTTTTTCTTGCTCGTTTAAAGCGAAAAAAAGCCATTTCTCATTGATCTTTTAAAACAGATTTCAAACTTTAAACATTCAAACCTTTTCTTTCCCGTCTGAATTAAAAATATAAAGATTGCAACAGCTATTATATATATAAATTTAGAAACCGTATGAAGGCTTAGATTTTTTATTCAGACAGAATTGCGCCATTCAAAAAAAAATTAGTCTCAATTTACACAGTAAATCATACTTTTTCGGACATTATTACTACTTTATTTACAAATTATTTTGTCCGGATGGATGCCAAGTTATTACAATTAGTGAGGACTATCAAGAATGAGTGTACGAAGCAGGTCGTGAGTACCATTATAAGCGAATTAAAAAAAACTCAGAACGAGGTTAGTGTGCAATTCAAAAAAATTGAGGATTTTCGGGAAAGAGAAAGATACTAGAGTAAGGACTCCATCATTGTTGATAATCCACCGTTTGCCCCAAACGTTGATGATGATGCATTACTGGAACCGATTGTTTTTTTCATTAAAAAATTTCTGCGTTACGAATTGGAACCGAGTAAAATCAAAGCGTGTCATATTCTAGCTGGTCGCGCGGAAGAAAAAAATCTGATGGCTTCTGTGATCGTCAATTTTTTGTACTTTCGTAATAAAAACCAGATATTTGCGAATCGAAGGTATCTCAAAGGACAAAAAAACGAAATAAATCAAAAGAATATATATGTACGAGAAAGATTACCTGCAATGGATGCTTATATCAAGAAACTCGCAGAAGGCAAGGGACTCATAACAAGCACTAATAACTACACTGTGTCCGTATTGTGTGATCAAGGAGATGGGAGAAAAGACTTGTAAAAGTAAATGATGTTACCGAATTGGAAAATGTAAAAAAATCTAATTGTGCGAGAGCAGAATCGTAGACCAGATCAAATAACTGGTTTCCGTAAACCAAAGCAACCACTCCAATTGACTGATGATGAACGTGCTGCTCGGCTATTTGCATCTTTCTCTCCTGAACAAAAGAAAGCTATCTTTGAAACTGGTAAAGCCAATTAAATAGCTGGAAAAAGTTTGAACTGAGCATAACTCATTAAAATTTTTGTTAACGTCTGAAGTATTGAAGACACAACGTATGTGTGCAAAAATTATTTGTGTTTTTTGATACAAGTTTCATATAAACTTACTTCTCAAAGTTGAAAAAAGGATGAGAAAAATTAAAAGTTAAATTTAAACTAAATTTTCTTAGTTTTTTTATTTAGCTTATTTTATCTGTTTAAGCTTTCCGTGCTTTTGGTTTTTGTTTTTTCAAAGATTACTGCATGTGGTTCTGCGATTTCCACGGCTTCAGGCATTTTTTAAATCACATATTATATAAAAATGTTTTTCTTTTACTTCTTCATAAAATAAGACTTGCATCAGGCACTGCGATTTCCAGGACCTGTTGCAAACTGAGTCTGAAGTACAGCGATTTCCGCGGCTTCAGTCTCTTTTAAGTCCTCTAATAAGCCTCTAGACTTGTTTAATCTTTTTTTCAACAAAAAAACATTTGACTCAATAAATGCTTGAGTTTTTCTGTTCTGTACTGCGATTCCGCGGCAGCAGGAAAAACTGAATTGAAAAAAGACAGAAAAAAGAGAAAAACAATGGTTTATGACTGCAAATTTGTCAGAATACTTCTTGGACATATATGACTTTTAGAATATTACTTCAAAATTTAAGATCAATTCATAGAAATTTTAATGAGCTAGATCAATTTATAAACCAAGAGAAAGTAAAACCTGATGTGATTGCATTAACAGAAATCTGGTGCAACCAGTATACTTTCCCAAATTCTTACCAGTTGAATGGATATGGCCAGTTGTTGAGGAGTGACAGAGAAAAAAGAGGTGGAGGTGTAGGATTTTTCATTCGGAAAGGCCTCAAAGTTCAAATTAAAGCAAGAAAAAACAATGAACACGTACAATTATTAACAGTTGCGTTGTTAGGATATCAAAATGAAAAAGTGATAACTGTTGGTTATAAAACTCCAAATTATGGTATAGATGAGTATACAAATGTTTGTCAAGAGCACCTTGATAAGTTCTCTATCAAACCGGAGAGTTTGCAAGTTTTTGTGGTGATTTCAATTTAAAAGTGATTGAAGAAACGAACAAAATTGATAAGGTTTTGGATTTTTTCTCTTGTACAGGACTGCAAATAAAGAATAGATCAAAACCGACAAGAGTCACTTCGTGTACGGCAACATGCATTGACATTTTTTTCGCGAATTTTGAAGCCTCTGTAAATGTGAGGGATACAATGATCTCTGACCACAGAGGAGTAGAATTGAGCTGCAGGGAAACAAGGATTGATCCGGAAAACCCAAACAAAAAAATCTCTTTATAGGCCCCTAAAAAAACTTCAAAATAAGGAACTCGGGTTAGATTTAAATTACAGTATTGCAAAAAAACTGGGAACGAGAAACAAACTATATCTATCTTCTGATTTAGATTTCAGTTTTAATGATTTAACGAGGGTGATAAACGAGGAGTTGGATCATCATGTACGCTTGCAACAGTTCAAAAAGCACACTAACGAAAAATTCAAACAGGTTCAAAAGCCTTGGTTGAAAAACCAGATCAAAAATCTCAGTCTTAAAAAGCTTGAAGCCTACCAAAGATTGAAGAACGAACAGTCTGCCGAAAAAAGAGAAAAATATTATAATCTGCGTAAGCGTTTAAAAAACCTCACAAAAAAGCAAAAATAGAGTTTTACGAACAAAAAATTGAAGAAAAGGCAAAAAAAAAAAAAGTTTATTTTCGATAATAGACAATATTAGGGGAACGAAAATAAAAAAAATATTGACAATCTGAAAGCTGATGAAATTAATAAGTATTTTGTTGAAAAAGGAAAGAAACTATCTGAAAGTTTTATTCTGCCGTCAGATCTAAGCCGGGTCAGAAAGTTAGAAAAATCCATGTTCTTAACTAACGTCACAGCCAAAGAAGTTTTCGACATTATCAAGCAAATGCCTGAAAAAACTCCCTCTGATCTACATAACATTTCAAATCAACTGATTAAGTTCATCAATCCAAGCGCGTGTGAAACATTTTCAAAATTAATTAATCGTTGCTTTGACGAGGGCGATTTCCCTAGAACTCTGAAAATTGCCAATGTTATACCTCTGTATAAAAATGGCAACGTAAATAAGTTCGGTAATTATAGACCAATATCACTTCTCCCAGTTTTTTCAAAAATTGTTTAGAAATGTCTACAGAAAAGGCTCATTTCCTTTTTGTCCAAGTACTCAGTAATAAACGAGGCACAGTTTGGATATCAGGCAAAGAAAAACACAATTGATGCTGTGTCGGAGGTGGTTGAAACAATAAAAATTTCTTTGTGTTCGAAAAACAGTTATTTTGGAGTAATTATTGATTTATCGAAAGCTTTTGATACTGTGAGTCATGAAATTTTGCTCCAAAAATGTTTTGCGTATGGTTTGAGGGGAAAAATTTAAGACATTCTTAATTCATATTTGACCAACAGACAACAATGTGTTTCAGTTAGCAAGCAGCGATCATCCTTTGAAAGCATTTTTTGCGGTGTACCACAGGGTTCTGTTTTAGGACCACTTCTGTTCTTGATTTACGTAAACGATCTGCCTGCTTTTTGTACAAACTGTAATGTAACTATGTTTGTTTGCTGATGACACAAATTTTTACAGAAAAATGGATGATGGAATTAATGATACAATAGAAAATGTGTAAGTTTGGATGGAATCAAATAGAGATGTAATCAATAAATTTATTTCCAGCTAAGAGATTCCAAAGCATTGACGAACTAAGATGTAAACACAAGTTGTTTTCTGTTATAGAGTTACACCTATATGATCTGATAAAATTACTGTCAAGAATTCTCCGCCATCAACATCCAAGCAAAATATTAAATAACTCATTTCCTGAATTAATTGAAGAGAATATCCATAAATGAAAGAACTCATCTAGTCAAAACAAAATTTTTGCAAACGAAGCAAAGAAACAAGTCACTCAAAAGTAGATTAAGACACTTATATAATGTTTTAACTAAAATGGATGAAAGTATTGTTCAAAAAATATGCTCATTTAGTGCACAGGATTTAGCAAAATTTTTACATTGTTTTAGAGACTCATTTATTATAGATAACAGATTTTTTGTTATCCTTTTTTGGTAAGGAATAAAGCGAGCTGCTTTTTTTTAATAAAATTGGTCTTCTTATTAAACATTTTCTTAGGGGTTTTTAAGTTTGATCGGAAAATGGTATTACCAGGGTAAAATGTGATTTGAGAGGGTTTGAACTAACAAATAAGTAGACTTTGAGAAGAATTAAAAGGCATCACTTGACAGGTCTAGTGACCTTTTGATGTCCTTTCGGGTTTTGTTTTGTTGTTTGTAAATTTATAAATGCAAGCAATGGACTAAACTCGAGAACTAATTTATTATTATAAGACGTATTTTTCTTTTACTTTCAAATTTCTTATCGTATTTTTATTCTTGTCTTGAACCAGAAAACAAAAAACATGACGTTCTACGTATAAAATTTAAAAAAATGCTACTTTTAAACAGTTTTGAATTCTCTTGAACTCGGACTTCTATGAACAAGAGAGGTCGTGCAAGTCTCTTTGCTGGCACTGGAATTTTTTTTTTGACGCGTTCCAGGTTCTTTCATATGATGTAACCGCTTTGAGAATTAAAATTCATTTTAATAAAAAGAAAGAATTTTTCTGTCACAGATATGATTAAACTTACATCATACTTGTTTTCTCGATCTTTTTTGCCCACGCTGAAGTGCGCAACCCAAAGCCACAGCTGATAAGACAAACTTGATTTGAGCACTGGGGTAGTAAACTATCCGCCGGATCAAGATGTCACTGCTGTTTAATTGTCTTTTTTGTTCGTATGAATCGCGTTGAACTCTAGTTGTAATGCGAAGGTGCCAGACCCCGTTGGGCCGCACATTGGGATTATCCACACCAAAAAGTATTCAGCATTGAAGTAGTAAAATCAATTAATATAATGTATAATTATTTTCAGAAAATTGGACGTTGCTCTGTACAAATGTTTCCTGATTTGATCAAAAAACAACATTTTGTAAAGAAACAAGAATTTTCAGTTGAACAACCAACAAAAAATTTTAGTCTGGTATTTTTCAAAAAGCAGTCCCTTCACTGGTTTATTATGATTTAGGATTTTTTCGTTTTAACCCCCCGTACGTTTTGCACCCCCAGTTACAGAGCACGTGCTGTTACATAGTAAATCTTCACGTAAAAGTATGGCACGTGCGTTTGGGGGTGCAAATAATATACACCCACTAAGCTGGAGGGCACACAAGGAGAAGATCTAATTTTTTTGGTGGATTGACTGCACACTAAATAAAGTTAAGTTAATTTTACCTTAAAAAAACATCCTAACTCACCGTAACTGTTAAGGTAGATTTGCCTTTAATTAACCCACCTTAACTAACCCTAACTTTACCTGAAATTTACATGAAAAGTTAGGGCCTCACTACCTTAAAAAACCTTAAGTTTTACTCTAACTTCCCTTAAAATTACTTAAATAATTACCTTAAAATTTCCTTAAAAAATCCCTTAACTTTGCCTTAACTAAACCTTAAATTTACCTTAAAACCAGGGTAAGTTAGGGTAAACAATTAAGGTAAGTCAGGGTAAAGTTAGGGTAAATTTACCACCACAGTTAGGGTAATTATTTAAGGTAATTTTAAGGGAAGTTAGGGTAAAATTAAGATCTTTGTTAAGGTAGTGAGGCCCTAACTTTTCAGGTAAAGTTCAGGTAAAGTGGAGGTAAAACCTGCTGGAGTTAAGGCAAGTAAAGGTAAGTTCAGGTGGAGTACAGGTAGGGCAATTCTACTATAACCGGTTAAGGTATAAAAATTTAAGGTAAAATTGCCTTCTAATAATTTGTGGTAATTTTACTGCAGAACGTAAAAAAGAAAGTTCAATTATTTTAAAGTAATTTTACCTTAACAGAGTTAACGTAAATTTTTACCTTAACTCCAGTTAAGGTAAAAATAAGGTAAACTTTTACCTTTACTTTACCTTATCAACGGTTTACCTTAACTCCGTTAAGGTAAAAATACCTTAACTTTATTTAGTGTGTGCTTTCTTCGACTGGACTTCCGGTTTCTCATCAAGCTATGTATGCTCTGAATAAATTTCTGATCAGATTACCCTGACCATGCTATCTGAATTTCCGTACTGTTGACTCTAGAGTGGCCTCTGACCAGACCCTCCAGACATAGGAGATGCGCTGATCAGACCGTGCAGAGTCCGGATTCTGCTCTTATCAGAGCTTCCAGGGTCTGGGTTAGGCCCTGATCAGACTGGCGGAGTCTGAACAATGCACTGATGAGACTTTACAAGCCGTAGAATTTCTACCAGACTATTGCTGCTTAACATTTTACCCCCTGAGCACAACGCAAGAGTGATTTGATTAGAGGGGTTTTAAAAACTAATCTGTTAATTGTTTATTGCCGCAGTATACATGCCGAGCCGTCTGCGAACCGACTTCATATAATCAAATTTGTTTAACTCGGGTAACGAAGCCGTCATACATTATTTATTAAACTTTTTTTCATACGGGCGATTTTATACAGGATTTTGTCAAATCGAACAGAGTATCTGAGCTAAAAATGAGACTACTACAGCATTTGAAAATGAGTATATAAATTGTTCACATGTTTATTAAAGCGTGGCAGTAGTTGTTCACTGAATGTTGGTGTTTTCAGTCACTCTAATTAAATGTCCCATAAACCTAAATTCTAGCTTATGTAGAAAGTATAATAGTATACAACTTTTGTCAAGATTATTTGAATTTTCAGACTAAAGTTTTGCACAACATTGACACATTTTGGGGACATTTTAAAGAATATTTAGCATGGTTTAGGTGACAGCAGCACATTAAAGTAGAATAAAGAAAAGAATCGCTTTTTAAAAATTGTTTTATGCGAGTTTTCTTCTGTTCATTTTTCGGATTATAAAATTGGAAAAAACTTGGAAAAATAGTTTCATATCCCGATTTTGTTCCTAAGGAAAAAACTTTAAAATAGCGATGTGATATATTCGAGGTTTTCTCGCTCGAGATAAAGTCTTTCTGAAGTGCTTTTGTTTAAGCAAGATCACCAAATTCCAAGTTACACTTTATAAACTTCTTTTTTGGTTAATTTATTAAAGCCACTCTGGAAGGCTTGATCACGACAACTTAACGCTATGGATTGCATTAATATTTGAAGGACGGAGATTATTTTCCTCACAGCAAGTAGAGGTGAGATTGCAACTTTCGTTTTCCATAAGTTTTATAGTTAACGATATTTTTCAACATTTTATCTTGATATGTCTAAAGAAAAGTCGCAACATTGGGGACTAAACTAGTCCCAAAATTGTGTTTTAATCTACACATGCAAACAGAATAGGGTAAAAAAATTAGCTTAAAAGAATTAGATTTGAATGGTTTTGGTTAACATAATTCCTCGTCACCCATGAAAACAAGTGCCCTTAGACAAAAATAACAAGATAAAAAGCCCAGAAGAAGACTAGGATTTATGATCTTCTTTTTTTGGAGAATTTAAAGAGTATCAAAAAAAGGCTTTTTTTTATCAATAGAGCCATCAGAGAGATTTCGTGAGAAGGCCAATACGACGGAAAAAATCAGACTAAGCAGGGCAGAGCACCTGAATATTTTTGAAATAATTAAAAAATCAATGCTAAGATAAATTGACCTACCGTTTTCATTTTACAACAATTTTTTTTTCATTGATTCTCTGAAATGTGATCTAATTTCATTTCTGAAGTTTGATTAATATCCATTTTAGGCCAGTAACTTTATTTTTTGCGACGTTCAGTGAGAAGTAAATAAATCAATGAGGAAAAAATTAGTTCACATCAAAAAAGATGACAATGAAGATTGCCGCACGAATATCATCACCTACCTGAAATATTCGAACTACAAAATTTGCATAAACTACGTCCATGTTTTGCTTACACTTTTGTTCTACCTATAGCTATGGGTAAAATCAATCGAAAATTTTATTGAACAGTTTTTTAGTGTCCTTTCTGGATGCATTTTTAATGTTTTTAAATGGCAGCTACTGCCCCTCAGAACTGAAAAAAATTCTGATGTTAAGTGATCTTTTCGAAAATCGCCCCCTTTTGCAAAATGGGGTATTCTTGAATAGCCTTTAAGCAAGCTATTCATTAACCAATCAGAGATGACTAGTAACTTTACACGTACGCGCATACTATGATAATTTGTAAAGAATAAATTACGCCATGCTATGGTTATTAGCCGCATTGCGCGCTTAGTAGTGGATTCGCTCGAATAATCGACCCGCGATTTCTAGATTACATTCCACAGGGCATGATGATCGAGGCCGTGAACAGCGGTCCATAATTGCACTCAAACTCTTATTCAACTATATAAACTGTAAGCGACGTAATATTATGGTAAATTATGATGCGTAAAGTTTTAACCAAGGGTTAGGCACTGTGAAACCGTTAAATTTTGAAAAGCAGTAGACAAGTAATAATATATCATAAGCGTATGTGACTGTGGTCCACTATTTGGCTCGAATCAAGAAAAGAATTATTGACAGTATCATGACTGAGTTTTATTCATGCAGCCATGTGAGCAAACAAAATGAGCTTTATCTAAAAATATGTGTTTAATGAAACATTTTTTAAGCGTATTAAAATAACAATGATGAAGAGAGAGGCCTAAGCCGACATAAATTGGCAGTAACGTTTCTCAAAGAACAGTAGTCAGTCTAACGTTTTCACTTCAGATGCTTAAGTCAAGTTTTTGTCTTGAGTCCACGAGTTTAGGCAAGAGTTTATTTCCAAACAGCTATTTTTCGCTCCACTGGACACTGTAATGGGAGAACTCGGCTTGTAATACGTCTTAATTGAACAAAAAAATTAAGAGCTTATGTGTATATTACAATTCAAAGAATTTGAATTGTATTGGGGCGCTGTCTTTTTTTTAAGATCTGTTCACACAATTTCATGATTTTTGAAATCAGATTGGAGTAGTGATTTTGGTCACGCCGAAACAGGAAGTAGAGTGAAAAAGCGAGTGGTTTTGCAGAGTGAAATTTTTTCGTTTTAAATTTAGAGTAGAGTGAGAAAATGGTGTTTGAATGAAAATTCGCTTTCTCGCTAGTGGTTTTTTATTCACATGCGGCAATTTCACTTTGTTTTTTACTGTTTTTTCGATTTTTTGGATTGGAGTTTTTTCTAAATGTTTTTTTCCAATCCATCAATAGTCCTTTTCAGGACTAGTTTTTTGTTTAGTCAATGAAAATTCTTCGATTTGTACGTCAGGACTTGTCCTGCTATGTTTTAATTATTCATCACCCAAAGTTCTCTAAGCGTGTATAGGAGAATCGAAGTTGAAAATAGTCAGAAGCTAAACACTCAGGGCAACTCAGCCTGGTCTATTAAGTTACAATTGAGTTTTAGAAACACTCGTTGAAAATTCACGAGCAATAGAAATACGTTTTTACCGCAAAATTGTCTATATTGTTTGCCCAATACGTTGCAATCCCAAGTATAAGATTGCTTGCCCTATATAGTCACTCAACTTAACTGCTCTACTTAGTTTCTCTCTCACCAGCAAAGTCTCTGTATATGTTAGTACAAAATCTTAGTCTTCCGAAGGGGACTATGATTTTGCTCTAACGTATTTAGAGAACCAAAGGGTACAAAAGTGTTGAACTTCATTTCAAATTGAAGCTAAGAGTACATTTTTCGAGATCAGTGAAAAAAATCTTTTCCTTTCAAAACAATACACAGTTGAAGCAAAATGAACGTCTCTGTCTCCGATAACGAAGCAGCCAATTATCTATAGCGGTTTGAAGCGTCAAAATTTAGATTTCTTAGTTTAGAAAAGATTGACTTTCTACTTTAAAAGTGAAAGTCTATTTTTGTTCTAAACTTAGTGTCCTATAGGACACTAAGTTTAGAACAAAAGATAGATTTTTAATTCTTCAATTCTATGTTCAACCTTTCAAACTAAACTCCCTGCCGCGAAGTTTTAGTGACCGATGAAATCGTACCCTGTGTTCTCTAAGTATATGTTAGGACATAGATCCTAGTTGCCCGAGGAACTTAGTGCCACAAGATACGAGGGAGACTAGGATTTATGTTCACCACTCGACAAAATTTTGGTTCATCTCTCTTTGTCACTCTGGGTTCTCTAACTTTCAAGTGACTAAGAGCGATCATAAAAAATTTTGTCAGGAGGTGAACATAAATCCTAGTCTCACTGGTGTCTTGTCTCAAGCACTCAGCTGCAACCGCCCTCACTTCATGTTCCTCGGGCAACTAGGATCTATGTTCTAACATATACTTCTGCTTTTTGACTATTGGAGTAATTATGAGATGATTTGCCGAGTGAAATCATTATCAACGAGTGTCAAAAGCAGCCGTCTAATGAGTTTAATCTACCAGTGTACGCTATTTCAGTGTCCCTTTCCATTCCGATCTATCTGATTCGATAGTATTATTGCATAGTTGGGTTACACAAAAATCACTTTAAGTCTGTAGTCTGTAAATTGGCAATCTCAATCAATCAAATGTTAGTTGCAAGATTTTTGAGTCATTCCTGTTGGATAGGTCTTATGGTGAAAATGTTGACAGTATTTCTTGTTTTAAATTTTATCGGTCGTGTTTCATCAACAAAACTTATCTTTGTTTCAATTGACGGCTTCCGCTATGACTACATTGAAAAGTATTCAGAATATCTGCCAACGTTGACCCAACTCTCGAAGGAATTGAAGCCGTTTCATAATCAGATTCTGTTGCTGATTTAAATACTTTACGAGAAAATTTTTCGAAAGTTTGAAGAGCAGTGGAAACCCGGGTTCAGGGTACAGGAATTTCTGCGAATGATTATGTAACAAATGCCTAGAAAGGGTCTGAATTTTTGTAAACGCATGCACTCAATTTGCTAGAATAATCTGAACAAGATACAATTTCGAAAACTGACGTTTTCAGCTAATTCACAAACAAATTTCTGCTCGTTTCTTACATAATTTGCATCGTTTTCAGCTAATTTTCTATAAAAACTCAGCACATATTTCTAAGTGCAAGAAGCGAAAGATTAATTCGGTATAAGATAACTATAGAGCTTCTATCGTTCTCAGCGTTGCGTTTTATTATGTATCGCGGAAAAGAAATACTTCAAGTGTTACTGAAACGGCTTTAATTCATAGGATTCGACTACAATTACAAGCGGTTTGAAAAATGTTTTTCCAACTTCAACTTACCCGAATCACTGGTCTATGGCGACCGGGCTATACCCAGAAAACCACGGAATTATTGCTAATCGATTTTACGACAGAAAACTGAAAAAAAGTTTCAACATGTCGGTTACGGATACCGATTTTTGGAATTCCTCAGAGCCAATTTGGATGACGGCCGAAAAAAGGAATATAACGACAGTTGTTGTTCACTTTCCAGGGTGTAATGTAAAAGGAAAAGAAACGACTTATGGACATCATGCTGACATTTACGACACTGTTCATTACTCCTCATTTTATTTGATCGATATAATTTTTGATGCTTTAGGAACCTGCATTCTGGAATAAATTACCTTAAAATGATCATTGTGCAAAATTTCCTGGTTGGGCAGAGGAAGCAAACCTCATGCACCCCCTGAAAATAAACAGAAAAACAAAAATTTGAACCATAAATTGATAAACAGAGAAATTTTAATAGACGTCAAAATCCTACACATCTTACATACTTAATGCGCAATGTCTAAGATCGCCAAATCGCATCTTGATGGCGTTATTTTATTTTATTATTAATAGCCGCGAAGCGATAGCGGCTATTTTTGGTGCATCGTGATGTTTTACAATTTAGAGAACTTGAATTGTATTGGGTCGCTGTCTTTTTTTTAAGATCTGTTTACACATTTTTATGATTTTTGAAGTCAAATTGGAGTAGTGATCTTGGTCACGCCGAAAAAGGAAGTGGAGCGAAAAAGCAAGTGGTTTTGTAGCGTAAAATTTTTGCGCTCTAGTTTTTAAGTAGATTGAGAAAACGGTGTTTGAACAAAAGTTCAATTTCTTGCTAGTGGTTTTTTGTTCTCGCTAGTGGCATTTTCAAATTGATTTTTTTGTTTTTTTTCTGATTTTTTATGGTTTTCCCAATTCAATCATAGTCCGTTCTGGGTCTAGTTTTTTGTTTAGTCAATGAAAATTCTTTGAATTTTACGTCAGGACTTGTCCTGCTATTTTTTTTAAGTCGTCGTCTCCGTCGATGATTCTTAAGACCTGACTTCTTGGAATTGACTTTTTCAATAACTTCAGTGAATTCTACTGCTTTGCAGTTAAAGATTGTTTACGTGACGTCATTTGTTTTAACTGCGTTCATAAGTACGTTTGAACAAATTAATGAGTGTGCTGACGTTAGTGACTTCCCTCAATCAAAAAATGGACTTCTGGACCCGCTTAATGAAATTCATGTACATTTAGTAGTTAAAGGTCAATTATTTGCATCTAAGTAGTGCCAAACGTATATGCCCTAATTCACGTATATGCATTAGAGCATTGAGTTTTAATTTCGAATTTCAATTTTGGAAAAGCTCCATTAGGTTTTATATTATAGACTATAGAGCATGTGTCTCATAAAAACGACAGACAGAAACTAACCAAAAATTCTAGTG
This sequence comes from Convolutriloba macropyga, assembly GCF_964194025.1. Classification (NCBI taxonomy): domain Eukaryota; kingdom Metazoa; phylum Xenacoelomorpha; order Acoela; family Convolutidae; genus Convolutriloba; species Convolutriloba macropyga. Next base: position 35,321,809 of record NC_134480.1, on the reverse strand, counting down.
GTCTATTAAAGGAATGTTGATCAATCTGTCTATCTTGTTTTTTTATTAGTTTCAGTTCGTGGAAGGCTACAAGCGTCTATCGCGGCTATTTTCCGGCAATCTGCGGGCTATGTTTGAATTTGGTTTCAATTCTTTGTCTGAATAAAGCGTTAATCAAGCAGTGTATGTAAGGAATCGGAAGCAAAATATCTGGTAAAAGTATCTTAATTTTTTTTGTAAATTCTTGATTTGTTCTTTTTTTATCGCCCTACAGCCTTTTCACAAAAATCCTAAAATCCAATGACTGGAGAGAACGGCAAAACAACATAACTCATTGTACGCACCCAGTGGATTACAAAAACATAGCAGGACTAGTTCTGAACTACAATTCAAAAAAAGTAACAAACTGAAGACAACAATATCAAGCTTTTCATCAAAACCAAATTTTTCAAAGCAACAACTTACATTAGTAAGCAAATTATCAACCAAGACGTTCACATAAAGAAAACTAGAAAACATCAAAAGTCGTTAAAAATCTCCACTTGAAAATGGGGTAATCGATGTTATAAATTCGTAAGACCAAAACAGAAACACAACTTTTGTACAAAACCACTCAGAGACAATATACAAAGAGGACATAACCAATAGTTGACAAAAACTGATTTTACGATAACCATTGACACAAGCAACTAAAACTTCAAATCCTAAACATTTCAAACTGTTCGTCAAAAGATAGCATGTATAAAATTTAACAAAAGTCATGTAGTAATCTCGTAACAATAGTAACAACAAATGCAGGCAAAAAACATAATTTCAAACAAATTTTAAAAGTAGTTATGTCAAAGCCAAAAACAATTACATGCAATAAGCTGAAAGCCCAGAATGCGGTCAATCAATTTTTTGGCGTTACGAGATAACCAATTCGTGTATGCAGACTAGAAAATTTAAACGGATTGCAAGTCACGGCCGCAGCCGCCACCACCACAACCACCTCCTCCGTGGTCACCACCAATACAAATGTTACCACCCCCACTGACACCACCAGCATCATCACCACCATCACTATCACCACCGCCGCCACCACTGCCACTGCACAACCACGACCACAACAATCAGCATCACCGGCGCCGCCACCGCCACAACCAACACCGCCACAGCCACCACCACCACAATCACCATCACCACCGGGTCATTTTTTAATTTGTTTTCAATTCACTGCCTTTATAATGCGTTGATCATGCAGTGGATGTAATGCATCGGAACTAAAATGCTTGGTATAAAATATTTAGTGCAGAGAATTTTTGTAAATCCTGGCTATTTTCCTCTACATCGCTTACAGCTTTTTAACAAACGACCCAAAACCCAATGAGCCGAGAAAACGGCAAAACAGCATGAGTCATCGTACGCACCAAGTAGAATAAAAAACATAGAAGAAAAGTTCTGAACTACAATTCAATAAAAACTTAATAGTCTGAAAACAACACTACCAAACTCTTTAACGCTACCGAGCTCTTCATAGAAACAGCTTCCGATAGTAAGCAAATTATCAACCAAGACGTCTACAAAAAAAAGCAGAAAACATCAAACGTCTTTAAAAATCTCCACTTTTGCGAAAATGGGGTAGCCGATATTATAAATTCATAAGACCATAACAGAAACGCCAACTTTGTAGAAAGTCACTGAGAGACAAAATAAAAGGAGGACAGAACTAACAATTGGCAACAACTGAGTTTTACGAAGCCAACAAAAGAAGCAACAAAATTTTCAAATCTTTAACATCGAACTGTTCATCAATAGAAAGCACATATCAAAAATTCACGAAAACCATTCAGTAATCACGTAACAGAAGAAACAACAAGTGCAGGCAACAGACAGAAATTCAAACGATTTAAAAAAGGTGATGTCAAAGGCAAAAACAATTACTTGCAATAAATCAGTTTTTGGCGTTACGAGAATAGCAATTCACGTATACAGAGCTAGAAAACTAAAACGCCTTGCAAGTCCACAAGAAATTCTGGCGTTTATGTCATACCACATAGTGGTGCTAAATATTTGGAGGCAAAATTTTGAAGGGACGTCATCAGTGTCAAATATGAGTATGCTAAAATCATGCAGTTTCAGAGGTGAATTTATGCTAGTTTTTAAACATTGATTCAGCTGAAAATATTGTATCGTCCTAGTGTATAATATAGTAGTTCTTTCTCTTTTCTGGCAATCGCTTTCCGTTTCAGTTTCTGCTTTTAAAGAAGGTCTGATGGTTCTTTTTGTGAGTATCGCTTCAAAAAATCTGGGTTGCATTTTTTCTGAAAGTGCAAATGCTTCTTATTCATTGTTGTGGTAATACAATCCAAACATTAAAAATAGGGCCTGTATATTTTAAGACAATATTTGAATCATGTTTGTACCATAATTAGCAAATGCAGGTTCTCCCCCGTCTCAGAAAACAAGACAAACCCAGCCGAGCTTGCAATGTTATATATTGGCGAGCCGGACGAAACTGCTCACAAGTTTGGAGCCGAGGCCGAATTTCTTATCCAACAGCTGATTAACGTTGACAATGCTGTCAAATATCTTTTGGAGAAAATGCGACCTTCTTATAACTTAGGGAGCCGTTCTTTTTAGCACGATAAATCTGTTCTTCCCTTGTCAATTACGGATTCAAAACTTGCAAGAATCTTGCAAGATTTTGATTTCAATTGGAAGTGAGCTTCATATTTTTCCCCAAAAATACCAATCCAGTTTTGAAATTGCATTGATTTGAACAACTTTATCAGAATTTATATTTACATGCCAATTTACGGAAAAAACTTTTCCTGAACATTTGTTGGGGATAATTACAAACTGTTCATTTTTGCACATTTCAATCAACAATTTTTCTAAAAATAATATCGCAAAATTTGGCTCTCGAGGGTTCTTAAAGTGAAGTAATTTTTAATCTTGTTCAAAGTGATTGATTGATTCTTGCTAGTTCTTCTTTTCAATCTTCTTCTAAGTGAAATTGATATATTGCGAGATTCTTAAAGCCTATATTAAAATGGGGAAGTTGAGGTAGAAACACGGGTTGAAATTTCTAAGTAGTACTAAAAGAATCATATATGTGATCATATTAATCATAACAAATTTCCCAGTACGAACCTTGTATGACTTCGAAGTCTCTATTAACATTTCCAACGCGATGCATTATATAAAATTTCTCGTATGATCCTTGTATGACTACTAAGAAATCATACGAATCATACATGACTTTGTACGATTACCAATAAATTGTTTCTTTTTCAAACAAAGGCTGCATTGATTGAGTTTGTTCCGTATCAGTTGTTTATCAGGCGTAGTGATTTAAGCATTTTAGGTCTAAATTCGATTTTTGTACGATCCCTTTATGACTACTAAGAAACCATACAAAACATATATGACCTAGTATGACTACTAAGAATTTCTATGATGAGAAACTCGGAAAGGCTTTTATAAATGACAAAAGATAAAATATCAAATAAAAAAGGTTGCGGCCTCGACTTACTAAAAAAGCCTGCTCAATAGAAAAAACTGCTACGAAAAGAGCATGCTCAACCTTTAAAGAGGCTTTATCTCGACATCAATTGTGCCGTGTATTTATGATTTAACCCCCCCCCCCCCCCCCCACTAGACTTTTAATGTCTTTTCATAAGTCGCGACAGACTAGGGATCTTGAAGAGAACTCGAAGACATGAATGGTCGCGCAGTGGTAAGTTTGTACAGTTTTTTGTTGTAAAATTAGAATAATTCCTTTGCAAAATCTAAAAATCTAGTACGATCTTGTTAAGTAACCTTCAAATTTAAGCAGGGGTGAAATGGAACGACTCCTAACTTAGTTATAACTGCTGACCATGGAATGATATCTGTGAAAGAAGACAAGCTACTCAATTTGACAAAAGAAACTTCCCAGAATATCTTTGACAAAAAACTAGTAGAACAGATATGGTTTGATGGCCCACTGGTGTGGGTGTACGCAAAGGCAGGCAAAGAGATGGTTCTAAAAGCTCTAATAAACCAGGAACTGTTTCTCTCTTTTTTACTCGAGTTCTTTGATTTTTTCGTGCATTGTTTTGGGGTGATAATAAATATTCTCCGATCTTTCATCATCCGTTCTCGAACGCCACTCCTTAACTTTATGAAATGTTTTGGAGGTTGAATAATAAATTTTTCTCTTAATTGCCGTAAGTACTGGAAAATGTCTAAATGAGGGCATCTACCCCCCCTTCTCCCATCCCCCTAATTTCAGATTCATTCATCCATTTAAGAAAGCTGCGGGTTTTTTCACTAAATCAGTTTTCAGCTAATCCGGAATATATTAAGTATCCCCCTCAATCCGGAATAAGTATCCCCAGGAAAAAAAACGTGAAACAGTTCCCTGTTCGAAAGGTGAAAGAAAAGTACCCCAGTGCGCAGTGGTACACAAAAGAGACGATTCCAAACAGATGGCACGTTATGGGCAACAGAGAACGCTCTCCTGATGTTTTAGGGGTTGTTGCTTTTGGCGGTTCTTGGTGGAACAAAAATAATTACACTAAAGGGATATAATCTTTTTCCTTCAACCCCAACAGACATGTTGCTAGTAATGTCTGTCGGTATGTACAATTTAATAATGTAAATTTCCAAAGTCGTACCTCACAGCATGACACCCAAGCTGTTCACACGAAAGGGATTAGCAAGATGGTACCTTAACAACAAATCAGTCAGGTCATTGACCCCCTGCCATATTACACTTTAATAATGTCAATTTCCAAAGACGTCCTCACAGCATGATACCCAGGATGTTCACACGATGGGGATTAGCAAGATAGTACCTTAACAACAAATCATTCAGGTCATTGACCCCCTGCCATATTACACTTTAATAATGTCAATTTCCAAAGACGTACCTCACAGCATGATACACAAGCTGTTCACACGAAGGGGATTAGCAAGATAGTACCTTATGAAAAAATCAGTCAGGTAATTGACCCCATACCATGTTACAATTTAATAATGTCAATTTCTAAAGATGTACTGTTGGCGCCACTAGTGAACAGAAGCATGAGCCATCAGACCAACAGAAATGAAATCAAAACTCAGAAACTTGAAATTTTGCCAAAACTCAAAAAAGGTCAAAACTGAAAATTTTTACAAGTTGGGACCGAAAATTTGTCCACCCCCCCCCCCGATTTTGGGAAGGGAAAACCTGAGCAACCCAAGGTTTTAGCACACGGTTAGGGTAACCCCTAAGCTATCCATGGACCCAACGAACATCCTTGCATCATACCTACAAGTGATGCTATTAGCACTTATATGGTGCAAAAAGTGCATTTTTGGATATTTTGTCATTTATTGTTAATTTTGCTAAATTGTTAATTCTATGATCCCTTAAGTGTTTATTAAAGGTCATTTGTCATACATTTGAGGCATTTAGAGTTACGTATGTACCATCAGTGCTTATGTCAACAAAAGCAAATAGTGCGGTAATTTGACATTTACTATGTAAACATTGACTTAAATCACTTTATTCGATTAACCAATCAGAGATCAGTGACAATGATGTTATAAATGATATTTAGCGGATTATTTACTTTAACCCAATTGTCTGAATAGTGTAACCATATTGTATTTAGAACCATTAGAAACTGTTACAAAGAGCAGTTGGCTCTCAGATAGACTAAAATTTGATTCTTTAACAACTTTAGTCTTTTTGTTAAGTTTGCTAGATCTTAAGATCTTGCGAGTTATAAGTTAGTTGAGCCTACTTAACGAGAAGTTTGCAACATTACTAGCTACTGGCTGAAGCCTTACAAACTTTAGCACGAGATTGAACATAGAATATCACTAAGGATTTTCTTAACTTCAATCAACAAAAATAAAGTTACAGTCCTTTAATACGGTCGAGCGACTAATTATTTCAGCGAGATCGTTAGTCAATCGAACCCAGTGAAGAACCAGGCCGGCGTAAAACTCGAGAACCAGGCTGTGATATATCGGTTCGGCTGAGATTCTTGAGCAGCCGCAACATTTGATGCCGCGACCCGGGACAACATCAACAGCAGTGACACGAACAGAAAGGAATCTTCGATTCAACCTGGTGGACCAAAACAAAATCAGCAACGATGGCCAGCAAAAGTCCCAACAGACACTGGAAGACAGCTGATTGGAAGGCGAGTGGTCAACTCAAGACGTTAGAGAAAGAGCAAGCTGACCTACTCAAGTCCTTCTCCAGACACCTCAACGAGCTAGAAGGCTACCTAACACAAAACAAAACAATGACAGCCGAAAGTGCTTATCGATGTTTCTTCAGGACGTACGACGACTTGGAAGACAACCGACAACAGCAGAGGTTACTATTAAAACCAAAGTATTCTGAAAACTTTGACAATGACACCAAGCGTATGTTAGAAGAAAAGAAAAAAGTTTTGAGATGGGTAGTTGACAAAATACCAGATCTCCAAGATATTGAAGATTGTCGCGCAGTAGTCGTCGATTACCGGAAATACACATTGCGATGGTACAAATTATGGAAAGATGCTAATCTAATTGAGCACGAATTGGGAGAACTCGAAAAGAAATTGAAATCAGAAAATTTAAGCAACTCCGAAAGACAGATACTGTGTGATCAGATGGAACGATTATTAGAAAAGCTAGATGAAATTTACGCAGAAGCTCTTCGAATATTGAATACAGAAGGTTGTCCCGATGGGTTTGCGAATTTCAGTAAAACGAGAAGTCAATATCAAGACCTGATCAACCAGTACAGGTTCAGCAAGGATTGTGGAAATCAAACATCTTTAGTGTCAACTACATCGGCTGGTGACAAAGACCCAAACGACGAAACTGTAATTGATACAGGTAATGGAGCAATAGAAAATTCTGAGGAGAACGCCGAGGTCTCTTCCAAGAGTTCTGCTACACATGGAAACAGAAAGCAACCCAGTATCGCCAACTCGCGATCATCGAGAAGGCGACAGATTGAAGAAACGGAGCTCGAAAACCTAAGAGCAAAGACAGAAACAGAGCAACAACTGCGAGAGCGCCAGTTGGAGTTAGAGCAAGAGCGTGAGGAAATAGAACTTCGTCGCCAGCAAGAAGAGTTACGTTTACAACAGCAACAGCAGCAACAAGAGCAAGAGTTACGTCTGAGGATGCAACAGCAAGAAGACGAACTGCGTTTTCGACAGCATGAGCGAGCTCTTGAAAACGAAAGAAGGAAAGCAGAGGAAGAAGAAGAACAAAGACGTCTGAAACTTGAGCTGACCAAAGGAAGCTCAAGAGCATCCGGATCAGTGGCAGATGAGATAGAAAGTGTTGGATCAAAACGAAATCAAGAAAGAATAGAGAGGTGGGCAGAAGCAGGGGCTCAACAGTCTGTCCCTCAACGACCACTATCTCCAAATGTTGTTATCGACCCTCCAACGAATGTCACTAAGGACAGAGCTGACAAACGTTTCAGCACCTACCCGAAAACTACCCCACTGTTCCACCCAGGCGAAAGGCTTTTCTCAACCCAACTAACAGAACCGAGCATTCTCAAGAAACCAGAAGTCCGTAAATCAATTAGAGTAACGGACCCACCAGCACCGCCGTTGACAAGGGCGACGTTTCAGCAGCAGCGAACGTCAGCAGTTCAATACAGAAACAGGAGGCAGAGTCCCAATAACAACTTTCGGAACAGGTCTGCCGAGAGCAGAAACAGGAGCACAATGAATCACACCACTCCCCAAGTGATCTACCAACCAGTACCAAGCAGTGGTGCCAGCGGCTTGCCAAAACTAAAACTGACTGAGTTTTCAGGAGATCCTCTGGAGTGGCCAGAGTGGTCAGGTCTTTTTGATGTTGTTGTTCATCAAAAGCCAATCAGCGATACAGAAAAGATGCAATACCTCAAGACCAGTCTCACGGGTCAAGCAAAAGCAGCAATATCGGGAATGGGATTCAGCTCGCAATCATACTATCATGCTTGGGATATACTCTGTGAGAAGTATGGAAGATCAGATTTCATCGTCAACGCGCAATTCAAGAAAATACTAACTCATCCTCCAGTTCGACATGACGATTCTACGAGCATTGTCAAATTCGCAAATGTGGTTACAAATGTGGTGAACACCTTGACCCAACTTGGATACACATCAGACCTAGAAGCAGAAGCAGTGCTAAGTTCGACAACCAGAAAACTTTCTCCGCAACTGAGAGAACAGTGGTTGCAGTATATGCAAGATCGTCGACTACTGAGAGGTAACCTGATTATTTTCAAAGAGTGGCTTGCCTCCAAAGCTACAATTCATGAGAATTTGTTAGCACAGACAAACTCGTCGTTTGACAGAAACAAATTTCAAAGCCGTGATAAACCGAAGACGAGTACCTTTGCTTCAAACGCTGAAGAGTCAAGCAAACCCAAGAATTTCGAATGTCCCTTCAAAGACGGGCAACATCCTATTTGGACGTGTGAAAAGTTTAAGTCACTGAAAGTAAATGAACGACGAGAGCATGTCCAGAAGTTCCGACTGTGTTTTAATTGCTTGAAACCAGGTCATATGTCGAAGGACTGCAGAAGCAGGACCTGCAGCGTACCCAGCTGTGGAAGGCGGCACAACAGGCTTTTGCACAGCGAACTACCGAAGAAGGAGACTACAAGGAATGTCTCAGATGCTACAACGGCAGTAGCAACTAACATCACCCAAGGAGGACTTCCAGTGGTACGAATCAAGCTGACTAACAGAGACTTAAGCCTAAATGTACTAGCAATGTGTGATTCAGGATCCTCAATCTCGTTTGTGGACAAATCAGTGGTGTCAAAACTCCATCTCCAAGGCAGAAAAGCATCTCTATCAGTAGCAGGGATCCATGGATCACAGGATGTAAAGACTGAAATAGTGCCAATAGCTGTTTCAGCGCATGAGAAGTCTCGACCATTGACAACAGTGCAGTTCTACGTACACGAAAAACAGAAATTGGGTGACCAGATTGTAGAGTTGCAAGAATTGAAAGACCGTTACCCACATCTGAGGAACTTGCCAGATCAAAGCTACAATCTAAATGATGTTCAAGTGATTCTTGGACAAGATTGCTACGACATTCATCACCCTTTTGAATTCAAGAAGTCAGAAGACAAAACTGCACCATGGGCAGTGAAATCAAAGATTGGTTGGGCTTTAAGTGGACCCCTACCAGCGAAGCAAGCAGCAACTCTTGCCACAACAGCAACATCAATTGCAGATGACAAATTAGCAAACCAGTTCAGTAAGTGGTGGGATATCGAGTCCTATGCTTCAAACTGCGATGTCACTGGACATTCGAAAGAAGAACAACGAGCAATCAAGACGTTGGAACAAACAACACAATTCAATGGTGAAAGATACGAAGTTGGACTTCTGTGGCGAGAGGACGAAGTGAAGTTACCAAACAACTTCTACTCTGCAATGGGGCAACTCAAGTCCTTAGAACGACGCCTGCAGAAAGACGAGGCGCTAAAGAAGCGCTACCAAGAAACCATTGACACAGATGTCAACGCTGGATACGTTCGGAAAGTAGATCAAGCTGAACTGAATGAAACCAAAGACAAACTGCAATGGTATTTACCACATCATCCTGTCATAAACCCGCACAAACCCGAAAAAGTCAGAAGAGTGTGCAACGCAGCAGCGAAGTATCAAGGTGTTGAAAACCCTGCCGACATCGGAACCCGAGGAATGTCCATCGAAGGCCTCAAGGAGTCCGCATGGCTAAACGGGCCGGCATGGCTTCAGGCAGATGAAGGAAAGTGGCCAAAGCCGTGGTGCCAAGTGAACGAACTCGAACCTGAGCAAGTTACGAGTACTGTAGCAACAGAAACAAAACTAGAGCAACTATTTGACTGGAGACGATACAGTTCCTTCAAACGAATTAGAAACTTTATTGCCTATTGCATGAGGTTCAAGACAAAACAGAAGGGTCCCCTCAAAGCAGACGAGATTCATCAAGCAGAGCAAATACTGTTTCGATTTGTTCAAAACGAAAGCTTCCCGAATGTTTCGAAGTCTATATCAAACAGCAAAGAAATCTCCAAAGTTTTAAACATTGCCAAATTGTCACCCTTCATAGAGGAAGATGGAACAATTAGAGTGAAAGGCCGACTGAAGCATTCAAACCTGGACTACAATGCAAAACACCCAATATTGTTAACCGCGAAACATCCAGTTGTACAGCTTCTGTTGGAGAAAGCACATCGAGACAACCTACATGAGGGCACAGAATATGCGAGGAACATGCTCCAACAAGAATACTGGATCATCGGACTGAGAAATGCATTAAGAAAAATCAAGTCGAGATGTATCAAATGCAGACACAGGAACGCCAACCCCATTCACCCACCGATGGCGGATCTACCACGAGAACGACTTGATGAACATGTGTTCCCATTCACCCATACCGGAGTTGACTACTTCGGACCCATAGAAGTGAAGTTCCTACGACGTACATTGAAGAGATGGTGCTGCCTCTTCACTTGTCTGACAACCAGAGCAGTACACATCGAAGTTGCACAGTCATTGGACACCGAGTCATGTCTAGCGGCAGTGACAAGATTCATCGCACGACGTGGCTACCCAAGTACCATCATCAGCGACAACGGCACGAACTTCGTTGGAGCAGCCAAGGAACTCAAAGCATTCATGGACGAATGGGACAAAGCTAAGATTGAAATTGACTTAGCACAGAAAAAGATTGTTTGGAAATTCAACCCTCCCGGAGCTCCTCACTTTGGTGGAATCTGGGAAAGACTGGTTCAAAGTTGCAAGAAGGTCATGATTGCAATCTTGGACAACAGAAGCCTCACTGACGAGGTACTCAGCACAACAATGTGTCTTGTAGAGCAAACTCTCAACGCGAGACCCCTGACAGCAGTAAGTGACGATCCAGAGGATTTGACAGCTCTTACACCCAATCACTTCCTGCTAGGACGAGAAAACGCAAGTGCACCATTTATGCCATCCAGTGAACGCTACCATGATCTCAGAAAATCATTCAAAACGGCTCAAGCATATGCGGACATGATCTGGAAGAGATGGACTCGTGAATATCTTCCACAATGGAATCAGAGGTCAAAGTGGTCAAAGAAACATGTGAGAAACCTGAAAGAAGGAGAACTTGTTTGGATGGTAGACGAGTCAGTGAAACGATGTGAGTACAAGATGGGACGAGTCATCCAAGTCTTCAAAGGCAACGATGGAGTCGTACGATCAGCGAGAGTCAAGATGGCACATGGCGAATTCAACAGGCCGGTGGTGAAATTGGCGCCAGTCTTCTACGATGGTGTTTCCGAGATCGAAAACAGGGCCGGCGATGTTGGCGCCACTAGTGAACAGAAGCATGAGCCATCAGACCAACAGAAATGAAATCAAAACTCAGAAACTTGAAATTTTGCCAAAACTCAAAAAAGGTCAATACTGAAAATTTTTACAAGTTGGGACCGAAAATTTGTCCACCCCCCCCCCCGATTTTGGGAAGGGAAAACCTGAGCAACCCAAGGTTTTAGCACACGGTTAGGGTAACCCCTAAGCTATCCATGGACCCAACGAACATCCTTGCATCATACCTACAAGTGATGCTATTAGCACTTATATGGTGCAAAAAGTGCATTTTTGGATATTTTGTCATTTATTGTTAATTTTGCTAAATTGTTAATTCTATGATCCCTTAAGTGTTTATTAAAGGTCATTTGTCATACATTTGAGGCATTTAGAGTTTCGTATGTACCATCAGTGCTTATGTCAACAAAAGCAAATAGTGCGGTAATTTGACATTTACTAAGTAAACATTGACTTAAATCACTTTATTCGATTAACCAATCAGAGATCAGTGACAATGATGTTATAAATGATATTTAGCGGATTATTTACTTTAACCCAATTGTCTGAATAGTGTAACCATATTGTATTTAGAACCATTAGAAACTGTTACAAAGAGCAGTTGGCTCTCAGATAGACTAAAATTTGATTCTTTAACAACTTTAGTCTTTTTGTTAAGTTTGCTAGATCTTAAGATCTTGCGAGTTATAAGTTAGTTGAGCCTACTTAACGAGAAGTTTGCAACATTACTAGCTACTGACTGAAGCTTTACAAACTTCAGCACGAGATTGAACATAGAATATCACTAAGGATTTTCTTAACTTCAATCAACAAAAATAAAGTTACAGTCCTTTAATACGGTCGAGCGACTAATTATTTCAGCGAGATCGTTAGTCAATCGAACCCAGGGAAGAACCAGGCCGGCGTAAAACTCGAGAACCAGGCTGTGATATATCGGTTCCGCTAAGATTCTTGAGCAGCCGCAACATGTACCTCACAGCATGATACCAACGGTGTTCGCACGAAGGGGATTAGCAAGATAATCTCTTAGTAACAAAATAGTAAAGTCAATTACCCACTCTCATATTACACTTTACTAATGTATAATACACGTTCCCATTCCTACATTACACGTTCTCATTCGCAAATAGCATATGAAGTCTTCATCGAGAAAGATTTTGCAGTTATGATTACAGGGGGAAATTTTATTTTTACTTCAGTTCGTTTAGGATTTCAAACATTTTCGACCAAAAAAAGGCTCGAATAATAAATATCAAATCAGTGAAATTGAACGAAAATCTCAAAGTCCACTTCTTTTTCCCAGACTTCAATGATGATGTACCAATTATACAGGTGAGAAAAACGTGCTTCGGATGGGTAGCTGATCCTCCATTCTCAGTTCCGAGGCAGCTTCTGGTCTTCATTGTTGCCATCGAGAACTTTTTGAAGTCTGTGTACCATACAATCGGACAATTGTTAACTTCTACAAAAATCACATCGAAAACACAACTTTACAAGTCTCAGACAACATGGAACTAAGCAGATCAGTCCGTGCACAATTCTGTGATTATGAGTTGTCTTATAGACCAATGTATCAAAATCAATTGGGATTTTCTGAGGAGAGGGAACTTAAATTCCTCTGGTGTTTGTCTAACGAGTTTGAAAAATTGCAGGAGCAAAAACCTGATCAAGATTCTGAAGATTGGGAAAATGGGTCATTGACAGAGAGTGTTATCGCAAGCATTGAAGTAGACAATGCACTTGACTCCAAGTTTAGCAACAAAATTTGACGAGACATTCCACTTTTTGTGTGTTTCTACAGATACTGGCCAAGGTACAATGACAGAGTTACAGGGAGCGTCAGTTGTTTAAACTACTTCACTGATTTCTGCCAGATCAAATCTTAGTACAATCTAGCTCGCTGGTATTCCTCGCTATATTCTCCCTCACCTGACGAATGGAAATTTCATCATTAATATCAAAAGATTTTGCTAAAAAACAGAATTGACTTAAACATTGAATCATTTTCTACACAACTTTCATTGGCTTAAAAAATGTTTTATAAGATCTCATTGGCTGCAAAGTTTTTTGTTCCCAATTGTTCTAGTTTATTCTTAAGTTTCATTGGCTCCACATTTCGTGGTTTTTTTTTGATATTTCAATCATTTGTTTCTTCCCCTTACTCTATTCAATTACCCTTATTCAGTCAGATTTTCTTATTTGTTGCTTCCAGATTCCATGTTTTGCTCAATTCACCAAAAGGACTACCAAAATTATTAATTCTAATTACAGTAAATCTAATTCAAAATTCTAGACTGCTAATCATTTTTTAATAATCTAACCTAGAAAAAATAATGTCTCTCGTGGTGTTTGATATTGAGTGCTTGGAGGGGCAAATTGTTAAGATGTTGGGTGTTTTCGTGGACGGAATTGTATTGGGACACTGTTTCCTCCCACCCAAAGACTACAAACCTACTTTTCGAGCAAAGTGGACGAATAAAAATTTACATGGGATTAATTGGAACAATCGAAAACTGGAATATACTGAGTTGTCATCAATCATTCACCAACATTGTTCACATACAACTGAATACTTTGCAAAGCGGTTGAAGAAGTGTAATCTCCTCTTAAAATACTTGTGTAAAGATGTGGAGAATCTAGATGATCTTGGTTGACTAAAGTTTCCAAACTTCTCAACAACTTGGACAATGACTTGGATTGTAACAACTATCCGAATCGACACCAAAAAACCTTTCACTGTGCAGAGAAGAAAGCTTATGCGTACGGAACTTGGACTCTAGATTTTTTTGATAATGTATTATTTTTGTGATTTCTAATTGTATTTGTGATCGTTTTGTAATTAATTGTTTTTGTTTTACTACTTTTCAAATCAGAGAAAAGTCGCACTGGAAGATCATTTGCTGAGTGCAGATTATATGATTAGATAAAAATGCCAGAAATGCGCGTTTCAAAATAAAAATGGATACCCCTTTTTGAATTGGGAAACAAAAAATTAAGTTTACAATGACACTTTCTCATTTGTCAGTTTTTTAATTTTTTTGTTGTATAAATTGAATTATTTTGTTTGAGAAAAACGTGTGAAATAAACTATTTTTTTTCGAAAACGTGTTTTACTAAAATACTTATTCATTCAAAAATGTCAATTTTTACATATGGTTTTTGACGAAAAATGTAAATTTTAATGTTTTTCATTTTTCTATTTAAACATTTATCAGTTTTTGAAGTTTTTATGTAAAATTTTCAATTTAATTGTTTTTTAAATTAAAAAAAGTTGTTTTACTGATATAATTTTTTTCAAAAATGTCGTTTTTTACATAAGTTTTTAAACAAAAAATGTAGGTTTTGTTGTATTTTTTCTATTTTTACATTTTTCAGTTTTTGAAGTTTTTTTTCATGTAAAATTTTCAATTTAATTGTTTTTTTATTAAAAATTGTTGTTTTACTAAAATAATTTTTTTTCAAAAATGTCTTTTTAATAAAAATTTTTAACGAAAAATGTAAATTTGAATGATTTTTTTCTAATTTTCCATTTTTCAGTTATTGAAGTTTTTTTCATGTAAAATTGTCAATTTAATCGTTTTTTATTAAAAAATGTTGTTGCACTAAAATAATTTTTTTTCAAAATTGTCGTTTTTTACATAAGGTTTTTGACGAAAAATGTAAGTTTTAATGTTCTTTCTTCTTCTAATTTTCCATTTTTCAGTTTTTGAATTTTTTCTCATTTGAAACTTTCCATTTATTTGTTTTTTCATAAAATATTGTTGTTGCACTAATATAATTTTTTTTCAAAAATGTCGCTTTTTACATAAGGTTTTTGACGAAAAATGTAAATTTTAATGTTTTATGCTTTTTCTAATTTTCCATTATTCAGTTCCTGAATAATATTTCATGTGAAACTTTCAATTTAATTGTGTTTTTATTAAAAAAATGTTGTACTAAAATAATTTTTCTTTCAAAAATGTAGTTTTTTAAATAAGGTTTTTGACGAAAAATGTAAATTTTAAGTTTTTCATTTTTCTATTTAAACATTTATCAGTTTTTGAAGTTTTTATGTAAAATTTTCAATTTAATTGTTTATTAAATTAAAAAAAGTTGTTTTACTGATATAATTTTTTTCAAAAATGTCGTTTTTTAAATAAGTTTTTAAACAAAAAATGTAGGTTTTGTTGTATTTTTTCTTTTCTTACTTTTTTCAGTTTTTTTAAGTTTTTTTTTATTTAAAATTTTCAATTGAATTGTTTTTTATTAAAAAATGTTGATTTACTAAAATAAATTTTTTCAAAAATGTCGTTATTACATAAGTTTTTTAACAAAAATGTAAGTTTTGTTGTTTTTTATATTTTTTATATTTTTCAGTTTTTGAAGTTTTTTTCATGTAACATTTTCAATTTTTTTTTCATTAAAAATGTTGTTTTACTAAGATAATTTTTTTTTCAAAAATGTCATTTTTTACATAAAGTTTTTAACCAAAAATGTATATTTTTTTGTTTTTTATTTGTCTATTTTTACATTTTTCAGTTTTTGAAGCTTTTTGATGTAAAAATTTCAATTTAATTGTTATTTTATTAAAAAAATGTTTTTATACTAAAATAATTTTTTTCAAAATTTTCGCGTGTTACATAACGTTTTTAACCAAAAATGTATATTATGTTGTTCTTTATTTTTTTTTTAAATTTTTCAGCTTTTGAAAATTGAAAATTTTACATAAAAAAAACTTTAAAATTTACATTTTTTGTCAAAAACCTTGTGAAAAGGACACTTTTGAAAACATATTTATTTCAGTAAAACAACATTCTTAAATGAAAAATAAATTGAAAATTTTACATGAAAAAAAATCAAAAACTGAAAAATGTAAAAATATAAAAACAAAAAACAACAAAATGTCCATTTTTTGTTAAAAAACTTATGTAAAACACGACATTTTTGAAAAGAAAATTATTTTAGAAGAACAACATTTTTTAATAAAAAACGATTAAATTGACAATTTTACATGAAAAAAACTTCAAAAACTGAAAAATGGAAAATTAGAAAAAAATCATTAAAAATAACATTTTTCGTTAAAAATTTTTATTAAAAAGACATTTTTGAAAAAAAAATTATTTTAGTAAAACAACAATTTTTAATAAAAAAAACAATTAAATTGAAAATTTTACATGAAAAAAAACATCAAAAACTGAAAAATGTAAAAATAGAAAAAATACAACAAAACCTACATTTTTTGTTTAAAAACTTATGTAAAAAACGACATTTTTGAAAAAAATTATATCAGTAAAACAACTTTTTTTAATTTAAAAAACAATTAAATTGAAAATTTTACATAAAAACTTCAAAAACTGATAAATGTTCAAATAGAAAAATGAAAAACATTAAAATTTACATTTTTCGTCAAAAACCTTATTTAAAAAACTACATTTTTGGAAGAAAAATTATTTTAGTACAACATTTTTTTATTAAAAAAACAATTAAATTGAAAGTTTCACATGAAATATTATTCAAGAACTGAATAATGGAAAATTACAAAAAGCAAAAAACATTAAAATTTACATTTTTCGTCAAAAACCTTATGTAAAAAACGACATTTTTGAAAAAAAATTATATCAGTGCAACAACATTATTTTATGAAAAAACAAATAAATTGAAAGTTTCAAATGAAAAAAAATTCAAAAACTGAAAAATGGAAAATTAGAAGAAGAAAGAACATTAAAACTTACATTTTTCGTTAAAAATCTTATTTAAAAAAGATATTTTGAATAAAAATTATTTTAGTAAAACAACATTTTTTAATAAAAAAACAATCAAATTGAAATTTTTACATAAAAAACTTCAAAAATTGAAAAATGTTAAAATAGAAAAATAAAAAACAATAAAATATACACTTTTGGTTAAAAAACTTATGTAAAAGACGACATTTTTGGGAAAAACTTTATATTAGTAAAACAACATTTTTAACTGAAAAAAAAATAAATTGAAAATTTTACATGAAAAAATCTTCAAAAACTGAAAAATATAAAAATAAAAATAAAAAACAACAAAACTTACTTTTTGTTTAAAAACTTATGTAAAAACGACAATTTTGAAAAAAAATTATATCAGTAAAACAACATTTTTTAATAAAAAAAACAAATAAATTGAAAATTTTACATGAAAAAAACTTCAAAAACTGAAAAATGGAAAATTAGAAAAAGAAAGAACATTAAAATTTACATTTTTCGTTAAAAACCTTATGTAATTTTTCAATAAAAAATCAATTAAATTGAAAGTTTAACATGAAAAAAACTTCAAAAACTGAAAAATGGAAAATTAGAAAAAGAAAGAACATTAAAATTTACATTTTTTGTTAAAAACCTTATGTAATTTTTCAATAAAAAATCAATTAAATTGAAAGTTTTACATCAAAAAAACTTCAAAAACTGAAAAATGGAAAATTAGAAAAAGAAAGAACATTAAAATTTACATTTTTCGTCAAAAACCTTATTTAAAAAACGACATTTTTGATTAAATAAGTATTTTAGTAAAACACGTTTTCAAAAAAATAGTTGATTTCACGCGTTTTTTTCAAACAAAATAATTAAATTTATACAACAAAAAAATTAAAAAACTGACAAATGAGAAAGTGTCATTGTAAACTTAATTTTTTGTTTCCCAATTCAAAAATGGGTATCTATTATTATTTTGAAAGGTGCATTTTTGGCGTTTTTATCTAATCATATAATCTGCACTCAGCAAATGATCTTCCAGTGCGATTTTTCTCTGATTTGAAAAGTAGTAAAACAAAAACAATTAATTACAAAACGATCACAAATACAATTAGAAATCACAAAAATAATACATTATCAAAAAAATCTAGAGTCCAAGTTCCGTACGCATAAGCTTTCTTCTCTGCACAGTGAAAGGTTTTTTGGTGTCGATTCGGATATTTGCTACAATCCAAGTCATTGTCCAAGTTGTTGAGAAGTTTGGAAACTTTTAGTCAACCAAGATCATCTAGATTCTCCACATCTTTACACAAGTATTTTAAGAGGAGATTACACTTCTTCAACCGCTTTGCAAAGTATTCAGTTGTATGTGAACAATGTTGGTGAATCATTAATGACAACTCAGTATATTCCAGTTTTCCATTGTTCCAATTAATCCCATGTAGGTTTTTATTCGTCCACTTTGCTCGAAAAGTAGGTTTGTAGTCTTTGGGTGGGAGGAAACAGTATCCCAATACAATTCCGTCCACGAAAACACCCAACACCTTAACAATTTGCCCCTCCAAGCACTCAATATCAAACACCACGAGAGACATTATTTTTTCTAGGTTAGATTATTAAAAAATGATTAGCAGTCTAGAATTCTGAATTAGATTTACTGTAATTAGAATTACTAATTTTGGTAGTCCTTTTGGTGAATTGAGTAAAACATGGAATCTGGAAGCAATAAATAAGAAAATCTGACTGAATAAGGGTAACTGAATAGAGTAAGGGGAAAGAAACAAATGATTGAAATATCAAAAAAAACCTCGAAATGTGGAGCCAATGAAACTTAAGAATAAACTAGAACAATTGGGAACAAAAAACTTTGCAGCCAATGAGATCTTATAAAACATTTTTTAAGCCAATGAAAGTTGTGTAGAAAATGATTCAATGTTTAAGTCAATTCTGTTTTTCAGCAAAATCTTTTGATGTTAATGATGAAATTTCCATTAGTCAGGTGAGGTAGAATATAGCGAGGAATACCAGCGAGCTAGATTGTACTAAGATTTGATCTGGCAGAAATCAGTGAAGTAGTTTAAACAACTGACGCTCCCTGTAACTCTGTCATTGTACCTTGGCCAGTATCTGTAGAAACACACAAAAAGTGGAATGTCTCGTCAAATTTTGTTGCTAAACTTGGAGTCAAGTGCATTGTCTTCTTCAATGCTTGCGATAACACTCTCTGTCAATGACCCATTTTCCCAATCTTCAGAATCTTGATCAGGTTTTTGCTCCTGCAATTTTTCAAACTCGTTAGACAAACACCAGAGGAATTTAAGTTCCCTCTCCTCAGAAAATCCCAATTGATTTTGATACATTGGTCTATAAGACAACTCATAATCACAGAATTGTGCACGGACTGATCTGCTTAGTTCCATGTTGTCTGAGACTTGTAAAGTTGTGTTTTCGATGTGATTTTTGTAGAAGTTAACAGTTGTCTGATTGTATGGTACAGAGACTTCAAGAAAATTCTCGATAGCAATAATGAAGACCAGAAGCTGCCTCGGAATTGAGAATGGAGGATCAGCTACCCATCCTTAGCACGTTTTTTTCTCCTTTATAATTGGTACATCATCATTGAAGTCTGGGAAGAAGTGGACTTTGAGATTTTTGTTCAATTTCACTGATTTGATATTTATTATTCCACCATTCTTTTAAATAAAATTGCTCCCTGTAATCATAATTGCAAAATCTTTCTCGTTGAAGAATTCATATGCTATTTGCAAATAAGAAGTTGTAATGTAGGAATGGGAACGTGTATTGTACATTAGTAAAGTGTAATATGAGAATGGGTAAATGACCTTACTATTTTGTTACTAAGAGATTATCTTGCTAATCCCCTTCGTGCGAACAGCGTTGGTATCATGCTGTGAGGTACATCTTTAGAAATTGACATTATTAAATTGTAACATGCATGGTATGGGGTCAATTACCTGACTGATTTTTTCTTAAGGTACTATCTTGCTAATCCCCTTCGTGTGAACAGCTTGTGTATCATGCTGTGAGGTACGTCTTTGGAATCTGACATTATTAAAGTGCAATTTGTTGAGGTGTAAATGAACTTATTTGTTAAGGAACTTATAAATATTTGACGAAATTTTATTTTTTTTGCTTACTACTTGGATATTTTTTGAAAATTTTAATAGAGTGTGTAGAGTTTGGTTGTTCTTTGACAAGGTTTCGCTAGAGATTTTGCTACACCTGGGTACTTTTTTGGCTGGAATTACGAATTTTTGTTAAAATAAGAATTGTGTATTTTTTGCTAAAAATGTATTTCTGGACTGAAAACGGTTATTTTCGGGTTATAATTGGTTCTTTTTGGCAAGATATTGGTATTTTTTTCAATATTTTGCTATTTTTGGCAATAATTGGACGTTTCGTGTCGAAAATTGGGTGTTTTTTGCCAATAATTGGGCATTTTTGACAATGATGGTGTTTTTTCTCTCAAAAATTGGAAATTGTTAGTGAGGGATTGTCTTGCTAATCCATTTCGCGTGAACAGCTTGGACATCATGCTTTGAGATACGTCTTTGGAAATCGACATTTGTAAAGTGTGATATGGGAAAAAGTGAATGACCTAACCAAATTGTTGTTAAGACTCTATCTTGCTAATCCCCTTCGAGTAAACAGCTTAGGTATCATGCTGTGAAGTACGTCTTTGGAAATTGAGAGTAGTAAAATGTAGTATGGTAGGGGGTCAATGACCTAACTGATTTGTTGTTAAGGCACTATCTTGCTAATCCCTTTCGTGTGAACAGCTTGGGTGTCATGCTGTGAGGTACATTTACGAAAAACACGTAGGCCATATATAAGTGTTAATGAGTCATCCTATCTAATTTAATATTAAAACAATACCTAACTAATCGCCTTCGTGTGAACAGCATGGGTGTCATGCTGTGAGGTACGCCTTTGGGATTTGAGGGAAAATGGGCTATACGTATTCTTTATACATAGATACGTCTCTTTACCCCCCCCCCCCCCCCAGGTCTGCTTACGATATACTACTTAGATCCCATAAAACAAGGGCAGTTGCTATGTACAAATTCGAACAAATAAGAGGCGAACAAATTTACTGGGAGTGGTACGTGCAATCGGCTTTTCATTTTTAATATATGAGGGAGAGCATTTCAAATGGGATTACGTTTACGCGTTCATCATTGCCACCTTTGAGTCTCTATTACCATATAAGGGAATTGAGATAGTTAATTCACTTGTATTATAAAGGGAAAACCCGAGAGATATTGGGGTCACCCCAGTCAAACTCCTTTGGTTATCTAGCAAGATCTTGCACCATTTTGCCACTTAACGCTTATCGTGTAAGATCATGCAGGATTAATTTCACAAGATCCATGATCCGGACATCCGATATCCTAAAACTATGCAATTAATACATAGCAGCGGTCCTCAATGAAAGTTTGATTTAGTTCAATCACAAAAGTTTTATGAGAACAGAAAATGTCTGCGGGAAATGGAAGGAAACAGTTTGAAGGAATGCACGGTTGGGATAACGACCTGTTGGAAATGCATCCGTTTTTCTTGGCGCGGGGTCCAAACTTCAAACGGGGGCTCAGTTACAATGGAACAATCGAAACAGTTGATATGTACCCGCTCATTGCCGAGCTAATTGGGCTCAACATTTCCCAATTTGAACATAAAATTAATGGAAGCTTCGATAGAGTACAAAATTTATTGAAAAGTGGTTCAAATCCGAGAGATTTCTTGATTTGGTTTTATGGTTATGTTGAACGAGTTCCAGCTTACATTTTGACGGCCATTGCGGTTTTGGCTTTGGTTTTTTTGATCAGCTGCATTTATTGTGCACGAGTGATTGTTCGTGCTGTGAAGCTGAGGAGAAGTCGCAAAAATGTGTACAAAGGTTGGAAAGGGGAGGCTTCCGTTGAATTAAATGCTAAATGTTTATAATGATAGTTAAAAATTTTAAAATAACTAAGCAACTTCAGTTTTTTTTTTTACAAAGGTTAGTTGAATCAATTTTCTGGAGCTGAAACGACAGCTTCAAACAAATTTGAAAAGCCGGCTCGCTTCTGAAATTTCCACCCTAAGATTGAAATGTAGGTTATGAAATGTGAACCTTTTTGTTTCACCCCTTTTAGCTGACTGCTCAAAAATGCGAATAGTTTCTTCAAAGTACTTTTGAAATTGGGTATTTTTCGGATATAATATAGTTTTTGATAGTTGTGACAGTTTCTAATCTTTGAGGACTGTTTTCGTTTTCAAACACAAATGTTTCCGGGTGAAGTGAGGTATGGGGGCGTGCGTTTCAAATGGACGAGGTTTCAAATGAACGACTCCAAAAATTTGCATCAAGTGGACGGCAAAATTACATGCAAACTCCCATTATGTGCTAGTTCTAGTTGACAGACCGGATGGTGCCTCGTTGCGATAACCGGCCCTTTGTTTTCGGATTACATCCCTCAGCGGGTTAGAGGCATGGCCATGAACAGCAGTCAGCAATTTGTTGAATAATGTTGGGTTCGGTGTTTTTAATTACTCCTAATAAATATGGGCACCTAAGATTACATTATCGGTTAAAAATAACAAAGAAGTAAGGGTTACGGAGTCTTTGACTCTGAAAGTGCATTCGATTATCGTCCAGTTGAAACATAATACAGGGTCGTTTATTTGATCTGTCTTCCTGTTGATGAGCCCCAGTGAGTCGTAATTTGCTTTATGAGACCTCAAAAGTATTTATATAGCATTCTTTCCTGTTTCAGTAATTTCGGTCTTAAAACCTTTCTGTTAAAAATTCTTATTTTTTTCCAACACTAATGATGATTTCTACAGTATCAATATCACAGGTTACTCAGTTGGCTCTAGAAAAGACCTAACGAACATTGTTTTTATGAAAAACCCCTAAAACTTTTTCGATTCTGGAAAAAGAACCCTTGAAGATCTAAACATAATCTAATGAAAAAATTTATCTTAAAATTGAAAAAATCGAAGCTTCAGATGCAAGGAAGATACAAAAGGGAAAGAATAACTTGAAAAACCCAATCCAGACATAATGCAAAACATTTTTGTAAAATTTATTAAATGATCTAGATGTATTACTCAAAAACATTTGGCTTTGAATTTTTGAAATTATTCCCAATTTTTGTATCCGAAACTGCTCAGATTTGTTCCACTATAATTTTGAGTGACTTATTTTCGTTTTGTTTTCATCCTGATTACCCACTTCAAGAACAAGCTTCAAATTTTAAAATGAAATCACAGTTAATTTTTTCGCCTTTTTCTATAAGCTGCAAAATGCAAAACCTACAATTCAAGCAATTCTAACTCAATATTCAATAGCAGTTTCGTGTTAAATAAGGTGGATTTAAAAAAAAAAATATTTATCGATATTCTAATCGTGTGTTCTTATGCAATTTTTGCTTGATAAAATTTCTGACTCTTCAAACAATTTGTTCTCAAAAACGGGATAAACAGTTAAATTTGGAGAGAGAGCACTATGAGGCTGATTTTCCCTACTTTTTACTTGTTTCTAATTATAAGGTTCAACGAAACTATTTTGAAGAGACAAAATTGCGTAAAGTGAACGGCGCATCTTAGACCACCCTCATACATCTGGCCATCTGGCGATTTAGCCCCCCCACAATTTCTGGAACCCCAAGCGTTTGATTACCCCCCCCCCTGAGACCCTCTATTGCTCCTTCCCCGCCTCCTAATGCATGGCCTAATACCAGCATTACTAAACTCCAACAACTGGTTATTGCAGAAGACAACCGCTCGCCGGTAGTTTAAGAGCATTTCGCCCGACGTCAGTCGGTTATGTTTTCTTGCGCCAATTTACACTAAATTAATTGTGCACAAGTCATATTTTTAGAAGCGGAAGTCAAAAGAGCCAAAAGTTCTTAAAATATTAGGGAATCTTTTGAAGAGCCAGAAAAATGCCAACATCAGCATTTTGTCGGCAATTTTTGGTTTTATTAAGACAGAGAGTATCAAAATATTACCATTGTCGTTCATATCGTTAATTTCTTGTACTCCTACTTCGTAGTTTATGGTTTTTAAAAGCAGTAAATTGTTATGGTAACTGTAAATTGAAGGAAAATGTCGTAAAAAAACAGTAGTATAAAAAAATGACTAGAACCTCACCGGGGGGGACGGACATTTTTGGAAGCCTGATTTTCTCGGCCCAACAACACCGGGGTGGGACACTTGAAAATTTTGAAAATCTGAATAAAATGTCCCCCCTATTTTACATATTTACATACATATATATATATGTATATGCATGTATATATGTATTGTGTATATGTATATATATGTATGTATATGTATGTATTATGTATATGTATATGCATGTATATATGTATTGTGTATATGTATATATGTATATGTATATGTATGTATGTATGTATGTATGCATGTATGTATGTATTATGTAAATGTATATATGTATATACATGTATATATGTAACGTGTATATGTATATATGTGTATGTATGTATGTATGTATGTATGTATGTATGCATATTTGTGTGTTTTGTTGTATGCATGTATGAATGTATTTATGTATGCATATTTATGCATGTATGTGTATGTGAGTATCTATATATGTATGTATGGATGTATGGATACATACACACACATACATACATACCTACATACGTACATACATACATACATACATACATAAATACATACATACATACATACATATATACATACATACATACATACATACATACATACATAAATACATACATACATACATACATTCATACATACATAAATACATACAAACATACATACCTACATACATAGATTCATGCATACATACATACATACTTACATACATACATACATACATACATACATACATACATACATACATACATACATACATACATACATACATACATACATACATACAGATTTCAAGAAAAACAAGTTTTTACCTAAGTATGTACACAATTATGGTCATAATCACCTATGTCCATAAATGCATACATAAATTGGTGAAAACAATAGTAAAACAACTAACCTGTTAGTAGATGTATAAAATCGTTAATGATATATTAATTGTAGAGTCATCAGATCATGCCCATACATGTTCAGGGTCACAAAACTTTCCAAAACAAATTGACCAATCGGAGTGCTTGATTTATTATTCAAGTTGACAACCAATCAGAATTGAAAGATTTATAAACAAAAACTCTAAACGCTCACGTTCAGTAAACAGTAAATAATGAACACAATAGGAACAAAAGACATCAATCTCATTCATGAGAAAGTTTTATCACTGAGAGGTAGCATAAATTTTACACACATATCCTATCGACAATTATATTTCGTAGCTGCTTGTTCTTTGTTAGATCCAGAAGTTGACGGAGAAATAACACTTAAATTTAGACCCTATGGTGGTTTCACTGGAATTGATAATTCAAGACTAGATCCCTTATTGAAACGGAGCAAAGTGCTACGACTTCATGCTGCACTGCATGAAGCCGCTGGATTTATAAAAGATTGCCGAAACAAAGGCCCTGGATATGTTTATGCTTTCCGTTACTCACCAGTAAACAATTGTCTTTTTGGACACCTGACAGGAATATTATTCATTCTATCAGTGACAATTTTTCATTCACAATTGTTTCGTGAATTGGAATGCTAGAAAATTTTGGCTGTTAAACCACAAATTTTATTGTCCTCGATCTCGAAGGTTTCAACCTCAAGTCACTTGGATTTATTATTAAAGAACTCAGTTTGTGTTCCAGTTACAACGATACAATATTTTTCAAACCGCCGCTTAAATTCGCTGATTTACCCGCACACGATAGACAAACTGTTATTTGGCTGACCAATAACCTACACGGTCTTGATTGGGACGAAGGTGATATACCTTACTGTGATTTGAAAACAATCTGTCTGAGTTTCAGTTTCCGATTCACACGGAAAAACTTTTTTGCCAAAGGCATTGAAAAGTGTGAGCTCCTCAGTAAGCTTTTTCAAAAAACTGTTTATAATCTGGAGGATCTAAATTGTCACCGAATCTCAGAGATAATATCAGAAGAACAAGTTCCCTCCTGTTATCATCATTCAAACTTTCGTTCAATAAACGATCAATTATCAAACCACTGCGCGGAACGTAAAGCAAGAATATTTTCAAAGTGGACACAAAGTGATGCACAGAGAAGACACAGCAACTTTAACAACCTATCTGTCAGACAACTTGAAGATATTCACTTGCTTGACTCCACTTGACGATCAGCCGATTGTAATATTCAACAGAGTTCAGGTTCCCTCTCCACCAATACAGAATAATTTTTCAAGTGATCAACAGAACCGAGCGAACTATCTCAACAACAAGCCAAACATAGCACAACAACCGCGTTACAACTCGCTTTATGGTGTAGCAGCAAAACGTTATTTTGCAAACATTACTCTTTTTCCCGACGAGCTGGACAGCTTTAGGGCTTTCCTGCCCTAGATAGATAATTTCTATCACTTCCAACTGCACGTAAAAAATAAACAGAGAACTCGAGAACATCGGAATCATTTCAATTATGGCTATGAACAAAACAAATCAGAAGCCTATGCAGTAGCCCAAAGAGCAGCGAATCCCACGTTGGAAGCAATGGGCGGACAAAAAAGTTCCTCAATTTAGATTGAAAAAACACCACCAGAACGTGAGCTATCACTTAATGAGATGCCGAATGAGTTGCGGTTATATGTCTTGGAGCACCCCGAAGATGAAAAAGTCTTCAATCAACCATCGTTCGAGGAAAATGACTCATCAACCATTTGTTATAAACTAGAGATAAAAAGTCATATCAGAGGTTTCAATTTGTTTGAGTTCTGGTACATGAAACAGTTGCCCAGTAAATAATTCAAAAATTATACATTTTACATCATCCTTGTTTCAATTCACTTTTCAATTAATTATTTTTCTCCAATGAATCAAAGAAACGAGGCTGACGTCGGTATCAGTAATTTAGTCTTTGATGTGAACAACAATGAGAGGCCCCCATGGCGTTGTTGTTCAAATTCAACAGTGCCAAGGTCCGAAGTAATATTTTTTGTTCAAGTTAGTATCATTGTCTTAATGATCATTCTTTGCTTCTCTATGCTCTTTCTATTATCAGAAAGCTGTGAAGAGAAATCAATTTGGATTGCTCTCTTATCGAGTTTAATTGGTTACATTTTACCTAATCCCAAACTATGAACAAAGTTATTCTTACACATGACAGGATATTCATGTCAATTGTAGGACCAAGTGGTTGTGGTAAAACAGAACTCTTGTTTCGAATGCTAAAAGGTTCGACCTTTTATCCATGCTTTGAAAAAATTTACTATTTTTTCAAGAGCTCCAACCACTTTTCAAAGATATGCAACGAGTTATACCAGGGATTGAGTTTCTAAATTACTCAGGCTTTGATATAACAAAAAATCTATCACATTGTCTGCTTATCTATGACAATTCATGTGAAGAAATCTTCAACGATAAAGAATTTGTAAAAATAGCTACCTCAGGACGTCATCGCAAATTACATGTTATATACGTCAAGCATAATTTGTTCCATCAAAGCAAATGGTCCAGAACCATTGATCTGAATACAACACACATAAAATTATTTAAGTCGCTTCGTGACATTCAACAAATTGAATATCTTGGAAAACAGTTGAATTGTCTCCAACTGATAAAAGAAGCATACAAACTAGCAACTGCGGAGCCCTTTGGACATTTGATGATTGATCTCGACCCAAAAACCAGTCAGGGTTTACGTTTTTCATCGCAACTAATTGGACCGGATCCTTCTATTTTTTACATTTCGTCCCCTGAAGCAGTCATTACAACAATTACAAACGAAAAAAAAACATTTGATTATGCTCAAGCAATGGGCAAACAAGAGGAATGAGAACACAGCTCAAATAGAAATATTACATCAGGGCGATTTCATTTGGTTCTTGAGTGACTGTGTGATGAACGTACTCTCTGGAGTTGTACCAATCAATAAAATTGAATTAAAAAATTCGAGAAACCACTACGTAAACTTGCAGACAGGCGAGTTGAAAAAAGAGAGAGAATCAAAATTTTTCGATCAGGTTCTGGAATCCGTCTAATTAAACTGATTGCGTTACCTTGTATTGCTTTTATGGAGCAAAATGCACAATGAAGAGTTTTTGCTAATTCCTCGTCAAATGTATGCAAATGAACAACCTCAAATTGCTCAACTTCTCAACAATAAAAATGTCCGAGAGAAAGCAAAACAAATATCACTGTTGCAAAGAAGCAAGTCTCCGCCAGCACTTTCTACCACGCAACAAGACACGCAACAGCAGACAGATAATATTTTGGAGAATGTCAAAGATGAGTTGAATGAGACTAGAGATGACAAAATTGATACAAAAATTTCAACTGAAATCAGGGAGCAAGTTTTGAGAGATATCAAACACCTTGATAGAAAAAAAGTTGAAAAAGCGAATATAATATTGGAAAAAATAGAAGAGTCAGAATCGCTATCGCTGAATCAGACATCAAGACTAGTGGTTAATAAGTCAAGCACGGGAATTCTTGTCACAGATTTTCTTTACGATATGCAACAAACAACATCTATGCTTTCACTTGAACATTACAAAGTCCTGACTTTTCTAGGTATCAGTTCACAATTAACTTGTAATACATACGCATAAAAATTTCTTGCCTTATCACTAAACGAAAAGTTACAGTTGTTTGAGGATGAACCAGAAAACGAAGAATCAGGAGTCTCGAAAACAGAAGAATCAAAAGCTTCTGGCGACGATGAAGGAAGCTATGAAGATGCAAAAGACGAAATCCAACCGTCTAGCTCGTGGACAAATTACTTCCTCTCACGTTAAACAATTGAACAAATTATACACAAAAGGTACTGCAGCTTTTGGTAGCATTGCTAACTTGAAAAAAACCAGTGGTTTACTAAGATCCAAATTGGTTCAATACCTTCAGTCGAAAGACCCATACACAAAATACAGACAATTCAGAAAAACTTTCCCGCGACTAAAAGCTGTTGCATACAGAATAAACGAAATCTGGTCTGTCGATGTGGAGTATATGGATAAAATTGCCCAACACAACAATGGAGTCAAATATATACTGGTGGCTGTTGATGTTTTATCGCGATACCTTAGAGTGCAACCAATGAAGGCTTTATATGCAAAAGATGCTGTTGAAGCGTTCAAAAAATGATCAAACAGAAAAAACCAGAAAGGGTTTGGACAGACAAGGGATCCGAGTTTAAAGGTGAATTCAAAAAATTTTGTGAAAAGAAGGAGATTCATTTATATACAACAGAAAACGAAACCAAGTCGGCATTTGCTGAGAGGAATATTCGATCGCTCAAAAACATTATTCACAAATACCTGGAGGAAAATTGGACTTGGACTTATATGAAATAACTGCCCCAGTTTAAAAATACTATAAACAGTCGTGTTAATCGTGTTACCCAACTTGCACCTAATAAAACTTTTCAAAAACATGAACCGTTTCTAATATCCCTAGCAATTAGCACAAAAAAGTACAAGCCGAAATACGAAGAAAGAGACCTGGTTCGGATTGCAAAACCAGACGAAATATTTAGGAAAGGTTATAAACCAAATTACACAGACGAAGTCTTCACAGTATTCAAGGTTGCCACCCTCAGTCCACCAACATACAACTTTATAGACGCAAACATCGTTATATTTAAAGGTAAATTTTATGAACCAGAATTAGTCCAAGTGAACGTCATTCCTGTCAAAGACTAAACATGAGTATTAATAAAGAATTTACTATTGATTTGATATCGAATGCATCAATGGGAATTTTTACCAATAATACTATGGCCAGGTTTCGAAATCAACTTGCCCAACCATTACAGTTAGATGGAGATGGGCAAGTTGCCCTTGCTTCAATATCAATTCCATCAAACAACAATAATGTAAACTCAGCCGAAATAGTTGCGTATGTCAGTTCTGGCGCTGAACTTGATGCTTCACATAACCGCACCGGACAACTTCGAAGAATTCCCAAAGGTATATACAACAGTGCAGAAGAGCTTCTGGAAGAAATTTTTCGAATCGCTCAATTGAAACAGTTTGACTATGATTTTGACACTGTAACGCAAAAGTTAGTTTTGAAATTTGGACCTAACGAAGGTTTGTCATTCGAAGATGAAGAAGTACCCAGTACTCTTGGTTTTAAAGGAACAAAATATATTTCGAATCCTGGTTTTATTCATATTGGTTACAAGTCAGAAAATGCGGTCAACTCTTTGAACAGACATGTTGGAGATTTTCCAGTTGATATTACTTGTGGATCACAGCTAATATTTGTATACATTGATACAATTGAACATCAGAACGTTGGCGATGTGAGAGCTCCGGTAATAAAAATCATTGAGTCTGAAAGACGTTGGAGAAACGGTAGCATAAACACATTGACACCCATACACCACAAGTCCTACACAAATTTGGATTACAAGCCAATATTATCAAACAACATTCAGAACATCCAGGTAGAGTTGAGAAACAAAACTGGAAAACTGATTCCTTTTACTGGAACCGGAAAAAATATAGTCAGTTTAAAATTTCAAAAAATTATTGAATATGGAGGCATACTACAGCAATCAAGCATCTCATTCAATGCCGCTTTTTTCCGGACACTACAGACAAAGAGGCAGCGGTTTTGGAGCCCTTGCTGCAGGTATTGGAAGAGTTGCTCTACCATTAGCAGGCAAATTTCTCTGGCCCGCAGTGAAAAAGATTGGTCGTGGTTTATTGGTTCAAGGAGCACCGGAGTTAGTAGAAGTTGCAACCAAAAAAAAGTCAGCAAAACAAGCACTGAAAAGTACAGTAGCCAAAACAGCTCGCAAACAAATAGGTGGATCTCTTCAATCACGTATTGCATCAGGTCGTAAAATAATTAGACGAAAAAGACGACAATACACGAGACCTCGCTCAAACCAAAAACAAAAAATCTCAACCAGAAGAATCATTTCTCAAAAACCCCGTCCAAAAAGGAGTCGTCTGGATTTTTTCTCGCGAGTGAAAAATGCGAACTAATATTGTAATACCATCTGAAGCTACTCACAGTTCTTTAGACTCATTTGAAAAACCACCTTTGCTGGTAACATTTGATCAATCATTCGAGCAAAAAACAGGACCGCTTTATTCGCCTTCAGGATCATCATTGGAATTTGAAGTTGTTGGTGATCGCAACAATTTTATTGACTTGCAAAAAATTTACCTGGAGATCAAGTGTCGAATACTTCAAACAGATGGAACGGATTTGCGCTACACAACTGGTGACGCTAATGCCAGTGATCTTCCATATTTTGCTAATAATATCCTTCATTCACTTTTCGCCGACTGTACTGTTTCTGCAAATGGTATCAAAATTTCAACAGCTAATGCACACTATGCACACAAAAGTTTCATAGAAACTGAATTCTCTCACGGTACAGACCTCAAAAAACCTGGCTAAAATGTCAGGGTTACGAGTATGAGGAAAACCCGGGCACTATTCCAGCAGCAATATCAGATATAAGAAAAAGAACAGTGCGACAATCCGCACGTATAACGTTATATGGAAAGTTGGCGGTTGATTTCTTTTCGTGTGAGAAATATTTGGTTAGTGGAGTTACCTTACGCATTGCAATGAGACGATCTCAAGATGACTTTGCCGTCATCAGCGAAGACGCAGCGAAACACTACAAGGTTAAAATAGATGAGGCTAATTTATTTATCAGGAAAATGACGGTGTCAGATAAAGTTGTAGGTGCAATTGAGAAGACATTATTAAAAACTCCGGCAATTTACCGATAAAATGAAGTAATTACCAAAACATTTTTGGCTACAACAGGCCAACAAGGCTGGAAACATGAGGATATTTTCACTAAAGAGCCAATCAGAAGAGTCATTGTTGCATTATGCAATGGTACGGCATTCATCGGTACCAACACCGCTAATCCATTCCATTATCAAAAGTCTGGTTTAAGAGAGATAACCATTTATCGAAATGGTTTTGCAACGGCTGGAACTCCAATGTCAACAACTGACAACAAGAGGTTGTACTACAATTCAATGAGTGCATTAGCTTATGTAGAAAATGGCCATGGAATACCTCTGAGTGAGTTCGCAAACCATTATACAATGGTATTTGATCTGACCAGCACTCAAGAGGCAACTCATGACTTTATTCATCCAGAGCTCACAAATTCGTCTTTGTCTGTTGAACTCAAGTTCGATGCAGCGTTAGCTCATAACGTTGAAATTTTTTTTTCTTGGAGAAAAAACATCTACTATCTATATTGACTCCGCAAGAAACGCATCTAAAAACGCTCCTCCCATGATCACATTCTAATAGACGAAGACCAAATTCATCATCAAGTGAAAAAGTGTAAACATCTCAAATTCAAATTCAGAGGGGTTTATGCCGCTGAAAATTTTCCGCTGAAATTCCAAACCAACACATTTATTATTGTTAATGCATCACAATCCAACTCTATTGGAACCTACTGGGTAGTGCTAGCTAAACGGTATGCATACCCAATAATATATTTCGCAGATCCATTGGCTCTACCCATGACTACCTACAAGGATATTTTTAACCGTTTACAACACTGTAAAGACTTGGAGATAATGATGGATATCATGGAACATAGAAGAGACATTCAGTCTCCATTGCAATCCTCAGACTCCCAGCTTTGTGGTTTATTTTGCATATATATTGTTCATTATTTTTATAGTGAGAAATTTCCATTCATTCCTGATGTAAATGAATTAGAGTTGCTAGCTTTTGTAAAACAAATGAAGTAAAAGTTAATTTAATTTTGAAACAACAACATTTTTTGAATATCAATTTTTACAAAATTGAAAGGTTATGAAAGAGTTTGAGGTTTCTCGCACAAAACTCCGGTGGCCACTAAGCAGAATATCCATTATCTGATAAAGAGTTGAGGAGTGTTCACCTTGCATAAGCTGGCAAAATCGTTTCAAAGATACATCAGGGACTGTAGAAGAACGTTTGTTGGCCGTAAAAAAACTAATAGATTTCGCTGTTGCCTCACTCAAGGGTGCTGGAAGTTGTTTCTGGTTCTTGGTAACTGAAGAAGAAGTTGATTTTGAAAGGTACTCAACAGCAACATGTAGTCGTGAAATTATTGTACCACGTTTAACAAAGTCTTTTTGCGTAGGCTGAGTAAGTAATTTGAAACAGTTAACGAGACACGGTATCACAGCAGGTACATAAAAAGAATCGAATATATTATCATCCTGCGAACCAAATTCATACATAACATGATAATGATTGGAGCCAAATGTACAACCTTCGATAACTGTTGCAGATGAATGATAACCATATGCATAATTTTCAATTGTTGTGTTTTCAAGTTTTAGTTCCGTCTCACAAATTTTGTACTTGAAACGTTTTTGAAATTCTTGAAATAATCGGGACTGTTCTCATACATTGCCTCAACCATAGCAAACAAAAACGAAAAAGCTAATGAACAAACTATGAAAGCATAAACAATGACAGGAAGCAAAAGGTATAATAGAAATTATTCCGAATCCTCATCGACTTTTACAGACGTTTTTGGTATTTTCTTTTGGCGCTGAGTTGGTGTTTCGCCGGCTCGTTTTGCTGGACGTTTTGAGTCATCAGTTGAATCTGGTTTTAGAAGTGAATCGATCAAGCCAACTGGTTGATCAAGCATTTGTTCTAGTTTTTCAATGTTCTGACATATCAACCGGAACTCTCGCGCCGAAACTGTAATTTTTTGATTGAAATCCCGATTGACGTGTTTACTATCACGTTTGAACAATTTCAAGGATAAGTAGGTGCCAGTGGTATGATAAGTCTTAACAGCAGCCCTAACAAGCCGTTTTTCATTGAGCGAGAGATCCAAATGAAAGTCGCTGTACTCAGCATCCTTAGACAAAACATTACCCATAATGTTGTATATATCGAGGCAAACTGTATCAAAGTAATCTGAAATGATGAATGACTAATACATTACTGTTTGCTGGAATGTAAACAATTTTAAAACCCACGCCAAAATGTCTAGAAAATATAACAGCTGAGCAAACAAACCCACCCACCCTAGCGTGTACACAAATCTATACTCATCTATATCAGTTCTGATGTTTATACGAAATATGAAATTCAAAAGATCGGAAAAAATATACCCTGCTGAATCAAGACCCATTCAATGTCACAATTGTCCAAGGCAATTTAAAAATTTCCATTCACTAATGCAACATCGCCGGGCCAAGCACTATAAAGGCCATAGCAGAAAACAGTTTTACATGTCTCGACCTTTAAATCTAAAAACTGAAAAATTTTCATTAGCAATGGATAAATTAGCTCGCCTCCTCGAGTCTATCTATATTTCCCGAGAAAACCCCAATTCAACTTAGTTCAATATGAGATAGTTCTACTTATAGACATGACGGAATAATGATGAAATGGCTAAGTCAAATAAACAAAACCGTCTGCAACAATTTTTCAATCTATCCGCCATTGTTCTTTCTTGTTGTTCAATATAAGTTTTGTGAAAATTGTTTAGTTCTTGGGCACACTTTTTACATTACTGCAAGTCTTTTGTTACTTAACCTTCCTCTTGAATTTGCTTTTATCCTGCTTTTCCTTGCAGTTCCATACCACATAAAAAACAATTTTTCAGTTCTGATCTTACTAGAATTGGTTCTAGACTCTGCTGTTAAGTCTTTTTAAAAATTTCTTTGAAAGAAAACTGTTTGCTTTGTTACCGTTTAAATCCGTAAAATCGGAACAAAAACATCTCAATTGTTTATCCATCATCTGCAATATGGCTGCTGAGTATTTAGAAATTGCAAAGACAAGTGAGCGAGGCACTCGAACCCTTGTGCGAATGTGTCACAACTTCAAAAATATTGTCCTTGTGCAGGAAAGCTTTGATGACAAGACAGAATTATGGCACATAAAAAAAAGCTTTATTGTTCCAGTTAATTACGTTGAACCAATACTTCAATACACAAAACAGAACGATTTATTCCAACTTACAAAAAAACGCCAGAAAAATCGTTAGCCCAAGAAGAGTCAACGTATGGTCATCGATATTATGGATGTATTACTCCCATTCAAACAAAAAAGCAGGATGTGAAAAAATTGGCGAAGCGAACAAGAAAACTTTTTGCAGACTATGATCATGACTGCATTGAAATCTGGAAGAATCAATTGGGGCAGCTAGAAGAAGTTGAGCAAATATCTGGTTTTTGGAATTTTGATCAGTCGCCATGTGATGAAACCAAAACCCCAGAAAGCCTCCCGTTGCTTGCCAACAATTTTTCTGATGATGTCAGTATCGATGAAACGCCTCCTTTGAGCCAATGCTATGCCCCCGTCAAGAAGGTCATCAAGTTATCTCGACTCTAAACAAAACAAACCTACCTTAATCTCATTGTGCATATTGAACATTTCATTTGTTGCTGTTCATAGTGTTCCAACGTATGAACTTTGTAATTCCTTCTTTAAACTAGTTCTTAATTTAATTTTCTCTAACAATCAATCTTAGCGCTAGACATTGCTTGATTTTTTGAGAGATGGATTTAGGCGATGCGGCGAAATTCAGACATTGAACAGACAAGTATGTGAGACATTGCGGTAAACAAATAAGCAAAAACAAAACGAGTTGATATAATCCCAGTTAAAGCTTGGATTTTTTTCACATCATGACAAACAGTCAATAAACATATTTCACCAATTGCTATTATTCAGTAGAGAAAGTGAAACAAAACTAGGCTATGTAAATAAGAAGTAAAACTGTGAGCTCAGAATCAACTGTGATGAACCAACAAAAACTAGCAAAGCAGGTAAACAAGTGCATCTGTGATATTGACACAACAGTCTGGTAGACTTGCTGCCCCCCAACCACTATTTGTGGAGCAGTAGCTTTCAGTCCCAAAAGTAAACAAAAAAGACGCGCACTCTGATTGGTTGAGAGTGTTGTAAACATGTGTCCCCTTCAACAATAAATTTTTCTCATTTGCTTTTTGCCTTAACTTTCAACTCAAGTTATTGAAATAATTTTCAACAATCTGATCAAAACTAATCAGCAACAGCAAAAAACTTTATTTCTTTCTTCTTGAAAAATTTCACCCCAGTTTCTTATTTGTCTCAAGTTCTTACACCTGTAATGAATTCAGAGAAGTCTAGAGTTTGCAAGAAGACACTTTCGGACAAACGAAGCTTACGTCGGCACATGAAAGATGTGCATAAACATTATGCACAAACAAACGTATTTGTGTGCGATGAGTGCTTATTTGCTAATGAAAAAAATGTCGAGCTCGAGACGCATATGAGACAACAACACAACTCAACCCACCCACGCTATTGCCTATACTGCAACAAGTTTTTCACAGAAAACCTCAAGTACGTGGAGCACATGAATACAAATCATGGACTGCCAGTATGGGATGCTGATGCTGAAAACAATCAAAATTTGTGAATTCTTCAATCCGAGCAAGCATTCGGCGGTGTGTTGAAAACATATGACATACCAGTGGGAGAGCATGAAATAGACTTGCTTAGTTTCATGCGTAGCAAACGTGATGAGATTGAAAACGTTGTTCAACTCAACACCCAAAATCAAGCACAAAAACTTCAGTTTAGCGCACTGGTACAACTCACAAAACCATCGAATGATTAAAACGTTAGCAGTCAGCCAGATCGCATCAAAAAATACATCAACTCAAAAACGCAGCGGGTCGACTGCACAGGCTTGCGCAAATCCTGTTTCGCTGGAATGGTTGAACAAATGCTGCTCGCACTGAACAACTCTGCATCCCATGGTAGCGGTTGGACAGTAGATAGAATTGAAAACATTGAACTGAGACTCGCCAGGTCAAAGCCGATCGCAGCATCGTCGTATTTGGCCTTGCCTACTGCACTAGCAAAAAGCCAGTACCTGCTGAATATTCGCAACCGACCGACAAGACGAGAAATGTTTTCTTTACTGCTATACAGCTCAATTTCATAAGACATTTGGGCCACAATTGATACCGCCTAATGTTCCATGGAGACAAAAAACAAATCCAAACATGTACAGTTCGGAAAATCTGCGAGCAAAAAAACCAGTTGGTGAATTCATGATGCCTATAGCTTTTCACCAAATGGAAAAATTTGAAGAGCTGAAGCAGGTACGCGGTAATGTTTTCCGACACTCGAATAAGAAACAGATTCCTTTCCGCATATCAAATAATCGAAATTTTAGTTTCAACCTGGATCTGCTCTTGCTAAGTGATGGTTCAATGCATCACTATGTCCTGATCACCAACATCAGGGGGCTTATCCATAAGTATCTTGGAAAAAACCAGCGCGTTGACAATCATTTGTGTCGTAACTGTTTCCATATCAGCACTTCATTGGATAGACATGGGAGACATGAAGAAATTTGTCATCAAAACACGCAAGCAATAATAAAAATGCCCAAAGTGGAACAGCAAAACTTTGAATTCAAAAATGTTCAAGCCCGATGGTTTGCACCGATAGTTGGATTTTTCGATCTGGAGTCAATAATTGAACCAGTTGTCCACAATTACAACACACAACAAAACTCAGTTACTAGGGCATTGGAGGAACATAAACCATGCAGCTATGCTCTTCTCTTCGTTGCTTTGAATGAAACAAAGTCATTTTACTTCGACCTCAAATGTGGTCCGAATGTCATGGTTGAATTTGTTAAGTCACTGGAGCAGATTGCTAGGGATATACACGATGTGAAACAACAACACAAAAATTTTTCCGGCGAACCAACAATCACTAAAGATGAGGCTACCATGTGCTGGATTTGTAAAACCGAACTAAATACATCTTCAAAAGATCCCATTGTTCTAAACCATTGTCACTTCACAGGAAAATTTCTGGGATGGGCACATGCGCAGTGCAACTTGAAACGCAAAACTTTAAACTTCACACCACTATTCGCTCACAACTTGGCAAACTAC
The DNA here is from genome assembly GCF_964194025.1 of Convolutriloba macropyga. Lineage (NCBI taxonomy): Eukaryota > Metazoa > Xenacoelomorpha > Acoela > Convolutidae > Convolutriloba > Convolutriloba macropyga. The sequence goes on along the minus strand of NC_134480.1, from coordinate 35,283,789 downwards.
GACCTTCATCACGTAGTATTGGCACTGCAAAACCTGAATGAGAAAAATACAATTTCGGTGATGCCAAGCACAAGTGAGAAATTCATCTCATTGCAAATTGGAGTGCATATGAAAACAACACAAAACAAGAAAGGTGTTTCGACCAGTCAGTATGAGTATATCAGACTATTGGACTCATTCAAATTCATGAATGCGTCGCTCGACAAGTTGGTGCAGAACCTGCCAGCTGATCAATTCACCTTATTGGAACAACATTTCTTATCTTGGCCAACGAAGTCGGTAAATTTGTTAAAACAAAAAGGCTCATTCCCTTATTGCTTCGTCAATAGCTTTGAAAAATTACAAGAGGCTCAGCTTCCCCCTCTCAATAAATGGACAAACAGTTTGCAGCAGTACGAGGTAACAGTGAGTGAAGATGATTACAAGCGAGCCATAGAAGTGTTCAATTTATTCGAGTGCCGGAACATTGGTGACTACTACAATTTGTATTTGACAACAGATGTGTTTCTCCTCGCTGCAGTAGTACTGTGTTTTCGAAAAGTTTGTTATGACACGTATGGACTCGACTGCTGTCAGTACTACACCGCTTCCAACTTGTCAGGGGATGCAATGCTCAAAATATGCGATCCCAAATTACATCTTCTAACAGAGAGAGAACACCTTGACATGGTTGAAAGTCTCATAAGAGGAGGCGTGAGCTCGGTTTACAGCAAGCGGCTTTGTCGCGCAAACAACAAGTTTCTTTCGGACTACAAACCAAAGACCATTTCTTCGTTTATAATAATGATCGACGCTAATAATCTGTACGGACGAATCATGGAAAAATTCTCCCTACCCCTCCATGATTTCGAAATGTTTGACAAAAGTGAATGGACCAATGAGCAGGCCCAAAAAATTTTGCGCCAAATATTGAATACGCCTGATGACGATGAAGTGGGATACATAGTTGAAGTCGATTTAAGTTACCCCGACAGCCTTCACGATCTACATTCTGATTTTCCTTTGGCACCCACAAAAGAAGCGATTGATGAATGCTGGCTCAGCGAGTACCAAAGCAGCTTGTTGGCCGATATGCAAATTAGAAAACCCCCGCAGGTGAAAAAGCTCATTCAGACGCTGTTTGATAAACAAAATTACACACTGCACTACCAAACTCTCCAACTCTATGTCGAACTAGAATTGGTTGTGACCAGGCTCCATAGAGTGCTTTCACTCAAACAGCAAAAGTGGCTCGCCCCATACGTGAAACTGAATACGGAAAAGTGAAAGCAAGCAAAGAATAAATTTGAGGAAGATTTTTTTAAATTGATGGTTAATTCGTCCTTTGGAAAAACTTGTGAAGGAAAGCGAAGCCAAATGAAAGTCAAATTAGACCGCACTGAAGAGGAAACGCTAAAGTGGACAGACAAGCCCGAGTACCAATCGTCAAAAATTATTAGTGAAGATCTTTTCACTGTATGCCTTCAGCAATCGGAAATACTATGGGACAAGCCAACCATAGTGGGTGCCTGTATATTGGACTTGGCAAAAAAGTTCATGTTCGAGTTTCACTACAAAGTAATGAAGAAAAACTTTAACTGCAATTTGCTTTATTCAGACACAGACTCCTTTGTATATGAGGTGCGTTCACGAGACTTCTTTGCAGAACTACAGCGGAAAAAGTCGGTCGCTGAGCAATTCGATTTCGCAAACTTTCCACCAGAACACCCCATGTACAGCAGGGACAATGCCCGAGTCACGTTAAAGTTCAAAGACGAAATGGGAAGCAAGCCAATTGCAGAGTTTTGTGGTCTGAAGCCGAAGCTGTACTCAATCAAGCTCGCTGAAGGCAAGTATAAGTCTTTTTTCAGTACCACTGTATCGCCATCCAAACGCAATCATTCTATAAAAACAAGCGCGCATTAGGCATTCAGATAGTTCAAGTTTTTTCTGCAGGCAGGAAAGCTCGGATGAATTGCAAATGATCAAGTTTTTTTTCAGGTCCTGCTAAACAGTCAGCAAAAGGAGTCAGCCAAAAGATGCCCGCCGCAGTATGACCCATGAGCTGTACAAACGAACTCTTTTGGGCGGCGAGGTGGTGCGTTTGCTGAACACTCGAATAGCTTCAAGCAACCACAGGCTCCACACAATTGCTGTAAACAAGAAGTCTTTGTCAGGCTACGATGACAAGCGGTTTATTATGAGTGACCAAGTTTCCATGCTGCCCTATGGTCATCGTTCGATACGAGAGGATATGTTCTTCAAGTCAATAATGAATGAGCCCGATTGGGGCGCGGATGACTGGGGCGAAAGCGAGCACAAAAGCAGGCAGCAGGCTTCGGTAGCTGGGCAGCAGGCGCTGGAAAGCGAGCAGCAGCCGCAGGAAAGCCAGCAGCAGGTGCTGGAAAGCAGGCAGCACCAGCAACAACAGTACAAAAACAAGCAGCAAACACAACAAACAACAAACATTCCACATTCAAGCAGTATTCTCAACACAAGTTTAAACTCAATTCCCGACCCAGGTTTTCACCAGCAAAAATATAGCGAGGACGAATTGAGTCAAAATTTGGTAAATTTTGACAATTTGTCAGAGTTATCAGACAGTGGATCCTCTACAGACCCAGCTTGTGATGGTTTTATACTGAGTCAAGCGGTAGAATCAGACACAGAGAGTCAACAAGTGGAGCAAATGGCTCTACCAGATCACAGGCAAAACAAAAATAAAAGACAAAACATGAGAAAAGCTAGAATTTCGAAAGCGAAAAAACGTCGAGCTGTGATAATGGACTCAAGTAGCGAAGATGAGTAAACTAATACGTACCTCATTGATGTAGTAGACTTTGTTGATTCTCTTCATCTTGGCTGTGGAACAAAGAAAAAGGTAGTTTACTTCACCCCCGGTGAAACTAAACAAAACCTTTTTCCCTCCTCGCTTATCTAATACCTTTAATTTTTTTTATATAATCTGTGGCACTCGTAAATTTTTGTGATGATGGTGCTTGTTAATCAAGATGGTTTCCGGGGTACTAAATCGGTCATCACAACCCCGAGTGCCTAGGTTGATCAAACGTGGTTCTTCCCCCTTCAGTCCCTGGTGTACTTTAGGCCTTGTGATGTCTAATTTATACTTTATATATATAATAGCTCAGTGGAGTTAGGGTAATTGACACTGTTGCTAAACGTTCTAAAAGCAAGTGTTGAGCACAAAACACACTGACACACATTGAGAGAGGCAGTTTTTTAAAAGCTTACAATATATTCAAGTATCCAAGCCAGATTCTTCTAAAAGCCAAAGTTGCTACCCTTTATCCGGTTCATATAAATAAAGGAATGATTTAAACAGAAAAAAAACCGGATAGAGCATATAGTTCCCACCTTTAACCCATGCAATAACAAGTTTTTTTACTCAATGGTTGCGTAGAGTGATATGAGGTTGTCCGTTTGCACCCTCTTGAATAACTCGATCTTGAATATCAAAAACCCTCGCATTCCTGCCTTTTCCACAGTGGCAAATATGGAGGTCAATGAACCCACGGTTGAGACACAATTTAATAGCTTAAACAAAAGAAAATTAAAACAGGTTTTCCTGCTTCATAGACTTTTTCAATCTATAACCAGAGTCATTTCAAAGTTAAGAGACCAACTCTGTTGAAACGTTTGTCAATGCTGTCATTTGACAAAATTTCATTAAACAAATAGAAATTTCAGGAAACTCACGTCTTAGTGGAATCTTCACATTTGGCGGAACCATCTTGAATGTGGTAGCAGATATCTATTAATGACAGGTGTCTGATCCTGACTGAAAAAACAGGTTCGTCCATTTAGTTGAACAAGATTTTTTGTTAATTGACCCCCACTCCCGCAAACAGATATAAGAAATTTAAGGTCATTGAAGCCCAATAGAACACACCAAATGTATTCAACCTTAAAAAATGTCAGAATTGTTCTATGATTTACATCTATTAGTCTATTAAAATTACACGATGTCCAAGGATTAAAAAGAATTTGAAAAAATGATTATACCTCTTTCTAGTATTTTTGCCAGTTTCTACTATCAGTTCTCACCTTTATATATTCCATGGCAAACGTTTTCTTTCGTTGAAAATTGTAAGAGGGGGCTTGTGCTGCTCGAAAACTCGCGAATTTCTCAATTTGTTTCAGAAATTTTATCTAGAACTACACTACTGTTTGTTTGAAATCTGTTGAAATCCCCTAACTCAAGAACTGTTTGGTGAAATTTCCCCCTACCCTCTTATTTACAGGACATTGTGAATTTACTTTCCTCTTCCCCCACCTCCGCCTCCACCTCCACCTCCACTTCCTCCCCCACCTCCACCTCCACCTCCCCCACCTCCACCTCCACCTCCTCCCCCACCTCCACCTCCACCTCCCGCACCTCCACCTCCACTCCTCCCCCACCTCCACCTCCACGTCCTCCCCACCTCCACCTCCACCTCCTCCCCCACCTCCACCTCCACCTCCACCTCCACCTCCTCCCCCACCTCCACCTCCCCCACCTTCACCTCCACCTCCACCTCCTCCCCCACCTCCACCTCCACTTCCTCCCCCACCTCCACCTCCACCTCCCCCCACTACTTAATGAAAATTACTCTGTTTGGAAAAAGAAAAGTATTGAGAAATTCGCTTTCGATTATTGACTGGTTTCCTGGAGATTGAATATAAAGCGAGTGAGTCGATCAAAAGATAAACTGTTTCTTTCTCTGAATATTTAAGGTCTGGCTTTATACTAACAAATTGATCAACTGATCCAGAGCTGCTTAAAGGAAAATGATAAAGTTTAATTCTGGAGCACGATGTATCACACAATTTTGATCTAGACAATGTTTTTTTAAACCCCTTTATGTGTTTTTTTAAGCCAAAAATGTTTTCAAGCTCGTTTCCCTGAGTCCCCCAAACCCTTTTTAGGTTCCCATAATCGTGAATTTTTGATCTGTCGGCAAATTTTTCTAAGATCTTGCCGCAAAAACCTAGTGGGGGACCAAAAAACCGAAAATTTGGAATATTTTTGGCTAAAAATCTGTTTAGGTTTTGTTAAAAGCGGATAAATGCACGCTTAAAATTTGCGGCGGCGAACAATAGTGTTTCTAAGTGACTAAATTTACGTCGTAAAACAAGGTCTAGCTAAAGCGCATTTGTCTAGCGCTGAACAATATGGCGGGAAATTAGCAAAATTTGCAAAGAATTAGAACTGGTTTCAATTAGCCTAAGAAAATTTTAGACGAATGAAATAATAATATAGCACCATAAAATCTTAAAAAAACTGACTAGAACCTAATAATAAGGGGGACATTTTATTCCAATTTCTAAAAAATTTAGACGTCCCACCCCGGTGTTGTTGGGCCGAGAAAATCAGGCTTCCAAAAATGTCCGTCCCCCCCCCCCCCGGTGAGGTTCTAGTCATATTTTTATACTACTCAAAACCGTTTCGAACTCCATAAACCACCATTTATTTTGGTTTCATAATACAATTAATAAAACATAATATTCTATGAGCATATAAAAACTTCTTTATTGCGAATTTAAACTGCAATTAAAAAATTAATCGAATGGTTTTGTTAGTGAAGCAAAAATTGCAAACTGATATCCGTATCTCTTGAAACAAATTTTCCACCGAATTAAAAATTAAATTGCCTAAAAGTTTTATCAACTGAATTTTTGACAACATTAAAAACAGAGATTCGAAGATTATATTCAGAGAATTCGACGTAACGACAAGTTTCACGCCCTAAATAAAACATGCCAACAATTTCATTCATTTTTCAAAGCAAAAAGAGCGTCGCTTTCTCGCGTTCTAAGACCGAAGTATTTAATATTTCTTCCAATGATAACGAAGAAGCGGAATATTACAATGATCCAATGATAACGAAGAAGCAGAATACTACAAAGCTGTATATCGTTTCAAGCCAAAAAAATGGAAAACGTATCTCGAGTTTAATGACTTTTTCATGGAACAACGTTTTTCTCTAACCGATAATCATTTTGATTGACTTTTTGCCCTTGGTATCTTAAATATCGAGATCTCTAGTCTATTTGTTGCATACTTTAATACGTTGAGCTTAATTGATGGCAGTTTATCACTAAAAAACCAAATTGTGTCAATATTGTTGTTTTTAAATCTCAATTTCTGAAGGTTGATCTATTTGTTTGAATTAGGACGGTCGGAGATTTGTGAATCTGAACTTTACTGGCGACAAATTTGTTTAATAGCATGCTTAATTGTTAACAGAATGAAAATAGATTTTAAATGGATTTTGGCACATTTAAAATTACCAAAACTGAAGATGTTTTCAGCTCTTTTAATGATGCTGATATAATAGTAATAAACTGTTCGTAGAGTCGAGAAAGAGTACAATTTTGAAATTAACAAAGTCCAAAACATTTGACAAGATCGACGCTATCAGGACGCGATTTGATCTTGTCTGGTTTGTTTTGAACATATAAGGTTTGTTTCCAAGAGTCGGAAAACTGTGCTAGTTTCAAAGTAGTTAAATTATGTGTTTTCAGAGGAAAATTTTCTGTGCGCAAAAAAATAGAGCCACAGTAAAACTTTCGATAATTAAAAAAAAACGGTTAAATCAAAACTGGTAATTTCAACTCCTGTTAATGGAAATAAATAGTACTGTGGAAACAAAAGACATAAGGGATGTTTAAATACTTGCAACGGAAGAATTACAAAGGAGGGTACTTTCTCTCGGATATGGAAAGTGCGAGTGAGGCCGAAGACGACGATGAACAATATAATAAGAAAAGTACACGAAACCGAAACATCTCAAAAAATCAAAATATCAAGAAGACATCGTTTTCGATCGGCTTTGGTCATCCGTCTGCCCGATAATGATCATTATCAGAACCTTTTCCGCTTAAAAACCATTTTCAGTTCTAGCAATTTGTATTGATAGCACTTTCCTGGTGGGACTTTTTCCTTGTCGCAGAGTTTTTTTTTCTGAAAATTATGTCAGTAATGTGCTGAGTTTCCAAATAATCGAAGAAGTTACAGCGGATTCAGCTATTTTTTTCCTATTGTTCCTCGCAGTTGAACCTCGCTCTGGCGTGTAGCTTTTTCACCACTTCTTTGAATTTCTTCCTCTTGTAATTTCAGCGCATTCCTTTTGTAACTCCAGCGCAAAAGAATCGCTCTGTAATTATGAGACTACTGAGGTTTGATACAAACAGACCCTGATAAATCCTGGTAGAGAAGTTGGGTGAAATTTCATCCGTAAAATTCTTATTTTTAATAGCCGAGTCCTCAATTCCAGGCGGCTATTATAGCGCTCCTAAATTTTTTAAAAATCAAAGAATTTGAATTGTATTGGGGCGCTGTCTTTTTTTAAAGATCTGTTCACACATTTTCTTGATTTTTGAAGTCAAATTTGAGTAGTGATTTTGGTATGAAAAAGCGAGTGGTTTTGCGGAGTGAAATTTTTTTGCTCTAATTTTAAAGTAGAGTGAGAAAACGGTGTTTAAACAAAAGTTCGCTTTCTCGCTAGTGGTTTTTTGTTCACATGTGGCCAGGCATTTTCACTCTGATTTTTACTGTTTTTTCAATTTTGTGGATCGGATTTTTTTTCTAAGTGGTTTTCCCAGTCCATTAATAGTTCATCCTAGGCCTAGTTTTTTGTTTGAACCAAATTTCTATTTCTCGTTTATGGTTTTTGGTTCACATGCGGCAGTTTGACATTGATTTTCTGTGGTTTTTTTAAAAAAAATTTTAACTGATTTTTTAGAATTGGTTTTCCCAATTCACTCATATTCTATTCTTGGTCTAATTGTTTGTCTAGTCAATGAAAATTCTTTGAATTGCACGTCAGGATTTGTCCTGCTATGTTTTTTACTTCGTCTAACAGATTTTTGTTTCGTCTTAACCTGACATCTTGAATTGACTTTTTCAATGACTTACTTCCCTAAAAAAATGACTTCTCAGCTCACTTATGGAACTTTAAATTTTATGAACATTTACTTATTAAAGGTCAATAGTGTGCATCTAAGTAGTGCCAAACATATATGCCCCTAATTCTTGATTACTAGAGTCTTGAGTTTTTGATTTCGAATATTATCTTTGGGATCTTTTCCGTTTGTGCCCCCCCCCCAGTACGTTATGCGCCCCCTAGTTACAGAGCACGTGCCATTACATAGTAGGTCATTATATAAAAAATATTGCACGTGCATCTGGGGGCTGCAAAAAATAAGCGCCCACTAAGCTGAGGGGGCACAAACGGAAAAGATCCTAATTTTGAAAAACACTATTAGGGCTTTCTCCTTATAGAGCATATGTGTCTCATAAAAATGACAGTCCGAAGCTCACCCAAAATGTCTAGTGGTCTATTAAAGGACTGGTGGTTGATATGTCTGTTTTATTTCTATAGTTGTTTCAATTCATGTAACGCCACAAGCGTCTATCGCGGCTATTTTCCGGCAATCTGCGGGCTATGTTTACAAAACTAGCGGGAAAGGTTTTAAGACAGCCAAATGATCATCTTCAGTTTTCACTCATTCACCACTATATGTAAATGTGATGCTAATAGAACTTCCATCAATTATGTACGTTATCTCATTAATTCAAGTTATCCAAATGAGTTTTTACCATTTAATTCATTGATAGTTGTAAATATCAAAGAAATTTTCGCAAGATCAATTTAGAATTATACTGAATTCTAAAATAAACATTGAACCCACACGTTACAGAAAAATTGTTTCTGAACGAATCAAGTGAATCGCCTCCTCGATTTTTAATACAGAAAATCATTTATTCTTCTCCTTTTTATTGAAGATTCAATGTTTCGTTCATGAAAGGTCAAGGTTGTTTTGTAACCTATGTCGCAAAGAGTGCATTTTGCTCTAGTAAGTTTATTCTAAATTAATTGTTTTTCCACTACTTTGGAAGTTGAAACTTTGAAGCTAATACTTGTAACTAAACAAATTCTCATCGCAAATTGAAAAGGAGAAGAATATGAGAACAAGAAGGCTCGATTGTTCTCTGCGTGGCACAGAATGTTCCCACACTCGCTTTTGAAAATACAATATTATATCAGAAAAAATTGTATTATCACCAAACAATTATTTTTATTGAGCTGTTACAAAAAAACTAATGTGATTTATCGGAAGTTTGAAACAGAATCAACAGAGATAATTATTTGAGTTTCCATTGAACGGAGAAACCAGAGTAAGTTTCAATTACGAAATAATTAGTTGCCCTAAAGTTATAATAAATATCAAACGAGTTTCCCTAAAATCTGTTGTAAACAAACACAGACCCTTTATGTTTAATTTTTTCACATTATTGACAAGTTTAATTGAGCTTGATCAGACTTTTTAATTGCTCTCGTAGAGAAGCAATTAGTGTAAACGTGTGTGTATATTTTATGCAAAATCTTTGCTTGACCCTTTTGAATTTTCGAGTGACTTTTACGCCCTTGACTTTTTGCGTTTTGCATGATTTAAAATTCTCTCTCAATCACAATTTCAAGCAGCTGAACTCAATTGCGGGCAATTTAATACGAAGAGTCCAATGAAAAGTGCGCCGAATCTGGTGCCATTTTTGAATTAATATCTAAATAGTGGCATATGTTTAGCTCTAATGTGGTTGAATGAAGCCCACTATTGAACTTTTTAGTCCCATTTAGGCTCCCCCTCCCACCAACTGAAGTCCCCTTTCCCCCTCTTCCTCCCCCGCAATCGATTAGAGCTCCCACTAGTCGTTCGAGAGCTATTCTTCCAATGTTTAGATGGTTTATATATAGATTCGTTTGTATAACTCTTTGAGAAATTCAGCATTCATTTAACAACTCAAAAGCCAGTTCTACGATTTCTGATTCCAAGTTAACTGTTTTTTACAATCTTTAATTTTTTCAGCAAGAACGTGTTTGTCAAAACTTTGGTCAATCTGGCTATAGAAATTTCAATAGTTTTCATAAAACAATATTGTTTTCATGTTTTATTTAGATATGAAAAACGAACTACAAAATTAGTGAATAAGCAACGGCTCTGCGTCATGTGTATTCAAAGAAACCGTCCAAATTTCACAAATTTTGTACCGGCAAATTTTCAGAAACGAAAATACTGGAACCTGAAACAATTTTATAATTGTCATAAGGGTTTTGATTTTGCTGCCTACTTATCAACGAGGCGCAATTGTATCATTTTTTCTAATGTTTTTCTTGCAACCTTTCATACACGTTGTTTTGGTACAATGAAGGACTCAAATAGCATGTAGAAATCTGTATGAATTAAGCAATTTTATAAACAATCAGCAAAAGCAGGTGATATGCATTGATTTGTTTGATAGTTTCATAAACACAGCAGGACAAGTCTTGTAAAAAAAATCAAGCAAAGAAGAAGAACAAATCTTAGCGCAGTTTGGCCTATTTGATTGACTTCATGACTTTTGACGTGTTCTTTTGCCTATAAATAAAGTAAATGGAGTTACGCAATAAAAAAGCAAGATTAAACATACTATTGGAAACTTGTGGACTTAAAGCAATCAAATATCATGTTTATTCACAGAGCAAGCTAATAAAGTTAAAACAAAGAAGTCTGTGCTGAGCTGAAAAGTGGGCAGAAATTAGCAAGTTTGGTTTGTTTTTCAAAACAGGTGCCGTCTCATTCCAAAACAAAACAAATTTTATGGCTTTAAGAAGAACAATAATAGAGATTATAAGAAATTCAAAATAATTATGGGACATATTGTTAGAGAAAAATTAGCAACAATTCTTTTTAAAGAACAGCGCAAATTGTTTCGTCACATTTTGAGAGTGGTTTTCCTTTGTGACAAAACTGAATTAATAATTTTATAGCTTTTAAAACTGTAGAATTTTAGAGAACCGTAAACTAAATAAGAGAAACGTCATAAGAAAGCCGATATCATTCACGTACGAGAGCTTCATATACTTTAAAGGATTTTCTTTCTGACAGAAAGACGGAACGTTCATCAATTACAGTTTATAAAAAAAAACTTTCTTTAAATTTAGTTTAAAAAGTACTATCCTGAATAAACAACGCTAAATTTAATAACATCCAGATAGAACAAATAGAGTCTAGATTATTTTCAATTGCTTTATTTTTAAAGTTAAGAAAAGCTGTCACAAGAAGAGAAACAAAAGAATGCAAAAAAGAGAAAACATATATGAACAATTATAAGCAATTACAGGCGATAATTTGCGTTGGTATGTATTAATAAGAATTCAAAAAACTGTTTGTTTGTTATCATTGATTATAATGGGGCAAGCCGCCAAAAGTGAATATGAAAAGGAAGATGAGATATTATTAAAGTCGAAAACTTTCAAATACATTTTTTCAAAATAACAAAATATCAAAAATCAGAAAGTGATTCACGCAGGTAAAGTTAAGGACTATATGGTTTTACTTGTTTCTTTTGAATAACAGTCGCTATGAAATCTTATATCGAAAAAGAGATAAAACTAAAAGCAGAAAGGGAAGCACTGCAAATTGACAATAACTGGCGAGAATCTGATTTTTCTCTTATTTCAGAAGAAACTGTTCGCACCCTGAAGTTTGTTTTTTTGTAACCTGTTCTGCCTCAATTTAATAACTTTTCTGCTAATTGCTGTCTCCAATTAAATTTGACATCCAATTCATCTCAAAATTATCAAAAGTTTTGAAGAGCTCTTCAAAAGAAGACTGCATCCAAAAACAAACTAACTTGTATGAAATTGGAACTCAACGTCAGCTGACTGATTACGTGGAGCTGCTCTCAACAACTGATATTCATTTTTGTTATAATGAAGGCACAAACTGGAAAATATCACTAGTGGCAGGTAAATTTCTAAAGCAGTGTCTGATTTCTTTTTCATATCTCAGTGTAGTAAAAAAAATACAAAATGTAGAATGCGTTGTTGTTGATTCGCGTTCAGTCAATTATGCACGCGGAAAGAGTCCATGCTTTCAAGGAAACTTAAAATATATTTTAGTTTTTCAGGCTCTATATTAAAAACATTCATGTTTTTCCATCTTTGTATTAAAACTTTGAACAATTAAACATTTACAGCCAGATCTCATGAAATTTCCTCCCCCGGTTTTCTTAAATCTAAACAAAGATTTAGAACAAAGTGAACCTTGAATGAAAAGTTAAGTTAACAAAGGTGAGGGAAGAGCCAAGAATTAAGAAAAAATTGGCTGAAATTTTCTTGTACTTTGAGTGTCTTCATTCTACTATTTGATGACATTAACAAAACAATAAGGCGCTTGTTTTTCAGATTACCCTCGAAATAAAAGCGGCTGTTGGCGTAAACTGCAAGACCCAGAACTCCTTACATATAACTTTTTGGTGTTTCCTTCTTTTCTTTCGATTTCGATTATGTTTTTAATCTTTCATGTGACGCTACTTTAGCATACACTGAACTTCTGGTCTCAACTGTTTGTCTTCAAAAAATGCGTTTAGCGCCATTGGAGTGCTTCATTTTTCCCCAATCCCAAAAGCCTTTATCCACGTCTGAGATTCTTTCTCGGACATCTGTTTTTCCGTGTGCTGGGATGGCTAGCGTTTTTGAGGACTGCTTAATGGTTGCTAACAACTGAGCTACAACCATGTGAAGGCCTTCGATTTTCTTTTGACCTTAATTGATAATTATTTTTTAAGCTAGCTCAAACCGAAATGCTGTAGAACTTTGTAATTCTGTCGTTAGAAGGCTTCTATCTGGGGACTGACTAGCGCCCAAAACCCTATCAAAATTCCGAAAGAATTGTTTGGTAGTTCCTTTTGTTGTCGAGAGTGCACTGTTTTGTCCCCAAAAAAGTTGCTCACTCGACTTCTTGAAAACTTCACTCTGGAATTGAAGTAATAGTCAAAATGTGTAATTTCAGCGGAAAGTAATGTTATAGCCAGAAACAGTTAATTGAGTAAAATCAACAATCAAAAGAAATTTTCCCATCAAAACTAATTAATGGTCCACACTATATCAAACCAATTCAATCACTCTCTACGCAAGTATCCACAAATCCCTCACTTCACCTCCTAACCCCAAATAAGTTAAAAAAAGTTCTGCCTACCAGTAGCTATGTTACTGCCTAGAAACTTATAATCTTTTCCACCAACAGTTTTTAATAACTTTGCAGTTTAACTCACTGCAACTACGAAACTATGTTTTTTCGCAAAGAACTCATTAATAAACTACTCACTCTGAGAACTAACTGCTCCACTTGAGCTTTCTCTCTCTCAATTTCGAATGACGAACCGCTGTTCTTCGGCTTCCTAGGCCTCCCTCTTTCAGGCTCGCTCTCTCGCCTCTGATGGTTTTTCTTTTGCTTAAGGATGCTCAACCTTATCAATTTTTTCTCAGTAAAACGTAACGTGTCGTTCCTTCTCGAACATTTTGAATTAACGTGTAACTGCAATAGTTAGCGTATAATGTTGTTCACGCGCTCTAGCGTATCTAAGTAAGTATTTGCTCAATATGACCGGAATGTCTTAGAATTTACTGAGTTCAGGATACAACAGAAGTTATGTTTCAAGTTCAACAGTTCTTATACAAAAAGATGCATTCTGTTTTTATCCATTCATGTTAACGATACTCCTTTAATTAAGCCTATGAATACGTTTGCTTCCCCCTTGGATATAGCAGTGTTTGTTTTAACCAACTAATAACTATTTTCTGATAATCAAAACGATAGAAAAATCAAGGAAGTTTCAGATTTTTCTGCCTTTATCCTTGTAGAACATTCGTCAGCACTATTACCGCGAAACTGAGAAATAACCTATTTGCGTTCCTTACGTTTGAATGTGGTTTTTGGTGGAGAATTTGGTTTTGGCAAGACTGTGTTTCTTTCAAAGAAGCCCCGAAAAAATTCAGTTATCGCCTCATTATTTTTAAATATTTTAAGAGCAAAATAAATTTTTTCAGGTATCGAAAAAAGCCTGCTGTTTTTCTCATTGCGCACGCAATTGTCCCAAGATTCACCATTTAAAATTTGAGGTTGAACGGGCTTCAGGAAGTAGTGTTTTCAGGACTTCAGGGGGTCTCAAAATCATGGACGCTTATATTTTCAACAAAGGAGTTTCTAGCTATCGAAATTCACTTCAGACAACCTTTATAAAATTTTCTCTGTTTTAACTGAGCCTTAGCGTGAGCTCCAACGAGTAATTTGTTCATTATATGTACCGCAATAATCAAATTTTATTCATAACTCATGATTTCTACTAAAAATTCCTGTTCGACACTTTTTGAAGTTCCGATACTTTAGTTGCTGCTTATTTCTGACAATAATGATTATTTCTACTGTATAGTTACCAAATAAACAGTAATGTTGCTTTTTCTAGCTCCGGTTTCAAGTGGACACTTTGGTTTTCCCAAAGTTTCCCTAATAACTTTGACGTCACTGAAAAAAATTGAAAATAAGAACTCCAACAATTATTTGAGATAACTCTCAAGAGCTATACCAAATTTCTCCTACAAATACAAAAAACTTCGGTAAAATTACGCAAATTAATTCTCCTAATAAAGAATAAAGAGCTTGGATCCAAAAAAATTATAGCAGTAAAAAGTAAATTTTTCTCAATTTGTTTTCTTTTTCTTTTCATTTCTTCATGCATGACCCTTCAACCACCCTTCTGTTCTGCTTATATTCGTAATGGAACCAAGACTATTTTGTTGTTGTGCATAGAAGCCAAACACTTGCTGAATTACACCATAAAAGTATCAAGTTTTAATGATTAAAGGAAGTCTTTGATCTGACAATTCGCAAAAAAAATCAATTGGTAAGTATAATTTTTAGCATGCAGTACGTTTTACTTTTTCACGCAATAAAGTGAGTGACAAATGCGTTTATTTGGGTTTCTTTGGTTTCTAATCCCCATGCTATGGGTAATCATAAGGGGCAAACAAACATCCTTTTTCTGCGAAAAATGCAGAAAAACTGACCCACGAATCCTTCAAAGCATTTCTTTCTTCATTTCTTGCACCAATTTTTTCTAGTTAACATACCCATTATATCCTTCATGAAAACTCTAGTGTAACCCCAAACGGGGTTTTTGGATTGCAATTTTGAGGTTTGGGGGGAATTCATTAATAATTATCATTGGTTTTCCCACGCCCTCCACTCTTTTTTTCTGCTGTAATCATACTTTGTTCCTTCCGTTTAATGACCTCTGAGTTTCATTCTGACTATTTCTGATAACTTGATCACTTTGCGAAGCTAGTCTGTCTTTTGTTTACATAACAAATAAAGATAAATTCCACCCCAACCTGCATCGCTCAAGTTCGTTACTTTTTTTGAAACAGTCAATATCCTCAAGATTAGCTCCTAAACTCTGCAAACTAATTAACCACCCAAATGAAAGTTTCAATGTCATGTAGTTTCGATGAAACTCCATTATAAATTCTACAATTGCCGATTTTGAGATTATGGCCTTAATCTACCGATCACGTTGGCTTGACTCGTTAGATGCCAATGTTTTGCACATTTCAACCCTTAAATTTCAATCATATGACAAAGTTGTTCGGCTTTGTATTATGTTTTCTGCCATATGATCTTTCGCATCTGGTATGTAATGGCAGGTGAACTTGAGTTGACTTAAAAAAGACATGCTGTTTTCTGTTCTCTTTTATTGTTTCTAAGCGTCTTTTAATCGTTTGCATTAATCGTTCTACTAAATCCGATCTTCTATGATAGTTTGCTGGTGCTTCAAAAAATTCAAAACTATTTTCGTCGCAAAATTTTCGGATTTTTCTGACAACAACACACTTAACATAATCTAATCATTTTGACATAAGTAGGCTATAATTTTCCATGTATTTTTCAAGCAGTTTTACTATGTTACGTTTTATTGCCTTTATAAAGGCCTTTGCTTTAGGTTTTTCAGCAAAACGATGAACACGAGCTACAAAATAAATTAATTCATACTTCTCTTTAAAAATTGGTCCGCCAAAATCAAATTTTTCTTGATTCGAGACTAGACGGGGAACTAATGGTTCAAACTTCTAAGTGGTCGACAGAGGTGGTACAAACGCAAGCTCTCTTTTGACCGTACAAAGATTTCGCGATTCATGTTCTGTCAGCAAGCGCTCATACATCAATCCCCAGCTTCCAATATTGATACTGCAGTTGACATTAAATTTGTTGGGCAGCAAATTGGGCGATGCTTTCATCTATACATACACAACCGCTTTGAGTACTTAAGTCTCTCCAAATTGAGTATCATGATTAGATCTGGCGAGGATTCAGTCCCGTACCTACTTTATTTCGGCATCTTTAATCGTCATTTCTATCAATAATAATTGTCTATTGAACACCCGAAAGATCATGTCATCAACCGTGGGTTCATCTAGGTATCTTTGCTGAGGTGTTCAGGTCGAGAGGGATTCCAAGCGTGAACGAGGTCACGTGTGTGTTGAGGGAGTATTTTGTTCCAGGTTATCTTTAAAAGTTGGTAATGAGCAGATTTCAGCATGAAATTTGAATTCCGCATACTGAAGATTTTTTCAGTTTTGATTTTGAACTGTCGTATGAAATGAATTGAGAGATATGCAACTGATTTTCCGAAAGAGCTTGGGAAAAAGCAGATTGTTTGCTTGTGGATGCTGAGGTGCACCAGTATTTGCGGTATTTACTTGTTGGCTGAAATTTTATTTTCAAAAAAGAGTGGTATGTAACACACATTTATATTAGCTGCTTTGACTAAATTGATCTGATTTTTTGTTTGATACGCGATTAGAGAGTTTAGTTCTGAGCGCATTTTGAATTGTCATGAAAATACTGCAACTTGGATTGAATGTTGACAATTTCAAATGGAAGGGATGTAAATAGTATTGATAATTGATGAGGTTCGATTTTTTTTCATAATCTGTTTTACCGAAGCTTCCATAAATGTAAATGTAGCATTAACAAACTCCTCATCCTACATTAGTAGTTATATGTAAGCAAGAGTGGGGGGGGGGGGGTAAAAGGACGTACCTATGTATAAAGATTACCTATAGCCTATTTTCATCAATTTTCCAAAGACGTACCTAAAAAAGAGAGTGAGAACAATAGGCCTGTCATCTTATCGTAATTACCCAGGGGTAATTATGTTAATTACCCCAGGGAAATGCATCCAGTTTTCCGCTCTAATGCACTTCAGCTAATCTTATCTACTTAATAAATTATATCTGCGGAACTTTCACTTTTAATCATTTTCACATTTTTTTCATCCGCGCATAGTTATCACAACTATATTTTTCTTTCATTCATTGACATATGGAGAATACTATTTTATCATTTTTCATTGGAATTCAGTCAATTTTTACTAGAATATACCCGATTTTGGGCTGATATACTTAAATTTTGCCAGTTTACCATTTTTTGAATACCCAATTCTTACCAAAAATACCCAATTCCTGGCAAACAATATCCAATATTTCCCAAAAAATACCCAATTCTGTCCAAAAAATACCCAATTCTTGGCAAAAAATACCCAATTCTGGCCAAAAAATACCCAATTCTTGTCAAAAAATACCCAATTCTTGGCAAAAATACCCAATTCTTCCCAAAAAATACCCAATTCTGGCCAAAAAATACCCAATTCTTGGCAAAAGATACCGAATTCTTCCCAAAAAATACCCAATTCTTCCCAAAAAATACCCAATTGTGGCCAAAAAATACCCAATTTTCCCAAAAAAATACCCAATTCTGACAAAAGAAATACCCAATTCTTCCAGAAAATACCCATTTTTTGGCAAAAATAACCCAATTCCTGGCAAAAAATACCCAATTCTTGGCAAAAATACCCAATTCTTCCCAAAAAATACCCAATTCTGGCCAAAAAATACCCAATTATTGGCAAAAAATACCCAATTCCTCCCAAAAAATACCCAATTCTGGCAAAAAAGAATACAAAATTCTTCCAAAAATACCCATTTTTTGGCAAAAATAACCCAATTCCTGGCAAAAAATACCCAATTTTTTCCCAAAAAAATACCCAATTCTGACCAAAAAACACCCAATTCTTATCAAAAAATACCCAATTCTTGCCAAAAAATAAACAATTCTTGGCAAAAATACCCAATTCTTCCCAAAAAATACCCAATTCTGGCCAAAAAATACCCAATTCTTGGCAAAAAATACCCAATTCTTCCCAGAAAATACCCAATTCTTCCCAAAAAATACCCAATTCTGGCCAAAAATTACCCAATTCTGGGCAAAAATACCCAATTTTTCCCAAAAAATACCCAATTCTTCCCAAAAAATACCCAATTTTGGCCAAAAAATACCCAAGTTTTCCCAAAAAATACCCAATTCTTCCCAAAAAGTACCCAATTCTTGTGAAAAAATACCTAATTCTGGCCAAAAAATACCCAATTTTTGGCAAAAAAAACCCAATTTTTCCCAAAAAATACCCAATTCTTCCCAAAATATAACCAATTCTGGGCAAAAAATACACAAATTTTCCCAAAAAATACCCAATTCTTCCCAAAAAATACCCAATTCTTGGTAAAAATACCCAATTAATCCCAAAAAATACCCAATTCTGACCAAAAATACCCAATTCTTGGCAAAAAACACCCAATTTTTCCCAAAAAATACCCAATTCTTCCCAAAAAATAACCAATTCTGGCCAAAAAATACTCAAATTTTCCCAAAAATACCCAATTCTTCCCAAAAAATACCCAATTCTTGGAAAAAATACCCAATTAATCCCAAAAAATACCCAATTCTGACCAAAAATACCCAATTCTTGGCAAAAACTACCCAATTTTTCCCAAAAAATACCCAATTCTTCCAAAAAAATACCCAATTCTGGCCAAAAATACTCAAATTTTCCCAACAAATACACAATTCTTCACAAAAAATATCCCAATACTTGCCACACAGAGACACAAGTCTCGCCATAAATACCCATTTTTACCACAAAATAGCGAAATCTTATCAAAATACCCAAATTGTAACCAAAATAACAAAATTTTATCATATATTTATCTAAAATATATCAAAAATTAGACAATCTGGCCATCATCCGTTTTTTTCTAATATCTTTTTTTCATTGCAATTCAGTCAATTTTTACTAGAATATACCCGATTTTGGGCTGATATACGTAAATTTTGCCAATTAACCATTTTTTGAATACCCAATTCTTACCAAAAATACCCAATTCCTGGCAAACAATACCCAATTCTTCCCAAAAAATACCCAATTCTTGTCGAAAATTACCCAATTCTTGGCAAAAAATACCCAATTCTGGCCAAAAAATACACAATTCTTGGCAAAAAATAGACAATTCTTGGCTAAAATACCCAATTCTTCCCAAAAAGTACCCAATTCTGGCCAAAAAATACACAATTCGTGGCAAAAAATACCCAATTCTTCCCAAAAAATACCCAATTCTTCCCAAAAAATACCCAATTCTGGCCAAAAAATACCCAATTTTCCCAAAAAATACCCAATTCTGACAAAAAAATACCCAATTCTTCCAGAAAATACCCATTTTTTGGCAAAAATAACCCAATTCCTGGCAAAAAATACCCAATTCTTAGCAAAAATACCCAATTTTTCCCAAAAAATACCCATTTCTGGCCAAAAAATACCCAATTCTTGGCAAAAATTACCCAATTCTTCCCAAAAAATACCCAATTCTGGCCAAAAAATACCAAATTTTCCCAAAAAAATACCCAATTCTGACAAAAAGAATACCCAATTCTTCCAAAAAATACCCATTTTTTGGCAAGAATACCCCAATTCCTGGCAAAAAATACCCATATTTTTCCCAAAAAAATACGCAATTCTGACCAAAAAATACCCAATTCTTATCAAAAAATACCCAATTCTTGCCAAAAAATAAACACTTCTTGGCAAAAATACCCAATTCTTCCTAAAAAATACCCAATTCTGGCCAAAAAATACCCAATTCTTGGCAAAAAATACCCAATTCTTCCCAAAAAGTACCCAATTCTGGGCAAAAATACCCAATTTTTCCCCAAAGATACCCAATTCTTCCCAAAAAATACCCAATTTTGGCCGAAAAATACCCAAGTTTTCCCAAAAAATACCCGATTCTTCCCAAAAAATACCCAATTCTTGGCAAAAATACCCAATTCTTCCCAAAAAGTACCCAATTCATGTGAAAAAATACCTAATTCTGGCCAAAAAATACCCAATTTTTGGCAAAAAAAACCCAATTTTTCCCAAAAAATACCCAATTCTTCCCAAAATATAACTAATTCTGGGCAAAAAATACACAAAATTTCCCAAAAAATACCCAATTCTTCCCAAAAATTACCCAATTCTTGGTAAAAATACCCAATTAATCCCAAAAAATACCCAATTCTGACCAAAAATACACAATTCTTGGCAAAAAACACCCAATTTTTCCCAAAAAATACCCAATTCTTCCCAAAAAATACCCAATTCTGGCCAAAAACAAAAAATACTCAAATTTTCCCAAAATACCCAATTCTTACCAAAAAATACCCAATTCTTGGTGAAAATACCCAATTAATCCCAAAAAATACCCAATTCTGACCAAAAATACCCAATTCTTGGCAAAAAGTACCCTATTTTTTCCAAAAAATACCCAATTCTTCCAAAAAAATACCCAATTCTGGCCAAAAAATACTCAAATTTTCCCAAAAAACACACAACTCTTCAAAAAAAATATCCCAATACTTGCCACACAGAGACACAAGTCTCGCCAAAAATACCCATTTTTACCACAAAATAGCGATATCTTATCAAATCACCCAAATTGTAACCAATATAACAAAATTTTATCATATATTTATCTAAAATATACCAAAAATTAGACAATCTTGCCATCATCCGTTCTTTTCTAATATCTTATCAACAATGCAATTATTTAGTGACCTTAAAACATCAACTTTTGAGATCATCTTTTGTAAAGACGAATCTTCTCAGGTGATCGATATAGGTTTAATGAGTACAAATTTGTCACGAACTTTTTGCTATTGTAAAAAATTAATCGTTAAAAGTTCAATCATAGTAATTTGACAATTACGTCCTACAATCTTCTCAATTAAGAACAATTACGTGATCATTGTTTGTAGGAGGGCCACTGACCTCTTTGGAACAAAATTTACTCCAGCTATGATTGCTGCAAATAGGGATACCTATGTATTGTATGGGGTCACTGAACTCATGTGAACAAAAAATAATCCTTACTACTTACGACATTATTCCTATTTTATCTAAGCATGCACAGCTCACGTGCTTGAAGTCTTACTCATAGTATTGTAATAATTACGTCAGTATTGCGTCATAATGATGTCATTTCTTATTGTAGTGCACAAACAAAAATTCAACTCATTGCGCTTATTTTCGTTCTCTTCAACAACTTAGCTATAGTTAGACTTTTTCATTTTTTTGGAGACAATTTTAATCTCCTTTTCCTACAAACCTAAGTTTTCAGTTATAAACCCTTCAGTGGAGATTCTTCATCTCTAGAACATCTTCCTATTTTCCATTCCAGGTAAGTCACCTCTGTTATAGAATATGAAAACAGACCAAAAAAAGAAAAATGGGCTATTATAATCATCGTACTCATTCGCAAAGAGCATATTATTTCTTCAGAGAGAAAGTTTTTTTCAATATCTGTATTTTCAATTTGTTTATGAGTTCAACCGTTGTCACCTAAAGAAGGCTGGAATAATGAATATCAAATCTGTGAAATTGAACGAAAATCTTAAGGCCCACTTCATCTTCCCCGATTTCAATGATGATGTAGCAATTATAAAGGAGAGGAAGACGTGCTTCGGCTGGGTAGCTGAACTTCCATTCTCCATTCCGAGGCAGCTTCTGGTCTTCATTATTGCAATCGAGAATTTGCCAGAAGTCTCTGTTCCATACAAACAGACAACTGTAGACTTCTAAGAGAACCACATCGAAAAAAAAACTTTACGAGTCTCAGACAACATGGATCTGAGCAGATCAGTCTGATTTTGTGATTATGAGTTGTCCTATAGACCAATGTATGAAAATCAAATAGGATTTTTTGAGGAGGAGAGAGAACTTAACTTTCTCTTGTGTGTGTCTGACGAGTATGACAATTTGCAGGAGCAGAAACCTGATCGGGATTGTGACGAGTGGGAAAATGGGTCATTGACAGGGAGTATTATCGCAATTATATAAGAAGAGAACGCACTTGATCTCAAGTTAGACAACAAAAAATCTGACCAGGCAGTCCCTTTTTGCGTGTTTTTCTACAGACACTGGCAAGATGCAATGAAAGAAGTACAGGGAGCATCGAGTGTTGAAAATACTTCAATCAAGTCTGCCAGAACCATCCTTAGTACTGTACTCAATGATTATACAGATTACCAAGATCATATTTTATCTAATGAAGCAAGTGAAAAAATATCTGAAAAAAACTTCCCTCAAATCTGAGCAACCAGCGTCTTGTACACAAAAGACTGTCAAGAGAAGGGCTCCTGCTGTCAAAAAAACCTGAAAGAATGGGAAGTAAAAATTCAGATGGTGATGAAAACGAAGACAATATGTGTCCTCCATCGTGCAAATTGAGACGAGCTGCTGAGTTGTATAGTAACTAAACTAACAGGCTGAGAACTTATTTCTTTGACTGATTATCTGTTTGTATTTCCGGTATAATTTCAGATCCAAAAACTATTATTTCCTGAGGTGACTAATTGACTGCTTAATTTGTAATATTCTCTTTTTACACTCAGAAAAAGTTGAATTTCATGTATGCTTTTGAATTGATACTTTGATAACATAATTTATTTGAGTTTTACAAATGCATTTTCGAAATTAACTTTTATTTAAAGTTCAGTTTTGAATTAAAATTTATGTCAAAAAATGCCTGTTTTTTAATTTCTTTTTTTTCTCAAAAGAGGCGGTTAACGACGAAAAAGGCTTGTTTTCATAAAATGTTTTTTCAACAACGCGGGTTTTTTTGGCTTCTGCAATCAACTCCCGGCAGCTGATACTGGATGATGCAAAGCAGTTACAGTGATAATTTCGAAGCAAACTCCAGCAGCAATTCTTCCCATCAGAATATAGCAATAAGCGTGCCGCCTTTGATAATAGATTACCTGGTCATTTAAAAGAAGAATTTTTGGCAGCAATTTTTAGAAATTTGCACACTGTTTTTAACAAAAATGTAAATCTTGATTTTTTTTTATTATGCCTTTTTTTTCTGTTTTTTAATTTTTTTATGTCAAAATTTAAATTTAATTAATTTTTATTTGAAAAAACAAAGTTTTACTAGAATAGTTTTTCTTTCAAAAATGCCGTTTTTTACATAAAGTTTTTAACAAAAAATGCAACTTGTGTTGTTTTTTATTTTTTTTCCTTTTTTTCTGTTTTTGATTTTTTTAATAAAAAATTTTAAAATTTTTTTTTTGGAAAATTTTGTTTTACTAAAAAAATTTCTTTCAAAAATGCCGTTTTTTACATAAGGTTTTTAACAAAAATGCAACTTGTGTTTTTTTTTATTTTTCTGTTTTTCCTTTTTTCTGTTTTTGAATTTTTTAATGTAAAATATGAAATTTAATTATTTTCCTTTTTGAAAAAAACAAGTTTTACTAAAATAATTTTTTTTTCAAAAATGCCGTTTTTTACATAAGGTTTTAAACAAAAAATGCAACTTGTATTGTTTTTTATTTTCCCTTTTTTTTCTGTTTTTGAATTTTTTAATGTTAAATTTTAATTTTTTTCGAAAAATTTTGTTTTACTACAAAAAATTTTCTTTCAAAAATTTCGTTTTTTACATCAGGTTTTTAACAAAAAATGCAACTTGTGTTGTTTTTTGTTTTTCCTTTTTTCTGTTTTTGAATTTTTTAAAGAAAAATTTTAATTTTAAATAATTTTTTTTGAAAAAACAAGTTTTACTAGAATAATTTTTCACAAAAATGCCGTTTTTTACATAAGGTTTTTTAAAAAAATGCAACTTGTGTGGTTTTTTATTTTTTTATTTTCCTTTTTTTCTGTTTTTGAGTTTTTTATCTAAAATTTTAAAATTTTTTTTTCGAAAAATTTTGTTTTACAAAAAAAATTTCTTTCAAAAATGTCGTTTTTTACATAAGGTTTTAAACAAAAAATGCAACTTGTCTTGTTTTTTGTTTTTCTTTTTTTCTGTTTTTGAATTTTTTAATGTAAAATTTTAAAATTTTTTTTTCGAAAAATTTTCTTTAACTAAAAAAATTTCTTTCAAAAATACCCAATTCTTGCCAAAAAATACCCAATTCTGGCCAAAAAAATACCCAATTCTTGGCAAAAAATACCCAATTCTTGGCAAAAATACCCAATTCTTCCCAAAAAATACCCAATTCTGGCCAAAAAATACCCAATTCTTGGCAAAAAATACCCAATTCTCCCCAAAAAATACCCAATTTTCCCAAAAAAATACCCAATTCTGACAAAAAAAATACCCAATTCTTCCAGAAAATACCCATTTTTTGGCAAAAATAACCCAATTCCTGGCAAAAAATACCCAATTCTTGGCAAAAATACCCAATTCTGGCCAAAAAATACCCAATTCCTGGCAAAAAATACCCAATTTTTTCCCAAAAAAATACCCAATTCTGACCAAAAATTACCCAATTCTTATCAAAAAATACCCAATTCTTGCCAAAAAATAAACAATTCTTGGCAAAAATACCCAATTCTTCCCAAAAAATACCCAATTCTGGCCGAAAAATACCCAATTCTTGGCAAAAAATACCCAATTCTTCCCAAAAAATACCCAATTCTTCCCAAAAAAAACTCAATTCTGGCCAAAACTTACCCAATTCTGGGCAAAAATATCCAATTTTTCCCAAAAGATACCCAATTCTTCCCAAAAAATACCCAATTTTGGCCGAAAAATATCCAAGTTTTCGCAAAAAATACCCAATATTTCCCAAAAAATACCCAATTCTGGCCAAAAAATACCCAATTTTCCCAAAAAAATACCCAATTCTGACAAAAAAAATACCCAATTCTTCCAGAAAATACCCAATTTTTGGCAAAAATAACCCAATTCTTATCAAAAAATACCCAATTCTTGCCAAAAAATAAACAATTCTTGGCAAAATTACCCAATTCTTCCCAAAAAATACCCAATTCTGGCCAAAAAATACCCAATTCTTGGCAAAAATACCCAATTCTTCCCAAAAAATACCCAATTCTTCCCAAAAAAATACCCAATTCTGGCCAAAAATTACCCAATTCTGGCAAAAATACCCAGTTTTTCCCAAAAGATACCCAATTCTTCACAAAAATACCCAATTTTGGGCAAAAAATACCCAAGTTTTCCCAAAA
The DNA here is from genome assembly GCF_964194025.1 of Convolutriloba macropyga. Taxonomy (NCBI): domain Eukaryota; kingdom Metazoa; phylum Xenacoelomorpha; order Acoela; family Convolutidae; genus Convolutriloba; species Convolutriloba macropyga. The sequence continues at coordinate 35,258,594 of NC_134480.1, read as the reverse complement.
AATACCCAATTCTTCCCAAAAACTACCCAATTCTTGGCAAAAATAACCAATTCTTCCCAAAAAGTACTCAATTCTTGTGAAACCAATTTTTGGCAAAAAGTACCCAATTTTTCCCAAAAAATACCCAATTCTTCCCAAAATATAACCAATTTTGGGCAAAAAATACACAAATTTTCCCAAAAAATACCCAATTCTTCCCAAAAAATACCCAATTCTTGGTAAAAATACCCAATTAATCCCAAAAAATACCCAATTCTGACCAAAAATACCCAATTCTTCACAAAAAAATACCCAATTCTGACCAAAAATTACCCAATTCTTGGTAAAAATACCCAATTAATTCCAAAAAAATACCCAATTCTGACCAAAAATTACCCAATTCTTATCAAAAAATACCCAATTCTTGCCAAAAAATAAACAATTCTTGGCAAAAATACCCAATTCTTCCCAAAAAATACCCAATTCTGGCCAAAAAATACCCAATTCTTGGCAAAAAATACCCAATTGTTCCCAAAAAATACCCAATTCTTCCCAAAAAAAACTCAATTCTGGCCAAAAATTACCCAATTCTGGGCAAAAATATCCAATTTTTCCCAAAAGATACCCAATTCTTCCCAAAAAATACCCAATTTTGGCCGAAAAATACCCAAGTTTTCGCAAAAAATACCCAATATTTCCCAAAAAATACCCAATTCTGGCCAAAAAATACCCAATTTTCCCAAAAAAATACCCAATTCTGACAAAAAAAATACCCAATTCTTCCAGAAAATACCCAATTTTTGGCAAAAATAACCCAATTCCTGGCAAAAAACACCCAAGTCTTGGCAAAAATACCCAATTCTTCCCAAAAAATACCCAATTCTGGCCAAAAAATACCCAATTCTTGGCAAAAAATACGCAATTCTTCCCAAAAAATACCCAATTCTGGCCAAAATAGACCCAATTTTCCCCAAAAAATACCCAATTCTGACAAAAAGAATACCCAATTCCTCCAAAAAATACCCATTTTTTGGCGAAAGTAACCCAATTCCTGGCAAAAAATACCCAATTTTTTCCCAAAAAAATACCCAATTCTGACCAAAAAATACCCAATTCTTATCAAAAAATACCCAATTCTTGCCAAAAAATAAACAATTCTTGGCAAAATTACCCAATTCTTCCCAAAAAATACCCAATTCTGGCCAAAATAGACCCAATTTTCCCAAAAAAATACCCAATTCTGACAAAAAGAATACCCAATTCCTCCAAAAAAAACCCATTTTTTGGCGAAAGTAACCCAATTCCTGGCAAAAAATACCCAATCTTTTCCCAAAAAAATACCCAATTCTGACCAAAAAATACCCAATTCTTATCAAAAAATACCCAATTCTTGCCAAAAAATAAACAATTTTTTGCAAAATTACCCAATTCTTCCCAAAAAATACCCAATACTGGCCAAAAAATACCCAATTCTTGGCAAAAATACCCAATTCTTCCCAAAAAATACCCAATTCTTCCCAAAAAATACCCAATTCTGGCCAAAAATTACCCAATTCTGGGCAAAAATACCCAGTTTTTCCCAAAAGATACCCAATTCTTCCCAAAAATACCCAATTTTGGCCGAAAAATACCCAAGTTTTCCCAAAAAATACCCAATTCTTCCCAAAAACTACCCAATTCTTGGCAAAAATAACCAATTCTTCCCAAAAAGAACTCAATTCTTGTGAAACCAATTTTTGGCAAAAAGTACCCAATTTTTCCCAAAAAATGCCCAATTCTTCCCAAAATATAACCAATTCTGGGCAAAAAATACACAAATTTTCCCAAAAAATACCCAATTCTTCCCAAAAAATACCCAATTCTTGGTAAAAATACCCAATTAATCCCAAAAAATACCCAATTCTGACCAAAAATACCCAATTCTTCCCAAAAAATACCCAATTCTGGCCAAAAATTACCCAATTCTGGGCAAAAATACCCAGTTTTTCCCAAAAGATACCCAATTCTTCCCAAAAATACCCAATTTTGGCCAAAAAATACCCAAGTTTTCCCAAAAAATACCCAATTCTTCCCAAAAAATACCCAATTCTTGGCAAAAATAACCAATTCTTCCCAAAAAGTACTCAATTCTTGTGAAACCAATTTTTGGCAAAAAGTACCCAATTTTTCCCAAAAAATACTCAATTCTTCCCAAAATATAACCAATTCTGGGCAAAAAATACACAAATTTTCCCAAAAAATACCCAATTCTTCCCAAAAAATACCCAATTCGTGGTAAAAATACCCAATTAATCCCAAAAAATACCCAATTCTGACCAAAAATACCCAATTCTTGGCAAAAAACACCCAATTTTTCCCAAAAAATACCCAATTCTTCCCAAAAAATACTCAATTCTGGCCAAAAAATACTCAAATTTTCCCAAAAATACCTAATTCTTCCCAAAAAATACCCAATTCTTGGTAAAAATACCCAATTAATTCCAAAAAATACCCAATTCTGACCAAAAATACCCAACTCTTGGCAAAAAGTACCCAATTTTTCCCAAAAAATACCCAATTCTTCCAAAAAAATACCCAATTCTGGCCAAAAAATACTCAAATTTTCCCAAAAAATACACAATTCTTCACAACAAATATCCCAATACTTGCCACACAGAGACACAAATCTCGCCAAAAACACCCATTTTCACCACAAAATAGCGAAATCTTATCAAAAAGTACCCAAATCGTAACCAAAATAACAAAATTTTATCATATATTTGTCTAAAATATATCAAATATTAGACAATCTTGCCATCATCCGTTGTTTTTCTAATATCTTATCAACAATGCAATTATTTAGTGAACTTAAAACATCTTATCTTTTGAGATCCTCTTTTGTAAAGACGAATCTTCTCAGGTGATCGATACAGGTTTAATGAGTACAAATTTGTTACGAACTTTTTGCTATTGTAAAGAATTAATCGTTAAAAGTTCAATCATAGTAATTTAACAATTACGTCCTACAATCTTCTCAATTAAAAACAATTACGTGATCATTTTTTGTAGGAGGGCCACTGACCTCTTTGGAACAAAATTTACTCCAGCTACGTCAGATTATACAGATGAATATACAAAATGATTATACAGATTACCAAGATCATATTTTATCTAATGAAGCAAGTGAAAAATTATCTGAAAAAAACTTCCCTCAAATCTGAGCAACCAGCGTCTTGTACACAAAAGACTGTCAAGAGAAGGGCTCCTGCTGTCAAAAAACCTGAAAGAGTGGGAAGTAAAAATTCAGATGGTGATGAAAACGAAGACAACATGTGTCCTCCATCGTGCAAATTGAGACGAGCTGCTGAGTTGTATAGTAACTAAACTAACAGGCTGAGAACTTATTTCTTTGACTGATTATCTGTTTGTATTTCCGGTATAATTTCAGATCCAAAAACTATTATTTCCTGAGGTGACTAATTGACTGCTTAAATTGTAATATTCTCTTTTTACACTCAGAAAAAGTTGAATTTCATGTATGCTTTTGAATTGATACTTTGATAACATAATTTATTTGAGTTTTACAAATGCATTTTCGAAATTAACTTTTGTTTAAAGTTCAGTTTTGAATTTAAATTTATGTCAAAAAATGCCTGTTTTTTAATATCTTTTTTTTTCTCAAAAGAGGCGGTTAACGACGAAAAAGGCTTGTTTTCATAAAATGTTTTTTTCAAAAACGCGGGTTTTTTTTGGCTTCTGCAATGAACTCCCGGCAGCTGATACTGGATGATGCAAAGCAGTTACAGTGATAATTTCGAAGCAAACTCCAGCAGCAATTCTTCCCATCAGAATATAGCAATAAGCGTGCTGCCTTTGATAATAGATTACCTGGTCATTTAAAAGAAGAATTTTTGGCAGGAATTTTTAGAAATAGATACTCAAACAAATCTTTAAGTATAGAATTTACAATTTTTTAAAAAAGTTGAAAAACTTTTGCATAATTTTTTACTGTTTTGAAAAAAATGTTCTTTTACTATCCCATTTTTTTCAAAAAAGTCGTTTTTTTACAAAAGGTTTCTTTTTTCATTTTTCCATTTGTCAGTTTTTGAAGTTTTTTAATGTGAAGTTTTGAATTGAATAATTTTTTAAATGAAAATCTTTTTTACTAAAATGATTTACGATTTTTTTGAAAACTGTCGTGTTTTACACACTGTTTTTAACAAAAATGTAAATCTTGATTTTTTTTATTTTGCCTTTTTTTCTGTTTTTTAATTTTTTTATGTCAAAATTTAAATTTAATTAATTTTTTTTTGAAAAAACAAAGTTCTACTAGAATAGTTTTTCTTTCAAAAATGCCGTTTTTTACATAAAGTTTTCAACAAAAAATGCAACTTGTGTTGTTTTTTATTTTTTTTTTCCTTTTTTTCTGTTTTTGATTTTTTTATATAAAATTTTAAAAATTTTTTTCAGAAAATTTTGTTTTACTAAAAAAATTTCTTTCAAAAATGCCGTTTTTTACATAAGGTTTTTAACAAAAAATGCAACTTGTGTTGTTTTTTATTTTTCTGTTTTTCCTTTTTTCTGTTTTTGAATTTTTTAATGTAAAATATGAAATTTAATTAATTTCCTTTTTGAAAAAACAAGTTTTACTAAAATAATTTTTTTTTCAAAAATGCCGTTTTTTACATAAGGTTTTAAAAAATGCAACTTGTGTTGTTTTTTATTTTTTTTCCTTTTTTTCTGTTTCTGAATTTTTTAATGTAAAATTGTAATTTTTTTTCGAAAAATTTTGTTTTACTACAAAAAAATTTCTTTCTAAAATGTCGTTTTTTACATAAGGTTTTTAACAAAAATGCAACTTGTGTTGTTTTTTGTTTTTCCCTTTTTCTGTTTTTGAATTTTTTAATGTAAAATTTTAATTTTAAATAATTTTTTTTGAAAAAACAAGTTTTACTAGAGAAATTTTTCTCAAAAATGCCGTTTTTTACATAAGGTTTTTAACAAAAAATGCAACTTGTGTTGTTTTTTATTTTTTTATTTTTCCTTTTGTTTCTGCTTTTGACTTTCGAATTTTTTTATGTAAGTTTAATTTTGTTTTGAACAAACAAGTTCTATTAGAATAATTTTTCTTTCAAAAATGCCGTTTTTTACACAAGGTTTTTAACAAAAAAAAACAATTTTGTGTTGTTTTTTTTATTTTTCTGCTTTTCCTTTTTTTTCTGTTTTTGAATTTTTTAATGTAAAATTTTAAAATTTTTTTTTCGAAAATATTTCTTTAACTAAAAAAAAATTCTTTCAAAAATGTCGTTTTTTACATAAGGTTTTAAACAAAAAATTCGACTTGTGTTGTTTTTTATTTTTTTTTCCTTTTTTTCTGTTTTTGATTTTTTTAATAAAAAATTTTAAAAATTTTTTTTTGGAAAATTTTGTTTTACTAAAAAAATTTCTTTCAAAAATGCCGTTTTTTACATAAAGTTTTCAACAAAAAATGCAACTTGTGTTGTTTTTTATTTTTTTTTCCTTTTTTTCTGTTTTTGATTTTTTTATATAAAATTTTAAAAATTTTTTTCAGAAAATTTTGTTTTACTAAAAAAATTTCTTTCAAAAATGCCGTTTTTTACATAAGGTTTTTAACAAAAAATGCAACTTGTGTTGTTTTTTATTTTTCTGTTTTTCCTTTTTTCTGTTTTTGAATTTTTTAATGTAAAATATGAAATTTAATTAATTTCCTTTTTGAAAAAACAAGTTTTACTAAAATAATTTTTTTTCAAAAATGCCGTTTTTTACATAAGGTTTTAAAAAATGCAACTTGTGTTGTTTTTTATTTTTTTTCCTTTTTTTCTGTTTCTGAATTTTTTAATGTAAAATTGTAATTTTTTTTCGAAAAATTTTGTTTTACTACAAAAAAATTTCTTTCTAAAATGTCGTTTTTTACATAAGGTTTTTAACAAAAATGCAACTTGTGTTGTTTTTTGTTTTTCCCTTTTTCTGTTTTTGAATTTTTTAATGTAAAATTTTAATTTTAAATAATTTTTTTTGAAAAAACAAGTTTTACTAGAGAAATTTTTCTCAAAAATGCCGTTTTTTACATAAGGTTTTTAACAAAAAATGCAACTTGTGTTGTTTTTTATTTTTTTATTTTTCCTTTTGTTTCTGCTTTTGACTTTCGAATTTTTTTATGTAAGTTTAATTTTGTTTTGAACAAACAAGTTCTATTAGAATAATTTTTCTTTCAAAAATGCCGTTTTTTACACAAGGTTTTTAACAAAAAAAAAACAATTTTGTGTTGTTTTTTTTATTTTTCTGCTTTTCCTTTTTTTTCTGTTTTTGAATTTTTTAATGTAAAATTTTAAAATTTTTTTTTCGAAAATATTTCTTTAACTAAAAAAAAATTCTTTCAAAAATGTCGTTTTTTACATAAGGTTTTAAACAAAAAATTCGACTTGTGTTGTTTTTTATTTTTTTATTTTTCCTTCTTTTTCTGCTTTCGAATTTTTTTATGTAAAATTTAATTTTTTTTTGAACAACCAAGTTTTACCAGAATAATTTTTCTTTCAAAAATGCCGTTTTTTACATAAGGTTTTTAACACAAAAAGCAATTTGTAATGTTTTTTGTTTTTCTATTTTTCCATTTTTCTGTTTTTGAAGTTTTTTATGTAAAATTTTTGATTTAAATAATTTTTTTGCAAAAACAAGTTTTACTAGAATAATTTATGTTTCGAAAATGTCGTTTTTTACATAAAGTTTTTACCAAAAAATGCTATTTCTGTTTTTTATTTTTCTATTTTTCAGTTTTTGAAATTTTTTTAAAAATTTTTTATTGAATTATTTTTTTTTCTTAAAAAAATGTTGTTTTCTAAAACATTTTTTTTTCAAAAATGCCGTTTTTTACATTAGGTATTTAACAAAAAATGTGAATTCTGTTGTTTTTTACTTTTGTGTTTTTCCTTTTTTCAGTTTTGGAAGTTTTTTTTGTAAAATTTTTAATTTAATTTTTTTATGAAAAAATATTGTTTTAGTAAAACAATTTTTTTCCAAATGTCGTTTTATGCATATTACTTTCAACAAAAAATGTAAGTTCGATGTTTTTTCTTATTCTATTTTTCAATTTTTCAGCTCTTGATGTTTTTTGCAATTTCTTTAGCAAAGCAGAAAATTGTAAATATCAATGTATTACAATTATTACAAAAATCAATTATTTATTTTCGACCGTTGTCGCCTGCTGACAAATACTGACTTCAAGCATCCCTAGCGTGCATCTCTGGATGTTGTTCGGAAATAAAAGATCGTTGGGCGCGATCAACTATCTTTTTTTTCCGAACAACATCCAGAGATGCACGCTAGGGATGCTTGAAGTCAGTAATTGTCAGCAGGCGACAACGGTACCCTGGGGCTTACTCTGAAGTATGTTTATCACGAGACGATGAATAAATCGGAATTTCTTAAGAAAAATATGATATTATTGAAAATGTAACTGTTTAAAATGAAAAAACAAAATAAAAAGTTTGTCATCAAAAGCTTGATTTGTTATAGATTTCCGCAGATTTTATCAATAAGTGTATTAATTTGTAATAAATAATTGTAAAAAATAACTAATTTTTGTAATAATTGTAATACATTGATTTTTACAATTTTCTGCTTTGCTAAAGAAATTGCAAAAAACATCAAGAGCTGAAAAATTGAAAAATAGAATAAGAAAAACCATCAAACTTACATTTTTTGTTGAAAATATTATGCATAAAACGGCATTTGGAAAAAAATTGTTTACTAAAACAATATTTTTTCAAAAAAAAATAAAATAAAAATTTTGAAAAAAAAACTTCCAAAACTGAAAAAAAGGAAAAACAGAAAAGTAAAAAACAACAGAATTCACATTTTTTGTTAAATACATAATGTAAAAAAAGGCATTTTTGAAAAAAAAATGTTTTAGAAAACAACATTTTTTAAGAAAAAAAATCAATAAAAATTTTTTTTTTTAATTTCAAAAACTGAAAAATAGAAAAATAAAAAACAGAAATAGCATTTTTTGGTAAAAACTTTATGTAATAAACGACATTGTCGAAACATAAATTATTCTAGTAAAACTTGTTTTCGCAAAAAAATTATTTAAATTAAAAATTTTACATAAAAAACTTCAAAAACAGAAAAAGGAAAAATAGAAAAAAAATAAAAAAACATTACAAATTGCTTTTTTGTGAAAAACCTTATGTAAAAAACGGCATTTTTGAAAGAAAAATTATTCTAGTAAAATTTGTTTGTTCAAAAAAAAATTAAATTTAACATTAAAAAAATTGAAAGCAGAAAAAAAAGGAAAAATAAAAAATAAAAAACAACACAAGTTGCATTTTTTGTTTAAAACCTTATGTAAAAAACGGAATTTTTGAAAGAAAAATTATTCTAATAAAACTTATTTGTTCAAAAAAAAAATTAAATTTTACATAAAAAAATTCGAAAGTCGAAAGCAGAAAAAAAGAAAAATGAAAAATAAAAAACAACACAAGTTGCATTTTTTGTTAAAAACCTTATGTAGAAAACGGCATTTTCGAGAAAAATTATTCTAGTAAAACTTTTTTTTCAAAAAAAATTATTTAAAATTAAAATTTTACATAAAAAACTTCAAAAACAGAAAAAAGGAAAAATAGAAAAACAAAAAACATTACAAATTGCTTTTTTGTGAAAAACCTTATGTAAAAAACGGCATTTTTGAAAGAAAAATTATTCTAGTAAAACTTGTTTGTTCAAAAAAAATTAAATTTTACATTAAAAAATTTGAAAGCAGAAAAAAAAGGAAAAATAAAAAAATAAAAAACAACACAAGTTGCATTTTTTGTTTAAAACCTTATGTAAAAAACGACATCTGTGAAAGAATTTTTTTTAGTGAAAGAAAATATTTCGAAAAAAAATTTTTAAATTTTTACATTAAAAAATTCAAAAACAGAAAAAAAAGGAAAAACAGAAAAATAAAAAAACAACACAAATTGCTTTTTTTGTTAAAAACCTTATGTAAAAAACGGCATTTTTGAAAGAAAAATTATTCTAATAAAACTTATTTGTTCAAAAAAAAATTAAATTTTACATAAAAAAATTCGAAAGTCGAAAGCAGAAAAAAAAGAAAAATGAAAAAATAAAAAAACTAAGTTGCATTTTTTGTTAAAAACCTTATGTAGAAAACGGCATTTTCGAGAAAAATTATTCTAGTAAAATTTTTTTTTTCAAAAAAAATTATTTAAAATTAAAATTTTACATTAAAAAATTCAAAAACAGAAAAAAGGAAAAACAAAAAACAACACAAGTTGCATTTTTTGTTAAAAACCTTATGTAAAAAACGACATTTTTGGAAGAAATTTTTTAGTAGTCAAACAAAAGATTTTGAAAAAAAAATTTAAAATTGTACATAAAAAAATCAAAAACAGAAAATAAGGAAAATAAAAAAATATAAAACAACACAAGTTGCATTTTTTGTTAAAAACCTTATGTAAAAAATGGCATTTCTGAGAAAAATTATACTAGTAAAATTGTTTTTTCAAAAAAATTATTTAAAATTAAAATTTTACATTAAAAAATTCAAAAACAGAAAAAAGGAAAAACAAAAAACAACACAAGTTGCATTTTTTGTTTAAAACCTGATGTACATTTTTGAAAAAAATTTATTTTAGTAAAACTTGTTTTTTCAAAAAGGAAATTATTTAAGTTTCATATTTTACATTAAAAAATTCAAAAACAAATGTGGTGCTCAGTTCCTTCACACTCAACTTAGTATCTTAACTATCGTATAAAGAGAAGATTAACGCACAACTTCTATTCACGTTCATATAAGGCAGACTGCAATTGATCATTTCGTGGTCTGTCTGTTAGTGCATAAATACCTGTCACTTTCAACACCATGAAGAATCGTGCGGCGATTCCAATGTTAACAAAACATGATGAATTACATACTGCATAAGGTAGTATTAATTTACTGCTTCAAAGAAATAATAGTTTGGAGGTTAACTGGTTACCCATGTACCACATTTCCCCTCGGAGGAAAAACAAAGTTTTTAAAGTTTGTTTACAATTCGAGAGGGTCTAGTTCTCTCTCTTCCTCAGCCTGCTGGAACGGCAGGGTATCGTCCAAGGGTTGTGCTGGTTCAGACTGTGGCGGTGCGCTCTCGTGGGGAGAATGTGATGGGCCGGCTGTTTGTATGTCCACCTTCGATACTTGCGGGACATCTTGTGTTGTGGTCGTGGGCTGATAATTTGCAATTCCAGTGAATTGCTTTTTCGGGGAGCCTGTCTCTGAGGTTTCCGTGTCGTAGTCTGTTTGGGGACAGTTGCTGTGGCCATATTTTTCGGGCTTCTTTGTTGTCCTTTTACTTCTTCTTGGTTTCTTTGGTGCCGCAATTTCCTGGACGTTTATGTCTTCCTCTGGGTCATAGTCTGGATCCTCGCTGTTGTCCAGTGTTTCCTGTCTTTGTGTTGCCGCTTCATAATCCTCGTCTTCGAATGGGGAATCAGGCGGTGTCGGTGTTCTTCGGCTTTTTGCCCCGGTCTTTCCCTTCTTGGGTGATCGTATAAATTTTCTCTTTGGGGGAATCTTAGTGCGGTTCACTTTCAAAAGATTAGCGAGGTTGAGGTTCGTTGGCGAATCGTTTGTTCTCCTTCTGATCGTTTTCTCGCCTTTGAGTTTTGCACACTGATCTTTTTGGTGTACGTTCATCTGTCTTTGAATTTTACCGTGGTGGTTGATTAGGGTCTTTCGAGCTGCGAATTGTATGAGTGGGATCTGCGGTTGCGCTGGTGTTCCGAAGCGTGCTACTTCCGATTTGTGTAAAACTGTATCGTCTTGGCCGGGGTACTTGATGGTCACGGTGGAGCCGGACGTTTTTACCAGTGCCGCTCCTTCAGGGATGGCTTCGTAAAGCCCTTGCAGCTGTTTCTTGCTTCGGGTGGCGGCGAGGGTCTTCTTGGCTAGTTTCAACTGTTTGCTGTTTTCGGCGAGGGGTTGTAGCGGTGTCTGGGGTGCCATACGGAAGGTGCGGGGGTTTTCACTTTTGTCATTCAGTGCCGCAGATAGCATTCGCTGCTTTGATAGTTTCACTTCTTCGTCGCTGTCCAGCGTCTCTTGAATCCAACGTTCGTCTGAGATTAGCTCGTCGTTGCCCATAATGTTGTCATCTAAATAATCAGACGTAATATTTGGCCATTTCAAGTTTCGACTATCCGCACATGAGTTAAGTTAGTTATTGGTGTGTTCACCGGGCGACCGAAGTGTGCTTCGAAAGGGGGAATATTAGTTGCTTTTTTGCGGCATATTCTTAATTTCTGTGCGATTTGTCTTAATGACTGTTTTATGTTGAAGGGGCGGTGGTTCGGGTCTAGTTTAATGCAACCTAGGCGGCGTTTTACCGTTTGTATTAATCTTTCGACTAATCCTATCGATCGGTGATCGTTCGCTGGGGCGAATATTATCTTGATATTATTTCTATTGCAGAATTCTTTTATTACATTTCCTGTTTGGCATCTAGCTTGGTCCATTCGTATGGATCTGGGTACCCCTTGGATAGCAATGTTTTTTGTTAGGAAGTGTTCTATGTTTGTGGCATTCGCGTTGTTGTATAATTTAAGCGTATGAAATTTAGAGAATCTATCAATGCACGCAAGGAAGTATACTTCTCTTCCTTGACCGTCTAGTATTGGGCCCCCAAAGTCTAGTTGTATTTCTCCGTTCGGCTCGACAAATGGTTTTAGTGGTGACAATTTGGTTTTTGGTATTATGCTTTTAAGGTTCTTACCAAATTCTGTGCACGGGCAACACGTTTTTGATTTGTTAATCAGATCTCTATTTATGAACGGCCACCATAATCTGTGGGCTAGTTCGGTCATCCCCCAAGCGCCTGGGTGGGTTGCGTGCAGGACGTCTATCACTGCTTCTTTCATTGCGTTCGGGATGGTTAGCCGACTGTCTAGGAGGATGCACCCGTCATTCACACTGAGTTGTTTCCAATGTGTGTGGATTTGCCTGCTTACTGCTTTACATCTTTGTTCATCCCCTAGTGTTATGCAGTCTCTTATCTCCCTTAGAACTTCGTCTCTGTTCGTCATGGCCGCAATTAGTGTTGAACTGAAGACATCTCGTATTGCTTTATCTAGCTGGGTGTCTGCTTTGGTGGGGCGATCTTCTTTGTCTGGGCTGAGGTAGGTCGAGAAAGAGATTGGGTTCTTAGCTGGCGATGTAGGTGGGGTTTGTTGTATTGTGGGTTGTTTTTTGTCCATTTCGAAATTAGAGTTGGAATTAGGTAGTGACTTATCTGTAGCTAAGTTACTTGGCAAATGCGCTTTTGTAATGTTTTGCTGTGTGACTTTTTGTAAATTTGCGTCATCTATCGTCACGTGGTTTTCTATATTTGGTAATTCTTTGTTTCTGTGTAGGCTGTAATTGTGCAGCTTTTGCAAAGTTTGTGGTTTTGTCTTGTGACTTTGTGCTCTAGGCACTTTGATTTTGGAATCGTCCTGCAATTGCAGGGGTAATTTCCGTGGGCGGCCTCTTTGTCGTTTGATTTTCAGCTTTGTAGTTAGTGCTTTGGAATCGTTGGACGATTGCAACTTGTCTGTTTTTCGCGGCCTCCCTCGTTGTCTTATTGCATAGATGGTTTGTTTAATTGCGTCTATTTGCGCGATTACAAAGTCCTCATCGTATCAGCTTATTGGCTTAGCTTTTTTATTTGGGTTACTTGAAATGTAATCTGTTAATCCCATCTTTGATCCTGGTATGTGTTCAATTTGAAAATGGAATGGGATTAACCTGTCACACCAACGTGTTAGTCTACTTTGATGGGCTTTCGTAGATTTCTCTTTCAATACGGATAAAAGTGCTCTATGATATGTTTGTACTGTAAAATAATGGCCATAAAGATAATGTTTAAAATGTTCGAGTGCCCATACTACACCTAGAAGTTCTAGTTCATTTATGCTATAATTTTCTTCAGCTTTATTTAGGAAACGTGAGGCGTATGCGATTGTCTCTCATCCTTTGTTCGATTCTTGTTCTAGGACGGCTCCGAGTCCGGATCGTGATGCGTCTGTTCTGACTCTCGTTTTTCGGGTGGATTCATAGTGCGTATTTTCTGTTATGTTTTTTATGTGTAATTTTATTTTTTCGAATGCTGTTTGATGTTTATGTTCCCACTTGTATTTGTTGTCTTTTTTCAGGTCTCTAAAGACTCTACATTGGATTGCTAGATTTGGAACAAATTTGGTTAGGTGGTGGACGCTTCCGAGGAATGATTTTAGTTGCTTGCATGTGTTCGGGGCTTTTAGGTTTTGAATAGCCTCGGTTTTGCCTATGAGTGGCATTATTCCGTTGATTGATTTCGAATCCTAACCATTCTATCTTATTTTTTGCGAAGTGGCATTTTTCTAAGTTTATGCTGAGGTTTTCTTTATCGAGTTTTTGTAGGCATTTAAAAATTTTTTCCTTGTGAGTTTTTATTCCTCCGCCGGAGACTATAATTATGTCGTCCAAGAAACTATATGTGTCGCTAAGACCTTTTAGTGTGCTGTCAATGGCTTTTTGGAATTCTGCCGGCATGTCCGTTAGGCCGTAGAAACCTGTTATGAATCGGTACGTTCCGGTGGCTTGGCCGCCTACTATGTTAAAATTGCATTGCTTTGCTGTTGCTTCGTCTAGAGGTAGTTGGCTGTATGCATACCGTAAGTCGATTGTTGAAAAAAGTACCTCGCCTTTGTGCGACGATTCCGAGATTGATTGGGCAATTTTGTCCATTAGGCAATCTATGTTTTGCATCTGATATTTGTTTTTGTGGATGGCTTTGTTTATAATTTTAGAGTCCATGGCTAGTTTTATCGTTTTGTCTCTTTTGACTGTTATTACAATTGGCGATATGAAGTTTTTGTCGCTGCATTTGTCCAGTTTTATTATGTTTGCGTTCTATGGTAATTTTTTGAGTTCCTGTTCGACCTGGTTTTGTAAATGTATTGGTACTCTTCGACCTCGTTGATGAATAGGCGTAAAGTTTGTTTTAAATTTGGATTTTACTGTGTGGTTTACTGATCGTCCTATCCGTTTTACTAGCCGGGAAATTGTTTTGCTAATAATTGTTTTAAGTTTCGGCTATCCAGATTTTCTATCATCGCGACGTTCTTACCTTCCGAATTTTGGGATGTCTGTTAATTGACTTGAATGCCTAGTCCCTGGAAGAGGTCTCGGCCTATTAGTGCTCTATGGTTGTTTGGTACCACGATGAGGTCAGCTCTTCCTGCGTTCCACCTGTTGCATTGAACGTCACAGTACAAGGTTCCCTTGTTCTTGATTGGGGTGTTCTTGAAGCTTCTTAGGTTAGTTGGATTCGTCTTGCGACTCCACCAACTATTTTTGTCCCGTTCTTCTATCTTGTGGGCCTTCCGCTCTGTGATTAAGCTGTTAGAGCTCCCGGAGTCGACCATTACCCAATATTTGTTTTTTCCAAATGTCACGTTTAGTTTGGTGGGGGTTGTTGGTCCTTCCGTTGGAGAGACTAGGTTTACACTGTAGTCTTCTTCTGAGTCATCTCTTATGCTCTCTATTTCGTTATTTAAGGAAACCATGTTTATGTTGTCCTCGTGTTGTGTATCGTGTATTTCTTCGATTTCGTTGATGTTTCTATTGTTGTTTCTGTTTAAGTTTGAGCGGCATACCTTAGCAAGGTGGTTGAGCTTATTGCATCTTCTGCATGTTTGGCCTAGCGCTTGACATTTGGCTCTGTGGTCTTGTGTCCAGGGTTGTCCGCAGTTCCTACAATTGTGTTGTACTTGCTGTCTGTTTGACTGAGTGTTGTTGTCATTGTTGCCTCTGGACTGTGTGAATGTGCCTCTGGGCTGGCTATAGTTGCCTCTAAAATTTCCTCGATACCTTGAACTGGTGATTGCTAGGACGGGCTCCGATCGTCCTACTATTGATACCATTGATGGGTCTGTTGTGGATTTTGCCTGTATGGCTAGTTGGCTTCGTGCGCCTAATTCAATACTGATGGCTAATTCCAGTGCCTTTTCTGGTTCCAGTGTTACCTTCAAGAGTTCTTTTTGTATTTCTGGATCATTCATGTTGGCCGTGAAGATGTCTCTTAACAATCCGTCTTCTAGAGTTCCTAGCTGGCAGAATTCTGCTAGGAATCGTAAGGCCGAACGGAATTGTTCCATGGTTTCACCTTTTTGTTGACGTCTGGTTAGCAACAAATACCGGTCAAAAGTTGCATTCCTTGGTCTTATGAATGTCAACTCTAATTCTTCCCACAGTTGTTGTGTTGTGATGATCTCGACGTTTGTATGTGGGTATTTTCGGGTGTGCATCCTGCGTCCTTCGATTCCAATTGTTAGGTATACCATTGATTTTGCCTTCTTGTCTGCAATGTCCCATGGCTTGTCGCCGCACAACACCCCTATTCTGTCGATTAGGTTGCACTCGTTCTTCCATTTGGCTACTGCCTGACTGTATCTCGTGAGTCTCTCCCTCTCCATTGTTTGTGTTGGATTATTCACTGGTTGTTCTTCCACTGGTTCCGGGGGATATATGACTATTGTCGGCTTCTCTCTTAGGAGTTCATCTAGTTCGATGTTTGTCTTTGCGACGAGGGCCATCTTGAGTTGACTTCTCCACTTTTCCCATGGAATGGGGGGGGGGTTGGAGCTGGGTCGTTCCCAAAATGGTTCCAGTCCTAATATGGTTCTTCCTTTTTCCGTTGACTGCGCCATGTGGTGCTCAGTTCCTTCACACTCAACTAAGTATCTTCACTATCGTATAAAGAGAAGATTAACGCACAACTTCTATTCACGTTCATATAAGGCAGACTGCAATTGATCATTCCGTGGTCTGTCTGTTAGTGCGTAAACACCTGTCACTTTCAACACTATGAAGAATCGCGCGGCGATTCCAATGTTAACAAAACATGATGAATTACATACTGCATATGGTAGTATTAATTTACTGCATCAAAGATATAATAGTTTGGAGGTTAAGTGGTTACCCATGTACCACAACAGAAAAAAGGAAAAACAGAAAAATAAAAAACAACACAAGTTGCCTTTTTTGTTAAAAACCTTATGTAAAAAACGGCTTTTTTGAAAGAAATTTTTTTTAGTAAAACAAAATTTTTCGAAAAAAAAACTTTAAAATTTTATATAAAAAAAATCAAAAATAGAAAAAAAAGGAAAAATAAAAAAATAAAAAACAACACAAGTTGCAATTTTTGTTAAAAACCTTATGTAAAAAACGGCATTTTTGAAAGCAAAACTATTCTAGTAAAACTTTATTTTTTCAAAAAAAAATTAATTAAATTTAAAGTTTTACATAAAAAAATTAAAAAACAGAAAAAAAGGCAATATAAAAAAAATCAAGGTTTACATTTTTGTTAAAAACAATGTGTAAAACACGACAATTTTCAAAAAAATCATATATCATTTTAGTAAAAAAGATTTTCATTTGAAAAATTATTCAATTCAAAACTTCACATTAAAAAACTTCAAAAACTGACAAATGGAAAAATGAAAAAAGAAACCTTTTGTAAAAAAAACGACTTTTTTGAAAAAAAATGGGATAGTAAAAAAATATTTTTTCAAAACAGTAAAAAATTATGCAAAATGTTTTCAACTTTTTTAAAAAAAATTGTAAATTCTATACTTAAAGATTTGTACGAGTATCTATTTCTAAAAATTCCTGCCAAAAATTCTTCTTTTAAATGACCAGGTAATCTATTATCAAAGGCAGCACGCTTATTGCTATATTCTGATGGGAAGAATTGCTGCTGGAGTTTGCTTCGAAATTATCACTGTAACTGCTTTGCATCATCCAGTATCAGCTGCCGGGAGTTCATTGCAGAAGCCAAAAAAAACCCGCGTTTTTGAAAAAAACATTTTATGAAAACAAGCCTTTTTCGTCGTTAACCGCCTCTTTTGAGAAAAAAAAAGATATTAAAAAACAGGCATTTTTTGACATAAATTTTAATTCAAAACTGAACTTTAAATAAAAGTTAATTTCGAAAATGCATTTGTAAAACTCAAATAAATTATGTTATCAAAGTATCAATTCAAAAGCATACATGAAATTCAACTTTTTCTGAGTGTAAAAAGAGAATATTACAATTTAAGCAGTCAATTAGTCACCTCAGGAAATAATAGTTTTTGGATCTGAAATTATACCGGAAATACAAACAGATAATAAGTCAAAGAAATAAGTTCTCAGCCTGTTAGTTTAGTTACTATAGAACTCAGCAGCTCGTCTCAATTTGCACGATGGAGGACACATGTTGTCTTCGTTTTCATCACCATCTGAATTTTTACTTCCCACTCTTTCAGGTTTTTTGACAGCAGGAGCCCTTCTATTGACAGTCTTTTGTGTACAAGACGCTGGTTGCTCAGATTTGAGGGAAGTTTTTTTCAGATAATTTTTCACTTGCTTCATTAGATAAAATATGATCTTGGTAATCTGTATAATCATTGAGTACAGTACTAAGGATGGTTCTGGCAGACTTGATTGAAGTATTTTTAACACTTGATGCTCCCTGTACTTCTTTCATTGCATCTTGCCAGTGTCTCTAGAAAAACACGCAAAAGGGGACTGCCTAGTCAGATTTTTTGTTGTCTAACTTGGGATCAAGTGCGTTCTCTTCTTCAATAATTGCGATAATACTCCCTGTCAACGACCCATTTTCCCACTCGTCACAATCCCGATCAGGTTTCTGCTCCTGCAAATTGTCGTACTTGTCAGACACACACCAGAAAAAGTTAAGTTCTCTCTCTTCCTCAAAAAATCCTAATTGATTTTCATACATTGGTCTATAGGACAACTCATAATCACAAAATTGTGCACAGACTGATCTGCTCAGATCCATGTTGTCTGAGACTCGTAAAGTTTTGTTTTCGATGTGGTTCTCGTAGAAGTCTACAGTTGTCTGTTTGTATGGAACAGAGACTTCTGGCAAATTCTCGATTGCAATAATGAAGACCAGAAGCTGCCTCGGAATGGAGAATGGAAGTTCAGCTACCCAGCCGAAGCACGTCTTCCTCTCCTTTATAATTGCTACATCATCATTGAAATCGGGGAAGAAGAAGTGGGCCTTAAGATTTTCGTTCAATTTCACAGATTTGATATTCATTATTCCAGCTTTCTTTAGGTGACAACGGTTGAACTCATAAACAAATTGAAAATACAGATATTGAAAAAAACTTTCTCCCTGAAGAAATAATATGCTCTTTGCGAATGAGTACGATGATTATAATAGCCCATTATTCTTGGTCTGTTTTCATATTCTATAACAGAGGTGACTTGACTGGAATGGGAAATAGGAAGATGTCCTGGAGATGATGAATCTCCACTGAAAGGTTTATAACTGAAAACTTAGGTTTGTAGGAAAAGGAGATTAAAATTGTCTCCAAAAAAATGAAAAAGTCTAACTATAGCTAAGTTGTTGAAGAGAACGAAAATAAGCGCAATGAGTTGAATTTTTGTTTGTGCACTACAATAAAAAATGACATCATTATGACGCAAAAGTGACGTAATTATTACAATACTACGAGTAAGACTTCAAGCACGTGAGTTGTGCATAATTAGATAAAATAGGAATAATATCGTAAGTAGTAAGGATTATTTTTGTTCACATGAGTTCAGTGACCCCATACAATACATAGGTATCCCTATTTGCAGCAATCATATGACGTAGCTGGAGTAAATTTTGTTCCAAAGAGGTCAGTGGCCCTCTTACAAAAAATGATCACGTAATTGTTCTTAATTGAGAAGATTGTAGGACGTAATTGTTAAATTACTATGATTGAACTTTTAACGATTAATACTTTGCAATAGCAAAAACTTCGTGACAAATTTGTACTCATTAAACCTATATCGAACACCTGAGAAGATTCGTCTTTACAAAAGAGGATCTCAAAAGTTGATGTTTTAAGGTCACTAAATAATTGCATTGTTGATAAGATATTAGAAAAAAACGGATGATGGCAAGATTGTCTAATTTTTGATATATTTTAGATAAATATATGATAAAATTTTGTTATTTTGGTTACAATTTGGGTGATTTGATAAGATATCGCTATTTTGTGGTAAAAATGGGTATTTTTGGCGAGACTTGTGTCTCTGTGTGGCAAGTATTGGGATATTTTTTGTGAAGAATTGTGTATTTTTTGGGAAAGTTTGAGTATTTTTTGGCCAGAATTGGGTATTTTTTGGGGAGAATTGGGTATTTTTTCGGAAAAATTGGGTATTTTTTGCCAATAATTGGGTAATTTTGGTCAGAATTGGGTATTTTTTGGGATAAACTGGGTATTTTTACCAAGAATTGGGTATTTTTTGGGAAGAATTGGGTATTTTTCGAGAAAATTTGTGTATTTTTTGCCAAAATTGGTTATATTTTGGGAAGAATTGTGTATTTTTCGGGAAAAATTGGGTATTTTTTGCCAAAAATTGGGTATTTTTTGGCCAAAATTAGGTATTTTTTGACGAGAATTGGGTACTTTTTGAGAAGAATTGGGTATTTTTGCAAACAATTGGGTATTTTTTGGGAACAATTGGGTATTTTTTGGGAAAACTTGGGTATTTTTCGGCCAAAATTGGGTATTTTTTGGGAAGAATTGGTATCTTTTGGGAAAAATTGGGTATTTTTTGCCCAGAATTGGGTAATTTTTGGCCAGAATTGGGTAATTTTGGGAAGAATTGGGTATTATTTGAGAAGAATTGGGTATTTTTTGGCCAGAATTGGGTATTTTTTTGGAAGAATTGGGTATTTTTGCCAAGAATTGTTTATTTTTTGGCAAGAATTGGGTATTTTTTGATAAGAATTGGGTATTTTTTGGTCAGAATTGTGTATTTTTTGGGGAAAAAATTGAGTATTTTTTGCCAGGAATTGGGTTATTTTTGCCAAAAAATTGGGTATTTTTTGGGAAGAATTGGGTACTTTTGCCAAGAGTTGGGTATTTTTTGCCAAGAATTGGGTATTTTTTGGCCAGAATTGGGTATTTTTTGCCAAGAATTGGGTATTTTTTGGCCAGAATTGGGTATTTTTTGAGAAGAATTGGGTATTGTTTGCCAGGAATTGGGTATTTTTGGTAAGAATTGGGTATTCAAAAAATGATAAACTGGCAAAATTTACGTATATCAGCCCAAAATCGGGTAAATTCTAGTAAAAATTGACTGAATTGCAATGAAAAATGATAAAATAGTATTCTCCATATGTCAATGAATGAAAGAAAAATATAGTTGTGATAACTATGCGCGGATGAAAAAAATGTGAAAATGATTAAAAGTGAAAGTTCCGCAGATATAATTTATTAAGTAGATAGGATTAGCTGAAGTGCATTAGAGCGGAAAACTGGATGCATTTCCCTGGGGTAATTAACATAATTACCCCTGGGTAATTACGATAAGATGACAGGCCTATTGTTCTCACTCTCTTTTTTAGGTACGTCTTTGGAAAATTGATGAAAATAGGCTATAGGTAATCTTTATACATAGGTACGTCCTTTTACCCCCCCCCCCACTCTTGCTTACATATAACTACTTACATTGAACTGGATAGTGTAGAGAGATATTTAGTCAACTAATTCTTTCTAGTAACAAAGGTGCTGAATAATGAATTCGTACCCCAAAAGTAGGGAAAATTCATGCACCAAAAGGGCCGCTATAGGAATTGCTGGAACAATGTTATTTTAAGACTAACAGTAGGGCTCACTGATCTGTTATGACTGTAACTGTTTTGTCATCTAAAGTGTATTTAAAATACTCACTAAACCAAACGACACCTAAAAATTCAATTTGTTGACTTTATCTCCCTTCCCTTGAATAAAGAAAGTGTGACGTGAATGCAAATGGTTTCTAATACAACCCTGTGCAATTCAATTTCTATCTTCGAAAATCAAATTATCGGTAGATTTATCTGAAAGTTATTTGTGTTCCCAATGACCTTGTGAACTCAAGAAAAGCATAAACTTTGTCGATGATTGATTAATTTACCGCCAAAAACCTGAGAGTTACTCTTTCCCGAAAACATCTGACAAGAAGTCGCAACCAAATACGAGCAACCAAAAGTCTAGAATATATGTTACATTACATAAAATGGAAACCTACCTCCGTGATTAAGAAAACATAATCCACCTTCTGAAAGGGAGTTTTATTAACAAAGAGGGTAACATCACCCCCCCCCCCCCAACCAAAAACAAAGAAACCGTACCAAGATTGTCCGAACAAAAGGGCCTATCTGACCACCAGTCACAAGCAGAAAATGTGACAAACTGAGAGTAAGGTTGCAACTGGTACAGGAAATAGCTTAAACGTTGTTCTCATTTTCGGAACCCACGAAACAAGAACAAACTAAGTGGGGTCCCTAAGTGACTTTTGCAGGGGACAAACTGGAACAGCTGGAGATTGAGAACAGCAAGACGATTTATTTTTGGTGTCAGACGACACCAAAGACGAGGAGATTTTTTTCAAGGGTTCCAGAAGTCAACCGATCAAGAAGGCCTGATTTTTTTTGGTTGCAGACGTCACAAAGAGATGATCGCCCGAGGTTCCAGACGTCACCTCAGAAATCCCTTCCCCGGTTAGACCTATCCAAAAAAAACTTGAATTTTTTTTGCGACAAAAAATCTCAAAAACAAGAAAGTTTTCCCCCAACGAGCTTTTGTGGATGGTTTATGAACGAAATAGCCGTGAAAAATTACATGTCCCACATGTCAGCATTTAGCAACAAAGAACACACAGATTGTACGAAAAAACGATATAGCGTTTTTTGCATCAGAAAAATCTAAAAACATTTTTTTGACTTTGTTGCAAAAAATCTACATGAACATGAAATTACTAGTTGAATAGAACACTTCAGTTGGACCTTAAGTTGTCTTTTTTAAAGTTGAATTCCTCATGTAAAATTTTTGCTCAAAAAACGAAAGAGTCGCAAAAGTGCTTTTTTGATGAAAAAGTCGCAAACCTTTTAATGAAAACTTTTTTTTAAACCCAAAAAAACCCATTGCTTGACCTTCCGGCTTTGTTAGAAAACAAACTTCACAGTCAGTTTATCGACTTTGTATTTTACAAAAGAGGCAGCTTATTTTTGACAAAAATTGCAACTTTGACTTTAAAAAATTCAAAAAATGTTTTCTTGACGTTTTAATATAAACAATCAGTAGATCCCAGATAACCTATTGATTGGGCCCCCTCAGTTTGCTATATTACAAGTTTTGAAGTTAGTTTATGGATTTCACATTTTAACGAAGAGGCAACTAGAATTTGGCAAAATTGCATCTTTGAGTTAAAAAACTCAAAAAATGTTTTCCTGACGTTTTGATTAAAAAAATTAGGAGATTCAAAAAAACTATTCACTGAGCGCCTTCAGTTTGTTAAGAAACAAGCTTTAAAAAAATTTATCAATTTTGCATTTTAGTAAAGAAACAGCTTGAATTTAGCAAAAGTGCATCTTTGACTTAAAAAACCCAAAAAACGTTTTCTTGACGTTTTGATACGAAAAATTAGTAGACCCAAAAAAATCTATTCATTGAGCCCCCTCTGTTTGCTATAAAACACCCTTCAAAGTATTTTCATCGATTTTGCATTTTTATAAAGAAGCAACCTAAAATTGGCAAAATTGCTTCTTTGACTCAATAATTTAAAAACTTTTTCGCAACGTTTTGCTTGAAGCATTTATTAGATCCAAGAAATCCTTTTGATCGCAGCCCTTTAGTTCATATCAGAAAAAGCTGATAAGTATTTTTTATCATTTTCGCAAAACTGCAAAGAAGCAACAGAAGAGTGGCAAAACTGCTTCTTTGACTTATAGAAACAAAATACATTTTATTTCTAACAATTAATGAAAATATCAATCGATTTTTATTAAAAAAAACCTATCGAATTGGCCTTCTCACTTCATTACAAAACCAAAAATTTTTTTAAAAATCATTTTGCTTAACTGTGAAGAACGGAGAGAAAAATTTCCAAAAAGGCATCTTCAAAAAAATACATACAATAGAATTTGAGTTCTTTTACTTTAATTGCATACTACTAGCCGCCAGCCTTGTTAATGGGGTAGTATGCGCTGAAAACAGGCACTGAAAACAGAAGTTGCTGAATGAAGTCCCTCCGTCCCTTTTTGGTCTCAGTAGTCACCAGATAGAAGAAGGGGGCATTTTGGTGTCAGCGGTTACCATATTTGAAGAACTACAGAACTCAGTGTCAGCAATTAAAAGAGCGGAAGGAAATTTCAAAGTAAAGATTTCGGAAAATTTGAAAAGAAAACAAGAAGCAAGCAGTTCAACTTAAAGGGAAAGAAAATCAACTCCAGCACAAATCGCTTTGTCTTGTCTGCTTGTCTGTAGCTCACGTTGCCTAGTCGCTCCGGTTTTATAAAAAATTCAAAACAAGGTCAAAGCAGTAGCAATCTCTATGCATTTTTTTAGTCCTTGTTCCAAAAAAAGCTTTTGTCTTCGTAAAATTTTGTAACAAGAACCATTCAAAAAGCATATACTTATTCAACTGAAGAGAATATTTAATTTCCCCAAGATTTAGCAATTATTTGGTTGTGTTTATTGTAATAACGAAACAAGCGCGCGCAAACGGTTATTTTTCTTTTTTAGTGATAAAATTAGCTAGATTTAGTACAATAACAAAAAAAACACTAGGATTCTAATTTTCCAGAAAATTTGCGTCGTTTTTTTTCAACAACAAAAAACCTGGGGCTGATTAGCCTCACAGTGCCATAAACATTGTTTTTCAACTTTGAAACTTGCGTCGCTCCGGTTTCGAAGCCGTCTTTTACCTGTTAGTTCAAAATGACCAACAAGAGCAAAATGACAAAGAAGAACAGTCAAAGTTGTTAGTACGCGTTAAACAAATTCAACCTTGCAGAGCTGAGTTTGAAAAGCCATCTGGACCTCTTACAATCTTCAATCGATCAGCAAAAAACTTTCAGATCACTCACCCCGCTCATCAATAAAGCAAAAGCAAATGTTGACGAGCTGAAAACAACAATTGATGCCGTTTTAAAGAAAGTCCGAACTCCAGCAGCACTTCCTCTGTCATGGAACGATATTCCAAACTTTTGTCACGTCTAGAGAAATTTGAACACGAAATTGACAGTTTAGATAACGATGGACTACTCAGCCAATCTTCAACTAGGACACGCGATGATGTCAGTGTAACAACTCATACAACTGCCAGACGTCCTACCTCACGGAGATGTTCACCATCAATGAACGAGATTCCAGAAGCAAGCAACCCAGAACCTTCATCATTCTCCAACAAAACACCACCTCTACCACCGAGACCGGAGAAACCAACCCTGTCTGAATGCCACAGAACCGAACCAATGTTGTCAACGTTTTTAAATGGCAACAACGATAATCACCTTACTATTGGAATGAGTACATCAAGTTCATTCAGATCAATTAATAATAACACAGCGGACTCCAAAACAGAAGCAAAATACTCGGATAAAAAACTTGCAAAACCTGAGACGACCGTCGCAAAAACGTCCGATCGTTTTGGTCTCAGTGATACAACACTCTCTGCTGTTGATCATTTTAGAGTTAACCACCAGCAGCCTAAAACCAACAATGATTCAATCCCGCCGCTATACGCAAGCACGCAAAATAAATTTCAAAACCATTTCGCTCAGGAAAACCTTAATAATCATTTTTATTCAAAATACATATTTTCTGAATTTTCTCGAGATTCGCCGAGGAACTGTTTCAGATGCAAACGTTTCAACCAATGGGCATGGGTTGTTCCAAATACCAAGAAACCTATAATTCCCACCTGATGAATCCCGGTTCTGTCAAATACTACAGTCAAGAAACCCCTTAGAACCCAGATTCTGATCTCCCCAGACAAAACAACCATTTGAACTCAGAAACACAATGACAAATTTTAATCAGTTCTCTGAAAGTTTCTGCCAAAACCCAAACAATTTTCAAACGTCTAACTTACTTTCTTCACAATTGCATAATGGACAGGAATTCAGAAACACAGAGAATAAAATTTTACCTGGAAGTTTTACTCAATTCCAGCCACAGTCACAAGTCGAAACCGTTGGCATAGAGCCGCTCAACCCATTCGGTGTTCAACAAACCACCTGTTCAAAACCCCTAACTGAAAGTGTTCCCATTGCTCCGTCAATCTCAGCGTTTCCCCACAAGCACTACCTTCAGCAGAGCGAAAACCCAAGCAACAATTTCAACATTCACATCAATTTTTGAGTGTATTTCATCCAATATCAATTGAAGGGTTCAAACACTCTTCATTTAAACCAATTTTTTTTACCGTTGACCTCAAACACAACTCCATATTCGCCCATCCCAACAAGTAAACACTCAATCAAGTTACCACCTCTTACTATTCAAAACTTTAATGGCAACCCATTGAAGTAGCACGAATGGAAAAATAAGTTTTTTTTTGCCTCGTACATAACAACCGCAGTATTACTGACACACATAGAATCACCTACTTGCTAAGTGCAGTTACTGGCAAAGCAAAAGATGTCATTCAAGCGTATTTGTGTAATCCTGCTTATTATAGCACAGCTTTAAACGAACTCATGTCATATTTTTGTGGCCATAGAATAGTGGTGAATGCCCTCATGAATCAGTGGAAAACTGGAAATCAACTAATGACTATAACAAGCAAAACTTTATAGCATTTGATTTGTTCTTGAAACGCTTAGTGCAAACTTTCCAATACATGGTATACACAGCGGACCTACAGAGCTCAACACTTACGAAGAAAGCTAAAGAAAAAGTCGGGCATAACATCCTCCTCAAATGGACAGAGCACATCCTTACATCAATTGAAACGCCAGCTATTTTAGTTGAGTTTCAGAAATGGTTAGACGTTCAAGCGCACGTGTACAATAAAATGCACCGCAAAAACTTCCAACAAAATAGCCTTTGTAAAAACAATTTTAAGAATTCTGGGAACTTGAACAACAGCGGTAATCACGCAAGAAAAGAAAGTACCCAAAGTTCAGGCTTTCCGGCGCAGCTGACTATTCGAAATCAGTCAACAAACATGAACAGTAACGGTACTGTTAAACCACCTAGCGCTCCACCATTGCCACCCCTAAACAACCCAAAACCAAACAAAGCGTTCTTGCGAAAAATGTCGTGGAAACCACATACTAACAACCTGTCCCGATTCCCAAAAATGCAGCCCAAGCCAGCGATTTCAAATTTTGAGCAAGAGCAATAAACACAGGAAGCAAAACTGCCCATCAACAAAACGCTGCCAAACATGCAGCGGGTACCACCACACAACACTGCATGACCCTGGTAAAACTATCAAGCTTCCGCCAGCTGCTTTTGCCACCAGCAATTCCACAGGTACAAATGTTACCAACCAAGAAAATCAGCCAGTCAAACAGCAATGTGAACCATGAAGTAACTGCATTGCAAGCGTCTCATCCAAATTACAAAAGAGCCACAACGGACAGTCTTTTCCAAACAAAAATCAGAATCAAATTCAGCGCGGTAATTTGAACAAATCGAACCAAATTTTTAGCATAAATCATCTACAGTCTACACCAAAAGAATGGTTCGAACAACTCCAACATATCTAGTATCTTTTGTAAACGGCAAGAAAGCTTTCGATACAAACGCTCTGATTGATCCAGGAAGCCAATTTACATTCAAACTTGAGAAAATCACAAATTTCCTTGCTCTTCCATTCGAAGATCAAGAAGCCACTACGCTTCAGTATCTTAACACAGAGCATGATATGCCACTTTCAAAAATTTCTGAAAAAGTGACAGTTGCACCCTACAAAAATTTGGATCAAAAATTTCAAATTACAACAACTTATAGCATTCCCTGTTTGAATCTAGCACCAGCTAATACATTTGACCTCATACCAGCTTTGCGATGCATTCAAAGAATTGCGTCACATTCACTTTCCAGAAATAACTGAAGGCAAAATTGGTGCCCTTTCGAGAATAAAAACGTGTGATTTCACACATCCAGTTGAAGTCATCCCGGCAACTAAAAACCAGCCATTCGGCGTAAGGACGAGTCTTGGATGGACCCTAGCCGGAGAGTATGAAGGAGTACAAAAGCAACCCTAACAACGATCTCACCAGCAGAAACAGTACGTGTACCACGTATCACGACAAAGCCCCGACAATCAGCCCCTCGATGAGTTGCTTGCGCAATTCTAGAAAGTTCAAGCCGAAGGAACTCAACCCGAGAGTGAATCTACGAATCCCGTTGATAAGGAAGCCCTTGAAATATTGAACAAGACAATCAGCTACAATGGTGAGAGGTACGAAGTTGGACTACCTTGGAAAAAACAGTTGAGAATTGGAAATAAAGATTTCGCAGCTCTCAGCCATATGAAACGTCTTCAGAAGCGACTCAGTAGTGATATCCAATTAAAAGAGTTGTATGAGCAAACTCTCACAAACTCTCTCTCGCAAATTTTATGTCAAGCCAGTTGAAATGCAGCAGCCAGAACCCGAGAAAAGTTGGTACTTGCCTCATCACCCGGTGGTGAATCCAAACAGGCCCAGAAAAGTGCGCAGAGTAGCAAATGCTGCGACCAAGATTAGAGACCAATCTTTGAACTCCAATTTGATCACAGGACCCGATTTGCTGAACAACTTGCTAGGAATTCTTCTCAGATTTCATGAAAACCCAGTTGCCATTCTCTCTGATATCGAAGGCATGTTCATGCAGATAGCAAAAACGCATGAGGACCAATGTGCACTACGCCTTCTCTGGCCCAATGAAGAGATGGTTAACCAATATCAGTTCACCAGATTAAAATTTGGAGCAACCTGCTGCCAGTTTTGTGCAATTTTTGTGCTGAACCGTTGCGCAGAGGATAATGCAATTGAATTTCTGAAAGCAGTTAATGCAATAAAAACCATTTTTATATGGACGACTATATCCATTCTTTGCCGTCTATAGAAGAAACAATTGAAACCATTAACCAAACTAAAAATAGCTCTCAAAAAAGTGGCTTTCGCTTCACAGAATTTGTGTCCAACAAACATGAAGCTCCAAGGTTCCTTGAGCAAGAAGATACAGATGAACTGAAAGAGATCAATAGAGTCCAGGTTCCGAAATGGAATACTAGAACTGAATGTTTTCTAATGAAGACATTAGAATTGTTTCCCCGAAATGCGAGTGAGTATACACAAAGGAAAATGTTCAGCTTAGTATCAACAATTTTCGATCCCCCAGGAATGTTGTCTCCCCTCACAATGAGAATCAAGATGCTTCTACAACAAATCTGGAAGCTAGGCAAGAAGTGAGATGAACTTCCCACCGAATTTTATTCCAACCTACAAAAGTGCTCGATAGTTATTTTGCAATGCCTGATATCGAAATACCCAGATGGTTGAACACTTCAACGAATCTGGAAAAAAATCACCTGATTCACATCTTTGTTGATGCCTCAACTGTTGCATCGGCAACAGTTGCTTATAGTTGCACCCAGTTACAGGACAAAAATTTTCAAACATCTCCTCTGCTTGGAAAAATCAAAGTTGCGACAATTAAACAAATTAGTGTGCCCAAATTAGAACTCGAAGCTGCCGTTTTAGCCACACGCCTCAGCACCTTGATACAAACCGAAATGAAATTAAAATTTGAAAAAGTTCATCCAATATATTGAAGACAAACAAAGCAAAATCGAGAAATATTATGGACTTCTTTTAACAAGCCTCGTTTTCTGAGCAGTCCATTTGGAAACCTGTCCAGATATAAATACAGACACCATCCTCAATGCATATCGACGGTTCACCAGCCGAAGATGCCAACCTTTTTTATTGTACAGTGATAACGGAAAAACATTTGTCGGCTCCTCCGAAGAGCTGAAGAAGTCTGTTAAAGCTTTAGACAAAGGAAAGATTTATAAAGCCTTAGCTGCAGTCACAACCACATGAAGTTTAACCCACCGTACTGCCCTCAATTTGGTGGCTTGTGGGAGCGATTGATTAAGAGCGCCAATAGGACACTCTTGAGCATTCTAGGATCTAAGCGTCTCTCTTTCGACACCTTAGAAACAATAATGGTTGAAGTTGAAGTAATCCTGAATTCCAGACCCTTGACAAACGTTGCCGATCAGCCTGAAAACGAAGAACCGCTCACTCCTAACAATTTCCTCATTCAACGCCCGTACAGTTCCCTGCCACCCGGAAACTTTGAAGATCAACAGCTAGCTAATTTCAAGAACTGGAAGCATGTTCAGCAATTAATGAATCACCTGTGGCGGCGTTTGATTAAGGAGTACCTGCCGACATTACTCAAGAGACGTAAATGGACAGACAACAACCAGCCTCCTCTGAAATTTGGAGATGTTGTGTGGGTACTCAAAGAGTTGACGCCGAGAGGAACTTGGCCCCTTGGAAGGGTTGTGGAAACATCCCTTGGACGAGACGGTGAAGTACGAGTTGCTAAAGTAAAAACGGCTTACGAGTCGTTCGTGCGTCCGGTCGCCAGCCTCGCACGGGTTTTTTCTCCGGAGTTTTTTAATTCAAATTTTTTGCTCCGGCCTTAGGCAACATGAGCTACATCCACCCCCTCTAATATTATTACCCTTACAGTATTTTCAATTCCATTTATATAGATTCAAGGACATTGGATCAAACGACAATCAAGATGATCTTCAACCCCTGCCCTCCTTTTTGGAGCATGTTCCCAATGACCTGGTGAACTCAAGAAACTTTGTCGATGATTACTTTACCGACAAAAACCTGAGAATTACTCTTTCCCGAAAACATCTGAAAAGAAGTCGCAACCAAATAAGAGCAACCAAAAGTTTAGAATATGTGTCTCATTACAATCTGCATCTGGTTCTCGAAGACGAGCACACCTAATGTCCGCCAGAACCTTGGCTTACTAACAAAGTGACATGAATAAAGTTCTATTAAGATTAGAACCTAAAAACAAAGTATAAATTGCAACGCGGGATTATGTAAACTTTGTTGAAGAGAATTGCTGAGCGTTTTAATATGAGCCATTTTTATTTTGCTGATGGCTGCTTTCTTTATTTGAGAAGCTAAAGCAGGTTTGAAGGATTGATCACGTTTCATAGTAATCGAAATAGATAAATCAAATTGGATTCAGAGGAGAGTGGAAGCTCTTTAAGGTGTCAATGTCATTTTTTATTTACATTTGCTTTTTGGTATTTTTTCTGCAAATTGAGGATAACTTTAAAAAATTAATATAACACAGTGCTTTTGATTTTCCTATATGACTGACGAGGATAAGGAATCTTTCGTATTGCTTTTCGTGATAGGGCAAAATACAATTGTAGTTATTTTCACTACCTTTTAAGTTCACATCTACTTTGAACTGCGAGAGTTCTTGTTGAAGCTCAAGCTTCAATATTTCAACATTCTCAATTTGACTTTTGCATGATTTGATTCCTAACTTTAGCTCATATGTTTTTCCATGCCAATTTACCGCTGAAACCAAAGTTTGTGAATTTACTATTGTCAAATCGATCTTGCAAGTTGGTCAAGAGTTCTAAAACGGGAGAGATCTCGCTAAGTAGTGATTTATGGCCACCAAGTACGACCGTAAAAATTGCTGATTAAAAAATTGAATTATTGAAATCAATATGTGCCAATATGTAGATTGATTAGTTTGAAAAAGTTTTTTGATCTCTTTTAGATCAGAGAAGATATTACGATAGATCACACGTTAGATTTTCAAATTCAAGTATTGGAGTTGTGTGTTTCTTGTTTATGTACTCGAGGGTTCCAAGATGGTGGCAACATAATTATCTGCAGAGCTGGAATAGTAGGAATAAAGTTCTTCATTATAATTGATTAGCATATTTACCTTTTCCTAGAGTTATGTGGTGGCGTTTGCAGAAAAATGCTTAAGTTTTTCATTTGCTCACACAGGATATCGTTTTGCTTTTTGAGTTGTCTACAACGTCAAGGGAAACACTACGATGGGCTGCAGATCATTTCTGACCACAGTTACAACATCATTGTGGTTGGACTGATTGGGATTGTTGTTGCGTAGAAATTTTGAGTTTGAAGATCGATTTTGTTTTTGGACTCAGAGGCCATTAACGGTCAGATCTTTTGCCACCTGCGATGATGTTGTCATCAAGCGCTGATTGCCAGCACCTTTTTACATAGAAATGGCGTTTCATAACACGATATTCGGGTCAACAGTTTCCCGTAGATGCTCTCGTTGTATCTCGAAATCTCGACATTCAATATATCGAAATATAATTTTCTTGTACTACATTTCTTCTAAATTACTTAAATCACAATTTTCTGCTCTCTTTTAAGGTTATTCGCTCTTCAATCGCAGTTTTGGGATCCCAAAACTCTACGATTGAAGACCACGTGCTTGTTTTGTTGTCAAATCATTTCAAATTTATTGATATTGCGTGGACCAGCATAGGCTGTTTTCTTTGGGTTCTAGAGTTCACGGGTAGTAAGGTTATTAATTTCGACATGCATGTTCTTTTTCCCCCAAAATTCTGAGTCCTGTGCTAACTGGCAGACCGAGAAGGGAACCTGTCAGTTTCCCAAACTGGCTCCCATAGTTTTTCTCCGCATAGAATACTCCGATCAATCCTTTTTTACTTTTGTTTAGCCAATTCAAACTGACTTGAGCCCTTCTAGCGGTTCTTTCGCGGTCCAACTGAGCTTAAGCTCCAACTACTGTTTTCATAATGGAGTTCTGGGGTTAAAAAGACACTTTGAGGTGTTACTTGTAGTACAAATTTGAGAACAATTGTTTGCTTCGTTAGAAGGGCATAATTTGAATAAAAAATTTTTTCCAGTCGTAATGTTATCCTAGAGAGAAGAGCCTCTATTTGTCTTATCCCAAAAAACAACTCATAAACGAATATTCTAAGAGCTACGCATTCTTGCATTCTGTTTTTAGTGCAGTGATATTCTGTATCTCGCGAAGTAAATTTATAAACATCGACAAACGTCAAATCAAGACTAATCAAACAAAAAAACTTGCAAAATGAGGAAAAACGGAAAGAAAAAACCTGGAACCATTTTGGGCTCAAAAACTCCTAAATATGATATTTTAAACTTGAATTAAGGACTCTATGCACCTCAAGGATTACAAAAGCCAGCTGGGCTTTACGTGTTTACCCCGTTTTGAAAGATCAAAGGCATTGAAAAATGTGAAAATCGTACGAAAAAGAGCCCCAACACAATCCATTTCTCGGATTGTAAAAAGGAGAGCGCCTAAATAATAGACGTTGAGATGCTGACGGCGGCTATTAAAGATCACCAACTAACGCCAGAGCGGAATGCTTTCAAACGAACGGCGAGCGGTTGACGCCAGTAGCTAGCTACGGTTTAGTGAGGCTAGCTTTAGCTTAATTGAAGGCTTGTGAGGTGAGCGCAGCGGGGGAGGGGGGTTGTGGGAGTCAACTCCTAAGAACAACCCTTCACTCAACAAGTTTAGGTCTCCAAAGAAATTTCTGTGAACCGCAAACTTAAAAAATATTGAGCTGAAAGGCTGTAAGAGACTTTAACGCCCTCTGGGGCTACTTGTTATTCCGTCTTGAGGAAAAATTGAAAGGTTCCTACGAAAAATCGGTCAATAAAAAAACGCATAAGACCTTTACGTGTATTATAATTGCTAAACTTCGTTTGATAGCAGTTAAACACACTAAAAGGAAACAAAATATCAGCTACCCTCAATCAAAGAGACTATAGTTCTTATAAATTTTCGAAGATTGGGAAAACTGCTAAAAAGCTGTTGACAAGGCAAAACAACTGAATTGGCTCACATCATCTTGGAGACCAATATTTGCCTCAGATGGTCAACAATTCTTCCAAGCACACTATTGTTAGCGAAAATATTTGAGACAAATACCTTGGTTTGAAATATATAGGATTAAATCCACAGAATCTCATATTGAAATAGCACGAGTAAAAAACTAGCTCTCTTGGCGCAAAAATACTTTTTACGTACACTTCTCGCGATTTCTTCGAAGACTGCAAGTACAAAAAGCTCCCACTCTTCAGATTTATCTAAAAACTTGTTTGCACGTGCGGATTTGCTTTTGCATGTTGTTAAAGTTAAGTCAAAGACTTAAAACATAACCAACTAACGTCAGGTGGATCCGTCTTTGGCTTCACGGGGCCCATTTGGACTGAGACATGCGCGGGTCTTGAGATTCGGGGGGGGGGGATTGTGCCGGGGATCAACTTCTAAGAACCACCCTACTACCATAACTGTAAGTCTCGAAAGCAGTTTCTGTGAATCACATAGTTGCAGACTAGTGAGCTGAATTTAAACAATTTAGAATCATTTTTTGAGTTAATGTTTGCACTACCAAATCATTTAGCTCATAAAATGGTCATAGAAAGTAGCTGTATCTCGCAAAATACGTTTATCAACATCGACAAACCTCAATTCAATACTAATCAAACAAAAAAATGGAAAAATGAGGAATAATGGAAAACCAAAAACTGGAGTTTGAGGTAAAATTTTGCACATTTTTGGGCTCAAAAACTTCTAAAAGTGACAATTTAAACTTGAACTAAGGACTTCCCAGCTGTTTTTCAACTCTATGGAGCTCAAGGAGTTCGTAAACCAGCTGGGAAAGAGACCCAATACAATCCAATGCTTGGATTGTAAAAAGGAGAGCGCCTAAATAATAGAGGTCGAGATGCTGACGGAGGCTATTAAAGATAACCGACTAACGTCCGAGCGAAATGCTTTCAAACGACCGGCGAGCTACGGTTTATTGAGGCTAGTTTTAGCTTAATTGAAGGGTGTTTGGGGTTTTTCGTGGGGGTCAACCCATGAGAACAACCCTCACGCCACAAGTTTAGGTCTCCAAAAAAGTTTGTTAATCGCATACTTAAGGACTAGTGCACTGAAAAGCTCCCAGAGACCTTAATGCCTTCTTGGGCTACTTGTTTATCCGTTTTTCAGGACGAAAAGTTGAATGCGTCTGCCGAAAATTCGATCAAGTGAAAAATCGCATTAAAAACCAACAGGACTACAAAAATTGCTACAAACTTTGAGAGCAATTAAAACAGAGCACCATAACTCTTGAGAACATACTGTAGCACTATAATTACTGCAACCTTTATTTACCATCATAACTCTTCGAGTTGTAAAAATAGAGCTCTCAAATACAATGCAATTCTTTGATTTGTAAAGAAAGAAGAAAGCCTAATTAATAGCCATTGAGAGCTGATGGCGGCTATTAATGAGAAAATCCGGCATGGAATACATCGAGGACAAAGAAATTCATTCCAATTTTGTCTCCTAGTTATAAAAAAATAAGTTTCAACTTGGTAGCTAATATTCTGTTATCATATTCATTACTTTGAATATGTTCTTGGTAGTTCATCCACCTCAGCTCAATTTGAGAACGCGAATTCAGTTTTTCTCGTTTTTTTTATATTATAGTATCCTTTCATCTAACAGCTGCTCGACCTTTAAGGCTACTTATCAAAACATCTTTTCTTATTAGTTCAACGAGTGGCAATTTGCTTGGTTTATGCTTGCTAACGGCATATCAATTGTCTACTAAACTTTCTGAGAGTTGTACATGTTCCGATCATGTTTAATAAGATGCCGAATAATGTTCCGAGATATTTCTTCCTTCTTCGTGATTAAGATACAAGCCGTACTTTTTTGACATAACTCAATTTAAAAATGGCAAAAGTGTAACTACATTATCATATTCGCATATTTACAAACTTCATATTTATAAGAGTTTATTTACATTTTTCTACAGTTATTTTTGAAAAGCTCCTTCATTCCCGAATTTGATGTTTGAGTACGTATCTTTCCTCGGTGCTTGGGGCGGTGGCATCCTTTGAAGGACATTTCGAGCATAATCGCTATTGAGAAGACCTGCTTTGCGTAGAGCATTCTCAACTTGAACTCTGTTGTCTCTTTTAAGCTGCCTTTCTAAATCATCCAAGTACTTGGTAAGCGCAACAGAATTTAATGCACTGAGCCACATAGATACCTATGACACACGTCGCAATCCCAGCAAAATCCTTTCCATTCGGTAACTATATCGAATAACGTAACAGCTGTCTGATTACGTACAGCGACATCAGAAAAATACTAAATACTAGGTTCTACTCCTGTTAGCAAAGTCAAACAGTTGCAAAATTCAGACAATTTTGTTGCTACCAAACTGCCTAGACAGTTAAAAAAAATTCTTGTCCATTTTTAGAAGTTGAGTTGAACGTACCACTGAAAGTATTGACAGAAAACATCTGCGTGTTCACTGGTTCGTAGCTGGTCTCAGATACATTTGCAACCTGTCCGGTTCTGTATTCGGATGCCACAGTGGCCTTCTGTGTCCTCTCGGGATCCCGAGGTGCCTCCACTCTCACTTGCTTTCTCAGTTCCTCTAATCTATCTTGCAGCTTCTCTTTCTCCATATCTCTTCTCTGTCGTTCTTCAGCCATTCGTTCCAGTTTCTTTTCGCGCTCCGCTCGACGGAACTCTATTCTGAAAAAGGTTATCCCGTTACCCATCGGCAAGCTTAAACTCAATTACGATTACGCACAGGTTCAGGACCGATACTTGCACTTCCGAACGTGTAATTGTTTATTGAAAGAAATAATTAATTTCTCCGGATTAAATGAATGTATCAAATCAATATAACTCAATAATAATAACGTTATCAAGAGATCCGGAGAGGACAAACAACGGGACAACACAGTCCACAAAATTCTGCCCTTCTAATTAACCACTTTACAACCTTAAACAAAAAAAAACAAAGAAAAAAATATATAAAATTTTTGTATTTTTTTTCAATATTAAACAATGTTTTCAGATTAGTCATCTTGTTCAGGACTCGACACAAAAAAACGGTAGAAAATTACACATTCTAAAATTGAGGTTTGATGGGCAAAGCACGTTTAATTGAAGAAACATACATGGTAATTTACACAACACGCTTGAATGTGGTATAAGATATTTACC
This sequence comes from Convolutriloba macropyga, assembly GCF_964194025.1. Taxonomy (NCBI): domain Eukaryota; kingdom Metazoa; phylum Xenacoelomorpha; order Acoela; family Convolutidae; genus Convolutriloba; species Convolutriloba macropyga. The sequence continues at coordinate 35,222,726 of NC_134480.1, read as the reverse complement.
CCAATTGTTCTCATTGCTTCGCATGTTTTTGTTTAAAATATCCATTTCGGTCAGAACTCTGGTTCAGTTGGCTGCATCTGGACGATTTCTGAACGTGAATTACAGTTTATCTGTGGCAGATTTCCAGTCACGATTTTGGTCTGTTTAACAGCTTTAAATCAATTGAAAAATCAATCGAGTTTGCAGTCTTCGTTGTTTCAGCAGTTATGGAAAGTAGATATATGTATCTACCATGTTTGACTGCTACATGAACAAGCAAATTTACGTTCTCTTCCGTTAAGCTTCTTATTAACTATGGCTAGCGTAGCAGAAACCCATAGGATGTCAAAATTTGGAAGAAAATTCGTCCCTAAATATACCTGGGAAAAATTCCAAAATTAAATCCACGAACAATCGGTTAAATAAAAAATGACACTGAGTGTACCGAAGCCATAGTATCAGACATAAATTATATCAGAGTTGCAGGCGTTAAATAGTATTGCAATTTTTACCAAAAGCTAGTCAAAAAGACAGCTTCAACTATTAATTGCTGGCCACTGTGATTGACCGCACAACCGCTTTTCAAACTTACATACACTATACTGTGATAGAACCACCAAAGAATTACATACCTTAACAAAGCCGGCAAACTGCCGGAAAAAACCACCCATCATCCCACAGACCGACATTATGGTTAAAACGATAAGAAAAAATGAGAAAAATTGACGGCAGCCTAATTCTTGACTAAGTCTCATAAAGTGTTGTAAATTGGTCCGCAGTTTGATTAGACTCGATAAATAAGGCGAATACAGCCTCTAAATTAGAGGAGAAACATACCAGGCAGATTGCCGGAAAATAGCCGCCGTTGATTCCAATAAGCATGATTGGGATTGAACGAATAGAATATATTGAAAAAAAAAAATTTTGTACAAAAATATTTTTTAAGTCCGATTTATTTTGATGGCATTTCGTAGTTGAACATACTTCTGTTTCTTAGAGAGAGGCTACAGGGGCTACTATCAACACCAATAAGCATTAGAGGTGGGTACTAAGACTTATAGGAACGACGTTCAAATAGCGGGCATCTAAAATTGGGCTTTATGGGTTTATCCCGTTTCTATTTCTGACTTCAATTTTTTATACCGACTCTGTTCATTTTGAATTGCTTTGCTTAGCAACTGATGTTCAAATTCACTTTTAGCAGAATGAGAGAAGAGAGAAACTAGCCCAGAGAAGTCAAAAAGATTTCACGCAAAATGTCGAAAAAGCGGCAAAATGGTAAAGCGAAAAAAAGTTTGACGAAGTAAAAAAAAACCCGAGCGCAATAATAGCCGGCTGAGAAGATAGGAACGACGTTCAAATAGCGGGCATCTAAAATTGGGCTTTATGGGTTTATCCCCTTTCTATTTCTGACTTCAATTTTTATACTGACTCTGTTCATTTTGAATTGCTTTGCTGAGTTGCTGAGCAACTGATGTTTAAAATCATTTTTAGCAGAATGAGAGGAGAGAAACTAGCCTAGAGAAGTCAAATACATTTCACGCAAAATGTTGAAAAAGCGGCAAAATGAAGTAAAGCGAAACATTTTTTTGTTCGACGAAAAAAAAACATAACAGGACAAGTCCTGACGTACAATTCAAAGAATTTTCATTGACTAAACAAAAAACTAGACCTAGAAAGGAATATGAATGGATTGGGAAAACCATTTAGAAAAAAATCCGGTCCAAAAAATTGAAAAAACAGAAAAAATCAAAGCGAAATTGCCGCATGTGAACAAAAAACCACTAGCGAGAAAGCAAATTTTTGTTCAAATACCGTTTTCTCACTCTACTTTAAAATTAGAGCGAAAAAAATTCACGCCGCAAAACCACTCGCTTTTTCGCTCCACTTCCTGTTTTGGCGTGACCAAAATCACTACTCCAATTTGACTTCCAAAATCATGAAAATGTGTGAACAGATCTTAAAAAAAAGACAGCGCCCCAATACAATTCAAATTCTTTGAATTGTAAAAAAAACATAGCAGTACAAGTCCTAAAACACAATTCAAAGAATTGAATGAAAAACTCAGACGTACTCTACCTGACCAGCATATCAATTGAACAGTGCCAGCCCAAACACAAAATCATCTAAAAAAATTGAGAAACTAAAAGAATCAAAACTAAACAAAAATATACTCATTGCTGAAACTTTTAAGCCTAAGGCAAAACTTTTTCTCTTTAAAAATGCCTATGTCAAAATTATGTTTAAACCAATTTTTTTCTGAAATCGGTCCAGTATTATATCTGCAGGACCTGAAAAATATTCATTGGCCCGTGAACTCGATTAACTCAAAAATGAACAGAAAAATTAAAAAAAAAACAAATCAATTGCAAATTATAAGGAAATGTTGCTGAAAATCGTGATATAAATATCTTCAGAATAATTTCTGTGTCTCTAGAGGCTATCCAGTAACCCAAATCCAAGCTTTAAAAACTCATTGGCTCATAGATCGACAGGCAATAATTTTTGAAAAAATTTCAAACTTTCAAAAAATAGAAATTCGTTCTATTAAAATGTTGAAAGCCATTCAATTGCCTCCTACCAACAATTTAATAACATACTATCAAACCCTGGATGAGGTTACCTGGCTACTGAGGAAAGAAGAAAATAAATAAAAGACAAATACTTTGAAAAAAACCTGAAAAAATTGCAAATTTTATCAATAAACTTCTAAAAGTCGAAAGGTTAAATTGTTGAAAACAAACTCAATGAAAATAAAAACCATGCAGTAACTTTTTATCAGAATGTGGAATATGTTTTCTCGCACTTGAGAATGGACGAATATCAAAAACTAACAAAAACTTTAGGGAAGCCTTAAAAAAATTGCAGATTTTATAAAAAAAAAGCAAAAATTCGAGACATTAAAATGTTGAAACCATTCCATTGTTACTAGAAACTATGCAGTGCTTTATTATCAAAACTCAGGGGCGATTGCCTGGTCCCTGAAGCTGGAAAAACTGGAAAAGTGACGAACATTTTCAAAACATGAAAAAAATGCGAATTTTGTCAAAAAAAATTGCTAAAAATTGTGATATCCAAAAGTTGAAACCTATTCTATGGCAACTAAAAATTTTTTCAGTAACTTATCATCCAACCCATGATGAGGTTTTATGGCCCCTGGGACTCAAACAATTTCAATAATGACAATAAATGTAAAAACAAATATGAAAAAATTGCAAGTTTTGTCAAAAAATGCTAAAATTCATGATCGAAAAAAGCTAAAAACCATAACATTTCCACTAGAAACTATGCAGTATTCTATCATCAAACCCTTTATCAAACCCTAGATGAGGTTTCTCGACACCTAGGGCTAAAAACCCAAAAAATGACAAATTTTCAAAAAACCTGAAAAAGATTGCAAAAATTAGTATCATTTTGAGTGTTTGTAGTACCAAAACATATAGCTCATAAAACGGTCATAACAAGCAATTTTGTCTCGCAAAAGGCCTTCATCAACTTTTAATAACTTCAACCTAAGACTAATTAAACAAAAAAAACTGAAAAAAAATCACAAAAAAAACATGAAAAATTAATTGTAGCATTAATAGCCGGCTGAGAAGATGAGGGCGGCTATTAATGACGACGAAATTGAGTTCTGAAATGTAGTTTTTTCAATCTCCACAACTGCAAATCAATTTTTCGCAAAAACTTTGTGGTACTGATTCCGTGCAACCAATGGGGTACTACAAAACATAAAAATAAAAAAGATACATACCTACAAATGAAGGACAAAAGAACTAAAAATGAAGGCAAGATTCCCAAATTCACTCAAACATTTCCAAACAAACGATATCTCAGTCAAAAATAACATTAGCTAAAAGCCAAAGCTACAAACTTCATAACAATTTCACCCCACTAGAATGCAAATGAGAACAGTAACTTTTGAGACTGAGCCACAGGACCGCAAGAAATGCAACAAAAAGAGCAGACTCATATATACAAAAGTGTTTTGTGGAAATAGTTGAAAGCCGTAAAAATCGTTGCTATGAACTGCAATCAATAGGTAGATTAATCGAGGCCCCATAAGCAACCAAGGAATCTTGTCAACAAAGCGACTCAGTAATAAGACAACGAAATGAATGTCATTTTCGTTAAAGGAAATTAACGAAAATAAATAATGTATATGCAATGGTTCCATTAGCCGCCCTCAAATGCCCTTGATTAGAGTGAAATATATTGAATTGACATGAAATCCTTGAATTAAAGTATGCAGAAATCTGTTTGATACTGAGGAGAGTCATTTTTGAGAGTGCACAAGTCACTTGCGACTAAAAATTTTCAGTGAAAATGAAGTCACGCACGCATTTCAGTCAAAATAGCATAAATGAATGAACAAAAACAGACTTGAGCTGAGCGCCATGTCATATGGTCGTAATATTGCCAGAAAAGATCCGGATCCGACTAAATCGTCGTCCCATACTAAACAACAGAATATTGAAGCGAAAACCATCATAAATCGTACTGAAACAGTTATTTTCTGTCTCGCCAATTTTAACTCAACTCTTTGTAAAAGTTTATTGTACTGGAGCCATGGCACCTGATTTAAACTCTGTCAGAGTTGCAAGCTTCGCAATTTTAACCAAAAGCTAGTCAAAAAGACAGCTTCAACTACAAGTTGCGTTTGATTTATAAAATACACAGAACGCTATCAACAACAAAGAGCCTGATAAGAACCTTCATAACATAGCTGCCATATTGCCAAAAAGAGCCGGAATAGCTTCGCAGATCTACAGTCTAAAAAGTAAGAAACGACAGACCAAAAACATTAGTCTTTTCATTGAAAGCTGAGATGCTATATGTTGATTAAGAATCTGTATAAGTTATTGCTGCCTCTATTAGCTGCTCTCAAATAACTTAATTTAGAGTGACACACATTCGCTTGACCTTATTTCTTTGAGTTAAAGTAAATAAAAGTCAATTTAAAAGTGAGGAAGTCATTTTTGAGAGTGAGGTGAGCGTAATTTAATGACGCGATTGAACAAAAAACTCGCTCCACTACGAGCGAAATATGACGTCACGCACGTGCTTCAGTTGAAATGGCATGAACGAATGAACAAAAAGCAGATTTGAAGTGTTTGTGACGTCATATGGTCTTTACAAAATCTTGACGAAAACATACCCGGCAGATTGCCGGAAAATAGCCGCCTTCGATTCCCATAACCAAGATTGGGAATGAAAGAGAAAAAACTAGTGAAAAATGATTTTCGTGCAAAAGTGCGAACTATTTTGATGTCATTTTGGAGCTGAACATTCTCCTGTTTTGTAGTGAGAACACAGGGGCTAGTATCATTAGCAATAAGCATTAGAGATGGTAACAAAGAACAAAGTTCGAGTAACGGGCATCTAAAATCGGGCTATATGGGTTGTTTCTATTTCTGATTTCGTTTTTTTAATAGTGACTCTGTTCATTTTGAATTGCGTTGCTGAGCAACTGCTGTCTAAAAGCACTTTGAGCAGAATGACAGAAGGTGAAACTAGGCTAGAGAAGTCAAAAAGACTTCACGAAAAATGTTGAACAAGCTGTGAACTTAGGTAAAGCGAGAAACTTTTATTCGACGAAGTAAAATAAAAAACATAGCAGGACAAGTCCTGACGTACAATTCAAAGAATTTTCATTGACTAAACAAAAAACTAGACCTAGAAAGGAATATGAATGGATTGGGAAAACCATTTAGAAAAAAATCTGATCCAAAAAATCGAAAAAACAGAAACAATCAAAGCGAAATTGCCACATGTGAACAAAAAACATCTAGCGAGAAAGCAAATTTTTGTTCAAATACCGTTTTCTCACTCTACTTTAAAATTAGAGCGAAAAAATTTCACGCCGCAAAACCACTCGCTTTTCCGCTCCACTTCCTGTTTCGGCATGACCAAAATCACTACTCCAATTTGACTTCCAAAATCATGAAAATGTGTGAACAGATCTTAAAAAAAGACAGCGCCCCAATACAATTCCAAATCTTTGAATTGTAAAAAATTAGGAGCGCAATAACAGCCGGCTGAGAAGATGAGGGCGGCTATTAATCATAAATATAGTTTGTCAAAATCTTGATCAGAACAAAAATTTCTCACCTTTCTTCGTCAATTATTGCTTGTTTTGCAAGGTTCTCCTGAATCTCTTTTAATTTCTGCATCTTAGTTCTCTCCGCTTCTTCGCTCATCAATCTCTTTGCATTCCTGAAATCGATAAGTTTTGAAGTTATTTCACATGAATTCAATCCGAGAACAATTTTGCCTTCAATATTTGAAAATCAAACTCAAGGCATGATAACCCGTTCATTCGGATAAATATTATACGCTCGAAATAATCGAAATACGAATTGTTCAATTTGCAATCACAACCATGATGCTGAAACCTTCATTAATCAATCGCCAAAAACATTCGAACTAGATAATGGTTCAAACAGTTAGCTAACATTTGTTTCGACTCACGCTGTTGGACACAAAACTGAGGGCTTTCTAATTTTTTATACCCACAGTCCGAGATAGTTGAAGTAATTCGAGCTTCGGATGTTAGAAAAAAAAGTAAGAAAGCTGATCACAGTTAAGAAAGCGATAGAACAAATGAGAATCGAAACCTGCCAATTTGAAGTTTTTAACCTGAATTGCTCGATCTCTTGTTTTTGTTGACTCCGTATTGACTTTTCTCTTTTCAGTTTTTCGTCTGTCCTCAGGCGTTCCCTTTGCGCTGCTAGTGCTTCCAACTCATCTTGCAGTTTTTGTTCTTCTAACTTAGCAAACTTCCACGCATTGACCTAAAAATCAATAGATGTCCATTATAATTTCAAAAATAGTAGCATAAATTCTTATTTTTACATACAGGCTTTGTTATCGAAGGGTTAAGGCTATTCAGTCTGCATTATCACGCCTAAAAAAAATTTCTGAGCAAACTATTGCTATGATAACCAAATTAGCCCAGAAACAATTGATATAATTACTGTAACTCTTCTCGTTATCACAGGAATATTAAATTACAAGTTTCAGACAGAAACATCGCGCAGCAGAACTCGCACAAAATACTCAACAATAAAAACTGCAATAATTATAGCGAAAAAAAAAGAATATGAAAACCTTATCAATGAGATGTTTGCAGTATTTCATTTGGGCGTCCTTTTCTGCGTTGTTTCTTTGCATCTCTTCAGCCTTGTGCGATGCTTCTGTTAAAACAGCTGTTACTTTGAGCACCAACTGCTGCTTCGTCTGCTGCCATGTCTTCAGAATCCCCGACTTCCGTAATTTGTACGACTTTCGGTCTCTGCACCATTTGTCGTGCATCATCTGAAGCAGAATTCTATCGATGAACAAGATTTGAGCTTTCATATTTTCGGCTCAGAAAATTTTGAAATAAGCGACAATCTGTGTAGAAGTAATGTATTTGTTCGAGATTTGAAACCAATTGAGAAGTCAATCGGGTTTGCATGCTCAATATAATTTAAGCAGTTTTGGAAAGCAGGTACATTTATCAGCTCTGTTTGACTGCTAAAACACGCTCTCAAAGACTAGTCTCTCAAGACTCAATGTTGTCATCTATCTGATCAAATGTTCTGTCCCTAGTACTGTTCAGAAAGAACTTAGAATAAACAGTTCATGACATTTTGGGTTCGTGTATGAAAAAACAGTGAAGCTAAATTTGCGGACTCAAACCAGTTTTGCACCCTTTCCAAAACGAATTAAATAATCAGGTTACACTGTTAACAGCAACACCACTGAACTACAACAAATCAATGATTTTCATAATAGTCCATGTCCATGAGCCATAGTATCTGACATACAATGTTTGTCAGAGTTGCAAGCCCCAAACAATTTAGCAATTTTTACCAAAAGCTAGTCTAATGGACAGCTTCAACTATCAATTGCTCAATTTCTCAAATATCAACAAGCGACATTCTAACTGATTAAAAAAACATAACCGACTAACGTCGGAAGAATTGCTCTCGAACAATGACTGGTGGCAGCCTGCTTCAGTCGGATGCGGGGGGGGGGCGGTGACTAAAATCGCTAATGGGGCTTCAAATGACGTCATTGGAGAGGTTATTATGTACCATAATAACCACTACAAAATTTAGAGTGAAAAAATGACCGATTTTGACGCACTTTTCATTTGCCTTTTTGTAGTAAACTGCCTCCACTTGAATTCACCTGCCTGAAATTCTGAATGTGAGCAATTTAAAACATGGAAAACGTAATCTCACTTAGAGCCGCAGTTAAAAACATACCCGGCAGATTGCCGGAAAATAGCCGCCGTTGATTCCAATAAGCATGATTGGGATTGAACGAATAGAATATATTGAAAAAAAAAGATTTTTGTACAAAAATATTTTTTAAGTCCGATTTATTTTGATGGCATTTCGTAGTTGAACATACTTCTGTTTCTAGGAGAGAGGCTACAGGGGCTACTATCAACACCAATAAGCATTAGAGGTGGTAACTAAGACCTATAGGAACGACGTTCAAATAGCGGGCATCTAAAATTGGGCTTTATGGGTTTATCCCGTTTCTATTTCTGACTTCAATTTTTTATACCGACTCTGTTCATTTTCAATTGCTTTGCTTAGCAACTGATGTTCAAATTCACTTTTAGAATAATGAGAGAAGAGAGAAACTAGCCTAGAGAAGTCAAAAACATTTCACGCAAAATGTCGAAAAAGCGGCAAAATGGTACAGCGAAAAAAAGTTTGACGAAGTAAAAAAAAATACGAGCGCAATAATAGCCGGCTGAGAAGATGAGGGCGGCTATTAACCAGTAACCATTTTATAGTAGACAATACATGAACAACTCAAACAACGTTTCTAAATTGCAGTTTGCAACAAAGTGACAAAAACAACGAGGCAAGTAAGTAACCACAAAGGAAAGCAAGCTTAAAAACAATAGTTAATGGCATTTTAGTCATTAACATAAGCTAATCGTGAATTTAAAGACAATTGAAATAATCGTGAATTTAAAGACAATTGAAAGCAAAACCGACTGAACGTCGGAACAATTGAAATAATCGTGAATTTAAACACAATTGAAAACACAACCGCCTAAACGTCGGAAGAATTTTTCTCGAAAGACTAGTCGGAGCTCTAATCAATTGCAGCATGCTTCAGTGTGGGGGGGTCTAAATGGGACTAAGAAGTTCAAAAGTGGGCTTCAAATAACCACATTAGAGGGTAACATATACCACTTTTAAGAATTAAAGTGAAAAATGGCACCAGTTTCGGCGCACTTTTCATTTGACTCTTAGTATTAAATTGCCGCCAATTGAGTTCAGCTGCTTGAAATTGTTAATGAGAGAGAAATTTAGATCACGCGAAACGCAAAAATTCAAGGGCGTAAAAGTCACTCGAAAGTCAAAACTGTCAACCGAAAATTTTGCATAAAAAAGACACACGTTTACAAAAATTGTTATTCACTTCGTTCAAGAGCAATTAATTACACAAAACGAAAGTCAAGGGCGCCAAAATCACTCGAAAATTCAAATTGGTCCAGAGAAAATTTTACATTTAAAACATAGCCGGTAGAATACCCGAAAGTCTTTGTCATAAGGACTGAAAACTTTTTTTCGACGAAGTAAAAAAAACATGACAGGACAAATCCTGACGTACAATTCAAAGAATGTTTGTTGACTAAACAGAAAACTAGACCTAGAACGGACTATGAATGGATTGGGAAAACCATTTAGAAAAAATCCAATCCAAAAAACCGAAAAAACTTTAAAAAACAAAGTGAAATTGCCGCATGTGAACAAACATAGCCGGCAGATTGCCGGAATAGCTGCGAAAGAATAGACCTGCGTGCCATATAATAGAGATAGAAACAGATATAGATCTAAATTGAAAAAAAATGACGTCGCTCAAAAAACCAGGCTAAAAACATTCAGCAATAAATTAAAACAGCCTGTTAAAATTCATTCCACAGAAGCCTCTTATTAGGGACGTTTAATGCACATAGGAGTTCCTTTGACCTTAAACAAATTCAAATTAAACTTTTAAGTTTTAAAGTGCAAAAGTCATTTTATTGAGTGAGGTAAGTCATGATCAAAATGTAATCACGCAAATAACCTAAAATCTTTCGCAAAAGCGAGTGAGAAATGACATCACGCGCGCAAATGCCGTTAGTGAGAAGAAGAAGTCATTCAGAAAATTTGACTTTTTCAGCTTTGCGGTGTGAACAAATGTAAAACGAAAAAAGAGCGTCAGACGAAGAAACAAAAAAAACCAAGAGCACCGCAATATAGCTACGCTCAGCTTACAGCTTCGCAGCTATAAAAAACCACTAGCGAGAAAGCGAATTTTTGTTCAAATACCGTTTTCTCACTCTACTTTAAAATTAGAGCGAAAAAATTTCACGCCGCAAAACCACTCGCTTTTTCGCTCCACTTCCTGTTTCGGCGTGACCAAAATCACTACTCCAATTTGACTTCCAAAATCATGAAAATGTGTGAACAGATCTTAAAAAAAGACAGCGCCCCAATACAATTCCAATTCTTTGAATTGTAAAAAATTAGGAGCGCAATAACAGCCGGCTGAGAAGATGAGGGCGGCTATTAATCATAAATATAGTTTGTCAAAATCTTGATCAGAACAAAAATTTCTCACCTTTCTTCGTCAATTATTGCTTGTTTTGCAAGGTTCTCCTGAATCTCTTTTAATTTCTGCATCTTAGTTCTCTCCGCTTCTTCGCTCATCAATCTCTTTGCATTCCTGAAATCGATAAGTTTTGAAGTTATTTCACATGAATTCAATCCGAGAACAATTTTGACTTCAATATTTGAAAATCAAACTCAAGGCATGATAACCCGTTCATTCGGATAAATATTATACGCTCGAAATAATCGAAATACGAATTGTTCAATTTGCAATCACAACCATGATGCTGAAACCTTCATTAATCAATCGCCAAAAATATTCGAACTAGATAATGGTTCAAACAGTTAGCTAACATTTGTTTCGACTCACGCTGTTGGACACAAAACTGAGGGCTTTCTAATTTTTTATACCCACAGTCCGAGATAGTTGAAGTAATTCGAGCTTCGGATGTTAGAAAAAAAAGTAAGAAAGCTGATCACAGTTAAGAAAGCGATAGAACAAATGAGAATCGAAACCTGCCAATTTGAAGTTTTTAACCTGAATTGCTCGATCTCTTGTTTTTGTTGACTCCGTATTGACTTTTCTCTTTTCAGTTTTTCGTCTGTCCTCAGGCGTTCCCTTTGCGCTGCTAGTGCTTCCAACTCATCTTGCAGTTTTTGTTCTTCTAACTTAGCAAACTTCCACGCATTGACCTAAAAATCAATAGATGTCCATTATAATTTCAAAAATAGTAGCATAAATTCTTATTTTTACATACAGGCTTTGTTATCGAAGGGTTAAGGCTATTCAGTCTGCATTATCACGCCTATAAAAAATTTCTGAGCAAACTATTGCTATGATAACCAAATTAGCCCAGAAACAATTGGATATAATTACTGTAACTCTTCTCGTTATCACAGGAATATTAAATTACAAGTTTCAGACAGAAACATCGCGCAGCACAACTCGCACAAAATACTCAACAAAAAAACTGCAATAATTATAGCGAAAAAAAAGAATATGAAAACCTTATCAATGAGATGTCTGCAGTAATTCATTTGGGCGTCCTTTTCTGCGTTGTTTCTTTGCATCTCTTCAGCCTTGTGCGATGCTTCTGTTAAAACAGCTGTTACTTTGAGCACCAACTGCTGCTTCGTCTGCTGCCATGTCTTCAGAATCCCCGACTTCCGTAATTTGTACGACTTTCGGTCTCTGCACCATTTGTCGTGCATCATCTGAAGCAGAATTCTATCGATGAACAAGATTTGAGCTTTCATATTTTCGGCTCAAAAAATTTTGAAATAAGCGACAATCTGTGTAGAACTAATGTATTTGTTCGAGATTTGAAACCAATTGAGAAGTCAATCGGGTTTGCATGCTCAATATAATTTAAGCAGTTTTGGAAAGCAGATACATTTATCAGCTCTGTTTGACTGCTAAAACACGCTCTCAAAGACTAATCTCTCAAGACTCAATGTTGTCATCTATCTGATCAAATGTTCTGTCCCTAGTACTGTTCAGAAAGAACTTAGAATAAACAGTTCATGACATTTTGGGTTCGTGTATGAAAAAACAGTGAAGCTAAATTTGCGGACTCAAACCAGTTTTGCACCCTTTCTAAAACGAATTAAATAATCAGGTTACATTGTTAACAGCAACACCACTGAACTACAACAAATCAATGATTTTTATAATAGTCCATGTTCATGAGCCATAGTATCTGACATACAATGTTTGTCAGAGTTGCAAGCCCCAAACAATTTAGCAATTTTTACCAAAAGCTAGTCTAATGGACAGCTTCAACTATCAATTGCTCAATTTCTCAAATATCAACAAGCGACATTCTAACTGATAAGAACATTAAAAAAACATAACCGACTAACGTCGGAAGAATTGCTCTCAAACAACGACTGGTGGCAGCCTGCTTCAGTCGGGTGCGGGGGGGGGGGTGACTAAAATAGCTAATGGGGCTTCAAATGACGTCATTGGAGAGGTTATTATGTACCATAATAATCACTACAAAATTTAGAGTGAAAAAAAGACCAATTTTAACGCACTTTTCATTTGCCTTTTAGTAGTAAACTGACTCCACTTGAGTTCAGCTGATTAAATTCTGAATGTGAGCAATTTAAAACATGCAAAACGTAACCTCACTTAGAGTCGCAGTTAAAATCAGTAACCATTTTATAGTAGACAATACATGAACAACTCAAACAACGTTTCTAAATTGCAGTTTGCGACAAAGTGACAAAAACAACGAGGCAAGTAAGTAGCCACAAAGGAAAGCAAGCTTAAAAACAATAGTTAATGGCATTTTAGTCATTAACCTAAGCTAATCGTGAATTTAAAGACAATTGAAATAATCGTGAATTTAAAGACAATTGAAAACATAACCGCCTAAACGTCGGAAGAATTGTTCTCGAACGACTAGTCGGGGCTCTAATCAATTGCAGCATGCTTCAGTGGGGGGGGGGGTCTAAATGGGACTAAGAAGTTCAATAGTGGGCTTCAAATAACCACATTAGAGGGTAACATATACCACTTTTAAGAATTAAAGTGAAAAATGGCACCAGTTTCGGCGCACTTTTCATTTGACTCTTAGTATTAAATTGCCGCCAATTGAGTTCAGCTGCTTGAAATTGTTATTGAGAGAGAAATTTAGATCACGCGAAACCGCAAAAATTCAAGGGCGTAAAAGTCACTCGAAAAGTCAAAACTGTCAAGCGAAAATTTTGCATTAAAAAGACACACACGTTTACAATAATTGCTATTCACTTCGTTCAAGAGCAATTAATTACACAAAACGAAAGTCAAGGGCGCAAAAATCACTCGAAAACTCAAATTGGTCCAGCGAAAATTTTACATTAAAAACATAGCCGTTAGAATACCCGAAAGAACCGGTGTTCTACCTATATCGGAAACACCAGGAGCAAAAATTAAATGTCTAATAGAATTCGAGTGTTTTGAAGAAATCACACGCACCTTTTTTGGGTGGGGGGTAGGTATGTAGGGTGGTGAGGAAAGGCTAGGTAGCTGCAGACAAGTAAATTTAGTTCAAATGAACAGGTATTTGAGAGAAGTTGAAAGGATGAAATCTCGAATTACTAACCAGTGTTTCGAGATCAAGAGAGGGAAAATGGCGCTTGAGTCGGTCAATGAATAAGGAATGGCAGTTCTGGGTGTCATATGTTTGGTACTGCTCTCGTGTCATCTCAAATAGAGCGTGATCTTCCCAGTACATCCCATTATTTGCATTGCTGAAACATTATCAAAATACCTCAGTCAGACTAATGATTATTCAATCGCATTTATCGAGATCCAATAATAGTTCAGATAAATGGATGAAAATATAAATTCTACCTCAAGTTGCATTTCCATTATAACGACCTACATCAGATAAAGATACCTTTACATCAAACTTCAAATTTTGCTCTAAATATACCACTTGCCCAATGACATGAAGGTATTCGATATCAAGGTCTCGCAACTTCTGCTTAAAGCTTTCGTCCATTAGAACCACTTCGGCCATAAGGGAAGTCCAGAGAGCATCGTGTGGAAAATCTGCAATGAGCAGATCTAATGGGATGCCTAAACATACCACTATTTATTTTGTGATCCATAGATCATACTGCGATTGCAAAGGAATGGTCCGAGATATTCACACAAGGTGGAGTCATTTTGATGTGGGCAAAACAAAAACTGATTCAATAATCTTCTAAATTGAGAGCTGGATATGATAGGATGAATCATATATTTAGTTAGATCGGTCTTTATAAATGTTGACACAACCTCTGAACCTGCAGCAAATTATCCTCTGTAAGGTACACGATATCAGCTTATCACGGATGAATTATCCGTGTCCTCAATCCTATATGTAACGTAAACCAACTAACATTGGAAGAAGTGCTCTCGAACGACAGACGCATTATTAACACTATGTTATCATATGTGAAAAAATAAAAAACATAACCGACTAACGTCGGGCGAATTGCTCTCAAACGACCGGCGAGCGGTTGGCTTGGTCAGTAGCTAGCCACGGGGGGGCACCGGGGGCAGCGCTGGGTTGGGGGGGGGGGGGGGGCAACAGCGCGGGCGCGGTGGGGGGGGGTGTCAACCTCTATGAACCGCCCTTCACACCATAAGTATAAGTATAAGTCTCCAAAACAGTTTGAGCTGACACAGACCTGAAAGGCTCTAAGAGCACTTAATGCCCGCTGGGCGCTACCTGTTTATCCCGTTTTTGAGGACGAAAAGTCAAAAGCGTCAGACGAAAAATTGGTCAAGCAAAAAATCGCATAAAAAAAGACCGACAGGACTAATATAATTGCTACAAACTTCGTTTGAGAGCAATTAACCGCAATTTCAATTTGATCCTACAAAAATTTCATGACGGTTTATGGGAGTTACAGGTTTAATCGAAGAGCATGTTTGCGGAGCCTTTCGGTGATCTATGGTTTAGAAGTGTATATGTGCGTGTGTGTGATAGTGGTAGGCGCTGTGGTTTGAGCTTGTATGTGTCTGCTTACTGTGCATGGCTTTCGGACAAGCATATTGGCGCTAAAATCTACGTTTACAGGTTTTCTGACTTTCGCTTACTAGAGCTTGGATATTTTCAAGACACACTTGCCTGCTTTGAATGTCTCCTTGAGGCCAAAATGACCCTGCACTTAAAAACATAGCCGGCAGATTGCTGGAAAATAGCCGCGATAGAGGCTTTTGGCCTTCCATGAATTGAAACAACTAAAAAAATAAGATGGACGGATCGATCACCAGTCCTTCAATAGACCACTTTTTTTGGGTTAGAATCGGACTGTCTTTAGGTTACTTCTTGGAATGGACTTTTTCAATGACTTCTACTGCTTTGCAGTTAAATTTTGTGTACGTGACGTCATTTCTGCTTTTAGGTCAATTGCGCGACTTACCTCACTCAAATAAATGACTTCTGAACTAACTTATGGAACTTTCAAATGGTTTCAAAAACCGCAGCTGAAACGCAGTTTCATTAGAAAATCCATAAATATTTAAAAAAGGTGCAGTTTAACGTTACTGTTCATGAGCGTGGTAGCAAAATTTCATGGAAAAGCTTGATGAAAAACAAAAATAAATTTGCAATCAGAAGCCAGAAATTGCTATGCCCTTTTCTTTTTCCCGAAGTACGAGCAGTGAATTCGAAGATGAAACTAGGCTTAAAATTAGGGCACCCAATTTCAGAAATGCTTAGTAGCACTATCGGGGATTCTAATTTTTGAGGTTTTCGAACGCTCGCTTACTGCATCATGGACCCCAAAATACTTCAATTGAATGAGAGAGGTAGGGAGGGAGAGAAGGACACCATTTCCGGACGTAAAAGGTTTTATTTTTTTTTAAGCTCCTGTAGATATTTAACGGAGAAATCGATCAAGTCAAAAATTCTTTTGAGTCCTAGTTAGACTTGCAGTGGTTATTTCTCGAGCCTTGTTTTCTAGTAGTCTGGATTGACAACGAAAAAGATTTTTTTTCAGTTTAACATGGCCAGCTTCGAATACAAAAAGGAGCCACATAGGACCTACGTGGTTTTGCCTCCATGCAGGCTTTTTCATTCTCTCAGAACCCAAAGCTTAAAAGCAATTTCATTAAAATTCAGAAATATTCACAAATTATAAACTTTGATGACACATTTTATCAGCTGTTTAACAAGCTTTCAAGCAACAGCTTGATGAAAACCTAATATAATTTTGCAATCGAAAGACCGGAAATTACTATGTCCTTCTCTTTTTCCCAAAGTGAGAGCAAAGTGGATTCAATGATAAAACTAGGCTTAAAATTTGGGCATCCACTCTCGGAATGGCCCAGAAGTTTGGAAACATAAACCAGCTAACGTCAGACGAATGGCTCTCAAACGACTGACAAACAATTGAGAAGGTAGAAGAAACTTTTATGGAGCAAAAACTTCTGATTAGGGAGGGGTTCAAACCCGCGCCCACTTAGTTTCTGAATGCAGAAAAAATCAAATCACTCAAAAAAGGAATCGAGAGGTGAAATCGAAAAAAATGTTCTACAATCAACAATAGTTCTCTTTGAGCATAAAAATGTTTAAAACGTTACCTCTGACGAGACAATCTCTTCTTTTGGGAATATTCTCTGAGGAAGTTCTAATGGTATATTTCCCTATGTTCAAAAAATCTGTACCGTACCTTCAAATTCATAGTTTGCGCTGGAAGATTTTATTGCACACTCTGAATCACAATACGCAAGATGTGTGATATCAATTTCGAGGTCCAACATCTCATCAGTCAATTGGTCACTGACTTCGTCCATAATCTCTTTCAGGCCTTCTAACTTCAATTGCAGGATCTCAAAGTTTTCGTCCTCAACGCAACTCCTGAGCAAACGTACCTCTCTCTATCAAAATCAACTGGCCCATTGTCAAACAGAAGTTGCACCGTATATCATTTTAGCTTTCTCATCAATTTCCATATCAATATAAAGCTCTTCCAATAAATAGTATTATAGCCGCACAATAGCCGACATTAATCAATGGATCACATTCCATTTTAGCTGACAAAGATTTATTAAAACTGCTTTACGTTCCCAAATCTGAGCCTGTGGTGGACCTAGATTTGAAAACATCCACATGCAAACCTGATGGCCGACTTACAAAACCACAAAAATTGTACATGATGGAATACTAACTGTTCATAAAATAGAAGATCTATATCGTTCCTGAGTTCAGCTACATTCGCCAACACATCCGCTTTGAACTCTTTCGTATCTTCTGCCATACACTTTTTATACTCCAATAACTCCACAAAGACACTCTCACCATTCTCACACACTGGGATGTGACAGTCAGCAGCAGCAATCGAATCGTACATCTGAAATAAGAAATGCTACAAAACTGTAAGAAGCAAGTATATCTATTCATCTATTTCAAAACAACACTTATAGTAAAGACATCAAAGATGATCGCAATAACACGATGGAAGGCGAATGTCAGAGTACCCAAGTCGGGAATCTTTTATCACAAACGCTGAAGCAAAACATCACGACAGTTTGTTCAACATCACGAATGTTGTCATCAGCTAACAACATAAGTGCTAAACAAATGGTGTCAGCCTGCAACTTCCAAAACTACGGAAAGATAAATCAATTCGACTGATTCAAATACGCAATCAAAGAAAACCGAATTAACGAATGGTGTTGCTTGTAAATTATTATTTACGTACATCCAACAGAGGTCAAAATAAGGTCATTAAGCCACTGTTGAGATATGACAGCTCATAACGCTTTGAACAGGCTTGTGCTAAAAGAATCGACCACCAAGGGAAAGCAAAATGACAACTCGAAGAACACAAAACTAAAGCAAACCTTCGAAAATCTAGTTTGAATTAAGAAATACAAATTGATTTGGCGTCTAAAGCGCTACCAATTCAAAACCGACGATGCTATCATGCAATTCATCAGAAGCGAATCAGTAGCATTGACTGAAAAATACACGGAAAGGCACCGTGATTTAACAAATTAAGAGAAAACGCAACGCTTTTCAACTGACGAAAATGCTCTTAAAAATTTAAACAACACTTATAGCCGAGCTTAGCGCACAGACTACAATCAGTAGGTAACAGAATACAGAAATAGGCATCAAGAAGTTAACCGATGAAACACGTGATCAGAACTTTATGGAATCATAAATCATAAGGACTTAAGCAAAAGATCACATCGGAAGCGGAAAATAAGAATTGGAAACGATCAAGGAGCATGCACAAATAAATGCAAAGCATTTGAACAAATAAATTATCTCAAATCAATTTTTCAAAACAAAATGAGTCGAAATGCACTGAAAAGGCAAATTGTAAACGAATCAAACGCCAGGTCAGGCAAAACGGATTACCAACCCAAAGAAAACACAAAGCATAAGCTTTCAAAAAAAAACCTAGTTTGAAATCAAAAACACTTACTGATTGCGCATCATAAGCGCTAATAATTTAGGACCCACGACGCTAAAAAGTAAACCATCAGAAGCGAATCAGAACCATCTGCTCAAAACAGCCGCAAAGCATGATTCAAACAAGTTAACGACAACGCATCTCGAACCATTTAATGCAAGCAGACATCGAGCACAGATGTCTAGCGCTTTCTCTAATTCTTATCAACAATTATCCTAATTTGATTGCGTAGAATACGCTGCCGGAGCGACAGGGCACTGGAAGAAGCGACAGAACGCAGTAAAAGGTAGAACAATATGTTTTGATCAGAACTTTTCGGAATCGTTCACCATAAGTACTGAAGCAAAACATAACAAATTGAACATAATAGGAATTTAAAACGAACGAAAACAAGGAACCTGAACAAATAATGTAAAGCATTTTTACGAAAAAAAAACAAAATTATCCCAAATCATTAATTTTTCCAAAAAAGAATGCCACAATGAAAATGACCGCGATGAAAAATGAAGGGCACAATATCCAACAAATAAGAAAAGCAAAATGACAACCCAATGAAAACCAATAAGAGGACAACAGTCGAAATCTATTACGACGCTTATATGTGGAGGGAGCATCATCAACGTATCTTTATCGTAGTCTCGGAAGTCCACCTTAACTGATGCAAAATATTAACGCAAAACAAAGAAATAATTGACATTAAGAAAAACGACCAGCACTAGTTATTTATAATGCTCTTACTAAATCGAAAAACGTCAATCAGTTGCTTCATGCGAATAGCACAAAGAACCAGAAAAAGCTTCAATAAATTTAGAGAGGAAAACTTTACTAGAAATGTCTAAAATCATCCCAGGGACTGAAGCATATTTAAGCTAAAAAACCGAAAAAATCTATCACAAAGTTTTGTCCAAAGAAGTTTAGTCCATGAATATAAAGTCAACAGACATGACTTCTATAATCAATCCGTAGCAGAAAAAGAAGTGGAAACAGAAAAACTAGTTTTAAGCATACGCAGAATATTTGGGATACTAACCATAACAAACAACCTAACCATTCGGAAATCAAGCTGGAAATATAAAAATAATGCTCCAACAAAGCGATAACAACCCAAAACCAATGACGAAAATATGTGAATTCAGCAAAACAAACCATATAGATTCATATAAATACAAACGAGCACAAATTTTAAAGAGCTCTATTTCGATCAAAAAAGCAATCAGTAGGTTGATGCAAAGAGCACAATCAACTAAGAGAAAACGAAAACATCGACAAACAGAGGTAAAACACTTCATTACTTTTTGGAAACATTTATCATAAAGACTGAAGCATCACATTTGAGCTACACCGAGAGGGAAAAAATCTGTAACAAAAAACGCAAAGCAAATAACTTCAAGTGATAGTCCTAACCATCAAGCCAAAGCAGAAACTGCATAGGAAGCAAACTACCAACTGGAAATATGCAATGTTCAGAAACATTGGGTTATTTGGCACAGCAAACAGCCTTAACTTTTAAACAGTCTGAGATCAAAAATAGAAAAGATAAAGCAAAAAGCAACACCGATTGAACATCCATGACGCTTACGAGTATTAAAATCAGGTAAAACTTTGTATCATTGGCTCAAAACCACCAAAAAACATCATTGAGCACAATTCAACTAAAAACAAAGAATAAGAAATGACACGAACACAGGTATTTAATAAAGCTCTAAGAGATCATAAAATGGTAATCAGTAGGCTGATGCGATGAGCACAACCAAGAGAACGCCAAAAACATCAAAAAGAGATAATACACTTCATAACTTTTTGGAATCATTTATCATAAGGACTGAAGCGTATCATCAAATTTTAAGTACCGAGATGAAAAATATCTAGAAGAACCTTGGAACAAAAAAAAAGTCAAGGCATATAACTTCAAGATATAGTCTTAACCATCAAACGAAAGCAGAAGACGCATATGAAGCAAACTACCAACTGGAAATATGCAATGTTCAGAAAAATTGATATCTGGCACAACATACAACCCTAACTTTTAAACAGTCTGAGATCACAAATAGAAAAGATAAAGCAAAAAGGAACACCGATTGAACATCCATGACGCACACAATTATTAAAATCAGGTAAAACTTTGTATCGTTGGCTCGAAACCACCAAAAAACATCATTGAGCACAATTTAACTAAAAACAAAGAATAAGAAATGACACAAACACAGGTAATTAATAAAACTCTAAGAGATCATAAAATGGTAATCAGTAGGCTGATGCGATGAGCACACAAGTATTACATAATAGTCCTAACAATCAAATCAAAGCAGAAAATGCACAGGAAGCAATCACCAACTAGAATAAGGCAGCGTTCAGAAAAGATGGGAACATTCAAAGTCTGAACTCAGATATAGAAAACCAAAAAGTAAAAAAGCAACACCAATTGAACACCTATGACGCAAGCACGTAATAGATCAGGAAAAATTTTGTATCATTTGCTCAATACTACATCTGTTTGTTGATCCAAGGAGACAAAAAAATCGAACAAAGAACCTTGGAAAAAACGCAAGGCATATAACCGAGTGATATTCCTAGCAATCAAATCAAAGCAGAAAATGCAGAGGAAGGGAACTATCAACTGGAATTAGGCAACTTTCAGAAAAGATGGGACTTTGCACAATCCAAATATTCAAACAGTCTGAACGCAGAAATAGAAAACCAAAAAGTAAAAAAGCAAACAGATTGAACACCATTGACGCAAGCAAGTAATACATCAGGAAAAATTCTGTATCATTTGCTCAAAACTACACCGAAAACTATGGAGGAAAAGTCAATGCAAAATAGTTTACAAAAACACGAAAAGACAAATGATTAGCACAGACATTGAACAGAGCTCTACGTGATCAAAAAATGGTTCACTGTAGGTTGATGCGAAGAGCACAATCAACTACGAGAAAAACAAAAACATCAACAAACAGAGGTGATACACTACATCAGAGTTTTTGGAATCATTCATCATAAGGACTGAAGCGTAACATCACATTTGATCCACAGAGACGAAAAAAATCGAAGAAAGAACCTTGGAAAAAACGCAAGGCATATAACCGAGTGATATTCCTAGCAATCAAATCAAAGCAGAAAATGCAGAGGAAGGGAACCATCAACTGGAATTAGGTAACGTTCAGAAAAGATGGGTCTTTGCACAATCCAAATATTCAAACAGTCTGAACGCAGAAATAGAAAACCAACAAGTAAAAAAGCAAACAGATTGAACACCATTGACGCAAGCATGTCAAACATCAGGAAAAATTTGTATCGTTTGCTCAAAACTACACCGAATAACATCATGGAGCACAAGTCAATACAAAATAGTTTACAAAAACACGTAAAGACAAATGAGGAGAAAAGACATTTAAGAGAGCTCTAGGTGATCAAAAACTGGTAATCTGTAGGTTGATGCGAAGAGCACAATCAACTATGAGAAGAACAAAAACATCAACAAACCGAGATAAAACACTTCATCAGAACTTTTTGGAATCATTCATCATAAGGACTAAAGCGTAACATCACATTTGACCCACGGAGACAAAAAAATCGAACAAAGAACCTTGGAAAAAACGTAAGGCATATAACTGAGTGATATTCCTAGCAATCAAATCAAAGCAGAAAATGCAGAGGAAGGGAACTATCAACTGGAATTAGGCAACTTTCAGAAAAGATGGGACTTTGCACAATCCAAATATTCAAACAGTCTGAACGCAGAAATAGAAAACCAAAAAGTAAAAAAGCAAACAGATTGAACACCATTGACGCAAGCAAGTAATACATCAGGAAAAATTCTGTATCATTTGCTCAAAACTACACCAAAAACTATGGAGGAAAAGTCAATGCAAAATAGTTTACAAAAACACGAAAAGACAAATGATTAGCACAGACATTGAACAGAGCTCTACGTGATCAAAAAATGGTTCACTGTAGGTTGATGCGAAGAGCACAATCAACTACGAGAAAAACAAAAACATCAACAAACAGAGGTGATACACTACATCAGAGTTTTTGGAATCATTCATCATAAGGACTGAAGCGTAACATCACATTTGATCCACAGAGACGAAAAAAATCGAACAAAGAACCTTGGAAAAAACGCAAGGCATATAACCGAGTGATATTCCTAGCAATCAAATCAAAGCAGAAAATGCAGAGGAAGGGAACCATCAACTGGAATTAGGTAACGTTCAGAAAAGATGGCTCTTTGCACAATCCAAATATTCAAACAGTCTGAACGCAGAAATAGAAAACCAAAAAGTAAAAAAGCAAACAGATTGAACACCATTGACGCAAGCATGTAAAACATCAGGAAAAATTTGTATCGTTTGCTCAAAACTACACCGAATAACATCATGGAGCACAAGTCAATACAAAATAGTTTACAAAAACACGTAAAGACAAATGAGGAGAAAAGACATTTAAGAGATCTCTAGGTGATCAAAAACTGGTAATCTGTAGGTTGATGCGAAGAGCACAATCAACTATGAGAAGAACAAAAACATCAACAAACCGAGATAAAACACTTCATCAGAACTTTTTGGAATCATTCATCATAAGGACTAAAGCGTAACATCACATTTGACCCACGGAGACAAAAAATCGAACAAAGAACCTTGGAAAAAACGTAAGGCATATAACCGAGTGATATTCCTAGCAATCAAATCAAAGCAGAAAATGCAGAGGAAGGGAACCATCAACTGGAAATAGGCAACGTTCAGAAAAGATGGGACTTTGCACAATCCAAATATTCAAACAGTCTGAACGCAGAAATAGGAAACCAATAAGTAAAAAAGCAAACAGATTGAACAACTTTGACGCAAGCAAGTAATACATCAGGAAAAATTCTATCATTTGCTCAAAACTACACCGAATAACATGGAGCACAAGTCAATGCAAAATAGTTTACAAAAACACGTAGCCAAATGATTAGCACAGACATTGAACAGAGCTCTAGGTGATCAAAAAATGGTACACTGTAGGTTGATGCGAAGAGCAAAATCAACTACGAGAAAAATCAAAAACATCAACAAACAGAGGTGATACACTACATCAGAGTTTTGGGAATAATTCATCATAAGGACTGAAGCGTAACATCACATTTGATCCACGGAGACGAAAAAATCGAAGAAAGAACCTTGGAAAAAAAGCAAGGCATGTAACCTCAAGTGTTATTCCTAGCAATCAAATCAAAGCAGAAAATGCAGAGTAAGGAAACCACCAACTGGAAATAGGCAACGTTCAGAAAAAAATGGGACTTTGCACGATCCAAACATTCAAACAGTCTGAACGCAGAAATAGAAAACCAAAAAGTAAAAAAGCAAACAGATTGAACACCTTTGACGCAAGCATGTAAAACATCAGGAAAATTTGTATCGTTTGCTCAAA
Source organism: Convolutriloba macropyga (assembly GCF_964194025.1). NCBI lineage: Eukaryota > Metazoa > Xenacoelomorpha > Acoela > Convolutidae > Convolutriloba > Convolutriloba macropyga. Next base: position 35,198,820 of record NC_134480.1, on the reverse strand, counting down.
ACTACACCGAATAACATCATGGAGCACAAGTCAATACAAAATAGTTTACAAAAACACGTAAAGACAAATGAGGAGAACAGACATTTAAAAGAGCTCTAGGTGATCAAAAACTGGTACTCTGTAGGTTGATGCGAATAGCACAATCAACTACGAGAAGAACAAAAACATCAACAAACCGAGATAATACACATCAGAAATTTTTTGGAATCATTCATCATAAGGACTGAAGCGTAACATCACATTTGATCCACGGAGACAAAAAAATCGAACAAAGAACCTTGGAAAAAACGCAAGGCATGTAACCTCAAGTGTTATTCCTAGCAATCAAATCAAAGCAGAAAATGCAGAGTAAGGAAACCACCAACTGGAAATAGGCAACGTTCAGAAAAAAATGGGACTTTGCACGATCCAAACATTCAAACAGTCTGAACGCAGAAATAGAAAACCAAAAAGTAAAAAAGCAAACAGATTGAACACCTTTGACGCAAGCATGTAAAACATCAGGAAAAATTTGTATCATTTGCTCAAAACTACACCGAATAACATCATGGAGCACAAGTCAATGCAAAATAGTTTACAAAAACACGTAAAGACAAATGAGGAGCACAGACAATTAAGAGAGCTCTAGGTGATCAAAAACTGGTACTCTGTAGGTTGATGCCAAGAGCACAATCAACTATGAGAAGGACAAAAACATCAACAAACAGAGATAATTCACTTCATCAGAACTTTTTGGAATCATTCATCATAAGGACTAAAGCGTAACATCACATTTGACCCACGGAGACAAAAAAATCGGAGACAAAAAAATTGGTAACAAAGAACCTTGGAAAAAACGTAAGGCATATATCCGAGTGATATTCCTAGCAATCAAATCAAAGCAGAAAATGCAGAATAAGGAAACCACCAACTGGAAATAGGCAACAATCATTAAAAAATGGGACTTTGCACGATCCAAATATTCAAACAGTCTGAACGCAGAAATAGAAAACCAAAAAGTAAAAAAGCAAACATATTGAACACCTTTGACGCAAGCATGTAATACATCAGGAAAAATTTGTATCGTTTGCTCAAAACTACACCGAATAACATCATGGAGCACAAGTCAATGCAAAATAGTTTGCAAAAACACGTAAAGACAAATGAGGAGCACAGACATTTAAGAGAGCTCTAGGTGATCAAAAACTGGTACTCTGTAGGTTGATGCGAAGAACACAATCAACTATGAGAAGAACAAAAACCTCAACAAACAGAGATAACAAACTTCATCAAGGACTGAAGCGTAACATCACATTTTACCCACGGAGACAAAAAATCGAAGAAAGAACCTTGGAAAAAAAGCAAGGCATATAACTTCAAATGATATCAGCCAAATCAAAGCAGAAACTGCAGAGGAAGGAAACCACCAACTGGAAATAGGCAACGTTCAGAAAAGATGGGACTTTGCACGATCCAAATATTCAAACAGTCTGAACGCAGAAATAGAAAACCAAAAAGTAAAAAAGCAAACAGATTGAACACCTTTGACACAAGCATGTAATACTTCAGAAAAAAATCCATCATTTGCTCAAAAGTACACCGAATAACGTCATGGAGCATAAGTCAAAGCAAAATAGATTACAAAAACACGACAAATGAAGAGCACAGACATTTAAGAGGGCTCTAGGTGATCAAAAACTGGTACTCTGTAGGTTGATGCGAATAGCACAATCAACTACGTCAAGAACAAAAACATCAACAAACCGAGATAATACACAGAAATTTTTTGGAATCATTCATCATAAGGACTGAAGCGTAACATCACATTTGATCCACAGAGACAAAAAAATCGAACAAAGAACCTTGGAAAAAACGCAAGGCATGTAACCTCAAGTGTTATTCCTACCAATCAAATCAAAGCAGAAAATGCAGAGTAAGGAAACCACCCACTGGAAATAGGCAACGCCCAGAAAAAAATGGGACTTTGCACGATACAAACATTCAAACAGTCTGAACGCAGAAATAGAAAACCAAAAAGTAAAAAAGCAAACAGATTGAACACCTTTGACGCAAGCATGTAATACATCAGGAAAAATTTGTATCGTTTGCTCAAAACTACACCGAATAACATCATGGAGCACAAGTCAATGCAAAATAGTTTACAAAAACACGTAAAGACAAATGAGGAGCAGACATTCAAGAGAGCTCTAGGTGATCAAAAACGTAATCTGAAGGTTGACCCGAAGATCACAATCAACTACGAGAAGAACAAAAACATCAACAAATAGAGGTAATAAACTTCATCAGAACTTTGTGGAATCATTCATCATGAGGACTGAAGCGTAACATCAAATTTGATCGACGGAGATGAAAAAAATCAAAAAAACCTTGGAAAAAACGCAAGGCATATAACTTCAAATGATACTCCTAGCAATCAAATCAAAGCAGAAAATGCAGAGGAAGGAAACCACTAACTGGAAATAGGCAACGTTCAGAAAAGATGGGACTTTGCACAATCCAAATATTCAAACAGTCTGAACGCAGAAACAGAAAACCAAAAAGTAAAAAAGCAAACAGATTGAACACCTTTGACGCAAGCTTGTATTACATCAGGAAAAATTTGTATCGTTTGCTCAAAACTACACCGAATAACATCATGGAGCACAAGTCAATGCAAAATAGTTTACAAAAACACGTAAAGACAAATGAGGAGCAGACATTCAAGAGAGCTCTAGGTGATCAAAAACTGGTAATCTGAAGGTTGACCCGAAGATCACAATCAACTACGAGAAGAACAAAAACATCAACAAATAGAGGTAATAAACTTCATCAGAACGTTGTGGAATCATTCATCATGAGGACTGAAGCGTAACATCAAATTTGATCGACGGAGATGAAAAAAATCAAAAAAACCTTGGAAAAAACGCAAGGCATATAACTTCAAATGATACTCCTAGCAATCAAATCAAAGCAGAAAATGCAGAGGAAGGAAACCACCAACTGGAAATAGGCAACGTTCAGAAAAGATGGGACTTTGCACGATCCAAATATTCAAACAGTCTGAACGCAGAAATAGAAAACCAAAAAGTAAAAAAGCAAACAGATTGAACACCTTTGACACAAGCATGTAATACTTCAGAAAAAAATCCATCATTTGCTCAAAAGTACACCGAATAACGTCATGGAGCATAAGTCAAAGCAAAATAGATTACAAAAACACGACAAATGAAGAGCACAGACATTTAAGAGGGCTCTAGGTGATCAAAAACTGGTACTCTGTAGGTTGATGCGAATAGCACAATCAACTACGTCAAGAACAAAAACATCAACAAACCGAGATAATACACAGAAATTTTTTGGAATCATTCATCATAAGGACTGAAGCGTAACATCACATTTGATCCACAGAGACAAAAAAATCGAACAAAGAACCTTGGAAAAAACGCAAGGCATGTAACCTCAAGTGTTATTCCTAGCAATCAAATCAAAGCAGAAAATGCAGAGTAAGGAAACCACCCACTGGAAATAGGCAACGCCCAGAAAAAAATGGGACTTTGCACGATACAAACATTCAAACAGTCTGAACGCAGAAACAGAAAACCAAAAAGTAAAAAAGCAAACAGATTGAACACCTTTGACGCAAGCTTGTATTACATCAGGAAAAATTTGCATCATTTGCTGAAAACTACACCGAATATCATCATAAAGCACAAGTCAATGCAAAATAGTTTACAAAAACACGTAAAGACAAATGATAAGCACAGACATGGAAGAGAGCTCTAGGTGATAAAATGGTACACTGTAGGTTGATGCGAAGAGCACAATCAACTATGAGAAGAACAAAAACATCAACAAACAGAGATAAAACACTTCATCAGAACTTTTTGGAATCATTCATCATAAGGACTAAAGCGTAACATCACATTTGATCCACGGAGACAAAAAAATCGAACAAAGAACCTTGGAAAAAACGCAAGGCATGTAACCTCAAGTGTTATTCCTAGCAATCAAATCAAAGCAGAAAATGCAGAGTAAGGAAACCACCCACTGGAAATAGGCAACGCCCAGAAAAAAATGGGACTTTGCACGATACAAACATTCCAGCAGTCTGAACGCAGAAATAGAAAACCAAAAAGTAAAAAAGCAAACAGATTGAACACCTTTGACGCAAGCATGTAATACATCAGGAAAAATTTGTATCGTTTTCTCAAAACTACACCGAATAACATCATGGAGCACAAGTCAATGCAAAATAGTTTACAAAAACACGTAAAGACAAATGAGGAGCAGACATTCAAGAGAGCTCTAGGTGATCAAAAACTGGTAATCTGAAGGTTGACACGAAGATCACAATCAACTACGAGAAGAACAAAAACATCAACAAATAGAGGTAATAAACTTCATCAGAACTTTGTGGAATCATTCATCATGAGGACTGAAGCGTAACATCAAATTTGATCGACGGAGATGAAAAAAATCGAAAAAACCTTGGAAAAAACGCAAGGCATATAACTTCAAATGATACTCCTAGCAATCAAATCAAAGCAGAAAATGCAGAGGAAGGAAACCACTAACTGGAAATAGGCAACGTTCAGAAAAGATGGGACTTTGCACAATCCAAATATTCAAACAGTCTGAACGCAGAAACAGAAAACCAAAAAGTAAAAAGTAAGAAAGCAAACAGATTGAACACCTTTGACGCAAGCTTGTATTACATCAGGAAAAATTTGCATCATTTGCTCAAAACTACACCGAATATCATCATAAAGCACAAGTCAATGCAAAATAGTTTATAAAAACACGTAAAGACAAATGATAAGCACAGACATGGAAGAGAGCTCTAGGTGATCAAAAAATGGTACACTGTAGGTTGATGCGAAGAGAACAATCAACTACGAGAAAAACAAAAACATCAACAAACAGAGGTAGTACACTACATCAGAACTTTTTGAAATCATTCATCATAAGGACTGAAGCGTAACATCACATTTGATCCACGGAGACAAAAAAATTGAACAAAGAACCTTGGAAAGACGCAAGGCATATAACCTCAAGTGATACTCCTAGCAATCAAATCAAAGCAGAAAATGCAGAGTAAGGAAACCACCAACTGGAAATAGGCAACGTTCAGAAAAAATGGGATTTTGCACAATCCAAATATTCAAACAATCTGAACGCAGAAATAGAAAACCAAAAAGTAAAAAAGCAAACAGATTGAACACCTTTGACGCAAGCATGTAATACATCAGGAAAAATTTGTATCATTTGCTCAAAACTACACCGAATAACATCATGGAGCACAAGTCAATGCAAAATAGTTTACAAAAACACGTAAAGACAAATGATTAGGACAGACATTGAAGAGAGCTCTAGGTGATCAAAAAATGGTACACTGTAGGTTGATGCGAATAGCACAATCAACTACGAGAAGAACAAAAACATCAACAAACCGAGATAATACACATCAGAAATTTTTTGGAATCATTCATCATAAGGACTGAAGCGTAACATCACATTTGATCCACGGAGACAAAAAAATCGAACAAAGAACCTTGGAAAAAACGTAAGGCATGTAACCTCAAGTGTTATTCCTAGCAATCAAATCAAAGCAGAAAATGCAGGGTAAGGAAACCACCAACTGGAAATAGGCAACATTCAGAAAAAAATGGGACTTTGCACGATCCAAACATTCAAACAGTCTGAACGCAGAAATAAATAGAAAACCAAAAAGTAAAAAAGCAAACAGATTGAACACCTTTGACGCAAGCATGTAATACATCAGGAAAAATTTGTATCGTTTGCTCAAAACTACACCGAATAACATCATGGAGCACAAGTCAATGCAAAATTGTTTACAAAAACACGTAAAGACAAATGAGGAGCACAGACATTTAAGAGAGCTCTAGGTGATCAAAAACTGGTAATCTGACGGTTGACGCGAAGAGCACAATCAACTACGAGAAGAACAAAAACATCAACAAATATAGGTAATAACTTCATCAGAACTTTGTGGAATCATTCATCATAAAGACTGAAGCGTAACATCAAATTTGATCCACGGAGATGAAAAAAATCGAAAAAGCCTTGGAAAAAACGCAAGGCATATAACTTCAAATGATATTCCTAACAGCTAAATCAAACCAGAAAATAATTAGAAAGGAAACCACCAACTGGAAATAGTCAACGTTCAGAAAAGAAGGGACTTTGCACGATCCAAATATTCAAACAGTCTGAACGCAGAAATAGAAAACCAAAAGTAAAAAAGGAAACAGATTGAACACCTTTGACGCAAGCATGTAATACATCAGGAAAAAATCTATCATTTGCTCAAAACTACACCGAATAACATCATGGAGCACGAGTCAATGCAAAATAGTATACAAAAACACGTAAAGACAAATGAGGAGCACAGACATTTAAGAGAGCTCTAGGTGATCAAAAACTGGTAATCTGAAGGTTGACGCGAAGAGCACAATCAACTACGAGAAGAACAAAAACCTCAACAAATAGAGGTAATAAACTTCATCAGAATTTTGTGGAATCATTCATCATAAGGACTGAAGCGTAACATCAAATTTGATCCACAGAGATGAAAAAAATCGAAAAAACCTTGGAAAAAACGCAAGGCATATAACTTCAAATGATATTCCTAACAGCCAAATCAATCCAGAAAATACATAGGAAGGAAACCACCAACTGGAAATAGGCAACGTTCGGAAAAGATGGGACTTGGCACGATCCAAATATTCAAACAGTCTGAACGCAGAAATAGAAAACCAAAAAGTAAAAAAGCAAACAGATTGAACACTTTTGACGCAAGCTTGTAATACATCAGTAAAAATTTGTATCATTTGCTCAAAACTACACCGAATAACATCATGGAAAACAAGTCAATGCAAAATAGTTTACAAAAACACGTAAAGACAAATGATAAGCACAGACATTGAAGAGAGCTCTAGGTGATCAAAAAATGGTACTCTGTAGGTTGATGCGAAGAGCACAATCAACTAGGAGAAAAACAAAAACATCAACAAACAGAGGTAATGCACTACATCAGAACTTTTTGGAATCATTCATCATAAGGACTAAAGCGTAACATCACATTTGATCCACGGAGACAAAAAAATCGAACAAAGAACCTTGGAAAAAACGGAAGGCATATAACCTTAAGTGATATTCCTAGCAATCAAATCAAAGCAGAAAATGCAGAGTGAGGAAACCACCAACTGGAAATAGGCAACGTTCAGAAAAAATGGGACTTTGCACAATCCAAATATTCAAACAGTCTGAACGCAGAAATAGAAAACCAAAAGTAAAAAAGCAAACAGAGTGAACACCTTTGACGCAAGCATGTAATACCTCAGGAAAAAATCTATCCTTTGCTCAAAACTACACCGAATAACATCATGGAGCACGAGTCAATGCAAAATAGTATACAAAAACTCGTAAGACAAATGATTAGCACAGACATTGAAGAGAGCTCTAGGTGATCAAAAAATGGTACACTGTAGGTTGATGCGAAGAGCACAATCAAATAAGAGAAGAACAAAAACATCAACAAAAGCAAACAGATTGAACACCTTTGACGCAAGCATGTAATACATCAATAAAAATTTGTATAGTTTGCTCAAAACTACACCGAATAACATCATGGAGCACAAGTCAATGCAAAATAGTTTACAAAAACACGTAAAGACAAATGAGGAGCAGAGACATTTAAGAGAGCTCTAGGTGATCAAAAACTGGAAATCTGAAGGTTGATGCGAAGAGCACAATCAACTATGAGAAGAACAAAAACATCAACAAACAGAGGTAATAAACTTTATCAGAACTTTTTTGTAATCATTCATCGTAAGGACTGAAGCGTAACATCTAATTTGATCCACGGAGACGAAAAAATCGAACAAAAAACCTTGGAAAAAAACACAAGGCATATAACTTCAAAAGATATTCCTAACAACCAAATCAAAGCAGAAAATGCATAGGAAGGAATCCACTAACTTGAAATAGGCAACATTCAGAAAGATGGGACTGCACAATCCAAATATTCAAACAGTCTGAACGCAGAAATAGAAAACCAAAAAGTAAAAAAGCAAACAGATTGAACACTTTTGACGCAAGCTTGTAATACATCAATAAAAATTTGTATAGTTTGCTCAAAACTACACCGAATAACATCATGGAGCACAAGTCAATGCAAAATAGTTTACAAAAACACGTAAAGACAAATGAGGAGCAGAGACATTTAAGAGAGCTCTAGGTGATCAAAAACTGGAAATCTGAAGGTTGATGCGAAGAGCACAATCAACTATGAGAAGAACAAAAACATCAACAAACAGAGGTAATAAACTTTATCAGAACTTTTTTGTAATCATTCATCGTAAGGACTGAAGCGTAACATCTAATTTGATCCACGGAGACGAAAAAATCGAACAAAAAACCTTGGAAAAAAACACAAGGCATATAACTTCAAATGATATTCCTAACAGCCAAATCAATCCAGAAAATACATAGGAAGGAAACCACCAACTGGAAATAGGCAACGTTCGGAAAAGATGGGACTTGGCACGATCCAAATATTCAAACAGTCTGAACGCAGAAATAGAAAACCAAAAAGTAAAAAAGCAAACAGATTGAACACTTTTGACGCAAGCTTGTAATACATCAGTAAAAATTTGTATCATTTGCTCAAAACTACACCGAATAACATCATGGAGAACAAGTCAATGCAAAATAGTTTACAAAAACACGTAAAGACAAATGATAAGCACAGACATTGAAGAGAGCTCTAGGTGATCAAAAAATGGTACTCTGTAGGTTGATGCGAAGAGCACAATCAACTAGGAGAAAAACAAAAACATCAACAAACAGAGGTAATGCACTACATCAGAACTTTTTGGAATCATTCATCATAAGGACTAAAGCGTAACATCACATTTGATCCACGGAGACAAAAAAATCGAACAAAGAACCTTGGAAAAAACGGAAGGCATATAACCTTAAGTGATATTCCTAGCAATCAAATCAAAGCAGAAAATGCAGAGTGAGGAAACCACCAACTGGAAATAGGCAACGTTCAGAAAAAATGGGACTTTGCACAATCCAAATATTCAAACAGTCTGAACGCAGAAATAGAAAACCAAAAGTAAAAAAGCAAACAGAGTGAACACCTTTGACGCAAGCATGTAATACCTCAGGAAAAAATCTATCCTTTGCTCAAAACTACACCGAATAACATCATGGAGCACGAGTCAATGCAAAATAGTATACAAAAACTCGTAAGACAAATGATTAGCACAGACATTGAAGAGAGCTCTAGGTGATCAAAAAATGGTACACTGTAGGTTGATGCGAAGAGCACAATCAAATAAGAGAAGAACAAAAACATCAACAAAAGCAAACAGATTGAACACCTTTGACGCAAGCATGTAATACATCAATAAAAATTTGTATAGTTTGCTCAAAACTACACCGAATAACATCATGGAGCACAAGTCAATGCAAAATAGTTTACAAAAACACGTAAAGACAAATGAGGAGCAGAGACATTTAAGAGAGCTCTAGGTGATCAAAAACTGGAAATCTGAAGGTTGATGCGAAGAGCACAATCAACTATGAGAAGAACAAAAACATCAACAAACAGAGGTAATAAACTTTATCAGAACTTTTTTGTAATCATTCATCGTAAGGACTGAAGCGTAACATCTAATTTGATCCACGGAGACGAAAAAATCGAACAAAAAACCTTGGAAAAAAACACAAGGCATATAACTTCAAAAGATATTCCTAACAACCAAATCAAAGCAGAAAATGCATAGGAAGGAATCCACTAACTTGAAATAGGCAACGTTCAGAAAGATGGGACTGCACAATCCAAATATTCAAACAGTCTGAACGCAGAAATAGAAAACCAAAAAGTAAAAAAGCAAACAGATTGAACACTTTTGACGCAAGCTTGTAATACATCAATAAAAATTTGTATAGTTTGCTCAAAACTACACCGAATAACATCATGGAGCACAAGTCAATGCAAAATAGTTTACAAAAACACGTAAAGACAAATGAGGAGCAGAGACATTTAAGAGAGCTCTAGGTGATCAAAAACTGGAAATCTGAAGGTTGATGCGAAGAGCACAATCAACTATGAGAAGAACAAAAACATCAACAAACAGAGGTAATAAACTTTATCAGAACTTTTTTGTAATCATTCATCGTAAGGACTGAAGCGTAACATCTAATTTGATCCACGGAGACGAAAAAATCGAACAAAAAACCTTGGAAAAAAACACAAGGCATATAACTTCAAATGATATTCCTAACAGCCAAATCAATCCAGAAAATACATAGGAAGGAAACCACCAACTGGAAATAGGCAACGTTCGGAAAAGATGGGACTTGGCACGATCCAAATATTCAAACAGTCTGAACGCAGAAATAGAAAACCAAAAAGTAAAAAAGCAAACAGATTGAACACTTTTGACGCAAGCTTGTAATACATCAGTAAAAATTTGTATCATTTGCTCAAAACTACACCGAATAACATCATGGAGAACAAGTCAATGCAAAATAGTTTACAAAAACACGTAAAGACAAATGATAAGCACAGACATTGAAGAGAGCTCTAGGTGATCAAAAAATGGTACTCTGTAGGTTGATGCGAAGAGCACAATCAACTAGGAGAAAAACAAAAACATCAACAAACAGAGGTAATGCACTACATCAGAACTTTTTGGAATCATTCATCATAAGGACTAAAGCGTAACATCACATTTGATCCACGGAGACAAAAAAATCGAACAAAGAACCTTGGAAAAAACGGAAGGCATATAACCTTAAGTGATATTCCTAGCAATCAAATCAAAGCAGAAAATGCAGAGTGAGGAAACCACCAACTGGAAATAGGCAACGTTCAGAAAAAATGGGACTTTGCACAATCCAAATATTCAAACAGTCTGAACGCAGAAATAGAAAACCAAAAGTAAAAAAGCAAACAGAGTGAACACCTTTGACGCAAGCATGTAATACCTCAGGAAAAAATCTATCCTTTGCTCAAAACTACACCGAATAACATCATGGAGCACGAGTCAATGCAAAATAGTATACAAAAACTCGTAAGACAAATGATTAGCACAGACATTGAAGAGAGCTCTAGGTGATCAAAAAATGGTACACTGTAGGTTGATGCGAAGAGCACAATCAAATAAGAGAAGAACAAAAACATCAACAAAAGCAAACAGATTGAACACCTTTGACGCAAGCATGTAATACATCAATAAAAATTTGTATAGTTTGCTCAAAACTACACCGAATAACATCATGGAGCACAAGTCAATGCAAAATAGTTTACAAAAACACGTAAAGACAAATGAGGAGCAGAGACATTTAAGAGAGCTCTAGGTGATCAAAAACTGGAAATCTGAAGGTTGATGCGAAGAGCACAATCAACTATGAGAAGAACAAAAACATCAACAAACAGAGGTAATAAACTTTATCAGAACTTTTTTGTAATCATTCATCGTAAGGACTGAAGCGTAACATCTAATTTGATCCACGGAGACGAAAAAATCGAACAAAAAACCTTGGAAAAAAACACAAGGCATATAACTTCAAAAGATATTCCTAACAACCAAATCAAAGCAGAAAATGCATAGGAAGGAATCCACTAACTTGCAATAGGCAACGTTCAGAAAGATGGGACTGCACAATCCAAATATTCAAACAGTCTGAACGCAGAAATAGAAAACCAAAAAGTAAAAAAGCAAACAGATTGAACACTTTTGACGCAAGCTTGTAATACATCAGGAAAAATTTGTATCATTTGCTCAAAACTACACCGAATAACATCATGGCGCAAAAGTCAATGCAAAATAGTTTACAAAAACACGTAAAGACAAATGATAAGCACAGACATTGAAGAGAGCTCTAGGTGATCAAAAAATGGTACTCTGTAGGTTGATGCGAAGAGCACAATCAACTAGGAGAAAAACAAAAACATCAACAAACAGAGGTAATACACTACATCAGAACTTTTTGGAATCATTCATCATAAGGACTAAAGCGTAACATCACATTTGATCCACGGAGACAAAAAAATCGAACAAAGAACCTTGGAAAACGCAAGGCATATAACCTTAAGTGATATTCCTAGCAATCAAATCAAAGCAGAAAATGCAGAGTAAGGAAACCACCAACTGGAAATAGGCAACGTTCAGAAAAAATGGGACTTTGCACAATCCAAATATTCAAACAGTCTGAACGCAGAAATAGAAAACCAAAAGTAAAAAAGCAAACAGATTGAACACCTTTGACGCAAGCATGTAATACATCAGGAAAAAATCTATCATTTGCTCAAAACTACACCGAACAACATCATGGAGCAGGAGTCAATGCAAAATAGTATACAAAAACTCGTAAGACAAATGATTAGCACAGACATTTAAGAGAGCTCTAGGTGATCAAAAACTGGAAATCTGAAGGTTGATGCGAAGAGCACAATCAACTAAGAGAAGAACAAAAACATCAACAAACAGAGGTAATAAACTTTATCAGAACTTTTTTGGAATCATCATAAGGACTGAAGCGTAACATCACATGTGATCCACGGAGACGAAAAAAATCGAAAAAACCTTGGAAAAAACGCAAGGCATATAACTTCAAATGATACTCCTAGCAATCAAATCAAAGCAGAAAATGCATAGGAAGGAAACCACTAACTTGAAATAGGCAACGTTCAGAAAGATGGGACTGCACAATCCAAATATTCAAACAGTCTGAACGCAGAAATAGAAAACCAAAAAGAAAAAAAGCAAACAGATTGAACACTTTTGACGCAAGCTTGTAATACATCAGGAAAAATTTGTATCATTTGCTCAAAACTACACCGAATAACATCATGGAGCACAAGTCAATGCAAAATAGTTTACAAAAACACGTAAAGACAAATGATAAGCACAGACATTGAAGAGAGCTCTAGGTGATCAAAAAATTGGTACTCTGTAGGTTGATGCGAAGAGCACAATCAACTAGGAGAAAAACAAAAACATCAACAAACAGAGGTAATGCACTACATCAGAACTTTTTGGAATCATTCATCATAAGGACTAAAGCGTAACATCACATTTGATCCACGGAGACAAAAAAATCGAACAAAGAACCTTGGAAAACGCAAGGCATATAACCTTAAGTGATATTCCTAGCAATCAAATCAAAGCAGAAAATGCAGAGTAAGGAAACCACCAACTGGAAATAGGCAACGTTCAGAAAAAATGGGACTTTGCACAATCCAAATATTCAAACAGTCTGAACGCAGAAATAGAAAACCAAAAGTAAAAAAGCAAACAGATTGAACACCTTTGACGCAAGCATGTAATACATCAGGAAAAAATCTATCATTTGCTCAAAACTACACCGAACAACATCATGGAGCAGGAGTCAATGCAAAATAGTATACAAAAACTCGTAAGACAAATGATTAGCACAGACATTTAAGAGAGCTCTAGGTGATCAAAAACTGGAAATCTGAAGGTTGATGCGAAGAGCACAATCAACTAAGAGAAGAACAAAAACATCAACAAACAGAGGTAATAAACTTTATCAGAACTTTTTTGGAATCATCATAAGGACTGAAGCGTAACATCACATGTGATCCACGGAGACGAAAAAAATCGAAAAAACCTTGGAAAAAACGCAAGGCATATAACTTCAAATGATACTCCTAGCAATCAAATCAAAGCAGAAAATGCATAGGAAGGAAACCACTAACTTGAAATAGGCAACGTTCAGAAAGATGGGACTGCACAATCCAAATATTCAAACAGTCTGAACGCAGAAATAGAAAACCAAAAAGAAAAAAAGCAAACAGATTGAACACTTTTGACGCAAGCTTGTAATACATCAGGAAAAATTTGTATCATTTGCTCAAAACTACACCGAATAACATCATGGAGCACAAGTCAATGCAAAATAGTTTACAAAAACACGTAAAGACAAATGATAAGCACAGACATTGAAGAGAGCTCTAGGTGATCAAAAAATTGTACTCTGTAGGTTGATGCGAAGAGCACAATCAACTAGGAGAAAAACAAAAACATCAACAAACAGAGGTAATACACTACATCAGAACTTTTTGGAACCATTCATCATAAGGACTAAAGCGTAACATCACATTTGATCCACGGAGACAAAAAAATCGAACAAAGAACCTTGGAAAAAACGCAAGGCATATAACCTTAAGTGATATTCCTAGCAATCAAATCAAAGCAGAAAATGCAGAGTGAGGAAACCACCAACTGGAAATAGGCAACGTTCAGAAAAAATGGGACTTTGCACAATCCAAATATTCAAACAGTCTGAACGCAGAAATAGAAAACCAAAAGTAAAAAAGCAAACAGAGTGAACACCTTTGACGCAAGCATGTAATACATCAGGAAAAATTTGTATCATTTGCTCAAAACTACACCGAATAACATCATGGAGCACGAGTCAATGCAAAATAGTATACAAAAACTCGTAAGACAAATGATTAGCACAGACATTGAAGAGAGCTCTAGGTGATCAAAAAATGGTACTGTAGGTTGATGCGAAGAGCACAATCAAATAAGAGAAGAACAAAAACATCAACAAAAGCAAACAGATTGAACACCTTTGACGCAAGCATGTAATACATCAATAAAAATTTGTATCATTTGCTCAAAACTACATCGAATAACATCATGGAGCACAAGTCAATGCAAAAATAGTTTACAAAAACACGTAAAGACAAATGAGGAGCAGAGACATTTAAGAGAGCTCTAGGTGATCAAAAACTGGAAATCTGAAGGTTGATGCGAAGAGCACAATCAACTACGAGAAGATCAAAAACATCAACAAACAGAGGTAATAAACTTTATCAGAACTTTTTTGTAATCATTCATCATAAGGACTGAAGCGTAACATCAATTTGATCCACGGAGAAGACAAAATCGAAAAACTTGAAAACGGAAGGCATATAACTTCAAATGATATTCCTAGCAATCAAATCAAAGCAGAAAATGCATAGGAAGGAAACCACTAACTTGAAATAGGCAACGTTCAGAAAAGATGGGACTTTGCACAATCCAAATATTCAAACAGTCTGAACGCAGAAATAGAAAACCAAAAAGTTAAAAAGCAAACAGATTGAACACCTTTGACGCAAGCATGGAATACATCAGGAAAATTTTGTATCATTTGCTCAAAACTACACCGAATAACATCATGGAGCACAAGTCGATGCAAAATAGTTTACAAAAACACGTAAAGACAAATGATTAGCACAGACATTGAAGAGCTCTGGGTGATTAAAAAATTGTACTCTGTAGGTTGATGCGAAGAGCAGAATCAACTACGAGAAAAACAAAAACAACAAACAGAGGTAATACACTACATCAGAACTTTTTGGAATCATTCATCATAAGGACTGAAGCGTAACATCACATGTGATCCACGGAGACGAAAAAAATCGAACAAAAAACCTTCGAAAAAACTTCAAAAGATATTCCTAACAACAAAATCAAAGCAGAAAATGCATAGGAAGGAAACGACTAACTTGAAATAGGCAACGTTCAGAAAGATGGGACTGCACAATCCAAATATTCAAACAGTCTGAACGGAGAAATAGAAAACCAAAAGTAAAAAATCAAACAGATTGAACACCTTTGACGCAAGCATGTAATACATCAGGAAAAAATCTATCATTTGCTCAAAACTACACCGAACAACATCATGGAGCAGGAGTCAATGCAAAATAGTATACAAAAACTCGTAAGACAAATGATTAGCACAGACATTTAAGAGAGCTCTAGGTGATCAAAAACTGGAAATCTGAAGGTTGATGCGAAGAGCACAATCAACTACGAGAAGAACAAAAACATCAACAAACAGAGGTAATAAACTTTATCAGAACTTTTTTGGAATCATTCATCATAAGGACTGAAGCGTAACATCAATTTGATCCACGGAGACGACAAAATCGAAAAAAACTGAAAAACGGAAGGCATATAACTTCAAATGATATTCCTAGCAATCAAATCAAAGCAGAAAATGCATAGGAAGGAAACCACTAACTTGAAATAGGCAACGTTCAGAAAAGATGGGACTTTGCACAATCCAAATATTCAAACAGTCTGAACGCAGAAATAGAAAACCAAAAAGTTAAAAAGCAAACAGATTGAACACCTTTGACGCAAGCATGGAATACATCAGGAAAAATTTGTATCATTTGCTCAAAACTACACCGAATAACATCATGGAGCACAAGTCAATGCAAAATAGTTTACAAAAACACGTAAAGACAAATGATTAGCACAGACATTGAAGAGCTCTGGGTGATTAAAAAATTGTACTCTGTAGGTTGATGCGAAGAGCAGAATCAACTACGAGAAAAACAAAAACAACAAACAGAGGTAATACACTACATCAGAACTTTTTGGAATCATTCATCATAAGGACTGAAGCGTAACATCACATGTGATCCACGGAGACGAAAAAAATCGAACAAAAAACCTTCGAAAAAACTTCAAAAGATATTCCTAACAACAAAATCAAAGCAGAAAATGCATAGGAAGGAAACCACTAACTTGAAATAGGCAACGTTCAGAAAGATGGGACTGCACAATCCAAATATTCAAACAGTCTGAACGGAGAAATAGAAAACCAAAAGTAAAAAATCAAACAGATTGAACACCTTTGACGCAAGCATGTAATACATCAGGAAAAAATCTATCATTTGCTCAAAACTACACCGAACAACATCATGGAGCAGGAGTCAATGCAAAATAGTATACAAAAACTCGTAAGACAAATGATTAGCACAGACATTTAAGAGAGCTCTAGGTGATCAAAAACTGGAAATCTGAAGGTTGATGCGAAGAGCACAATCAACTACGAGAAGAACCAAAACATCAACAAACAGAGGTAATAAACTTTATCAGAACTTTTTTGGAATCATTCATCATAAGGACTGAAGCGTAACATCAATTTGATCCACGGAGACGACAAAATCGAAAAAAACTGAAAAACGGAAGGCATATAACTTCAAATGATATTCCTAGCAATCAAATCAAAGCAGAAAATGCATAGGAAGGAAACCACTAACTTGAAATAGGCAACGTTCAGAAAAGATGGGACTTTGCACAATCCAAATATTCAAACAGTCTGAACGCAGAAATAGAAAACCAAAAAGTTAAAAAGCAAACAGATTGAACACCTTTGACGCAAGCATGGAATACATCAGGAAAAATTTGTATCATTTGCTCAAAACTACACCGAATAACATCATGGAGCACAAGTCAATGCAAAATAGTTTACAAAAACACGTAAAGACAAATGATTAGCACAGACATTGAAGAGCTCTGGGTGATTAAAAAATTGTACTCTGTAGGTTGATGCGAAGAGCAGAATCAACTACGAGAAAAACAAAAACAACAAACAGAGGTAATACACTACATCAGAACTTTTTGGAATCATTCATCATAAGGACTGAAGCGTAACATCACATGTGATCCACGGAGACGAAAAAAATCGAACAAAAAACCTTCGAAAAAACTTCAAAAGATATTCCTAACAACAAAATCAAAGCAGAAAATGCATAGGAAGGAAACCACTAACTTGAAATAGGCAACGTTCAGAAAGATGGGACTGCACAATCCAAATATTCAAACAGTCTGAACGCAGAAATAGAAAACCAAAAGTAAAAAATCAAACAGATTGAACACCTTTGACGCAAGCATTTAATACATCAGGAAAAAATCTATCATTTGCTCAAAACTACACCGAACAACATCATGGAGCAGGAGTCAATGCAAAAAAGTATACAAAAACTCGTAAGACAAATGATTAGCACAGACATTTAAGAGAGCTCTAGGTGATCAAAAACTGGAAATCTGAAGGTTGATGCGTAGAGCACAATCAACTACGAGAAGAACAAAAACATCAACAAACAGAGGTAATAAACATTATCAGAACTTTTTTGGAATCATTCATCATAAGGACTGAAGCGTAACATCAATTTGATCCACGGAGACGACAAAATCGAAAAAAACTTGAAAACGGAAGGCATATATCTTCAAATGATATTCCTAGCAATCAAATCAAAGCAGAAAATGCATAGGAAGGAAACCACTAACTTGAAATAGGCAACGTTCAGAAAAGATGGGACTTTGCACAATCCAAATATTCAAACAGTCTGAACGCAGAAATAGAAAACCAAAAAGTTAAAAAGCAAACAGATTGAACACCTTTGACGCAAGCATGGAATACATCAGGAAAAATTTGTATCATTTGCTCAAAACTAAACCGAATAACATCATGGAGCACAAGTCAATGCAAAATAGTTTACAAAAACACGTAAAGACAAATGATTAGCACGGACATTGAAGAGCTCTGGGTGATTAAAAAATTGTACTCTGTAGGTTGATGCGAAGAGCAGAATCAACTACGAGAAAAACAAAAACAACAAACAGAGGTAATACACTACATCAGAACTTTTTTGGAATCATTCATCATAAGGACTGAAGCGTAACATCACATGTGATCCACGGAGACGAAAAAAATCGAACAAAAAACCTTGGAAAAAACTTCAAAAGATATTCCTAACAACAAAATCAAAGCAGAAAATGCATAGGAAGGAAACCACTAACTTGAAATAGGCAACGTTCAGAAAGATGGGACTGCACAATCCAATTATTCAAACAGTCTGAACGCAGAAACAGAAAACCAAAAGTAAAAGAGCAAACAGATTGAACACCTTTGACGCAAGCATGTAATACATCAGGAAAAAATCTATCATTTGCTCAAAACTACACCGAACAACATCATGGAGCACGAGTCAATGCAAAATAGTATACGAAAACTCTTAAGACAAATGATTAGCACAGACATTGAAGAGAGCTCTAGGTGATCAAAAAATGGAACACTGTAGGTTGATGCGAAGAGCACAATCAACTAAGAGAAGAACAAAAACATCAACAAACAGAGGTAATAAACTTCATCAGAACTTTTTGGAATCATTCATCATAAGGACTGAAGCGTAACATCACATGTAATCCACGGAGATGAAAAAAATCGAACAAAAAACCTTGGAAAAAAAGCAAGCCATATAACTTCAAAGGATATTCCTAACAACCAAATCAAAGCAGAAAATGCATAGGAAGGAAACCACTAACTTGAAATAGGCAACGTTCAGAAAGATGGGACTGCACAATCCAAATATTCAAACAGTCTGAACGCAAAAATAGAAAACCGAAAGTAAAAAAGCAAACAGATTGAACACCTTTGACGCAAGCATGTAATACATCAGGAAAAAATCTATCATTTGCTCAAAACTACACCGAATAACATCATGGAGGACAAGTCAATGCAAAATAGTTTACAAAAACACGTAAAGACAAATGATTAGCACAGACATTGAAGAGCTCTGGGTGATTAAAAAATTGTACTCTGTAGGTTGATGCGAAGAGCAGAATCAACTACGAGAAAAACAAAAACAACAGAGGTAATACACTACATCAGAACTTTTTGGAATCATTCATCATAAGGACTGAAGCGTAACATCACATGTGATCCACGGACAACGAAAAAAATCGAACAAAAAACCTTGGAAAAAACGCAAGGCATATAACTTCAAAAGATATTCCTAACAACAAAATCAAAGCAGAAAATGCATAGGAAGGAAACCACTAACTTGAAATAGGCAACGTTCAGAAAGATGGGACTGCACAATCAAAATATGCAAACAGTCTGAACGCAGAAATAGAAAACCAAAAGTAAAAAAGCAAACAGATTGAACACCTTTGACGCAAGCATGTAATACATCAGGAAAAAATCTATCATTTGCTCAAAACTACACCAAATAACATGGAGCACAAGTCAGTGCAAAATAGTTTACAAAAACACGTAAAGACAAATGATTAGCACAGACATTGAAAAGAGCTCAACGTGATCAAAAAATGGTACACTGTAGGTTGATGCGAAGAGCACAATCAACTAAGAGAAGAACAAAAACATCAACAAACAGAGGTAATAAACTTCATCAGAACTTTTTGGAATCATTCATCATAAGGACTGAAGCGTAACATCACATGTGATCCACGGAGATGAAAAAAATCGAACAAAAAACCTTGGAAAAAACGCAAGGCATATAACTTCAAAGGATATTCCTAACAACCAAATCAAAGCAGAAAATGCATAGGAAGGAAACCACTAACTTGAAATAGGCAACGTTCAGAAAGATGGGACTGCACAATCCAAATATTCAAACAGTCTGAACGCAAAAATAGAAAACCGAAAGTAAAAAAGCAAACAGATTGAACACCTTTGGCGCAAGCATGTAATACATCAGGAAAAAATCTATCATTTGCTCAAAACTACACCGAATAACATCATGGAGCACAAGTCAATGCAAAATACTTTACAAAAACACGTAAAGACAAATGATTAGCACAGACATTGAAGAGCTCTGGGTGATTAAAAAATTGTACTCTGTAGGTTGATGCGAAGAGAATCAACTACGAGAAAAACAAAAACAATAGAGGCAATACACTACATCAGAACTTTTTGGAATCATTCATCATTAGGACTGAAGCGTAACATCACATGTGATCCACGGAGACAAACAAAATCGAACAAAAAACCTTGGAAAAACTTCAAAAGATATTCCTAACAACAAAATCAAAGCAGAAAATGCATAGGAAGGAAACCACTAACTTGAAATAGGGAACGTTCAGAAAGATGGGACTGCACAATCCAAATATTCAAACAGTCTGAACGCAGAAATAGAAAACTAAAAGTAAAAAAGCAAACAGATTGAACACCTTTGACGCAAGCATGTAATACATCAGGAAAAAATCTATCATTTGCTCAAAACTACACCGAAAAACATCATGGAGCACGAGTCAATGCAAAATAGTATACAAAAACTCGTAAGACAAATGATTAGCACAGACATTGAAGAGAGCTCTAGGTGATCAAAAAATGGAACACTGTAGGTTGATGCGAAGAGCACAATCAACTAAGAGAAGAACAAAAACATCAACAAACAGAAGTAATAAACTTCATCAGAACTTTTTGGAATCATTCATCATAAGGACTGAAGCGTAACATCACATGTGATCCACGGAGACGAAAAAAATCGAACAAAAAACCTTGAAGACGCAAGGCATATAACTTCAAAGGATATTCATAACAACCAAATCAAAGCAGAAAATGCATAGGAAGGAAACCACTAACTTGAAATAGGCAACGTTCAGAAAGATGGGACTGCACAACCCAAATATTCAAACAGTCTGAACGCAGAAATAGAAAACCATAAGTAAAAATGCAAACAGATTGAACACCTTTGACGCAAGCATGTAAAACATCAGGAAAAAATCTGTCATTTGCTCAAAACTACACCGAATAACATCATGGAGCACAATTCAATGCAAAATAGTTTACAAAAACACGTAAAGACAAATGATTAGCACAGACATTGAAGAGAGCTCTGGGTGATTAAAAAAATGTACTCTGTAGGTTGATGCGAAGAGCAGAATCAACTACGAGAAAAACAAAAACAACAAACAGAGGTAATACACTACATCAGAACTTTTTGGAATCATTCATCATAAGGACTGAAGCGTAACATCACATGTGATCCACGGACAACGAAAAAAATCGAACAAAAAACCTTGGAAAAAACGCAAGGCATATAACTTCAAAAGATATTCCTAACAACAAAATCAAAGCAGAAAATGCATAGGAAGGAAACCACTAACTTGAAATAGGCAACGTTCAGAAAGATGGGACTGCACAACCCAAATATTCGAACAGTCTGAACGCAGAAATAGAAAACCAAAAGTAAAAAATCAAACAGATTGAACACCTTTGACAAAAGCATGTAATACATCAGGAAAAAATCTATCATTTGCTCAAAACTACACCGAACAACATCATGGAGCAGGAGTCAATGCAAAATAGTATACAAAAACTCGTATGACAAATGATTAGCACAGACATTTAAGAGAGCTCTAGGTGATCAAAAACTGGAAATCTGAAGGTTGATGCGAAGAGCACAATCAACTACGAGAAGAACAAAAACATCAACAAACAGAGGTAATAAACTTTATCAGAACTTTTTTTGGAA
Source organism: Convolutriloba macropyga (assembly GCF_964194025.1). NCBI lineage: Eukaryota > Metazoa > Xenacoelomorpha > Acoela > Convolutidae > Convolutriloba > Convolutriloba macropyga. The sequence continues at coordinate 35,176,706 of NC_134480.1, read as the reverse complement.
TCATTCATCATAAGGACTGAAGCGTAACATCACATGTGATCCACGGAGACGAAAAAAAATAGAACAAAAAACCTTGAAAAAAACGCAAGGCATATAACTTCAAAGGATATTCCTAACAACCAAATCAAAGCAGAAAATGCATAGGAAGGAAACCACTAACTTGAAAAAGGCAACGTTCAGAAAGATGGGACTTCACAATCCAAATATTCAAACAGTCTGAACGCAGAAATAGAAAACCAAAAGTAAAAAAGCAAACAGATTGAACACCTTTGACGCAAGCATGTAAAACATCAGGAAAAAATCTATCATTTGCTCAAAACTACACCGAATAACATCATGGAGCACAAGTCAATGCAAAATAGTTTACAAAAACACGTAAAGACAAATGATTAGCACAGACATTGAAGAGAGCTCTGGGTGATTAAAAAAATGTACTCTGTAGGTTGATGCGAAGAGCAGAATCAACTACGAGAAAAACAAAAACAACAAACAGAGGTAATACACTACAACAGAACTTTTTGGAATCATTCATCATAAGGACTGAAGCGTAACATCACATGTGATCCACGGACAACGAAAAAAATCGAACAAAAAACCTTGGAAAAAACGCAAGGCATATAACTTCAAAGGATATTCCTAACAACCAAATCAAAGCAGAAAATGCATAGGAAGGAAACCACTAAATTGAAATAGGCAACGTTCAGAAAGATGGGACTGTGCAATCCAAATATTCAAACAGTCTGAACGCAGAAATAGAAAACCAAAAGTAAAAAAGCAAACAGATTGAACACCTTTGACGCAAGCATGTAATACATCAGGAAAAAATCTATCATTTGCTCAAAACTACACCGAATAACATCATGGAGCACGAGTCAATGCAAAATAGTATACAAAAACTCGTAAGACAAATGATTAGCACAGACATTGAAGAGAGCTCTAGGTGATCAAAAAATGGTACACTGTAGGTTGATGCGAAGAGCACAATCAACTAAGAGAAGAACAAAAACATCAACAAACAGAGGTAATACACTTCATCAGAACTTTTTTGGAATCATTCATCATAAGGACTGAAGCGTAACATCACATTTGATCAACGGAGACAAAAAACAATCGAACAAAAAACCTTGGAAAAACGTAAGGCATATAACTTCAAATGATATTCCTAACAGCCAAATCAAACCAGAAAATACATAGGAAGGAAACCACTAAATTGAAATAGGTAACGTTCAGAAAGATGGGACTGCACAATCCAAATATTCAAACAGTCTGAACGCAGAAATAGAAAACCAAAAGTAAAAAAGCAAACAGATTGAACACCTTTGACGCAAGCATGTAATACATCAGGAAAAAATCTATCATTTGCTCAAAACTACACCGAATAACATCATGGAGCACGAGGCAATGCAAAATAGTATACAAAAACTCGTAAGACAAATGATTAGCACAGACATTGAAGAGAGCTCTAGGTGATCAAAAAATGGTACACTGTAGGTTGATGCGAAGAGCACAATCAACAAAGAGAAGAACAAAAACATCAACAAACAGAGGTAATAAACTTCATCAGAACTTTTTGGAATCAATCATCATAAGGACTGAAGCGTAACATCACATGTGATCCACGGAGACGAAAAAAATCGAACAAAAAACCTTGGAAAAAACGCAAGGCATATAACTTCAAAGGATATTCCTAACAACCAAATCAAAGCAGAAAATGCATAGGAAGGAAACCACTAAATTGAAATAGGCAACGTTCAGAAAGATGGGACTGTGCAATCCAAATATTCAAACAGTCTGAACGCAGAAATAGAAAACCAAAAGTAAAAAAGCAAACAGATTGAACACCTTTGACGCAAGCATGTAATACATCAGGAAAAAATCTATCATTTGCTCAAAACTACACCTAATAACATCATGGAGCACGAGTCAATGCAAAATAGTATACAAAAACTCGTAAGACAAATGATTAGCACAGACATTGAAGAGAGCTCTAGGTGATCAAAAAATGGTACACTGTAGGTTGATGCGAAGAGCACAATCAACTAAGAGAAGAACAAAAACATCAACAAACAGAGGTAATACACTTCATCAGAACTTTTTTGGAATCATTCATCATAAGGACTGAAGCGTAACATCACATTTGATCAACGGAGACAAAAAACAATCGAACAAAAAACCTTGGAAAAAACGTAAGGCATATAACTTCAAATGATATTCCTAACAGCCAAATCGAACCAGAAAATACATAGGAAGGAAACCACCAACTGGAAATAGGCAACGTTCAGAAAAGATGGGACTTTGCACAATCCAAATATTCAAACAGTCTGAACGCAGAAAAAGAAAACTAAAAGTAAAAAGCAAACAGATTGAACACCTTTGACGCAAGCCTGTAATACATCAGGAAAAAATCGCTCATTTGCTCAGAACTACACCGAATAACATCATGGAGCACGAGTCAATGCAAAATAGTATACAAAAACACGTAAGACAAATGATTAGCACAGACATTGAAGAGAGCTCTAGGTGATCAAAAATGGTACACTGTAGGTTGATGCGAAGAGCACAATCAACTAAGAGAAGAACAAAAACATCAACAAACAGAGGTAATACACTTCATCAGAACATTTTTGGAATTATTCATCATAAGGACTGAAGCGTAACATCACATTTGATCCACGGAGACAAAAAAAATCGAACAAAGAACCTAGGAAAAAACGCAGGGCATATAACTTCAAATGATATTCCTAGCAATCAAATCAAAGCAGAAAATGCAGAGCAAGGAAACCACCAACTGGAAACAGGCAGCGTTCAGAAAAGATGGGACTTTGCACAATCCAAATATTCAAACAGTCTGAACGCAGAAACAAAACCAAAAAGTAAAAAAGCAAACCGATTGGACACCTGTGACGCAAGCATGTAATACATCAGGAAAAACTCTGTATCATTTGCTCAAAACTACACCGAATAACATCATGGAGCAAAAGCCAATGCAAAATAGTTTACAAAAACACAAAGACAAATGGTGAGCACAGACATTAAAGAGAGCTCTAGGTGATCAAAAAATGGTACACTGTTGGTTGATGCGAAGGGCACAATCAACTACGAGAAGAACAAAAACATCAACGAACAGAGGTAATATACTTCATCAGAACTTTTTGGAATCATTCATAAGGACTGAAGCGTAACATCACATTTGATCCACGGAGACGGAAAAAATCGAACGAAGAACCTAGGAAAAAACGCAAGGCATATAACTTCAAATGATATTCCTAACAGCCAAATCAAAGCAGTAAATGCATAGGAAGGAAACCACCAACTGGAAATAGGCAACGTTCAGAAAAGATGGGATTTTGCACAACAATCCAATTATTCAAAACTCAGAAAAAGAAAAGCAAAAAGTAGAAAAGCAACACCGATTGAACACCTATGACGCAAGCATGTAATACATCAGGGAAAATTTTGTATCATTTGCTAAAAACTACGCCGAAAAATATCATAGCGTACAATTCAACATCATGGAGTACAATTCAAAAACTTCTTTCAGCTGCACAAAACTCAGTTGAAAAAAATCATGCAGCACAATTCAACGAACGAAGCAAACGAACTGACGTAAAGACAAATGAGCACAGAGTCACAGTCGAGCTCTAATTGATTAAAAAATCGTCTATGAGTAGGTTGATGCAAAGAGCACAATCAACTAAAAGAAGAGCGGAAGAACATCAACAAACCCAGATGCAAAACTGATAAAAACTTTTTGAAATCATTAAGGACTGAAACGTAACATCAGATTTGAACTAAACAGACGAAAAAATCTGGAAGCATGGGACAAAAAGTCAAGGCATATAAACTCAAGTGGCATTCCAAAAAACCGATTTAAAGCAGAAAAAGCCAAAGAAGCCAACCAACAACTGGAAATAGACAATGTTCAGAAAGCTTGGGATACTTGTAACAACAAAGCTTAAATATACATACAGTTTGAACTCAGAAAAACGAAAATAAATTATAATAGAGCAACAGCTATTGAACGCCCATGACGAAAACATGAGACATCAACTGGAAATAGGCAATGTTCAGAAAAAATGGGACTTTGCACCAAAACCCAAAAATTTATATGTTCTGAAGTCAAAAAATAGAAAACCAAAGAGCGAAAAAGCATCAGAAAAATTATATCATTTGCTCAGAACTACACCGAATAACATTTTGCACAAGTCTATGCAAAACAGCCTACAAAATGACGTAAAGACAAATGAGGAGCACAGACATTAATGGAGCTCTAACAGATCCATAAATGGTAATCAGTAGGTCGATGAGAGGAGCACAATCAACCAAGAGAAAACCATAGACATCAACAAACAGGTAATAAACTTCATAAGAACTTTTTGGAATCAATTATCCTAAGGACTGAAGCGTAGCATCACATCTGAACTGTACCAAGACGAAAAAAAATCTTGAACAAAGAAACTAGTAACAAAAAAGTCAAGGCATATAACTTCAATTGTTAGTGCTAACGATTAAATAAATACAAAAAAAGCAGAGGAAGCCAACCACCAACTGGAAATAGGTAATCTTCAGAAAAGTAGGGATTTTTGGCTCAACAAACAGCCCAAGCATTCAAACAGCCTAAATTCAGAAATGGAAAACAATAAATTAAAAACGCAACATCAATTGAACACTAATGACGCAAACATGAAATGCATCAGGGAAAATTCTGTATCATTTGCTCAAAACTACACCGAAAAACATCATGGAGTGAGTACGAGTAAAAAAATGAGTCAAATACAGATGAACAACACAGATATTTAATAGAGATCCAATAGATTAACATAGCCTATTCATAAAGTTCGTAAACGAAAAAACACTCAATCCCAAAGTTAGCTGCTTCAAAAAATTGAACGAAAAAAAAATTGCTACATTACTACAAAAAATTCCGATTATCAATTTCTCGCTCTCGAAAACTGCGGTATGAACAAAAGTAGAACTCTTTTCGGTCCACTCTCCAATTTCGTTCACAAAACAAACCACTCCCTAATTTTCTCACGCATGTACTATATCACAAAAATTCTATCATTTGCTCAAAACTAAACCGAATAACATTTTGCACAAGTCAATGCAAAACAGCCTACAAAATGACGTAAAGACAAATGAGGAGCACACACATTTATTGGAGCTCTAAGAGATCCATAAATGGTAATCAGTAGGTTGATGAGAAGAGCACAATCAACTAAGAGAAGACCAAAAACATTAACAGGTTAATTACTTCATAAGAACTTTTTGGAATCAATTATCATAAGGACTGAAGCGTAGAATCACATCTGAACTGTACCAAGACGAAAAAAATCTTGAACAAAGAACCTAGTAACAAAAAAGTCAAGGCATATAACTTCAAGTGTAAGTGCTAACGATCAAATACAGAATAAGCTTAGGAAGCCAACCACCAACTGGAAATAGGTAATCTTCAGAAAAGTTGGGATTTTGTGCTCAACAAACAGCCCAAACATTCAAACAGCCTAAATTCAGAAATGGAAAACAATAAATTAAAAACGCAACATCAATTGAACACTAATGACGCAAACATGAAATGCATCAGGGAAAATTCTATCATTTGCTCAAAACTACACCGAAAAACATCATGGAGTACAAGTAAAAAAAAAAAATGAGTCAAACACAGATGAAGAACACAGATATTTAATAGAGATCCAATAGATTAATATAGCCTATTCAAAAAGTTCGTAAACGAAAAAACAGTCAATCCCAAAAGTACCTGCTTCGAAAAACTGAAAAATTGCTATATTACTAAAAAAACTTCCGATTATCAATTTCTCGCTCTCGAAACTGCGGTATGAACAAAAATAGAACTCTTTTCGGTCCACTCTCCAATTTCGTTCACAAAACAAACCAGTCCCTAATTTTCTCACGCATGTACTATATCAGAAAATTCTATCATTTGCTCAAAACTACACCGAATAACATTTTGCACAAGTCTATGCAAACCAGCCTACAAAATGACGTAAAGACAAATGAGGAGCACAGGCATTTATTGGAGCTCTAAGAGATCCATAAATGTTAATCAGTAGGTTGATGAGAAGAGCACAATCAACTAAGAGAAAACCAAAAACACCAACAGGTTAAAAACTTCATCAGAACTTTTTGGAATCAATTTTCATAAGGACTGAAGCGTAGCATCACATCTGAACTGTACCAAGACGGAAAAAAATCTTGAACAAAGAACCTAGTAACAAAAAGTCAAGGCACATAACTTCAAGTGTTAGTGCTAACGATCAAATACAGAATAAGCATAGGAAGCCAACCACCAACTGGAAATAGGTAATCCTCAGAAAAGTTGGGATTATCAACAAACAGCCCAAACATCCAAACAGCCTGAATTCAGAAATAGAAAACGATGAATTAAAACCCAACATTAATTGAACACTAATGACGCAAACATGAAATGCATCAGGGAAAATTCTGTATCATTTGCTCAAAACTACACCGAAAAACATCATGGAGTACCAGTAAAAAATTGAGTCAAATACAGATGAACAACACAGATATTTAATAGAGATCCAATAGAATAACATAGCCTATTCAAAAAGTTCGTAAACGAAAAAACACTCAATCCCAAAGATAGCTGCTTCAAAAAATTGAACAAAAAAATTTGCTATATTACAAAAAATTCCGATTATCAATTTCTCGCTCTCGAAAACTGTGGTATGGACAAAAATAGAACTCTTTTCGGTCCACTCCAATTTCGTTCACAAAACAAACCACTCCCTAATTTTCTCACGCATGTACTATATCACAAAAATTCTATCATTTGCTCAAAACTAAACCGAATAATATTTTGCACAAGTCAATGCAAAACAGCCTACAAAATGACGTAAAGACAAATTAGGAGCACATGCATTTATTGGAGCTCTAAGAGATCCATAAATGTTAATCAGTAGGTTGATGAGAAGAGCACAATCAACTTAGAGAAAACCAAAAACACCAACAGGTTAAAAACTTCATCAGAACTTTTTGGAATCAATTTTCATAAGGACTGAATCTTGAACAAAGAACTTAGTAACAAAAAGTCAAGGCTCATAACTTCAAGTGTTAGTGCTAACGATCAAATACAGAATAAGCATAGGAAGCCAACCACCAACTGGAAATAGGTAATCTTCAGAAAAGTTGGGATTATCAACAAACAGCCCAAACATCCAAACAGCCTGAATTCAGAAATAGAAAACGATGAATTAAAACCCAACATCAATTGAACACTAATGACGCAAACATGAAATGCATCAGGGAAAATTCTGTATCATTTGCTCAAAACTACACCGAAAAACATCATGGAGTACAAGTAAAAATAAGAGTCAAACACAGATGAACAACACAGATATTTAATAGAGATCCAATAGATTGATATAGCCTATTCAAAAAGTTTGTAAACGAAAAAAACAGTCAATCCCAAAAGTACCTGCTTCAAAAAACTGAACAAAAAAATTGCTATATTACTAAAAAACTTCCGATTATCAATTTCTCGCTCTCGAAAACTGTGGTATGAACAAAAATAGAACTCTTTTCGGTCCACTCCAATTTCGTTCACAAAACAAACCACTTCCTAATTTTCTCACGCATGTACTATATCACAAAAATTCTATCATTTGCTCAAAACTAAACCGAATAATATTTTGCACAAGTCAATGCAAATCAGCCTACAAAATGACGTAAAGACAAATTAGGAGCACATGCATTTATTGGAGCTCTAAGAGATCCATAAATGTTAATCAGTAGGTTGATGAGAAGAGCACAATCAACTTAGAGAAAACCAAAAACACCAACAGGTTAAAAACTTCATCAGAACTTTTTGGAATCAATTTTCATAAGGACTGAATCTTGAACAAAGAACTTAGTAACAAAAAGTCAAGGCTCATAACTTCAAGTGTTAGTGCTAACGATCAAATACAGAATAAGCATAGGAAGCCAACCACCAACTGGAAATAGGTAATCTTCAGAAAAGTTGGGATTATCAACAAACAGCCCAAACATCCAAACAGCCTGAATTCAGAAATAGAAAACGATGAATTAAAACCCAACATCAATTGAACACTAATGACGCAAACATGAAATGCATCAGGGAAAATTCTGTATCATTTGCTCAAAACTACACCGAAAAACATCATGGAGTACAAGTAAAAATAAGAGTCAAACACAGATGAACAACACAGATATTTAATAGAGATCCAATAGATTAACATAGCCTATTCAAAAAGTTCGTAAACGAAAAAACACTCAATCCCAAAGATAGCTGCTTCAAAAAATTGAACAAAAAAATTTGCTATATTACAAAAAATTCCGATTATCAATTTCTCGCTCTCGAAAACTGTGGTATGAACAAAAATAGAACTCTTTTCGGTCCACTCCAATTTCGTTCACAAAACAAACCACTCCCTAATTTTCTCACGCATGTACTATATCACAAAAATTCTATCATTTGCTCAAAACTAAACCGAATAATATTTTGCACAAGTCAATGCAAAACAGCCTACAAAATGACGTAAAGACAAATTAGGAGCACATGCATTTATTGGAGCTCTAAGAGATCCATAAATGTTAATCAGTAGGTTGATGAGAAGAGCACAATCAACTTAGAGAAAACCAAAAACACCAACAGGCTAAAAACTTCATCAGAACTTTTTGGAATCAATTTTCATAAGGACTGAATCTTGAACAAAGAACTTAGTAACAAAAAGTCAAGGCTCATAACTTCAAGTGTTAGTGCTAACGATCAAATACAGAATAAGCATAGGAAGCCAACCACCAACTGGAAATAGGTAATCTTCAGAAAAGTTGGGATTATCAACAAACAGCCCAAACATCCAAACAGCCTGAATTCAGAAATAGAAAACGATGAATTAAAACCCAACATCAATTGAACACTAATGACGCAAACATGAAATGCATCAGGGAAAATTCTGTATCATTTGCTCAAAACTACACCGAAAAACATCATGGAGTACAAGTAAAAATAAGAGTCAAACACAGATGAACAACACAGATATTTAATAGAGATCCAATAGATTGATATAGCCTATTCAAAAAGTTTGTAAACGAAAAAAACAGTCAATCCCAAAAGTACCTGCTTCAAAAAACTGAACAAAAAAATTGCTATATTACTAAAAAACTTCCGATTATCAATTTCTCGCTCTCGAAACTGCGGTATGAACAAAAATAGAACTCTTTTCGGTCCACTCTCCAATTTCGTTCACAAAACAAACCAGTCTCTAATTTTCTCACGCATGTACTATATCAGAAAAATTCTATCATTTGCTCAAAACTACACCGAATAACATTTTGCACAAGTCTATGCAAACCAGCCTACAAAATGACGTAAAGACAAATGAGGAGCACAGGCATTTATTGGAGCTCTAAGAGATCCATAAATGTTAATCAGTAGGTTGATGAGAAGAGCACAATCAACTAAGAGAAAACCAAAAACACCAACAGGTTAAAAACTTCATCGGAACTTTTTGGAATCAATTATCATAAGGACTGAAGCGCAGCATCACATTTGAACTGTACCAAGACGAAAACATATTGAACAAAGAATCTTGTAACAAAAAAGTCAAGGCATATAACTTCAAGTGTTAGAGCTAACGATTAAATAAATACAGAAAAAGCAGAGGAAGCCAACCACCAACTGGAAATAGGTAATCTTTAGAAAAGTTGAGATTTTTGGCTCAACAAACAGCCCAAACATTCAATCAACCTGAATTTAGAAATAGAAAACGATAAATTAAAAACGCAACATCAATTGAACAACAATGAAGCAAACATGAAATGCATCAGGGAAAATTCTGTATCATTTGCTCAAAACTACACCGAAAAACATCATGGAGTAAGAGTAAAAAAATGAGTCAAACACAGATGAAGAACACAGATATTTAAAAGAGATCCAACAGATTAATATAGCCTATTCAAAAAGTTCGTAAACGAAAAAACAGTCAATCCCAAAAGCACCTGCTCCAAAAAATTGAACTAAGAAATTGCTACATTACTAAAAAACTTCCGATTATCAATTTCTCGCTCTCGAAACTGCGGTATGAACAAAAATAGAACTCTTTTCGGTCCACTCTCCAATTTCGTTCACAAAACAAACCAGTCTCTAATTTTCTCACGCATGTACTATATCAGAAAAATTCTATCATTTGCTCAAAACTACACCGAATAACATTTTGCACAAGTCTATGCAAACCAGCCTACAAAATGACGTAAAGACAAATGAGGAGCACAGGCATTTATTGGAGCTCTAAGAGATCCATAAATGTTAATCAGTAGGTTGATGAGAAGAGCACAATCAACTAAGAGAAAACCAAAAACACCAACAGGTTAAAAACTTCATCGGAACTTTTTGGAATCAATTATCATAAGGACTGAAGCGCAGCATCACATTTGAACTGTACCAAGACGAAAACATATTGAACAAAGAATCTTGTAACAAAAAAGTCAAGGCATATAACTTCAAGTGTTAGAGCTAACGATTAAATAAATACAGAAAAAGCAGAGGAAGCCAACCACCAACTGGAAATAGGTAATCTTTAGAAAAGTTGAGATTTTTGGCTCAACAAACAGCCCAAACATTCAATCAACCTGAATTTAGAAATAGAAAACGATAAATTAAAAACGCAACATCAATTGAACAACAATGAAGCAAACATGAAATGCATCAGGGAAAATTCTGTATCATTTGCTCAAAACTACACCGAAAAACATCATGGAGTAAGAGTAAAAAAATGAGTCAAACACAGATGAAGAACACAGATATTTAATAGAGATCCAATAGATTAAAATAGCCTATTCAAAAAGTTCGTAAACGAAAAAACACTCAATCCCAAAGACAGCTGCTTCAAAAAATTGAACAAAAAAATTTGCTATATTACAAAAAATTCCGATTATCAATTTCTCGCTCTCGAAAACTGTGGTATGAACAAAAATAGAACTCTTTTCGGTCCACTCTCCAATTTCGTTCACAAAACAAACCACTCCCTAATGTTCTCACGCATGTACTATATCACAAAAATTCTATCATTTGCTCAAAACTACACCGAATAACATTTTGCACAAGTCTATGCAAAACAGCCTACAAAATGACGTAAAGACAAATGAGGAGCACAGGCATTTATTGGAGCTCTAAGAGATCCATAAAAGGCAATCAGTAGGTTGATGAGAAGAGCACTATCAACTAAGAGAAAATCAAAAACATCAACAGGTTATAAACTTCATCGGAACTTTTTGGAATCAATTATCATAAAGACTGAAGCGCAGCATCACATTTGAACTGTACCAAGACGAAAACATATTGAACAAAGAATCTTGTAACAAAAAAGTCAAGGCATATAACTTCAAGTGTTAGTGCTAACGATTAAATAAATACAGAAAAAGCAGAGGAAGCCAACCACCAACTGGAAATAGGTAATCTTTAGAAAAGTTGGGATTTTTGGCTCAACAAACAGCCCAAACATTCAATCAACCTGAATTTAGAAATAGAAAACGATAAATTAAAAACGCAACATCAATTGAACAACAATGAAGCAAACATGAAATGCATCAGGGAAAATTCTGTATCATTTGCTCAAAACTACACCGAAAAACATCATGGAGTAAGAGTAAAAAAATGAGTCACACAGATGAAGAACACAGATATTTAATAGAGATCCAATAGATTAAAATAGCCTATTCAAAAAGTTCGTAAACGAAAAAACACTCAATCCCAAAGACAGCTGCTTCAAAAAATTAACAAAGAAATTTGCTATATTACAAAAAATTCCGATTATCAATTTCTCGCTCTCGAAAACTGTGGTATGAACAAAAATAGAACTCTTTTCGGTCCACTCTCCAATTTCGTTCACAAAACAAACCACTCCCTAATTTTCTCACGCATGTACTATATCACAAAAATTCTATCATTTGCTCAAAACTACACCGAATAACATTTTGCACAAGTCTATGCAAAACAGCCTACAAAATGACGTAAAGACAAATGAGGAGCATAGGCATTTATTGGAGCTCTAAGAGATCCATAAATGCTAATCAGTAGGTTGATGAGAAGAGCACAATCAACTAAGAGAAAACCAAAAACACCAACAGGTTAAAAACTTCATCAGCAATTTTTGGAATCAATTTTCATAAGGACTGAAGCGTAGCATCACATCTGAACTGTACCAAGACGGAAAAAAATCTTGAACAAAGAACCTAGTAACAAAAAAGTCAAGGCATATAACTTCAAGTGTTAGTGCTAACGATTAAATAAATACAGAAAAAGCAGAGGAAGCCAACCACCAACTGGAAATAGGTAATCTTTAGAAAAGTTGGGATTTTTGGCTCAACAAACAGCCCAAACATTCAATCAACCTGAATTCAGAAATAGAAAACGATAAATTAAAAACGCAACATTAATTGAACAACAATGAAGCAAACATGAAATGCATCAGGGAAAATTCTGTATCATTTGTTCAAAACTACACCAAAAAACATCATGGAGTACGAGTAAAAAAATGAGTCAAACACAGATGAAGAACACAGATATTTAATAGAGATCCAATAGATTAAAATTGCCTATTCAAAAAGTTCGTAAACGAAAAAACACTCAATCCCAAAGATAGCTGCTTCAAAAAAATGAACAAAAAAATTTGCTATATTACAAAAAATTCCGATTATCAATTTCTCGCTCTCGAAAACTGTGGTATGAAAAAAATAGAACTCTTTTCGGTCCACTCTCCAATTTCGTTCACAAAACAAACCACTCCCTAATTTTCTCACGCATGTACTATATCACAAAAATTCTATCATTTGCTCAAAACTAAACCGAATAATATTTTGCACAAGTCAATGCAAAACAGCCTACAAAATGACGTAAAGACAAATGAGGAGCACAGACATTTATTGGAGCTCTAAGAGATCCATAAAAGGCAATCAGTAGGTTGATGAGAAGAGCACTATCAACTAAGAGAAAATCAAAAACATCAACAGGTTATAAACTTCATCGGAACTTTTTGGAATCAATTATCATAAGGACTGAAGCGCAGCATCACATTTGAACTGTACCAAGACGGAAAAAAATCTTGAACAAAGAACCTAGTAACAAAAAAGTCAAGGCATATAACTTCAAGTGTTAGTGCTAACGATTAAATAAATACAGAAAAAGCAGAGGAAGCCAACCACCAACTGGAAATAGGTAATCTTTAGAAAAGTTGGGATTTTTGGCTCAACAAACAGCCCAAACATTCAATCAACCTGAATTCAGAAATAGAAAACGATAAATTAAAAACGCAACATTAATTGAACAACAATGAAGCAAACATGAAATGCATCAGGGAAAATTCTGTATCATTTGTTCAAAACTACACCAAAAAACATCATGGAGTACGAGTAAAAAAATGAGTCAAACACAGATGAAGAACACAGATATTTAATAGAGATCCAATAGATTAAAATTGCCTATTCAAAAAGTTCGTAAACGAAAAAACACTCAATCCCAAAGATAGCTGCTTCAAAAAAATGAACAAAAAAATTTGCTATATTACAAAAAATTCCGATTATCAATTTCTCGCTCTCGAAAACTGTGGTATGAAAAAAATAGAACTCTTTTCGGTCCACTCTCCAATTTCGTTCACAAAACAAACCACTCCCTAATTTTCTCACGCATGTACTATATCACAAAAATTCTATCATTTGCTCAAAACTAAACCGAATAATATTTTGCACAAGTCAATGCAAAACAGCCTACAAAATGACGTAAAGACAAATGAGGAGCACAGACATTTATTGGAGCTCTAAGAGATCCATAAAAGGCAATCAGTAGGTTGATGAGAAGAGCACTATCAACTAAGAGAAAATCAAAAACATCAACAGGTTATAAACTTCATCGGAACTTTTTGGAATCAATTATCATAAGGACTGAAGCGCAGCATCACATTTGAACTGTACCAAGACGAAAACATATTGAACAAAGAATCTTGTAACAAAAAAGTCAAGGCATATAACTTCAAGTGTTAGTGCTAACGATTAAATAAATACAGAAAAAGCAGAGGAAGCCAACCACCAACTGGAAATAGGTAATCTTTAGAAAAGTTGGGATTTTTGGCTCAACAAACAGCCCAAACATTCAATCAACCTGAATTCAGAAATAGAAAACGATAAATTAAAAACGCAACATCAATTGAACACCAATGAAGCAAACATGAAATGCATCAGGGAAAATTCTATCATTTGCTCAAAACTACACCGAAAAACATCATGGAGTACAAGTAAAAATAAGAGTCAAACACAGATGAACAACACAGATATTTAATAGAGATCCAATAGATTAAAATAGCCTATTCAAAAAGTTCGTAAACGAAAAAACACTCAATCCCAAAGACAGCTGCTTCAAAAAATTAACAAAAAAATTTGCTATATTACAAAAAATTCCGATTATCAATTTCTCGCTCTCGAAAACTGTGGTATGAACAAAAATAGAACTCTTTTCGGTCCACTCTCCAATTTCGTTCACAAAACAAACCACTCCCTAATTTTCTCACGCATGTACTATATCACAAAAATTCTATCATTTGCTCAAAACTACACCGAATAACATTTTGCACAAGTCTATGCAAAACAGCCTACAAAATGACGTAAAGACAAATGAGGAGCATAGGCATTTATTGGAGCTCTAAGAGATCCATAAATGCTAATCAGTAGGTTGATGAGAAGAGCACAATCAACTAAGAGAAAACCAAAAACACCAACAGGTTAAAAACTTCATCAGCAATTTTTGGAATCAATTTTCATAAGGACTGAAGCGTAGCATCACATCTGAACTGTACCAAGACGGAAAAAAATCTTGAACAAAGAACCTAGTAACAAAAAAGTCAAGGCAAATAACTTCAAGTGTTAGTGCTAACGATTAAATAAATACAGAAAAAGCAGAGGAAGCCAACCACCAACTGGAAATAGGTAATCTTTAGAAAAGTTGGGATTTTTGGCTCAACAAACAGCCCAAACATTCAATCAACCTGAATTCAGAAATAGAAAACGATAAATTAAAAACGCAACATTAATTGGACAACAATGAAGCAAACATGAAATGCATCAGGGAAAATTCTGTATCATTTGTTCAAAACTACACCAAAAAACATCATGGAGTACGAGTAAAAAAATGAGTCAAACACAGATGAAGAACACAGATATTTAATAGAGATCCAATAGATTAAAATTGCCTATTCAAAAAGTTCGTAAACGAAAAAACACTCAATCCCAAAGATAGCTGCTTCAAAAAAATGAACAAAAAAATTTGCTATATTACAAAAAATTCCGATTATCAATTTCTCGCTCTCGAAAACTGTGGTATGAAAAAAATAGAACTCTTTTCGGTCCACTCTCCAATTTCGTTCACAAAACAAACCACTCCCTAATTTTCTCACGCATGTACTATATCACAAAAATTCTATCATTTGCTCAAAACTAAACCGAATAATATTTTGCACAAGTCAATGCAAAACAGCCTACAAAATGACGTAAAGACAAATGAGGAGCACAGACATTTATTGGAGCTCTAAGAGATCCATAAAAGGCAATCAGTAGGTTGATGAGAAGAGCACTATCAACTAAGAGAAAATCAAAAACATCAACAGGTTATAAACTTCATCGGAACTTTTTGGAATCAATTATCATAAGGACTGAAGCGCAGCATCACATTTGAACTGTACCAAGACGAAAACATATTGAACAAAGAATCTTGTAACAAAAAAGTCAAGGCATATAACTTCAAGTGTTAGTGCTAACGATTAAATAAATACAGAAAAAGCAGAGGAAGCCAACCACCAACTGGAAATAGGTAATCTTTAGAAAAGTTGGGATTTTTGGCTCAACAAACAGCCCAAACATTCAATCAACCTGAATTCAGAAATAGAAAACGATAAATTAAAAACGCAACATCAATTGAACACCAATGAAGCAAACATGAAATGCATCAGGGAAAATTCTATCATTTGCTCAAAACTACACCGAAAAACATCATGGAGTACAAGTAAAACAATGAGTCAAACACAGATGAAGAACACAGATATTTAAAAGAGATCCAACAGATTAATATAGCCTATTCAAAAAGTTCGTAAACGAAATAACAGTCAATCCCAAAAGCACCTGCTCCAAAAAATTGAACTAAGAAATTGCTATATTACTAAAAAAATTTCCGATTATCAATTTCTCGCTCTCGAAAACTGCGTTATGAGCAAAAATAGAACTCTTTTCGGTCCACTCTCCAATTTTGTTCACAAAACAAACCACTCCCTAATTTTCTCACGCATGTACTATATCAGAAAAATTCTATCATTTGCTCAAAACTACACCAAAGAACATTTTGCACAAGTCAATGCAAAACAGCCTACAAAATGACGTAAAGACAAATGAGGAGCACAGACATTTATTGGAGCTCTAAGAGATCCATAAAAGGTAATGAGTAGGTTGATGAGAAGAGCACAATCAACTAGGAGAAGACCAAAAACATCAACAGGTTAATTACTTCATAAGAACTTTTTGGAATCAATTATCATGACTGAAGCGTAGCATCACATCTGAAATTTACCATGACGAAAAAAAAATCTTGAACAAAGAACCTAGTAATAAAAAAGTCAAGGCATATAACTTCAAGTGTTAGCGCTAACGATCAAATACAGAATAAGCATAGGTAGCCAACCACCAACTGGAAATAGGTTATCTTTAGAAAAGTTGGGATTTTTGGCTCAACAAACAGCCCAAACATTCAATCAACCTGAATTCAGAAATAGAAAACGATAAATTAAAAACGCAACATCAATTGAACACTAATGACGCAAACATGAAATGCATCAGGGAAAATTCTATCATTTGCTCAAAACTACACCGAAAAACATCATGGAGTACAAGTAAAAAAAAGAGTCAAACACAGATGAAGCACACATAAATTTAATAGAGATCCAACAGATTAATATAGCCTATTCAAAAAGTTCGTAAACGAAAAAACAATCAATCCCAAAAGTACCTGCTCCAAAAAATTAAAGAAATTGCTATATTACTAAAAAAAATTTCCGATTATCAATTTCTCGCTCTCGAAAACTGCGTTATGAGCAAAAATAGAACTCTTTTCGGTCCACTCTCCAATTTCGTTCACAAAACAAACCACTCCCTAATTTTCTCACGCATGTACTATATCAGAAAAATTCTATCATTTGCTCAAAACTACACCAAAGAACATTTTGCACAAGTCAATGCAAAACAGCCTACAAAATGACGTAAAGACAAATGAGGAGCACAGACATTTATTGGAGCTCTAAGAGATCCATAAAAGGTAATGAGTAGGTTGATGAGAAGAGCACAATCAACTAAGAGAAGACCAAAAACATCAACAGGTTAATTACTTCATAAGAACTTTTTGGAATCAATTATCATGACTGAAGCGTAGCATCACATCTGAAATTTACCATGACGAAAAAAAAATCTTGAACAAAGAACCTAGTAATAAAAAAGTCAAGGCATATAACTTCAAGTGTTAGCGCTAACGATCAAATACAGAATAAGCATAGGTAGCCAACCACCAACTGGAAATAGGTTGTCTTTAGAAAAGTTGGGATTTTTGGCTCAACAAACAGCCCAAACATTCAATCAACCTGAATTCAGAAATAGAAAACGATAAATTAAAAACGCAACATCAATTGAACACTAATGACGCAAACATGAAATGCATCAGGGAAAATTCTATCATTTGCTAAAAACTACACCGAAAAACATCATGGAGTACAAGTAAAACAATGAGTCAAACACAGATGAAGAACACAGATATTTAAAAGAGATCCAACAGATTAATATAGCCTATTCAAAAAGTTCGTAAACGAAAAAACAGTCAATCCCAAAAGCACCTGCTCCAAAAAATTGAACTAAGAAATTGCTATATTACTAAAAAAATTTCCGATTATCAATTTCTCGCTCTCGAAAACTGCGTTATGAGCAAAAATAGAACTCTTTTCGGTCCACTCTCCAATTTTGTTCACAAAACAAACCACTCCCTAATTTTCTCACGCATGTACTATATCAGAAAAATTCTATCATTTGCTCAAAACTACACCAAAGAACATTTTGCACAAGTCAATGCAAAACAGCCTACAAAATGACGTAAAGACAAATGAGGAGCACAGACATTTATTGGAGCTCTAAGAGATCCATAAAAGGTAATGAGTAGGTTGATGAGAAGAGCACAATCAACTAAGAGAAGACCAAAAACATCAACAGGTTAATTACTTCATAAGAACTTTTTGGAATCAATTATCATGACTGAAGCGTAGCATCACATCTGAAATTTACCATGACGAAAAAAAAATCTTGAACAAAGAACCTAGTAATAAAAAAGTCAAGGCATATAACTTCAAGTGTTAGCGCTAACGATCAAATACAGAATAAGCATAGGTAGCCAACCACCAACTGGAAATAGGTTATCTTTAGAAAAGTTGGGATTTTTGGCTCAACAAACAGCCCAAACATTCAATCAACCTGAATTCAGAAATAGAAAACGATAAATTAAAAACGCAACATCAATTGAACACTAATGACGCAAACATGAAATGCATCAGGGAAAATTCTATCATTTGCTCAAAACTACACCGAAAAACATCATGGAGTACAAGTAAAAAAAAGAGTCAAACACAGATGAAGTACACATATATTTAATAGAGATCCAACAGATTAATATAGCCTATTCAAAAAGTTCGTAAACGAAAAAACAATCAATCCCAAAAGTACCTGCTCCAAAAAATTAAAGAAATTGCTATATTACTAAAAAAAATTTCCGATTATCAATTTCTCGCTCTCGAAAACTGCGTTATGAGCAAAAATAGAACTCTTTTCGGTCCCCTCTCCAATTTCGTTCACAAAACAAACCACTCCCTAATTTTCTCACGCATGTACTATATCAGAAAAATTCTATCATTTGCTCAAAACTACACCGAATAACATTTTGCACAAGTCTATGCAAAACAGCCTACAAAATGACGTAAAGACAAATGAGGAGCACAGACATTTATTGGAGCTCTAAGAGATCCATAAAAGGTAATGAGTAGGTTGATGAGAAGAGCACAATCAACTAAGAGAAGACCAAAAACATCAACAGGTTAATTACTTCATAAGAACTTTTTGGAATCAATTATCATGACTGAAGCGTAGCATCACATCTGAAATTTACCATGACGAAAAAAAATCTTGAACAAAGAACCTAGTAATAAAAAAGTCAAGGCATATAACTTCAAGTGTTAGTGCTAAAGATCAAATACAGAATAAGCATAGGAAGCCAACCAAACCACCAACTGGAAATAGGTAATCTTCAGAAAAGTTGGGATTTTTGGCTCAACAAACAGCCCAAACATTCAAAGAGCCTGAATTCAGAAATGGAAAACGATAAATTCAAAACGCAACATCAATTGAACACTAATGACGCAAACATGAAACGCATCAGGGAAAATTCTATCAATTGCTCAAAACTACACCGAAAAACATCATGGAGTACAAGTAAAAATAAGAGTCAAACACAGATGAACAACACAGATATTTAATAGAGATCCAATAGATTGATATAGCCTATTCAAAAAGTTTGTAAACGAAAAAAACAGTCAATCCCAAAAGTACCTGCTTCAAAAAACTGAACAAAAAAATTGCTATATTACTAAAAAACTTCCGATTATCAATTTCTCGCTCTCAAAAACTGCGGTATGAGCAAA
Organism: Convolutriloba macropyga; assembly: GCF_964194025.1. NCBI lineage: Eukaryota > Metazoa > Xenacoelomorpha > Acoela > Convolutidae > Convolutriloba > Convolutriloba macropyga. The sequence continues at coordinate 35,156,946 of NC_134480.1, read as the reverse complement.
AATAGAACTCTTTTTGGTCCACTCTCCAATTTTGTTCACAAAACAAACCACTCCCTAATTTTCTCACGCATGTACTATATCAGAAAAATTCTATCATTTGCTCAAAACACCGAATAACATTTTGCACAAGTCCATGCAAAACAGCCTACAAAATGACGTAAAGACAAATGAGGAGCACAGGCATTTATTGGAGCTCTAAGAGATCCATAAATGGTAATCAGTAGGTTGATGATAAGAGTACAATCAACTAAGAGAAAACCAAAAACACCAACAGGTTAAAAACTTCATCAGAACTTTTTGGAATCAATTATCATAAGGACTGAAGCGTAGGATCACATCTGAACTGTACCAAGACGGAAAAATCTTGAACAAAGAACATGGTAACAAAAGGTCAAGGCACATAACTTCAAGTGTTAGTGCTAATCATCAAATACAGAATAAGCATAGGAAGCCATCCACCAACTGGAAAAAAGTAATCTTCAGAAAAGTTAGGATTTTTGGCTCAACAAACAGCCCAAACAGCCTGAATTCAGAAATAGGAAACGATAAAATAAAACCCAACATCAATTGAACACTAATGACGCAAACATGAAATGCATCAGGGAAAATTCTGTATCATTTGCTCAAAACTACACCGAAAAACATCATGGAGTACGAGTAAAAAAATGAGTCAAACACAGATGAAGAACACAGATATTTAATAGAGATCCAATAGATTAATATAGCCTATTCAAAAAGTTCGTAAACGAAAAAACACTCAATCCCAAAGTTACCTGCTTCAAAAAATTGAAAAAAATTGCTATATTACTACAAAAATTTCCGATTATCAATTTCTCGCTCTCGAAAACTGCGTTATGAGCAAAAATAGAACTCTTTTCGGTCCACTCTCCAATTTCGTTCACAAAACAAACCACTCCCTAATTTTCTCACGCATGTACTATATCAGAAAAATTCTATCATTTGCTCAAAACTACACCGAATAACATTTTGCACAAGTCTATGCAAAACAGCCTACAAAATGACGTAAAGACAAATGAGGAGCACAGACATTTATTGGAGCTCTAAGAGATCCATAAAAGGTAATGAGTAGGTTGATGAGAAGAGCACAATCAACTAAGAGAAGACCAAAAACATCAACAGGTTAATTACTTCATAAGAACTTTTTGGAATCAATTATCATGACTGAAGCGTAGCATCACATCTGAAATTTACCATGACGAAAAAAAATCTTGAACAAAGAACCTAGTAATAAAAAAGTCAAGGCATATAACTTCAAGTGTTAGTGCTAACGATCAAATACAGAATAAGCATAGGAAGCCAACCAAACCACCAACTGGAAATAGGTAATCTTCAGAAAAGTTGGGATTTTTGGCTCAACAAACAGCCCAAACATTCAAAGAGCCTGAATTCAGAAATGGAAAACGATAAATTAAAAACGCAACATCAATTGAACACTAATGACGCAAACATGAAATACATCAGGGAAAATTCTATCATTTGCTCAAAACTACACCGAAAAACATCATGGAGTACAAGTAAAAATAAGAGTCAAACACAGATGAACAACACAGATATTTAATAGAGATCCAATAGATTGATATAGCCTATTCAAAAAGTTTGTAAACGAAAAAAACAGTCAATCCCAAAAGTACCTGCTTCAAAAAACTGAACAAAAAAATTGCTATATTACTAAAAAACTTCCGATTATCAATTTCTCGCTCTCAAAAACTGCGGTATGAGCAAAAATAGAACTCTTTTTGGTCCACTCTCCAATTTTGTTCACAAAACAAACCACTCCCTAATTTTCTCACGCATGTACTATATCAGAAAAATTCTATCATTTGCTCAAAACACCGAATAACATTTTGCACAAGTCTATGCAAAACAGCCTACAAAATGACGTAAAGACAAATGAGGAGCACAGGCATTTATTGGAGCTCTAAGAGATCCATAAATGGTAATCAGTAGGTTGATGATAAGAGTACAATCAACTAAGAGAAAACCAAAAACACCAACAGGTTAAAAACTTCATCAGAACTTTTTGGAATCAATTATCATAAGGACTGAAGCGTAGCATCACATCTGAACTGTACCAAGACGGAAAAATCTTGAACAAAGAACATGGTAACAAAAGGTCAAGGCACATAACTTCAAGTGTTAGTGCTAATCATCAAATACAGAATAAGCATAGGAAGCCATCCACCAACTGGAAAAAAGTAATCTTCAGAAAAGTTAGGATTTTTGGCTCAACAAACAGCTCAAACAGCCTGAATTCAGAAATAGGAAACGATAAAATAAAACCCAACATCAATTGAACACTAATGACGCAAACATGAAATGCATCAGGGAAAATTCTGTATCATTTGCTCAAAACTACACCGAAAAACATCATGGAGTACGAGTAAAAAAATGAGTCAAACACAGATGAAGAACACAGATATTTAATAGAGATCCAATAGATTAATATAGCCTATTCAAAAAGTTCGTAAACGAAAAAACACTCAATCCCAAAGTTACCAGCTTCAAAAAATTGAACAAAAAAAATTGCTATATTACTACAAAAAATTCCGATTATCAATTTCTCGCTCTCGAAAACTGCGGTATGAACAAAAATAGAACTCTTTCCGGTCCACTCTCCAATTTCGTTCACAAAACAAACCACTCCCTAATTTTCTCACGCATGTACTATATCACAAAAATTCTATCATTTGCTCAAAACTAAACCGAATAATATTTTGCACAAATCAATGCAAAACAGCCTACAAAATGACGTAAAGACAAATGAGGAGCACAGACATTTATTGGAGCTCTAAGAGATCCATAAATGGCAATCAGTAGGTTGATGAGAAGAGCACTATCAACTAAGAGAAAATCAAAAACATCAACAGGTTATAAACTTCATCGGAACTTTTTGGAATCAATTATCATAAGGACTGAAGCGTAGCATCACATCTGAACTGTACCAAGACGGAAAAAAAATCTTGAACAAAGAACCTGGTAACAAAAAGTCAAGGCACATAACTTCAAGTGTTAGTGCTAACCATCAAATACAGAATAAGCATAGGAAGCCAACCACCAACTGGAAATAGGTAATCTTCAGAAAAGTTGGGATTTTTGGCTCAACAAACAGCCCAAACATCCAAACAGCCTGAAAACAGAAATAGAAAACGATAAATTAAAACCCAACATCAATTGAACACTAATGACGCAAACATGAAAGGCATCAGGGAAAACTCTATCATTTGCTCAAAACTACACCGAAAAACATCATGGAGTACGAGTAAAAAAATGAGTCAAACACCCATGAAGAACACAGATATTTAATAGAGATCCAATAGATTAATATAGCCTATTCAAAAAGTTCGTAAACGAAAAAACACTCAATCCCAAAGGTACCTGCTTCAAAAAATTGAACAAAAAAAATTGCTATATTACTACAAAAAATTCCGATTATCAATTTCTCGCTCTCGAAAACTGCGGTATGAAAAAAAAAACTCTTTTCGGTCCACTCTCCAATTTCGTTCACAAAACAAACCACTCCCTAATTTTCTCACGCATGTACTATATCAGAAAAATTCTATCATTTGCTCAAAACTACACCGAATAACATTTTGCACAAGTCTATGCAAAACAGCCTACAAAATGACGTAAAGACAAATGAGGAGCACAGGCATTTATTGGAGCTCTAAGAGATCCATAAATGGTAATCAGTAGGTTGATGATAAGAGCACAATCAACTAAGAGAAAACCAAAAACACCAACAGGTTAAAACCTTCATCAGAACTTTTTGGAATCAATTATCATAAGGACTGAAGCGTAGCATCACATCTGAACTGTACCAAGACGGAAAAATCTTGAACAAAGAACATGGTAACAAAAAGTCAAGGCACATAACTTCAAGTGTTAGTGCTAATAATCAAATACAGAATAAGCATAGGAAGCCAACCACCAACTGGAAATAAGTAATCTTCAGAAAAGTTGGGATTTTTGGCTCAACAAACAGCCCAAACATCCAAACAGCCTGAATTCAGAAATAGAAAACGATAAAATAAAACCCAACATCAATTGAACACTAATGACGCAAACATGAAATGCATCAGGGAAAATTCTGTATCATTTGCTCAAAACTACACCGAAAAACATCATGGAGTACGAGTAAAAAAATGAGTCAAACACAGATGAAGAACACAGATATTTAATAGAGATCCAATAGATTAATATAGCCTATTCAAAAAGTTCGTAAACGAAAAAACACTCAATCCCAAAGGTACCTGCTTCAAAAAATTGAACAAAAAAAAAATTGCTATATTACTACAAAAAATTCCGATTATCAATTTCTCGCTCTCGAAAACTGCGGTATGAACAAAAATAGAACTCTTTCCGGTCCACTCTCCAATTTCGTTCACAAAACAAACCACTCCCTAATTTTCTCACGCATGTACTATATCACAAAAATTCTATCATTTGCTCAAAACTAAACCGAATAATATTTTGCACAAATCAATGCAAAACAGCCTACAAAATGACGTAAAGACAAATGAGGAGCACAGACATTTATTGGAGCTCTAAGAGATCCATAAATGGCAATCAGTAGGTTGATGAGAAGAGCACTATCAACTAAGAGAAAATCAAAAACATCAACAGGTTATAAACTTCATCGGAACTTTTTGGAATCAATTATCATAAGGACTGAAGCGTAGCATCACATCTGAACTGTACCAAGACGGAAAAAAATCTTGAACAAAGAACCTGGTAACAAAAAGTCAAGGCACATAACTTTAAGTGTTAGTGCTAACCATCAAATACAGAATAAGCATAGGAAGCGAACCACCAACTGGAAATAGGTAATCTTCAGAAAAGTTGGGATTTTTGGCTCAACAAACAGCCCAAACATCCAAACAGCCTGAAAACAGAAATAGAAAACGATTAATTAAAACCCAACATCAATTGAACACTAATGACGCAAACATGAAAGGCATCAGGGAAAATTCTGTATCATTTGCTCAAAACTACACCGAAAAACATCATGGAGTACGAGTAAAAAAATGAGTCAAACACAGATGAAGAACACAGATATTTAATAGAGATCCAATAGATTAATATAGCCTATTCAAAAAGTTCGTAAACGAAAAAACACTCAATCCCAAAGGTACCTGCTTCAAAAAATTGAACAAAAAAAATTGCTATATTACTACAAAAAATTCCGATTATCAATTTCTCGCTCTCGAAAACTGCGGTATGAAAAAATAGAACTCTTTTCGGTCCACTCTCCAATTTCGTTCACAAAACAAACCACTCCCTAATTTTCTCACGCATGTACTATATCAGAAAAATTCTATCATTTGCTCAAAACTACACCGAATAACATTTTGCACAAGTCTATGCAAAACAGCCTACAAAATGACGTAAAGACAAATGAGGAGCACAGGCATTTATTGGAGCTCTAAGAGATCCATAAATGGTAATCAGTAGGTTGATGATAAGAGCACAATTAACTAAGAGAAAACCAAAAACACCAACAGGTTAAAAACTTCATCAGAACTATTTGGAATCAATTATCATAAGGACTGAAGCGTAGCATTACATTTGAACTGTACCAAGACGAAAAAATATTGAACAAAGAATCTTTTAACAAAAAAGTCATGGCATATAACTTCAAGTGTTAGTGCTAACGACTAAATAAATACAGAAAAAGCATAGGAAGCCAACCACCAACTGGAAATAGGTAATCTTCAGAAAAGTTGGGATTTTTGGCTCAACAAACAGCCGAAACATCCAAACAGCCTGAATTCAGAAATAGAAAACGACAAACTAAAACCCAAATTTCGGTCCACTCTCCAATTTTGTTCACAAAACAAACCACTCCCTAATTTTCTCACGAGTTTCAATTCCTGCTCCAGATTCACCCAAAAGAAACTGAAAGTCTTCCCAATACTTCTCTTCGAGTCATAAAAACACAGCGCACCAATACAATTCAAATCCTTTCAATTGTAAAAAAAATCAGTAGCGCTATAATATCAGTGAGATGAGAGCGACTAAGATCAAAACTAAACGGTTGATAATAATCAGCAAACGGCAAGAAGTCATTTTGGAGGCAAGTCACGCAATTGACCTAAAAGCAAAAATGACGTCAGGCACACAAATTTTAACTGCAAAGCAGTAGAAGTCACTGAAGTCAAAGAAAAAGTCAATACTAAGAAGTCAGGTCGTAGGAATCATCGATGGAGACAACGAATTAAAAAAAAAACAGCAGGACGACTCCTGAAATACAATTCAAAGACTTGAAAAACATAGAAGTACTCCACTTGAACAGCAGATCAATTGAACAAGGCCAGCCAAAGCAAACAAAATCATCTCAAAAAATTGAGAAACTAACAATAAAACGTACTAAAAAAATACTCATTGCTAAAAATCTTTAAGCTTTTACCACTGAGGTAAAATTTGATCCCTTTAAATATACCTTTTTTAAAAATATGCTCACAGCCACTTTTTGTTTCTGAAATCGGTCCAGTATTATATCTGATAGACCTGAAAAAAATTCGTTGATCCTTGAAGATTGATTAACTCAAAAATGACCAATTTTTTTAAAAAAATGAAATCAATTGCAAATTTTAATGAAATGTTGCTGAGAAAGCGTGATATTAATATCTTTAGAATCATTTATGTGTGTCTAGAGGCTATTCAGTAACCCAATTCCACGCCTTAAAAAATGCATTGGCTCAAAGATCGAGAGGCAAAATTTTTTAGAAATTTCAAATTTCGGAGAAATTTGATTATTAAAATGTTGAAAATTATTCAATTGAACCCTATTAACTACTTAATAACATACTATTAAACCCTGGCTGAAGTTACCTGGCAACTTAGGCAAGAAAAACTAAATAAAAGACATTTGAAAATAAAAGACATTTAAAATTTGAAAATATTGTAAATTTTAGCAAGAAAGTTCTAAAATTCGAAAGGTTAAAAACAAATCCACTAGAACGAACAACCATGCAGTAACTTTTTTATCAGACCGTTGAATAGGTTTTATGGCACTTGGGAATGGACAAATATCAAAAATTGACAAAAACTTTAGGAAACCTTAAAAAAATTGAATTGAAATTCGTTTATCTGATGCATCAAAATTGTTCTATGAAAGGCAAAAAAGAAACACCAAAAGGGACTCTACTGCAGGCTTATGCCTAACAAGGTAGAGCCCAGGTGACCTCATGAGGAGAAAACAAAGACCCGGGGGTGGGGAACTTGAAGAAATGGACATTTAGAAGAAAAGTTTATGATTTACTATATTATTGCGAAGATAGATTTTTCCAGACTTATGAAAAAACCTTTGAAAGCTTGAAGTACTCTTCTTTCACAAATCTGAGGGTATCTGGTTATTTTCCTACAAGAAGTTGTATGCAATAACCATTCAAAATCTAATGAATTTTTTCCAGCTCTTGATTGTCTTGCTTTGGAAAGCTATGCATTTTTTGACACTGATCGTGTGTGAGGCCTCTTATTGAGTTCAGAAAAATGCAGTGTTTGGACTGCCGTTTGATTTCGTATTTAGAGGAAAAGTTCTTGAAAAAGGTCAATAAACTTAAACTCAAGACTGTAGCATGTTGCGACTCGTTCAAAATTTCATGCACTGACTCCCAAGGGCGTTTAAAATAAATTGATCTGATGATTCGTTACTGAGCTTTTAAAATTCTGTTAAACAATACTCGGAAGTGTTCCATAAATTAAAAGTCCGTACCTAAATCAAGATTTTATGTATGCATCACAGAATCTGACCATTTGCTTTTTAGAGAAAAAATGCCGAGCTTGACAAGCCACTCCGCAAAATTGATTGTTTTTTTTTACTACAGTTTGTATGTGAGGTATAAAATTGAGTTTAAAATCAATATAAACACTCAAGTGTTTTTGATTAGAAACCAGTTTCTCAGAGCAACCGTGATTTTTTTTAACAAGCTGCGTTTTGACATTTAGATCTGTTCAAAGTCAAATAATTTTTTTCTAACCACTTATGGAGAAATTTCTGGTCTTGATTCATACTAATGCATGATTTGAAGCTGTTTTTGAAAACTGTAGTGTCATCTGCAAAAACTATGCAATGGCCAGATTTAATGGAGTCATTCATATCAATAATGAAATGCAAAAAAATAGGGCCGTAAACAGAACCTTGAGGAACCCCGCATGAGATTTCAAGTGTTTTGGATTCCCAGCTACCACCTACCACATATTGTAAACGATTAAAAAGGTTATACATTTTTCTGGGAACCCATAGCACAACAATTTTCAAAAGAATTTCATGATTAACTGTATCAAACGCTTTTTTAGGAGTATGAAACATGCAGAGCCGTATTTGCCCTTGTCAATAGTTTCTCTCATAAATTCAGTGAAAACTTTTAAGGCATGCACGCACGATCGATTCCGGGGGAAACCAAATTGTCTTGAGTTCAGTAAATTGTTTTGGTCGATGAAGTTCATCATTCTGCGATGTAATAGTTTTTCAAGCAATTTATTGAGAGCTGGTAGCAAACTAATAGTTCGAAAATCTGATGGTTCATCAGATAAACCAGTTTTAGGTAGAGGTTTAATCCTAGCAATTTTAGCTTGACGGAAAATATCGTTCTTTGATACAATTGTTAAAGATCTCCGATAGTGGCTGACTAATAACCGTAGCCGATATTTTAAGTGCAAACATACTCAAACGATCATGCCTTATTGATTTTTTGTATTTACCTTCTCCCAAAACTTTTTCCAATTCTTTTGGAGTAATTGGATCAACAAAAAAGTATTGTTGTTGAAAAAAGTTTCTGGTGTCTTTGAAGGTGTTCCAAATTCTGGCGCCAAATTTTTCCCTTCGTTTACGAAAAACTCATTTAATTTCTATATGAGACGATAAATGTTTAATGTTGATGCTACAAAATTCTTTAAAAGATTGGAACAGAGATTTTGAATATTTACCATTTATGAATTTGCTGTCAAATTTTTTTTTCGAATCTCGGATTAAATTTATGACATTGGTGCTAGCATCTTTAAAATTTTTTTAAGTTTATATCACGTGGCTCACGGATACGCACTATTCTAAGTTTATCTCGCTTAGCTAATGCTTTTTTAATTGTTGATTACAACCAAGCCGGTTTTTAGCTTCCGTTGATACCTGGTTCAAGGGAGCAAATTTGTCAAACTCAGTTTGAAACGCAACTTGTGATTTTGCTACAACATGATGTTGCAACAATTTTCTGTTGTACGACTGCATTTCCACTCTCGAACACTTCGTCAGCATCTTTCTCATCAATCAAGGTATGTGGTCGTACCCACTTTTTGTTTTTATTAATACTTGCGGTTGACTGTTTTTGGAGGTGGTGCGCATTCCCAAGCCCCTGGTGTAGTTAAGCAGATCACCGTCTTGCTTGGTCAGTCGTTCGTATATAAATACGGGTTTTTTGTTAATCGTTTTCAAATATTCTCTAAGCCATTTTTTCGTCCCCATACCCGATCTTTTTTTCCAAAAGTGCACAAATTTTACAATTACTGCGGGTGGGTAATTCAAATTTTCCCAGACAATGGCACGCCACCTTATCCGATAAACTGGCCTCAGTTTGCAGAGTAGTCTTGAAGAAGTTGATAACATCCGAGAACACATCTTTGTTTGTAAAGAGAGGAAGATTCTGTATGATCACACAGTCCTTTGATGAGTACCGCTCCGCTTCGTTCACTTTCTTCTTGAGGTAAAGAACTTCTTCCTGTAAGGCTACTATCTTTTCGTCCTTCTCCTTCAAATCAGTGATAATCAATTTTAATAAATCTGCCAAACCATCGTTAATATGTGATGTGTCTCAAGTTGTTGTTGCATTGTGTTTTCTTTAGCGGTCATTCTATTGAAAGCAGGTTTTATGCAGCGCAGTAAGCCGACTGTTCTTTAGCTGTTCATTTAGTTCTCTGACAATGAAATTGCAGATTTTATCAAAATACTAAAAATCGAGACATTAAATTTTAAAACCAATCCATCGCTACTGGAAACTGTGCAATGCCCTATTATCAAAACTTAAAGGAGATATCCTGGCACCTGAAGCTGGAAAAACTCAAAAAGCGACAAAAGGTTTCAAAAAACTTTAAAAATTTCAAAAATTAGTATCAATTTGCGTATTTGTGTTTGTAGTACCAAAACATGTAGCTCATAAAATGGTCATAACAAATACTTTTGTCTCGCAAAAGGCCTTCATCAACTTTTAATAACTTCAAACTCCGAAAATGACCTCTTTTAACCTTAAATTAAGGCCATCCCAGCAACTGCACCACTCTAAGCACTTGAAGGAATACTAAAGCCCACTTTGTGCCTCTAATGAAACTTAATTGCCGCAGGGCTTTACCTGTTTATCCCGTTTTGAAAGATCAAAGTCATTAAAAATGTTTGAACACATCTTAAAAAAAAGACAGCCCCTCAGTACAATTCAAATTCTTTGAATTGTAATAAACCACGATGTCCCCAATAATAGCCACTATCGCTTCGCGGCTATTAATAAAATGGATAACTCGATCAAACTGAATTCAATCATGAGTTATAAAGACTGGGGCACAACATAATAATATTGAGATAAAATCCGAAAGAATATGGAAGCCCAGACGCCATTGAAGATTAAATCAGCTAACATTTCCAGATTAAAACACTTACTTCGGCGCAGATTTCGTCTTCCATTCTGGAAGCAGACTGGCACAATTTCTCATAAAACTTCCTCCAGGCTAGCTTGTGCTGTTTCAGGGAATTTATATCCCGATTCTGCTTTCGGGCTCTTTCGATTTGTCTGCAAAATGAGAGAACAATTTGATTACAATTTTTTTAACAATTCAATTTATCTGATAAAGTTTTAATTAAGGCCTTTAATTCAGACGTAGAGTACTTGTTTTCAGAAACAGGTCGAAACAATTCTATTTTTTCGATAAGTGATTAGAGTACGGGGAGAACCCAAACGACGTACAGGGCGAACTTTTTATTGTAAGCATACTTGTGGAGGGGAGAATATAACACCGCAGGGGGACCTCATAGAAGATGAGTTCCCTTCTCAACAAATTTTGACTCATTTGATTGATCTCTCCTTTAGTTAAACGTCAGCAGTTCAATCAGCTGCTTAAAAATCCTAATGAGCAATTGAATTACTCAAACATCAGGCGAGGCAGTAGAAGACAGGCAAAGTCCGAAATTTACACAAAAGAATTTTCACAAACAATTCCCCACCCCAAATTTAACATAACGCGCGCCTTACCTGTGCGGCAGTTTAGATTTTCTAATACGAAATCATACATACCAAACTTAGCTTGACAAACAATGTGCCAAACAATTTTCGTGCGAAGAGTTTTGCTGACTAAATCTTTTAACTTTTTCATTAATGTCACGCAGAAGCGCACAAAATGGTTTTCTTAGTTGAGCGGTTTCCTACTGGCAGTGAGACCTTTTTGTTACTTCGTTCGCAAATCAAGTTAAAAACATAACCGACAAAGGTTTGGCAAATTGCTCTCAAACGACTGCGAGCTTGTCGTAAGTAAGTGTGTGTGTGTGGGGGGGGGGGGGGGTCAAGCGCATTCAGACTAGAAAGGCGTACGATTTTAGAATTCAACCACAATAGTTTCGCACTCCAGACTGAACCCACTTAAAATCTGATGTTTCAGCCCACCGGCATTTTGCGACGTTCACCATCCTAGAAAATCTTAAATGGTCGAGACTGAGATAAGTATAAACATAGCCGACTAACGTCGGGCGAATTGTTCTCAAAATACGGGTGAGCGGTTGGCTTCGGTAGTATCCAGTTGGGGCTTATGGCTGGTTATCTAAGACGTCCTAAAGTAATAAGCCTCTATTGAGATTCCACACAAAGCAATTAAACAAACCAAATAGCGGAGAATTGCAGAAATTTGCCCAAATTCAGCGAAATAGCCTAAAAACCGGCAAATTGGTATAAAATTCATATTAATTACCATAAAACCTTCAAACCTCTATCAAAACAACCCGAAAAGAATACAATATATAATTTTTTTGGTTTAAAAGTTCGATTGAATTTGTATTATTTTTAGGGTTGCTTTGATAGACGTTTGAAGGTTTCTGGTAATTAATGAAATTTATACAAATTTGAAGGTTTTTCAGCTATTTTGGTGAAAATTAGGCGAATTTGACAATTTTTCTTTTTGTTTGTTTTATTGCTTTGTGTGGGATTTGAATAGACGCTTAATACTTCAGGATTTTTTAGATACCAAGTGATTACAGTTTAATTGGTATTAAACGTTTTCTGTTCAGAAAAATGACCAAAAACAAGTTTTAATTTTAAAATTTTGCATTTTTCTAATCATTGATAAGTTTCTTATGACTTGCCTGTTGTTTTGCGAGTAGTTTTGAGCTAGTCTTCAAGACAAGACTGGTTAAAAAGCCGCACGAAAAAAGATTCCACTCGCTTAGAATCTTTTTCCACACCAACTTCTCGCTTTCTCGAAAACGGCGATATGAACAAAAAATCCGCTCTTTTTGCTCTACTTTTCAATTTTTGATAAAATGGACTTCTCCAATACTTTGATTGGTAAAAAGGAGAGCGCCTAAATAATAGCCGTCGAGAGGCTGACGGCGGCTATTAATTAATACAATAGCTAAACATTAAGAACATAACCGGCTAACGTCGGGCGAATTGCTCTCAAACGACCGGCGAGCGGTTGGCTTCGTCAGTACCTAGTCACTGATTAGTGACCTCAGGGCACTACCTCTTTATTCCGATTCTGAAAACGAAAGTCGAATGGGTCAGACGAAAAATCGGCCAAGCAAAAAAGTGCATAAAAGACAAACAGGATCAATATATTTGCTACAAATTGCTTTTGAGAGCAATTAAAAATTGCCTGTTAGATCGTTTATGATTAAAACATCTCTACTATAGCTCATTGTTAATGAGGATCAGAGATGATTACATTACGCCACACAGCAGCAGCTGAAGAGCGGCCTCAACAGAAAGAGACAGAGAGATACAGTGAGAGAGAGAGAGAGATAAAAAGTGAAAGAGAAAGAAAAGGAACCCTAACCCACAGAGAGCAAAAGAGACAGGAATATTGTCTATGATTGGATTCGACTTTGCAACTTCTAGTTTTCTAGCCTTGTTAATATAAAAAAAACTGAAAAAGGCAAAATGCAAAAAAAAAATTTTCAACTTCGCAGTAAAAAAGTTCAAAACCATTTTTTGTCTCCAAAGCTCTGTGAAAAAACCCACCTCCGAGACTTGAAGAGTTTTGTTGACCATTAATGGTCAAAGAAAAAGAAAAATATGGATAAACCTTTGAAAAAATTGCAAATTTTAATAAAATCTTGCTAAAATTCTAGATATTAATATCTTAAGAACCATTTCATTGTTTCACAGGCTCAAAGATCCATACACTTCGAACAAAAATTTTCCATAAATTTGGAAAGCTCAAATTTTATCCAAAAATTACTATAACTGGAGTCATAAGAAATGTTCATGACTATCCCATTAACTCTGGAAACTATGCAGCAGCTTATTATCAAACCTTGGAGGTCCCAGGGCCTCTGGTGCAAGAAAAAATTAAACAGTAAAAAATAGCAAACATTTTTAAAAAATTGCTAAAATTTGTGATACTAAAATCTTGAAGAACATTCCATTACATCTAAAAACTGTGCAGTTATATATTATAAAACCCTACAGGAAGTTCCGTGGCTCTTGAGGCTAGAGACACCTAAAAATGACAAAAAATTTCAAAAAACTTAGAATTGCAAGTTTTATAAAAAAAAAACTGCAAACTTGTGATATTGAAAAGTTGAAAATTAATCCATGACCAACAAAATTTTCCAGTAACTTAAAAGCAAACCCTAACGGAGGTTTTCTGACCCTTGAGGTTCAAAAAACCTGACTAATGACTATAAATGTCAAAAAGTTGAAAAAAGAAATAGCAAAAATATGCTAAAATTCGTGATGTTAAAATCTTGCAAGACATTCCTTTTAACCTACAAAAAATACAGTGGCCTATTTTCAAACCCTAGAGGGGCTTTCTTCGCTCTTGAGGCTGATAAAACCTAATAAACGACTTTATTCCTGAATAAGGAAAAATGTCAAAAAAATTGAAAATTGCACATTTTGTCAAACAATTTCTTAAAACCGAGACGTTAAAATGATGAAACCATTCCACTACCACCAGAAAATATGCAGTAACCAATTATTAAAACCTAGAGGAGTTTTCTTGACACCTAGGGCTGATAAAAACCAAAAATTGACAAAAAATTTTCAAAAAGCTGGAAAAACTTGCAAAATAGTAAAAATTTGCGTTGTTCGTCAGTAGCTACCCACGCGGGGAGAGGACACCGGGGGCTGATGGGGAGAGAGGGGGGGCATCACTGGGGTGGGGGCAACAGCGCGATGGGTGGGGCAAGTGGGGGGGGGGGTCTTCACTATCTAAAAAGATCGGTGGTTCGGCAATATCCACGGGGGGGGGGGGGGGGGGGGGGGGTTGCGGTGCACCTGGGGGCTGATGGGGAGGGAGGGGATTGGACAGTAGAGGTGTGGGGGGGCAACATCGCGGTGGGGGGCAGTAGTGGGGTGTCTTCAACCTCTAAGAACCGCCCTTCACACTATAAGTATGTCTACAAAGCAGTTTGAGCTGAAACAGAGCTGAAAGGCTCTAAAGAGCACTTAATGCCCGCTGGGCGCTACCTGTTTATCCCGTTTTTGAGGACGAAAAGTCAAAAGCGTCAGACGAAAATTCAGTCAAGCAAAATATCGCATAAAAAAGACTGACAGGACTAATATAATTGCTACAAACTTCGTTTGAGAGCAATTAAACAGAAGTCAAGTTCGAAACTAAAACACCGCGTTTAAAAGCAAAAAATTTTGTCCTATAATACGCTGAGTCCTAATTTAGACCTAATAAAATTTACCTCATTTTCTCCAACTGTCGTTTGCCTCTTCTGTTGACTTGATGCTTTATTGCCTCGAAGTTCTGATAGTCATTCTCGTAGTATCTGTTGCTACACATGCCATTCGTGAATCTCTTCACAAGTTTCTCTGACAAAAGATCCACTCTATTTACAATTCTACTCAAAATTAGTGTCTGATGTTGACCAAATTCGAACCTACCTGCAGCATCTATGTCTTTCGCAGGAGTTGCCGTAAAAACGAAAGGCATTTTGGCACCCTTCAAATTGTCTCGCAGCCCACCAATTGAGCCCATTATGTATACATATGGATTACATTGTGCTATTATGAACAAAATTCTTCGCGCCTGTAACTACAGCATTACTTCAACTGAAATTATTAAATCTGGGGTAGCTTTTCAGACCGCCATCTTTCCATTGCCGCCATTCTTTGGCTTTGTTCGAAACTGAATGAGTAATTATTCATTAGGTCTTGATTTAAACACGTTGACGCTGTTTAATGCCAACCTGGTACCGGTGTCTTCCCCTCCATCCCTTTTGGCTTTCAAGTTGTTGAAAAACTCGGTGGCTAATAATTTGATTTCAGCGTACATCATTGATATTTTGAATTATACAAATCATAATAACATCTAAAATATAGAAATTCATTCTCACTAATCTCGATCATTGCAATTAGAAAATGGATCGCGTGGAAATACAAAATTTATCCGAATTCAGTTTTACAGCAAAACAGAAGCTCCAACTTTTTCAACAGCAGATTTTCACAGACAGTATTGTCTTGATGCGATGATTGCATTAGCACAGTTCCTTTATCACAAAGGGGAAGATGAGGAATTGGAGGAGGGCAGGTTCCACTGTGAGGAGGAGGAATAACATCAACCCTTAAGATCAATTATAATATTTTTGGCACCATGGGGTAAATGGCAAAGATCTTCGAGTAATTTCAGCTATATATACCAATATTTAAGTTCGGATCTGTTTCCTTCCTCGTCAACATTAAATTTTTGCTTTCATAAGCTTACATGAACCAGCATGATTTTGAATTAATGCACGAAAATACATATTATTTCGAGTTTGAATACTAAAAAGTATCTGATTGGTTTACTCAGTGATGGAACTACACAAAGTTAAACTTCCAGTAGATTGTTATAAGTATATATCATAAATTTTCCAATTTCACCCATTCGTTGGAGGAAGAAACATCACCTTAACTCCTTTATAGCTTTGATAGGAACAATCTATTATTTCTAAAGACACTGCTGTTTTGCTGTTTGCTTTCATTTTTTCAAATAAAATTAAAACGTCTACTCTGAAGATAATCGAAAACTCAAAAAATGATACTCTCATAGACCATCAAATATCCAAACTAAACCGTTAACAAATGATTTTCAAACCGCTTTTACGTCACAATGCGTATTAGAGCATGAATTTCCCATCACAATGGTAGCACGCTCTACTATATTACACATGTGCTCGCAAAATTACGTTGAGAGAGGTAGTGTGCGTATCATTGCGTTGGAAAAACTGAATGGAAAAATGGGAGAAAATGGATAAAAAGGAGGAAGTTCTGTTTTTTCAATTCCCTGTGTATGTTTTCCTTCTTGGTGGAGTAATACATATACTTAGTGGGGTCTAAATAGATACAAAGGCGAGGAAAAGAACGAGCGCAGAAAGGAAATGGAGCGACTAAACATGCCAGTATTGAGAAAAGAAGGTATTCATTCAACATGCTTAAGACCAAATTGAAGCTCCATATGAGCAAAATGAAGTTAACACTAATATGTACGCACGCGCTAGGATGATTTAAGACCAAAATAATGTCAAATATCTTTCGCTTTTGTATCCTCCGACTACAATTTACCCCAAATGAAAATACCAAAGACAACAGAGTAACCTTCTACGGCAATACATGTTATATAATGACAGAATAGCTTCAAAAAAAATCTGCTTGATTTTACACAAATAGTCAAAAACTTCGAGTCCAATTTGATTACATTGATTACGAGCAAACAGCATATCTTGTCCGCACAGCTAATCATTAAGGGTGTAGATATTTTAATCTCATCGCGAATTCCGCAATTTTCTATATCAATATTTCTGTAGTTAACTATTAAGCGAAATTATATACAAATGGACAAATTAGACTGCAGTAGTTTATTAAAGCCGGTTAAGTACGTTTCGGGCAATAAAATGAGCTTGGAATGAAATAAGAGGTAATAAGCACAGTATTCAACAAACAATTTCGGCTCATATAGCATTCGAGATATTAGACCCTTTTTCAATTTATCACTCCTTGGTAACTTAATCAATAGTGCTCTCTAATCGAAGCCGAAATTATAGCTTCCTTAACCTCCCAGTGAAAGCTCTGAATGTATATTTACTGATTGAATTCCTTTATTTCACTGAGATGACGTGGTGCAGAAGAGTAGGAAGGAATACAAGTGTAGCAAACGAAGGATGCATTCTGATATTGTGATAACTATGAACACTTAAAAGCGAGAGGTATATTATACACAGATCAAAAAGTCTTCAAAATATTGCAGCTTGATCTAGCCTGGGGGGAATATAAACACAAAATTCGTACGAACTTGCAATGTTACTACAATAAATAACATCAATTAATTCAGATTTACACGTTCATATACAGCAAATTCAAAAAAGACTGTGATAAAATAAAATTGACATTTTAAATGGAGCAAATGCATCGTGCCAGACAGTTAAAGACTCGTTTGTCACATTTTCATTATAGTAGAACAGAAAGTGAAAGATGATTTTTGTCGCAGTGTTTTCTGTAATGTAATGCTCTGTAGTGAAGAGATCTATTACGGCTCTCCATATGTAGCAATGGTAGTCGTAGCAATTATCCTTTGGTGAAGTAGAGAGCAGCCAGACCAATTACTAGCACAATGATCACTCCTAAAATGATCATCATCTTCATGTTTTTCCAGAACATCTTTGACTTGAGCTTTCCTGCACTCGTTTCAAATTGGGATGCACCGGCCTGCAGAGCGTCTGCCCTCTCGTCTAACTCTGAGAGCTTTTGATCACGTTCCAGCACCTTGTCCACGTTAACTTTCATTATGTCCACAACCTAAGCCAGCACACATTCAAACGCTAGTACATCGAAATATATTGAAAGTTTCAACCTAGGCCCAAATTGTACAATAGCCACATAACTTGATTAATGTGACAGAATATTTTGATGATTGCGCCAGCATTAAAATCGATTGAAAACGCAATCGAGTTTGCAGACTCCAATTGTTTCAGCAGTTATGGAAAGTAGATATGAAATGTCCACCATGTTTGACTGCTACAAAACATTCGTTCAAAGACATAGGATCTTTCCCGTTTTTACCCCTTGCCACGTTATGCACCCTGCTGCTTTTGCGAATAAATTGCGCTCACTATTCTGGTGGGAATAACCGCGAAAGATCCGAAGATTAATATATCTATAATTCGCGTGATCATCTTTAGTATCTAATCATAATTAAACGTTGCAGATTCTTAACGTTTTTTGCAGTTGTACCAAAAAATGATCCAAGAAACCCTTTCAAGTATAAACTGCTCCAAAACTACATATTCAAACAGAAGTCCACAACCCGTTCTAAGTTATGTCCAGAAGCTATGGTATCCGACATAAAACGTCTGTCAGAGTTGCAAGCTTTGTATAGTTTAGCAACTTTTACCAAAAGCTAGTCAAAAGGACAGCTTCAACTATAAATTGCAATCAATTTGTCAATCAATAAACTCGAAACAAGCAGCACTGATTAGTCAAGTACGGTTTTGCAACATTATGAAAAAAAAATCTCCCAGCAGTCTAACAAATGTCCAGAGGCTATAGTATCCGACATACATCGTCTGTCAGAGTTGCAATCAAGCTTAGCATAGTTTAGCAATTTTTACCAAAAGCTAGTCAAAAGGACAGCTTCAACTATAAATTGCAATCAATTTGTCACATTGTCATAAAACAAACAAACAGCACTGATTTGTCAGGTACGGTCTTGCAGCATTATGAAAAAAAATCTCCCAGCAGTCTATTTAACAAATGTCCAGAAGCTATAGTATCCGACATACATCGTCTGTCAGAGTTGCAAGCAAACTTTGCATAGTTTAGCAATTTTTACCAAAAGCTAGTCAAAAGGACAGCTCCAACTATAAATTGCAATCAATTTGTCAATCAATAAACTCTGAAACAAGCAGCACTGATTTGTCAAGTACGGTTTTGCAACATTATGAAAAAAATCTCCCAGAAGTCTAGCAAATGTCCACAGCCTATAGTATCCGACATACATCGTCTGTCAGAGTTGCAAGCAAGCTTAGCATAGTTTAGCAACTTTTACTAAAAGCTAGTCAAAAGGACAGCTTCAACTATAAATTGCAATCAATTTGTCACATTGTCATATAAAACAAACAAGCAGCACTGATTTATCAGGTACGGTCTTGCAGCACTATGAAACATAGCTGGCAGATTGCCAGAAAATAGCCGCAATAGATTCGTAGATCGGCAGTCTAAAAAAAACAGTAAAAAAGACAGACCAAAAAAATTCGTCTTTTCATTGAAGGCTGATCTGTTATACTTTGACTAAAATTCTGTATAAGTTATTGCTGCATCTATTAGCTGATCTCAAATAACCTTCATTTAGAGTGATACACACCCATTTGACCTTATCTCTTTGAATTAAAGTAAATAAAAGTCAATTTCAAAGTGAGGAAGTCATTTTTGAGAGTGAGGTAAGTCAAGTGTGACCAAAAATTTAAGCACGCACATGAACAAAAAAACTCGCTCCACTAAGAGCGAAAAATGCCGTCACACATGCAAATTCAGTTGAAATTGCATGAACGAATGAACAAAAAATGGCTGTGACGTCATATGGTCGTAACAAAAATCATGACGACGAAATGAAAAAAAACCAAGAGAAGGCCAATAATAGCCTCAGCTATCGCTGTGCGGCTATTAAAAAAATCTCCCAGCAGTCTATCTAACAAATGTCCAGAAGCTATAGTATCCGACATTCATCGTCTGTCAGAGTTGCAAGCAAACTTTGCATAGTTTAGCAATTTTTACCAAAAGCTAGTCAAAAGGACAGCTTCAACTATAAATTGCAATAAAGTTACCACACTTATTCAAATAACGCAACACAAGCAGTCCTGATTTGGCAAGTACAATCTGTCGATCATTTTGAAAAACACCAAAGCGTAGTCAAGAGAAGTTAACGCCAGAATCCGTGGATAATTAACAGTTTTCAAAAACGAAAAGACTCGGTATTGTGCATTTGAACAATATTCCACACCCACATTCTTAGCTGAAATACCAGAAAAGGCCAGCAGTGATGGCAAAAAACAATAATGGGTAAATCAAGCTTTGTAATTCAAAGCTTGAGATACTCTCAAATTATTAGACATAACATATATACCAGTCAGGTTAATACCAGTTTGTTTATTTTTTTCTCCGACTAGACTGTGTAGAAAGTGAACCGAGTAAGACGTTTGACATAGTTGAGAAAGAAGCCAACATTAAATCATAAACCAACTAATGTCGGAAGAATTGCTCTCGAACGACAGGCGGGATTCGAATCACTGACCTCCCGATACATAACCAGATGTACTGACCACTCGGCTATTAGGCCCTTGTTTTTGCTATGCTGTAACCAACTTTATATTAGCAACAAGCTTCACTTCGGAGTGAGATCAAAATAGATCACTTAAAAATGAAGAGTTAAAAGTCAAATAAGGTTCTGGAAGAACAGCGCAACATGGTCAAGCATAAAAAAACAAACACGTTTACAATAATTGCTACGAACTTCGTTCAAGTGCAATTAAACAACTTAAGCAGAAAATTAAACGAGTCGGTCAAGTAACCCTGACACCATTGAGAACTAAAAAACAGGATTCTGAATAGCTCTTCAATTCAAATTTCCAACCAAACCTCAAGCATAAAGATCTTTCAAGAAACAAAGCTTTGATTCAGCTTGGTTAACCCCTAATTAAGAATTTGGATTTTGCAGATTCAAATAAGATATTTTGAGTGTTTCATCGAAAATGCTGTCATTTGAATTTTTGTCGCGTGATCCGATGGTTGCAACTTATACGGTAAGCTCAGCATTTGATAACGCGGAAAACACTAGGCAAAAACAAATGAACTAAAGGACAAAGTAAAAAAAAATAACATAGCTGGCAGATTGCCAGAAAATAGCCGCAATAGATTCGTAGATCGGCAGTCTAAAAAAACAGTAAAAAAGAGACCAAAAAATTTGTCTTTTAATTGAAGGCTGACCTGTTATATTTTGATTAAAAATCTGTATAAGTTATTGCTGCCTCTATTAGCTGATCTCATATAACCTTCATTTGACACACACCCATTTGACCTTATCTCTTTGAATTAAAGTAAATAAAAGTCAATTTCAAAGTGAGGAAGTCATTTTTGAGAGTGAGGTAAGTCAAGTGTGACCAAAAATTTAATCACGCGAATGAACAAAAAACTCGCTCCACTAAGAGCGAAAAATGACGTCACACATGCAATTCAGTTGAAATTGCATGAACGAATGAACAAAAAGTAGCTGTGACGTCATATGGTCGTAACAAAAATCATGACGACGAAATATAAAAAAACCAAGAGAAAGCCAATAATAGCCCCAGCTATCGCTGTGCGGCTATTAAAAACATCATTTTCGTCGAAACAGCTGTAAAATTATATTGAACAGAAATCAAACTAACACCAAAATTTGCGCAAAACCAAATGCCAAAAGACGAAAAATGCAAAACGCAATCTCACTTAGAAACTTAAACCAGTAACCATTTTATGGTATACAATACGAACAACGCAAACCCCGTTTTTAAATTGCATTTAGCACAAAGTGACAAAAATAAAGAGACAAGTTAGTAACCACAAATGAAAGCAAGATTCTAAACAATAGTTAATGGCGTTTTAGCCATTAACGTAAGTTACAAAATGATGATCGTGAAATGAAAGACAATTGAAAAAAAAAACAGTATCGAAGATAAGAACTTTTCGATGAAAATAAAGTATAAGCAGATTGATACGATTCCTCTAGCAAGCAGCTGGGAGCTGTCATCAGTGAGTCTACTAAAGTCGGAAAGAACGAAAAATCATCTAGCAAATTTGAAGACAAAAACAGTTTAAGAGTCATAAAAAGCAAATCATTGACCTCAAACAAAAGTTCATCAACGGCGTCTTAGAAAACCCAATGGTCCTTTTTTAATGAAAATCAATAATAAAGAAATTTGGAAACAGCCAATAAGGTAGAACTCAATAAATCACTAAGATTAGAAAACAGTCAAAACAAACTTGATCTCAAACAGAATATAGTACATTGATGGCTTTTTAGAAAAACTCGATGGTCCTTACATTGAACAGTAAGTCGTAATAACACCAGAAAAACAAACGATGCGAGCCAGAAACAGGGCAAACAAAAACATGGTGTCGAAGAATGAAAAACAATAAGTTATCGACCAAAAGCATCATAAAAATTCAATTGGGCTTAGTTGGGAAAAAACAATGATACCTCATTTAATGAGTCTTTGATAATGAACTTTGAAAAAGCAAATAGTGGCAGAGCTCAATAATTCACTATAATTGGACGAACGGAGTCAAATTATGCTTCCCCAGTGAGCCCAATTGTACACTCAATACACAAAAAGACCCAAATTTCAGTCATGGGAAGAATAAGCTGTTCCAAAAAACATTCAGTTTTTTCACTCATGCGCTTTATAAACTACCAACAGGATCTTTTAAGGAAACTAATTGACAAAAAAAACAGAATTTACAACAAATACGAGTAAAACTCTTCAAAACATAGCCAAAATCACAAAAATCAATCACTGTCTATTGATTCTCTGTCTAAATATTCTCTAGAATCCAAATATTTGTCTCCAATCTTAAAGCAATTTGAAGACTTTACGCTTTACTACTCCTTCTTTTTCTCCCTTTAATATTGTAGCGTTACCTAAATCACTATTCCAATTTCGCTTTACATTGACATGTAAATGTCGCAGAAGAGTGAAGATCTTGAAAAAGATGACTAATCCAAATCCTTTAAAAAACAATCCAAATGCTTTCAAAATAATTAATTCTTACAGAAAAAAATATTTCAAATCCTTTCGAATGAGAAATGTACGATAAGACTAATAAAACAGTCTCGCTGTTGGATCGCTAGGTTTCTTAAAAAATGTCCATAATTTAAACGTAATTGCGCAAAATATCTAGAACTGGCGTAGAAAAATAGTCGAGCATATAGTTCCTCCCCACTAAGTGGGATCAGAATCAACTACGAAAATCAAATTTTAAATTAAGAGGGAAGCTTAAGAGCTTAAGCTGAAGACACTTCAACACTTTCTGACTAAATAATAAAAACTACGAAAGAAACTGCGATTGGCTTGAGTAGTAGCCAACAGGCTTGGGGATACCAAAACTAGGGGCGGGTTAAACTTTGAGGATTAAGAAATACCCTTCACACAAATGTCTCCAAAAGTTGCGATCTCATACCTAGAGACAAATAAGGCGCAAGGCTCTAAGAGAGCTGCTCGGCCTCAAAATAACTCTCGTACTTTCTCTTTATCCGGTAAAAGGACAAGAATTTTAAAGGGTCAAACAAATCGTTGATGCAAAAAACTCGCACAAGACCACCGGACTACCATACTTGTAAAAAACTCCATTTGAGAGCAATTAATGACGTGTACATACGAAATGAGTTGCATTTTCAAACAATTTCGAACAAAAATGATCGAAGACATTTGCTAAAGCACGCGATAACCTCTGCCAACCATAAGCAAACTTTGAGCTATGGGGATACCTGGCTTGGACTAAATATATGAAATGTATGTAATCAAAAAGGCTACATGTGCACAAACCAGGATAAACTGGCGGTCAACTTTCCTTCATTAAAAATGTGTAAAAAATCTAACAAACAGTTTTATGTACCAAAACGTATCAAAAAGAAATATTCTTGTCACTTAAAACCAACTGGATACAGAAAACTAAAGGAGCGCTCAGAAGATAAAATGTCAAGAAGATACAGAAATAGACCAAAGTCATTTCTTTTTATTAATTGATGAGATGCTAGATTTCTCTGCAGAATCCGTATAACTTACTACTGCTTTTATTAGCGGCTCTCAAATAACCTTAAACTAAGGACACACACACTCACTTGACCTTACATCTTTGAACTATAGTAAAGAAAAGTCAATTTTAGAGCGAGGAAGTCATTTGTGAGTAAGGTAAGTCGTATGATTAAAACCTTATTCACGCGAATGAACAAATAAGTCATTCCACTAAGACTAAAAAGGACGTCACCGCACGCAATTCAGATGAAATTTTAAGAACGAATGCTCAGAAATGGTCGAAACAAAAACCTGAAGAAACATAACCGAGGAATTCCACAAAAGACTCCACGTAGAAAACTGTGAATCCTCACTGACCTGAACTACCTACTTGATTACACTAAACACTTTGAAATTAACAGGAAAACTTACGTGAGAAAACAAAATGACAAAAACAAAAACATCTGATAAAATATATATCAAGGTACCTCCAAAAGTATAGGTATAAATTGGTAACACAAAAACACAGGTAGTTCGCAACAACAAGATATCAACTAAAAGGCAATCTAACAGGCTCATAAAAAACTCAGGAAAGAACTCAGCGAAGTGAAAATTGAAGGCAACGAATATTTGGATAACTTTTAATTAATTTTTCTGCTGAATCAGTCATCCGAGCAATACTGATCCAGCATACTGGATCCGTCATCCGAGCAATAAAGATCCAATATTTGGATAACTTTAAATTAATTTTCCTGCCCGATCAGTCAACCGAGCAATAATGATTCTTGCCGAAAAAAATTTTAAAATGAAAAAGCATTGAAGAAAAAAAAATAAATTCTTTTTAACATATTTCAGTAAAAAGCCCCTGTCTAGCTGTCAAGTGAAGCAGCACCTATAGAAATCCTCTTAAAAAATAACTGATCATGACAAACCACCTCGAGAACCAAAAAAATGGAAAAAATAGGCAAAAAAATTGAAACATAGCCGGCAGGTTGCCGGAAAATAGCCGCCGTTCACGTGCTTGATGCAAATCGGGATTAAAACAAAGACAAATTGGCCAATTTTTTTTTCTGTTTTTCAGTGTCAAAAAGTTTGTTTTTTTTTCAGTGCCAAAAGTTTTTTCAGTGATTTGGCGTGTAGTTTCAGTTGGATTCTAAAACTATACTTAATTCATCTTCTATACTGAAAACTAATAAGCTTAATACCAATGTCAGCTAGCTAACAATAATAAACTTTGATAACCTAAATCTCAATGACTTATTGATCGGGCTTTATCGGTTTAACCCGTCTCTTTTGATCTTGATCTTTCGACTTTGACAGTATTCACCACATTGCGCAATTGAATACGTGAATGAATTTAAATTCCATTCAGTTGAAATAAGTGAAAGTAAATCAGATTTCAAACGTGAAAATCGTGACTTATGTGAAACGAAAAACGTGATCGAAAGGTAAAGCGAACCAAATAAAAAAGAGAGCACCTAAATAATAGCCGTTGAGAGGCTTAAGGCGGCTATTAAAAACAAAAACTTGAAAATTTGTGCAAATTTTCTCAATTTTCTTTAAAAATAACTCAAAATTATAACTTATCAAATTGAGAGAGAACCAAAATTGCTAGAAGAACTGATTTTCCATTCAAAACACCCCAATGCTATTCAAATTTCAAGGATAAAACAATTGCTGAAAAAACATTGCAAAATGGTAAAAATAGCTATAAAATTTACACCAAGTGTGTAAAATTCGCTTCACATGGTCAAAAAGCCTTCAAACGCACTTTCACGTTTTTTTTTACCACAATTGAGCGAAACGCCTTTGACAGCAATAGTTAGAATTCAAACTATTAAAACTGCTTTTCGCGCTCTCTCTCTCTCTCTCAAATAATCGGCACGGACAAAAAACTACTCTAAACTCTTCAGAAATTTGACCTAAACACTTTTTCTCGCATTTTACTTCCTGTTTCAAATACAGTCCAATGAAATTACCGATCAAAAAAGACGCTTCACAAATACTCCTCTTCGACTCGTAAAAACCAAGAGAAGACCAATAATAGCCCGTTATTGCTTTGCAGCTATTAAACAACAGGATTGAAAAAGCGTACAAAAAGCTACCCTCAAATTCTGTTTCCCGAAATAAACGCTTTTACAACATTTAGAACAATTTGAGAACTACATTTGCTATTAAATTCTGAGACTTTTGCTTTCCTACGTTAGAATATGCTCTTCAAATAATGTTTCAACACCTTAGCAGTTTTTTTTGTATTTGTAGTGGCTACCCCAATCTTCTATTAGGCCACACAAACCACAATTGATGCAAAAACAAGCATTAGTCTTGACACGTGTATGAAAACAAAATTCTTTTTACGGGGATAGGAAATTGATAATCATGATATTTACCTCTTCCACTTGAGCCTGGGTCTGTTGGAAGCGCTTTGTAGATCCTCCCTGAGGTCTGGGTTGCTGACCTCCAGGTCCTCCGGGGGCGGCTCCGGGACCTCCTGGTGCTTGGTTGGGCTGAGACATTTTGGATACGGAATTAATTCAAAGACAACCTTGTGTAGTAATAGCTAATTATAACTATTAGGAGGTAAATGCTGATTAGCACCACGTTAGTTTGATTCTGCACAAAATATCCTCTCGTTTATTAGGCTGAGTTCTGCTTTGTCACAATTTTCACAAATATCTGAAAAATGTTTGAACCGTTTTAAGATACAAGTTTGCAAACAACACGTGTTGCCGCTTCAAATTGGCATCCAAAATAACCAATTACATATATAAGCGGTCGATTTCCCAAGCACTACTGTAAACTTTAATTTTTGAAAGCTTTATCCATGACATAAAAAGCAGTTACCTCTATTATGTTTCCAGTGAAATTATAACGGATTTAAGCTTAATTTAACAAACCAATTTGCATGGTTAAAAACTAAATGTAGCGTAGCCAATTTAGTTGCTACCACTGACAAAATTCATAGGGTAGACTAATACGTTCACTTATACTTCTTACGTCTACAACCTTCACCGTAAATTTCCGTTTATAACAATCAGCTAACAGGCAATGCCTTAGAGAAAAACAAACAGTGGAAATCATCAGCTAAAAATAGCTCGTTGATAAACAAAAGGATAGCTAGAAATTAGTAAACTACTGTGGTCTAAAAATGGTAACATTGTACAAATGTTTTCAAGATTATCTGTGTTTATTTAATTGGTTAAGCTCGTCAGTTTTTCATATACCATGGTAATGTTGAGCAGTCAAGTAGCCATATAAATTAGAATATCTTGATTTTTAGGTTTTCAATTTGCTGCATACACGTTACATGAAATGCATGTTTTTTTTTTACAAAAATTCATAATACGGCAGCGTACACAAAGCTAAATGCAATAAAATATTGCCATTACGTTTTTGCATGTCTAACTATACATTCAATTATAATCGATAGGAAATAATGCCTTGGTGTTCAAGCGAGTTTTATGATAAGCACCACAACTAAAATGGCAACGCATGCAATCACAACAGCCGCTATAATCAACTTCCATTTCATATTTTCCCACCAATATTTCCTCTTTAGCTTCGTGGCATTGTCCTCAAACTGTTGGGCGCCGTCTTTTAGATTCTCTGCGCGTTCTTCTAATTCGCCTAATTTCTGATCTCTCTCTAGTACTTTATCCACGTTCACTTTCATCACATCAACTATCTTTCATGCATAATGCCAACATAGATACCGTCAAAGTATCATATTTAGTGTCCACATATAAGTTATCAACTATTACGTGATCAATTATTCAGTTATTTGGACCTTTCACTTCCTGTTCGATAAAAAAATGTTTCAGATAAAAAATGTTGCAGGTATCATAAGATTCACTTTAAGTTGGCTTGATAATTTACCTCAAGATTCAGTGGAAAATTGTACAACGAAATTTTTGAACAGCGGCGTTGATTCCTAAACCTAATTTGATCTCAAAACCTAAATTCAGGCGATAAATGCCATCTATGTGGCATTAATGAGCAGCTCTAATGTAGTAGTAATACTTCGTCAACATCCTCTTGTCTTTGCTTAACAGTGCGCCGTTGCTCTTTAGGAGGCGGCGGAACACTTGCACCAGAGCCTGTGCCTGTCGAGCGGCGCGAATTCTCTTTAGCACCGCTTGTCATTAGTTTCCTGAAAGCAATTATTAACAAGCTGCGTTCAAAATTCTGATTTTGGTCACACAACATGGACGGTAACCCCTGCCATCTAATAAGACAACCTTTGGCAAAATATTAAAGCATAAACAATTGGTTTGAAGGACTACAAAATCCTGCAATAGACATTTTATAAATATTCACCAATACGACATTCACGAGCAAATGTTGCATCATGTCCGAATAGGTACAGACTACCATAAATGTATAAACTATCATACGCCGCTAAGCGTTCCAATGTAGCTTTGCTTTGCACACATTGGTGCAATAAACTAATGAGTCGATATTAAAAAAAAGCAGTCGTGGGTAAAACAACCGAAGATTGGAAACAATCCAACCAGTTGTACATGCATGTAGCGGAACAAACGAACTCAAAACTCATCAACTCCGTCACTCGTTTAGTTTAAGACACTATCTCCCGTTGATGTCCTGTCGTTGAAACTTGTCAGGGGCCAAAATTTAAAGGACCACAGAGTTTAAATTGTTACGCTCTTCAGCCACTATTAAGGTGGAGAATGGAAAATCAGCCAAATTCGTCACACTTTTGAAAGCTTTGATTTCAGATCTTTCCTCAACTAGAGCGTTGCAGAATCGACGAGAAGTTATTCAGCAATAAAAGCATGGACGGGGAGAACTTTATGCTAGCCTCAATTTTTTGTTCAGAAATCGATTAGGCACTACTTAAACCTTATGATTTTTTATAGCATCCCAGACTGGCATATGTGGCATCGAATTAGAGCCCTCTGCGTCTAGATTTTTACTAAGAGAAATTTCAGGCGTCGCTCCTTTTGGGAAACGTTTTCGAACGGCATTTCACATCAAAAAATTTGGGCCAGAAATTAAAAATCACGAGCATTATGAAGGCAACTCCATTTGAAAACAATTCGGAACTAGTTTGGTCATTAATTCTTTATATACGTTTTTTTGTTTAAAGTATGTTCCTGTTCAGTCAGTGAAAGAACACACATATGTGGGAGTGTTATGAGCATTATCACACACTCAGTCAAACTACTACTAAAAGTGGCATTTTATTTTAGCGTGTTACGCCTCAATTATTCAGAGTGCGGTGTGAAAAATTTGCCGAGAAAAACTTTTAACGGCCGGGTGAAAAATTTGCATTCTCTCACTTAACGTTTTCAAATGTCAGTTTTACTTGCTAAATTGAAACCCCTAAGATTCAAATACTTTGCCCTCATTTATTGTCCTATCATAGATTCTGTCATTTATTACAATAGCATGCTGCCGGTGGCTAATTTGTTCGTTTTTTTCCCAAACGGCTCTTTGCTGCGTTTAATAAATTTCTGTCTCTTCTTCACCATTTACCTATTCATACGCTCTTCACACTTTGCTATAAAATTGCCAAAAACTTGATTTTTCTATTTGTTAATTGTGTCTCTTTGTTACTATTAGCCACAATCAAACTGATTACGACAAATTAAGCAAAATCACTTTGCTGAAGTGCAGAGTAAAACGGTGAAACAGATAATGGCTTCAATCAACTTGTAGTTCTTTTGACCACATTTAACTTCTTTTTAATAACTTGCAACATCAAATGAAGTTAACTATCAATTGGAAGTAAAATAAAATTACCGTAAGATTAAAATTTTTCAAAGTCCAAAAAGCTATAAATAAAGACCGTATGACCTTATGAAGAACATGAGATCCATCAGTGACACAAAAATTTACTCTATGCTGTTACTTTATGCTTTAAGTAATTTATACTGGTATGAAAGCAAACTTTTTGTTAGAAATTTTCAGCAAATTAGCGAGAAAAATAGAATAAATAATGGGGGAATAATGAAAGGCTATATACTCATGCATTTTCTGTTTCTTTCTTCTATCTTGCATAATAAAACAGTTGCTCTTCGCAGAAGCCTTCTTATTTTGTTGTCAAGTCACATGTTTTTCTGCACTATCATTTCAGATATGGGGATATGATGCATTGAACGATTGTGAATGCTCACGTTGGAACATTCTGTTGAACGCACCGAGCCAAACGAGCCTTCATTTTGTTAGAAAAATCAAAATTCTCTCACCAGATTAGTAGCAACCCAATTTTAAAAAACTTTTTACAGGGAATGGATGATCAAAAACATTCAGGCTGAGTAGGTTAATCCAATGGCAAGGAAACATTTTTCAATGGCAGAGAACTATTCAGAATACCTTAAAAGTAGGTAGGTTTTATATTACCGAAAACAAAATTACATGCAGTTGCTAAATTACTTTGGAAAGCAGCGCCAATATTTTGATGCAATTTATTCCTTCTAAAGTATTCCTTCTAATTTATTCCTAAATAAGTAATTGATTTCAGATGCTTCTGCAAATCGGTAAAATAATCAGGAGAATTCAAATACTAGAAATATGAAACATAACCGACTAACGTCGGAAGAATTGCGCTCAAACGATTGGTGGGAGCTCGAGTCTATGACATCTTGCTTCAGTCGGGGGGGGGGGGGGGGTCATACTTGCTTCAGAGTGGTCATACTCTTATTCACTTAGGGGGCTTCAATTGACGTGATTAGAGGTTATGATATTACCAGTAATAAAATCTACTGAAAAAAACGACAACAATTTTGGTACACTTTCCTTTGACGCACTTTTTTATTGAACTGCCATCACTTGAGTTCGATTGCTGACACTTGTGAATGAGAGAAATTTAAATCATTCAAAACGAAAAATTCAGGGGCTCAAAGACACCCGAAAAGTGAAAAACGTCAAGAGAAAAATTGCTGAACATACGAAAAGGCACTAAATATATAGAAACAAACAATTTTAAGTAAGGAATTTGTGGAGGGGGTCGTGGGTAGTATGGGGGTATGCATAAGAGTAGTTGATAGGAGGCCGACCTTTTCAACTTTATTATCATCAGAAGTTCCGAGTTATTATACAATTAACTAAGCTACTATTGAAGTCCAATGTTCCAAAACAGAGATCAACGTTCAAAAACACAGGTAGATGTTTGAGATGAAGGACATCAACATTCAAGCCATGAACCAACTTGCGTCAGCAAAAAAAAATCTGTTTAATGCCAATACTCCTCTATGAGTCCTAAAAAGACCAAAACGTTTACGAAGCTTGCTTCAAACTTCGTTTGAGAGCAATTAATCTACGCTTATATCCTATCTCCGATAATTCAGTGAAAATCGATACTTCAGTGGATTCAACATCTGGATGCCAGAAAACAATGTGACGCCAACCACAAACGGGTGGGTGGACTTATAAATGTGTGATAAATTAACAAATTAAGTGAAAACGGGTACTTGAAAAATTAAGCAGCTTCATTTAAGTCAGAACTTCTATTCAGCTTATTGCTGAAGCCAGAAATGCATTTCTTGTAACCAAGCCTTTCCCCATCTTTTGAAACCCATATTTAAGGCATATCAGAACATATAGCTCACAAAAAGCAAATATAATTCATCTTATCGCATAAAGATAACTTACGTTCGTTCTTTAGCTCGAACATTCGAGCTCTGAATGATTGGTACAAAGGGTCGTATAACACTTCTTTTTCGATTAGCAGAATCATTCTTCAGTCTACTAGGTCTTTGTCCCATGCAACTTAGTTCTCATTAATAATGTTGATCGTCTTTAATATTACATTGCTTTGAAAAGTCACGGTTATTACACTGCAATTACTGCATTAGTGCAAAACTACAATCATGCATCTAAAGACTAGGCAAACAAATATTGGATATGTTCCCTTTATGCCCCCCCCCCCCGCACGTGTTAATGGGGGGCATACAGGAAAACACTCCAATATCGTTCTTTCTTTCAAACAAATTCTGATGAAAATTGCTGGTGAAAACCAGAAATTCGACGATTTGGAGAATTTAGGTTTCGTTAAATCGTTTAACTTCAAAAGAACCTCAAATTTTAAACTATACCCAAAATAAAATTAGGAAAAAGCTTTTTATAAAAGAATACCACGCACAATTGTCATTACTCTACAATATAATACTGCAAACATTATTTAGCAACCAGGACTAAAGCAACCTTTAGCTTTTTTAGGAGTTATCACTCGCACAGTTCTAGCTGGAATGTACTCTAACGACGGGTCCCGGTGACTATAAGATGACGGAAACTTGTCATTTATTTCGTTAATCCCTTCCATCAGCTCTATGAAACGGTGTAACCTCTCTTTTGACAGAAAATTTAGGAACATCCGTTTCTTTTTCGAAGCGTTTCCTCGTTTTAAAAACATTGTTATGAACGAATCACTTTCATTGGCCGGCAAAAATGTTAATTCGTCAACTTCGTCGAAACGTACCAAAAACGGCACAGGTAACGAACATTTCTGATCTTGTTGTCTAAGATTTTGGCAAAAAAGGAACCCTCGCATTCCAACTCCAATCAAAAAATCGTAGCGTCCATTTTCATCCTTTTGGAAAACAGGGAAATACTGAAACCCGTAAAATGGATGCTTCGAAATATCAGCAAGCAACTCATAAGCTTGTTCACACATTTCGTCTAGGCTCATAATTACGTCATAATTATTGATCAAATACTGTTCAAGCTTTTGCTCTTCTGTTTCATACTGTATCGTGAACAAATAATCGTAGTTAACAATATCCCACGTTAGCTGTTGCAGAATAAAAGAAGCAACGAAAGGTGAAAACTTGAATGGGTTTTGTGGATAAAACTTGACAATTAAAAATAGTTGCATAACCGGTTCATCCCCTTCGTTGAAATCTTGATATGACGAAAAAGTTCTCTTATCAAGCAAACTTTCCTCATCTTGTACAATACATTCATTTCGAACGTCCTGTGATTGCGCTGTTGATAGAGCGAACAAAGATTTAGCGTCAGTTTGGGTTTCAGCAGGCCAATTCCAAAGACCACGTTCGTTAAAGTGCCTCGACCTTTCTATATCTTTCAACGCTACCCTCAAAGCGTCGCCTCCTACCGATGGCACTAACAAAACCCTACGTAAATCATTAGGGTATATTATCTCAACGAGAACTTTCTTAGCTTCGCTGTTACCGCTCATAATTTAACGAAAGCGCAGAAATGAAGAAACGCAATAAAGTTGGCAAATTTGCATTGCTAGTGGTGTTTAATTTAAGCACTATCAAAATCTACCTCTTCAATAGTTTTCGGTGATAGTTTCACACAATGAAAAGTAAACATTAGAAAGAAAACAAATTCAATTTATGACCACAATTTGTTAATCGGGTTGACAAGCTCAGCCATCGTTTAACTCAATGACAATTTTGATTATGTACATTTGATGTTGCACTTGCATTACAACACCACCAGAGAAATTAAAAGGCAACCAGATGGTTAAATATTCCAAGCCTGCTGCGAATCAACTTAAACACAGTACCAGCATCTCAAGTCAACTGCAACTATATCCATTTGCACCATTTACCAGAAACCAGAAAAAAGCTACTAATTTACGCCAAGAACGACTATGCTTGGATTTTTAAAAATTGTCTGTAGATAACCAATACAACAGTCAATTTCTAAACACTTCCGTCAATGCATATATAACAATACCAAACTACCAAAGAATGACGCTGGCAGTTTGTTCCATTGCATGCATGGCAACCTTTTAAATTTCGAAAATTTGGTTAGCGTGAGTAATCATTGTTTAGCAGTGAGAAACAATACCATGAAACGCAATGTGTATTATTAAAAGGCAAACTAATTCTATGAACATTGACGGATGGTTACATTAATTAGACTACTAGGCGATCATACCTAGTCTACGAAATCAAGAGAACCCGGCAGTCAATGTAGCGACCGAAATCAATTTTGTTCGATATAGTCGCAGCAATTATCAGGAACCAAAAATCAAGCTTAATACACTTGAAAAACTTTTAACTGTCCAATTTAAACGTTCAGTGTCCAATATGAAATTCAATTTTGTAGCCTTTTGTACGTTTTAACTAGTGAAGCGAGGGTCAGATAATTAAGAAAATGGATATGAACATTAATTAATACAGCTTTATCATTATTGCTTCAAGCACTTTTCGTCAAGCATTGATTGGCAATCACTAAAGTTGCTTTAGGTAGGTGTTGATTTCAGAGCCTCGAGATGACCAACAACAAACCAGGCCAGATCATAATTTGCCGAAAATTTGGAACGACTTTTGCCATTACATATTAGAAGAGAATGCGAACAAACGACAACCATCGGGCGAATTGCTCTCAAAAGACTGACGAGCGTTTGACTTTGTAAGTAGCTAGCTACGGCTTACGCAGGCCAGCTTTAGTTCAATTGAAGAGGGGGGGGGGGGGGTTGTCAAGCGAGCAGAGGGTGAGGGGGCTGATGATGATCACACTTCGTGACCAATGATGATCAGACTACTTTTTGCTGTTGTAAATCAAAGACACAAAATATAACTAAAAGGTTCTCACAGCAAATAACAATGTAAACAGAAAGTTCATCAGATATTAAAAAAACTAAATTTTCTAGCTCTTATAAAAGTGAAGTCTACGATGCCTTGACAAAAAATGATAAATTTTAGATCAAAAATTAGATGCAGCTAAGGATCAGGGTAGAAGGGGAAAATCGTATCCCTTAAAATATAAAACGTTCTTTTCTGACTTCCCATTCGTTAGTGCCGAGTCAACAGCAAAGGGAAGAATAGTATCATATGAATAGAGCAGCTTATCAGTTCTCTAGATTTTCAATTGGTAACAAAAAAATTTAAAAAGTAGAGTAGTTAAAACCAATCCTTGCGAAAAGTGACGAAGTTCCGGTATATCACTAACAAGTCCCGATCTACGATTGAAGCAATAGAACCAGGTTTTGAACGTTCCGAAATCTAACACATTGCCAATTTCGACAGAAACCCAGCTGCTCAAAAACGGTACGATAAGGGAACTTACAATAACAATTTACAAACATACCCGGCAGATTGCCGGAAAATAGCCGCCGTTGATTCCAATAAGCATGATTGGGATTGAACGAATAGAATATATTGAAAAAAAAGGATTTTTGTACAAAAATATTTTTTAAGTCCGATTTATTTTGATGGCATTTCGTAGTTGAACATACTTCGAGAGAGGCTACAGGGGCTACTATCAACACCAATAAGCATTAGAGGTGGTAACTAATACTTATAGGAACGACGTTCAAATAGCGGGCATCTAAAATTGGGCTTTATGGGTTTATCCCGTTTCTATTTCTGACTTCAATTTTTTATACCGTTCTCTGTTCATTTTGAATTGCTTTGCTTAGCAACTGATGTTCAAATTCACTTTTAGCAGAATGAGAGAAGAGAGAAACTAGCCCAGAGAAGTCAAAAAGATTTCACGCAAAATGTCGAAAAAGCGGCAAAATGGTAGAGCGAAATAAAGTTTGACGAAGTAAAAAAAATTCGAGCAAAATAATAGCCGGCTGAGAAGATGAGGGCGGCTATTAATAACGGAAGGGTTTTCGTGTAATGCCATGCTTGACGGAACTTCCGAATATCCCTTTTATAACATGATAGATTTGAACAAAACAAAGCTTTATGACGAAGTAAAGGTGGGAGGCCCCTAGATCAGCCAATAACCACACCGTATTCGTGAGGGGCATTTCTTCATTTAGTTTTTGTCTTATAACTGTTATTTAAACAATCGGCTATTTCAACAAATGAAGAAAGAAGACTTAAATGAATGTTTAAATGTGAATGCATTATTATCACTACTAAA
The DNA here is from genome assembly GCF_964194025.1 of Convolutriloba macropyga. Lineage (NCBI taxonomy): Eukaryota > Metazoa > Xenacoelomorpha > Acoela > Convolutidae > Convolutriloba > Convolutriloba macropyga. The sequence continues at coordinate 35,121,176 of NC_134480.1, read as the reverse complement.
AGATGAGAATGCTTTCCTCTGTCAACAAAAGAAAATGGTTGATAATCTAACTGGAAAAGTAAACGAAAAAACAAACAAATCCATCAATACAATCAAGTTGAACAGCATCAACAAGAAAGCAAGATTTCTCTCCAAAGTTTATACCACGAGCGGCAAAGACACCAATTCTCTGGGATAGCTCCTAAAAAAGTCCAAGCGAGAGATCTAAACCTAAGTACAGCTATCCACTCATCATTCCGCAAATGTTTAGGACTTGCTAAATTTTTTCAACCAAAACAACAATTATCACAAGATTAAAAAAATATTATTCTTCATGCTGGAAATACCGATTAAGGAAACAGCGGTTCCGAAACAGTTAATACTTCAATGGAATCCCTGTAAGTAATTATAAAGAAACTATCACTTCCCAAAGCTGCACTTATATAATTCAACTACTTAAAGATGTTTTTTGGTCGCAGCAAAATCAACAAAAATAATGACAAATATAACGAAGCATTAGAGAATGTTGGAACGCAGCTGAGTGACGTGTTTGATATTGATATCGTATATTTTGAATGATGGAAAACATCCATCAGTCAGCCAAGGTATTCCAAAATTGTAGATAATTGGAACTTATATGAACATAATGGGCTTACAGCGTCAGAAAGTGAAATAGAATTGGGAATTATCCAGTGAAACTTCAAATTTTGCTCATTATGATAAAGATTTTAAAATTAAAATCATACTGAAACCAATGAACGACCACTTGAGAAGTTTTATTTCAACGAACCTAATGTTTATTCTTTTGAGAAACAGCTGATCTATACGTTTTTGTTGTCTTCCGAAAGCCGTTAGTCTTTACTCGCTTATACGTCTCATGCTATCAGGTGACATAGAAATAAACTCATTCTCCCAGCTGGATATACTGATTGAATATTCCAGTTACTTGAAACAGAGGATCAGACAACTCGCCATTATTCCTCATTAATTCTCAAAGCTTAAAAAGAGTTTGAAGAGTATTCAAACTTTTGGCAAACAACGGTCATTAACAGATTTGGCGTTGTAACTGAAACATAAATGAGCACAGATTTTATTAATGAAAACAATTATTTAACGGCATCACATACTTTTTTTGAAAATATCGATACAAAATGTAGAAATTTTTGTCCAAAAATTACAGCTATTATTATTCCAATAAGTATTGAAACAGTTGATATTATTTCAAACAAACAAATATCTTGGTGACTACTTGATCAATTCAGTGTCCAATTATTGGGGGCGTATATCATTATAGAAAACGTCATTTTGCTAGAGATTACAAGTCGAACTATCTGCACAAGACAGAAAAAGACAAAACAGACGTTTTCGCATCAAATAAGTTTTAGCAATTGTTAACATTGGGGATGCAACCAGATGTATTGAAAATACATTTACGGCAATTAATCGTTGCATCAGTTTTAGAGATCAGATAGTCAACAACAGTGTCACAACAACCCCTTTCAAATCCAACAATTTTCTTGTAATTCTTGAATCAGACCTCATGGAAGTCTTTCACTTTTTCAGGTTATAAATTTAACAGACCTTCCATTTGCAGAAAGTTGGAAAAAAACATTGAGAATGGCAATGATATGTTTGTTCATTCCTCGATACGTTTGAGAAAACTTTTGAGAAACACGCACCACTCAAACTGATAAAGTTTAAGATCTATAAGTCAAAAATTTTTGTTCAACAAATCCTGACTGTTAGACGTACACGGAATTTAAGCGTTTGCGAAACTTTGTAAATAGGCGACTAAAAGCATCAATTTTTGCATCTTTTTTTTTCAAATGGCTACCAACAAGCAAAGCACGATGAAATTCGTTTAAAAGATCATTCCGAGTGACAAAAGAGTCAAGGTTGATGCAATCAGATTAGGTAGTGGTGAATTTTCACAAGATCCATCCGATATCATTAGTTTTCTAGGGCCTTTCAAAGGTTCAAACATTGCTTGTTAATACCATGTAAACTTCAAATACCCGAGTTCACATTCAGAGCACTGTCTAGAAAAGAACTGTTTTCAGTAATAGACTCGCTGGATGACAACAAAGCAACAGGACCTGGTGAATTAACAGTAATTCTCAAAGTCCCGCAAAAAGGCTATAGCTGTATATCTGAAGTTCGCTTTAAATGAGTGCAATCAGAAAAATTTTCTAACTCAAATGAATATAGCTTATGTTACACCAATTTACAAAAACGGCGAGGAATTGGATAGTACAAACTATCGTCCAATTTCTTTAACTCCCAAGTTTCGCAAAAAAATTAACTCCAAGTGCCTCTTTCTCAGATAACCGATTGCATTGGTGAGCACAAATATATTAAAGAGCATCGGACTTCAAAAAAAGACAGCAACGGATGCAGTTTTACAACTAGTTGAAAGTTTCGTCTAATTTAGGCCAACAGAGAAACTGTTACTGGTCTTCAAGATCTTGCTAAGTCTTTTAATTCCTTTTCGAAGAGCAATTTTCTTTAGAAAATTTAAATCTATGATGACAAGTATTGTCTGTTCCAGAAATGAAAGCAGATTAAAAATCAACTAGCAGGCCCGCAAAAGTATAACAAGATCATTTGAAAAATCGAAGTTTTAAAATTCATTTTTTTCTACCACCTCGGGCTGGAACAAATTCCCCTCGTTCAACAGCCATAGGTATTACGTTACGTTACCGATGTGTTTGGTTTAGTATAATACCTCCAAGTCCCAGCAATTTTGTGTTCAACTTTTTCGGCTTTGCTGACCCTTATAATTAGGGAGCGCTAAGACTTGTACAGATAACGAAATTCTACATGGTGTCGTAGCGTAACGCATGTAATACGTTAGGCTGCATTTTTAAGGAGCATAAAAAAGAGAAGAAACAAGATATGGAGGGAGAGAAAACAGAAAAAAGAAAAGAAAGACAGAAAGGAATGAGAAAAGAAAGAAACAAAAGGGCGAAACGAGAAAGAAGACAAAGGAAAGACAGAAAAAAGAAAAAGGGCAGCAAAAAAAAAACAGAAGAAAAAGAGAGAAAAGAAAGACAGAAAAGACAAAAGAAAGAGAAAAAAGGAAGAGAAAGAGAGAAAAGCAAAATAAAACGAGAGAAAAAATGACCAAAAAAAGACAAAATAGACAGAAAAGATGGGTGGACGAACGAAGAAAAAGTCAAAAGAGACAAATGAAACAGAGAAAGAAAAACAAACGAAAAAAAAGCGAGAGAAAGGAGGGAAAAGAAAAAAAGGACAGAAAAGAAAGATAAAAGAAAGACAAACAAAAGAGAGAAAATAAATCGAGAAACGAAAGACAAAAATACAAAAGACAGAAAAGCAAGAAAAGAGAAAAGCAAGAGAGAAGTAAGAGAAAAACAGGAGAGAAAGGGCGAAAGGAGAGAAAGAAGAGAAAGAGGGAGCAGAAAGAAACAAATGAGAAAAGAAAGGAAAAAAGAACAGAAAGGAGTTAAAAGAAAGAGAGAAAAGAGACAGAATTGAAAGACAGGAAAGAGAAACGCAAGATAAAAGAAAAAGAAATCAAGAGAGAAAAGAAAGACAGAAAAAACACAAAAGAGCGGTAGAAAAAAGAACAGAAAGGAAAGAAAAAAGAACGAGAAAATAAAGAGAAACGACAGAGGAACGAAAGAGAAAACGAATGAAAACAAATAAAGGCAGGAAAAAACAAAAAATAAACAGACAAAAGCAATAGAGAAAAGAGAAATGAAATACAGAAAAGAAAAGGGAAAACGACAGAAAGCAAAAAGAGAGAAGAAAGCAGAAAGAACAGAGAAAGAGAACGAGAGAGACAGAAAAGAAAAAAAACGAAAGGAGGCAGAAAATACTATCAGAAAGAAATGAGAGAAAAGAAAAACCAAAGACAGAGAAAAGCAAGAGAAAAGAAAGACAGAAAAGTGAGCGAGACAATAAAGAGAGAAGCTAAACCGGAACAAAAGAGAGAAGAAAGGATGAGAAAAAAAAAGCAGAAAACAACAGAAAAGAGAAAACAAAGAGAAAAGAAAAGCAGAGAAGAAAGAGTACAGTAAGACAGAAAAGAAATAGAAAGGAAAGAGGAAAGAACGACAAGCTAAAGAGAGGAACGAAAAAGAGAAAAACCATTAAGAAACTAAAAGGAGAAAAAAGAATAAAAAAGAGAAAAGAAACGCAGACAAGTACAGAAAGACAGAAAAAAAGCAGAACGACAGAAGAGAGAGAGAGAGAGAAGTAAAAGAAAAGGACAGATAAAGAAAGGAAAAAAAAGAAAGAGAAAAGAAAGTGAAAGGAAAGATAAAAAGCAGAAGAGACAGAAAAAGAAATATAGCCAAAAAGAAAACAAATGAAGGAGAAAATAAAAAGAAAAAGAAGGAGGAAAGAACGAAACGGACGAGAAAAGATCTTACTTCGAAAGTAAAAAAAATAGACCAAATTCTTCACAGCCTAACTTTTGAAAAAAAGAACTGGCAACAAAAGATTCAGTAAATTAAACTTCAGTTGTTCAAAACTTTTATGAGACTGAGATCAAGCAAAACTGAAAACAAAAGAAGAAAAAGATTGTTTAAAAATTGCGGCTATCAGTCATTGGACTTTATTGCATAAATTACTTTTCGGTCACTGACTTTTTGACAATGAAAGCTTTTCGGTCATTTACTTTTTGGCAAGGTCAAGTTTTCAGTCATTGACCTTTTTCAAAACACATGCGAATCAAAACGCTTTGATGTATATTTAAGAGGCCTTAAAACATGTGAAGATCAGGAGCTTAAACATGGTGGTATAGGTATTCGAAATATTTTTAATATGTAGATTGATAGAAGATAGATAGTGACAGGAGAAAGGCATGGAGCACAAAATATTGTGAAAAAAAGGAAGGAATTGGAGAAAGTGGAAACGGATGCGACGTTAATGGACAAAAATCCCGATAAATACGCGGCTCATCTGTTTCTTAGCTCAACTCATTGCGCGTTTGCCTCTTAACTCACGGACCCCGGTTCGAATCCGACTGTTGCCAGTCGCTTTTTGCCGAAAAGCATGTTTAGGGGCTGTTAAAACATGTAAAGATTAGGAGCTTAAACATGGTGCCTTTTATGTCGACACTGAATTAATATATAGATTGTGCTTTCACACTTATCTTTTTCAGCAATTTTTCAAACTTTATCTGAAAAACCAAAACGCATTTATCGACAAATTAAATGAGGTAAAAATGTGTGCTTTTTCCGCAAAAAGTATTACAGCAAGAGATCTACTTCCTTCCAGCTGATCTCATAGCCAAAACACCGCTAATCAAATATCATTACGGCATAGCCAAACCAGAAGATTTTCAAAACTATCACGGGTATCTGAGCCTTCATCGAAACGCCCGAAGTAAACAATTCAAAAGGTGTCACAATGTCAAAACCAACTTTTGAATGAATTCGATTAAACGTCAATGCCTACAAAAATGGAATAAGTTACGACACTGGCTTCGGTTACCAAGAAATTAAAACTGCTGAGAAAATATTGATTTTTTGATCTCACAGCCTGAAAAAAATCTTTGAATACTAACGTGGGAGCTTTTAGAGTTATTTTTAAGAAATCCCAAGAATTTTATGTGATTTTTTTAACAAAAACGATTGTTTAAATTTATACTTAAATGATTTGAAAAACTATATTAGTTTTAATGCAAGTATATTTAACTTACTGGTTATTATCTTAAATTACTTGTTTAAAAAACAGAAAACAGAAAACTTTATAATATACAGTTCCTTAGTATGTCATCACAGTTTAAACATCTACAGATCACTGTCCATGTGCCTCTTACGCTTGGTGAAAAAACCTCTGTCAATTCATTGTAATTTTGTTAAGGTCTTTTTCATAGTAATTTAATAATCTCGAGATGTAATAGACTAGACCAAATTGAATCTTCTCAAAAAATTGTTTTCACAGACCAACACGCGGAGTCCAATCATATTTGGTTTTGTTTGGAAAACATTTTGCTACACTTTCATCACACGTATTTTGGTTTAAGTTTCATTGACAAAGAAAGCAAAGTCTACAGAAGAACAGTCCTACGATATCACTAACAACGTCAACAACTTACTCCTTAACACGCTCAACTAAATAACCCAACCAAAACTTAGCTCTTTGATTAGTTCCTTAAATTGTTAAAAGTGAACAAAAAAATAGCCTATTGTATTTAAACAAAAAACCTCAGAAATACCAACAGTAGGTAACTTACCGGTAATAACCTAAAAATACCCAATGGAGGCAAATTAAATTATCCCCCCCCCTCCACCGTTGTACAAAGAAAACACAAATTTGAATTGTGATCAAATCTCGAAGACAACTTTTACTATATTCATATTCTTTACACTGGCGATAATACGTTTATCTTACAGACACAATAAACTGACTGTCACTCATTTAACTCAAATAAATAACTCAAAGACGTCTTACAGAACACAGAAAATGTAGAGATAACAACCTAACCTTGATTACAAACAAACCTGATTTAATTTTTTTCTTAAGCGAAAATTCCAATTTGGGATCGTTTTCTTACCGCAAGCTACTGAAGTTCTCACAACAAAGAAAAATGCTACAGATAACTTGGTATTCAAATCGACAGGAACCTGAATTTAGATGATCAGCTGAATAAAACGTTAAAGATTGCTCTTGCTATACGATCAATTTGCCTATTTAGACATCCCTGAACACGAGCAATTGTTCTTTTAAAATAACTTGTCCTTTCGCACTTATCTTTTATAGCAATCTTTCAAAATTTATCTGAAAAAACCTGAAACGCATTGATCGAGAGATTAACTGGGGTAGAAAGTTGTGCTTTCTAGGCAAAAAGTATGACAGACAAAAATCCTTCCAGCTAAGCTCAATAGCAAAATTGTCGCTAATTAAATTTCATTACGGCTTAGCTAAACCAGATTTTGAAAACTGTCACGGGTATCTGAGCCTCTATGGAAACGCTCGAACTAAACAATTCAAAAGATGTCACAATGTAAAAACCAACTTTTGAATGAATTCGATCTGGGTAACAAAAGCAAGCTACTCGATACTACATGTATTAACGTTACTCATGAAGAAAAGGACCTGCTCTGTATGTTCAAGGAAACAAAAAGCAGCGCTCCTGCAACGCTCTGGGTAACAAAAGAGCTACTCGATACTAACAAATAATTTAAAGACAACGAGCTCAGACGGAAATCTGTTTTATTTCAAGTTTTACGTTTGTTCTATTTCAGACGCAAATCTATGATATTGAAATCTATTTTAATATCAAATCTACACAGGTCCCAAAAAAGGGGGCAAACAAAACAATACTGTTAAAATTATGAAAATCACGAGCACCAGGATAACTGTAGATATGGAAATGTGCAATCCAAAAGGAAATTTGACTTGCTGTAGTTTCCCAAAGATTGAACTCAACTTCTGCGCACCAAAAATCTTTTCAAATTTTTCACCTACACCAAGTGATTTGACTTGCATATAAATTTCTGGCACAAGCCTCACGTACATTAACTGAATACAGGATCCTTTACCAATATTAACGTCAATTAACGAGCCTGATAATGTATTGGCCATCCGATGATAACGACACGTAAAAATTCATATTCCAATTCGAAAATTTCTAATGAAGGAGATTAAGTAAATGTTGATAGCGAAATACTGCAAGGCAAAGAGTGGACTGGTTTAAAAGCAAAAAACCATAACAGAAATGAAAAAGCCAAAAGCAGAACAAAAATCTCACAGTAGACTGTGTTTCTTGTGCTCTCTGTAAGAAATAACTGTTGTGTTCTCCGTAAATTTTTTTTGTCAGCAGGAATTACTAGGGAGACATCCTAAAAATTTCATGGAAATAGATACATACGAAAAATCATCAATTTTCTTAAAGTTATTATTGATAAAATACAGAAAAAAGTTCCTAAAATGCAAGAATCAATTTAACTTCAACTATTATCAATGGTATATTTAGCAACAGCTATCCCTATATAATAAAATAGAGTTCTCTCTCATGGTTAAAAAAATCGGATCCTAATTACGTTCGTAAAAATACCTAATTTTTTTATACTTGCATTGGTTTTGCCAGTTACTATTTTGCTGCGCACCATAGTACTTCATGCAATTCTCCCAGTGCTTGATGCACATCGCCTTAATTAGTAAATCAATTTATTTTAAAGCCAAGGTGGGTGCATCAAAATAATAGGTCCCAATTATTCATCTTGTTTTTAATTTGTTTTCAGTTCGTAAACCCCAGCGTATGTTATGCACCCTCCAGCTAGAGTGCACGCGCCAATAAATGGTGAATTCTTATGTAAAAATTCGGCACGTGCGTCTGGGGGGTAAAAAATAACATGCACCCAAGGAGCCTGAGGGGCTGCGAAAAATCTATATACAATGTTTTACAATCTATTGTTAAAAATAGAAAGGATATTTATAAGCGATACATAACAATAATTTTATTCTGACGATGAACGTAAAGTTCGCACCTGACAATGAAAGTAAAGTGAACAAACGATTTTTATTAAATTTTTGCATTTGCGCCGCCAGTTTGGGTGCAAGTTTTTTGCGTCTCAGCCGAACGTGCTTTTTTTTTACTTGTTGATATACGATGTAATAGTGCGCATAACAGAGCAAAACGTAG
>NC_134480.1:35093846-35112377 GCF_964194025.1 Convolutriloba macropyga | reverse complement strand
TGCTATCTAATTTCGAGGTTGGGGAAAAAAATATTCCTGTGTAATATTTGCTAAGTTTTCTAACAACCGATATGGCTCGAAATCATAAGTAAGTGCTTTATAAATCACTCTTAGTAATAAAAAGAGGTGTTGGCATTTTTTTAGTGCTTTACTTTTTTGTAGAAATTATATTATCTTGGTTAACTCGCTGGTACTTAAGTTATAAAAACGACGATTTTATGGAAAAAATCCCTTTTTTACGCCTATTGTTAATGTTAGGGTAATAGGGTGGTTTTGTATCTTTTTCAGAGTACTGATGGGCAAATAATGTATGTTTTTTACTGTGTTTCCTGTAAGATTGGTTCCTTTAATTCGGTTTGTGGTAAATAAATATTGATTTCTGGAGATTTGGGTATCAACACTTTCATTACTGGAAATGCAAATTTTTTTTTTATATTTTCTGCATAGTCGAGATATGGTACAAGTTGTGTGAGAGGTTGTGTTCTGTTTGAAAAGTAATATCAGAGTGTTGTATTACCGGACAGTTTTTCTCCATTAATGTTTCTTGCCTGTGATTTTCGGGTGAAATGATTTTTATTGTTTCTTTCGTTTGCGATTTTGTAGTATATTAGTTATAAGAGACTGATAGAAGTGTCTTGTTTTCTCATGGTACTTTAAAGTTCTTAGCGTTTATTTTAAGGTACCCAGGGAAATGTGGTGAGCCTGTTAAAGATTATGTGACCACGTTGTTGATATTTACTCTTGATACAGAGTAGTGACAAAACAGCGGGGAAAATGTTTGTTTTAATTCATATAGAATTTCATTGAATCTTGTATTTTTTACTCCTTTGAGTCGTGTTTTGTATAAGTTAATGAAGGACTCAAATTAGTCAGGAAATGAAAGATTTCTTCCTTCCGATAAACCAATAAATAAATTTCGGAACTCTGTTATATTGAGTTGGAATATTGAAGCCCTGTGGTTTGGTTTATTATTTTGTGTAAACAGCAAAAATAATGGTTTGTTGTCTGTATACAAAATGATAGGGAGTCGTGACCCTTGTATCAGGAAGTTGAATTCTCAAAGTTTAAAAGCAAATGCGGAACAATATCATGAAAAATGACAAAAAATGATTTTTTCTGCCAAGAACAAACGGAATTTAGTTCCCTTTCCCAATCTGGTTTTTTGTAGTGATGCATGCGGTTCTTATGCCATACAATCTAGACAGAAAAAATATAAACCTGGGGCTGCTTCAAATTTTTCTTTTTGGAGAAGTTGGTGGGAGTCTTTGTATGTTTTTTTAGCATGTCTCTAATGTTTCGGCTTGTATAAAGACGTCATTAAAATAGGCACTTTTTGTTCCTTCGTGTTAGTGGTTTACTTTTAAAATTCAAAAAAAGATGAAAAAGCGGCTGCACCGATTGAAAATCCACAAAAAACCTTTTGAAGCCCTATTGTTGTCCTGTGACAACAAAATTTACTAGTTGTTGTGAAGGTGTTCTAGTGTCACTTTATTATGTGCTTTTTATATCGGTTTTTCAGAAAACCGGTCCTTCAAAGCGCGTTAGGATGATCTGAATTGGCTCTAATGGCCATCTGCTTTTTGTTTCAACAAATGTAGTGCTCAACTGGCGAGCATGTAGACCAATTTTTACTAGTTCTTTTTTTTCGAAATTACCTTTGAGTTAATAAATGTGCTCCCCAGTAGTGAGGGAGCCAGTTTTTATTTGTGCTATTACGTCAAAGTGTGTAAGCTAAGTTTGTCGAGTCAATGTTAAACTCTTTACTGTAATTGTAGTGTTATCCTTGTGGCAGGCTAGTTCTTGAGGACTGATGCTCCATAAAGTGATTCATTTAGTTGTATTTATGTTTTTCCGACATCGAATTTCGATGTTGCACAACAGGTTTGTTATTGAAAAGATAAGCTAGTTGTTCGAAATATTCCTTGTTATGTTTTGTGTGTTAAAAAAGGAAAAATTGGAGAAAAATCTCTTCTTATTTTGTGAATAAGGAGGAATCGTATAGAATATAATTTGTTTTAGAATAGGTTCATAGGTTTTTTGTGCAGTTAAAATTAAAAACTTTTTGATTTATATATTTTTGAGATTTTCTCATGAACTAAAAATATTCTCATATCTTCTGTAATTTCTTTGACACAGTACTTCGCAGATGATTTGATAGTGTTTGTGGATAAATAAAGGGGTTTTGGATTAGTGTTTGTATCAAGAATTGAAATGGGTATTCGCGATTACTAATATTTCTTCATAGAAAATAATATATTTTTTAAATTGGTATGAATTAAAAATCTGATTTGAGTAATGGAGCTCTGTTTGGGTAAGGGTTTTTGCATTTGTACGCAGTTAACAAGTTTGATGATGACTGAAAAAATTTGGGAGTAATACGGCGGGGGTTCGGTTATTGATTTGTAAAATTTTAGTTGTTCATGCTCGTAATTGATTTTAATCACTGGTTCGAGTTCTAAACATTTAAATCATTTTGCATATTTTTCTAGGAATTGGGCTTCTAGAATACTGAATTATGTGTTTGACAACTGAAATGTATACGTGATTGTTGTTATTTGCAGCTTTCAGTAACATCTGGATTCAAGTGAAATTTGGCTGTTCCGTCAGGTTGTAATTTAATGTTGCCTGATGCAGAGAAAAGAAGTTTGCTTGCTTTTAATTGGAGTTTCTGATACTTTTATTTTTTGGTTCCGAGTATTGTTGTTCAGCAGATTACTTTTAGCTGATGAATCGGTTAGAAAATTGGTTTTTATATGCTGTGGGGATATATTTCTATTGTGGCTAACTGTCTGTAGTGTATTTAAAGGAAGGCGTATTTCCCGACATTTTTTTGGATGTTGGATGGTGTAGAAAATATATACTCCTTTTTGAGTGTATTACATTCATGTCAATTAAAGTGTTCATCTTGTGTATCTTGACTTAATTCTAGGAGTAGATTGTTAAACTGTTGTTCAAGCATTGGTTCTTCTGAAGCATTTTGTGTTTCTGTTTCTTGAGTCATTGTGTTATCTGTTGGTTCTTGATCTAAAAGTGAATAAATGAAATGTCCTACGCTTCTAAGACAACTTCTCTAGGAGGGTTGTATTTAATCACGATTATATTCTCTACAAAAATAGGGATGGTTGTTATAATTACTTTTTTGTGAATTATTTTGAAATTTTGTGTCTTGAGGTATGGTGATACCCATCTAATTGGTGGTTTAAAATTACTACGGTTACGAATTGACCTTTTGTTTGATAAGTATTGTTCAAAATTTTAGCAAGGAGAACCTCTGTGACGGGAGGGGTCTCGTCTGTCTCATCTACTGCTTCTGGAGGGATTGATAACTGGAACGGTTTCCATGTCATTTTGCTTTGAGGTTACTTGTTTATTCGGTACGTCTTAGTTTTCCTTCATGGTTTGGTCAAGTGAATGCTTAGGAATACCTATTTTGTCTACTGGTTATGTGAATTGCGAATCAGAACAGGTTGAAATACTATGTCCTAATAGAAAAAAATTAAATTAAAGAATTGTAGAAGGATTGGTTTTCTTTTGAAATTGAAATTCTTGGGGCAATTATTTTGTACTTCTTTGATACTATATGCTATTTCTTATGCAATAACTCTGACTTCATATACAGCGAGACTTTCAATGTCTTTGTTCACAATGTTTGTTGTGATTGAAAAAGTTTTGTTTGTTTTGGGCTTGTTTCAATCAATACTTGTTCTCGTAATATCTTCCTATTGGGCTCTTTCTACCAACTGAGCAAATGGTGTTGTAGTTCGAATGCCATTAATTTAGATTTCGCAATCTTGTTACCGCTATTTGTGCTAAATTTGAATCTACTGCTTTAACTAGAGCATCATTCATTTGAGTGTTTTTCGTTTCTGGTGCATTATCAACATGTGATTTTCGCGCCAATCGCTCATTTCGAAGTCATAGTATTTTTGTTTGTTCACAATAGCGACAACTAATTAATATGGTTGTGTTTTTAAAAATTCCCTATGACTAGTTGAGCTTGAGTTTGTGATTTTTCATTATCATATGGTTTCTGGAGTTTCGGCAAAAGCTTGCCAATTCTTTCTTAAATTTCTAAAAGTAAATGAGGCCGCTTGGATAACTGTATTTTAAAAAAAAACTCATGCTTCATGAAAAGCTCAATTAATTTCTTCCGTTCCATCTGAATGATTATATTTGCTGTGATAGCGTTAAAAAAATCAACTGTAGTATACATCATATGTGTGACGTCAGATGGCCTTAAGGATTGTTGCCCCCTAAATATGGGTTTTTCATTTGTGAGCTTGTTCTCACTGTAGGATAACGTATTTGAGTTGATGCTATTTGTAAAAAATACGGTTTTGGATTTTTCATAATCACCTGATCGTTTTTTGTATTCAATTGCTTGAAGAGGTTCACTAGTTGTTGTGCGGTCATTCATATATTTTGTTTACTGTTTTGAGATCTTGTGACAGATAACTATCGTTTTGTAAATTTTTGAGTGGTAGAGTGTTTCTACTTTGGGATTAAAACATAGTTCCATCATCCAACAGGGCGGAATTAAAATCTGTTTCAGTAGTTTTGTTTGTTGTTTATCCAAAATTTACGAGTTTAAAATTGTTTTTAAATGCATTTGTTCTTTTGGTAATGCTTCTCAAAAAATTTCGATTCCGTTTTAACGTCAAATGCATACGGATGGATCTCCGCATTATGGTTCCATTTTGAAATTGCAGATTTAATAATTTGTAGTTTCTGTATAATTTCAGATGGTTTATCTGTTTTACACACACAATTTTCTGCAGAACAGTTTGGGTCGTAAATAAACTTATACTTCAGCCATCTTTGAAATTAGATAATGATGTTTTGCTGCTACGGACTTTTTTTTGCCAGAAAACATTGATGGACAAGACTTCTCCAGAGCAGTGTATTTACCAGGATAAAAGTACACGTACTTTTAATGATGGTATATCTTATATATCTGTATCTCCAACTGAGCGTAGAAGTGTTTGTATTACGTGAATAAAACCTTCTAGTTCCTGACTGTTTCTAAGTTTGCTTTCGGCTTGTTATTTTGTGTCGGCTTCAGTGGGTGCTGGTGCAAAAGCTGAATTTCAAAATTGGTCTCATCTATCAGCAGCAGATATTTCTTCGTGAACTCCTCTAAGGAAAACAAACAACAAATTTGATGATGGACAGAATAGTGCGTCATAAAAAAGAAGTGTTTTTACTTGATATAGGTTCACGAATAAATAGGATTATGCGTTTAGCTATTTTTTGAACATAAATTTCTATCAACTAAGAGAGAAATGCTGTTCGAGGAATTTGTGAAGCCTTCTTCTCTGGCAGAGAGATAAAAAGTTGTTCCTCTTTGCTGGAAATTGAGTTTTTAATTGTCAAGCGGTATATAAAATTATGTTTAACTGATCCGCGCGAATTTGTGTTATTTCAAAGGGTTTTATATCGTCTAACAGGCGTTCATTTTTCTGTCATAGTGTAGAAAGTTGTTTGTTTTCGGAATAAGTATTCGTGGCGAACGGTATTTCGCTAGGATTGTAATTCATTGTGACTCTAGTGGAGAGATAATTTAAGTTTTATCATACCTGTTGAGCGGTTTTTTAGGATTGTGTTTCCTATAACTACTGCTGAAAGTATCAAAAGGTTTAGAGGTAAAAACTTTAAGTCTGAGTTTCTCTGTAAGATATTTTGTGTTTCTTGTGAGTTCTTTTTTCCGGTTAGAGGTTTTCTACTCACTGGTCGTACCAGTTAAGGCAGACCCTATTTGGGCTCTTGTTACAGCCTTAAAGTATAAAGAGTTAGGGCTACATATTTTTGGGCGCGAAATAGACTTACCGTGTTCCCTTTGAGTAACCGACTCTGTAAAACACTGAAGATAGACCTCAATCATTGCGGTGGTACTATAATACAGCACCGGAGTCAATGGTATACACATAATGCAACTGTCTGTTAGACTGACCAAGGTCAAGCGCTATATAAAAGAGTATAGAGTCTTCTCAGTCTCTGATTGGGTGAAGATGGACATTCTGTTTTTCATCTGGTACATCATGTTCAACCAAACTGTTATTTTAAAAGGATTTGAGTTCGCTCTCCGTGCAAAGGCAAAGGGAGCAGCCAAACAGAACCAAGTTCTTAAGGAAGTGTAAACTTGCTATGTTTCATATACAAACTATCCACGAGCACCATATATGGCCGCCTGCCATTCTACCAAATCCTTGATGCGAGCTGCGTATCCGATGAAATTTAACTGCAGACTGGAGTAACTCAAAGAGACAAACTTACCACTTAATTATCTTTTTCGTAGCAGATTTATTTTTTAAAATAAGTCGCAATGACCGAGATATAATATTTTACACTGATGACTTTAGTGTTAGTTGCCATTGCAACTTTTAACGCAGCAAATCTGAATAGTCTATGGACACGTGCCGTACTTTATGGAAATCATTGTGAGCTGAACAAAATGCATATGCACCATAGAAAGTAACTCTGTATTAGTAGACCTCCCAAAAGTTTTAAATCGGATCTTTTCCTTTTGTGCCCCCCGTATGTTATGAACACACCCGCAGTTACAGAGCACGTGTCACTGTGTAAAATTATGGCATGTGCGTCTGGGGGGGGGGGGGGGGTCGGGAGGGGGTGCAAATAATATGCACCCACTAAGATGGGGGACACAAATAGAAAAGATCCTTTACATCAAACAAAAGTGGAAATAATAAAAAAATTTCTACCTAGAAATCTTTTCGATCTTTTCGAGCACGCTACCTTTTCGACATCATATGAAACGGAATGGAAGTCACTTTTTTTCAACATGTTGGTGTGAAGTCAGCTCAAATACTTCATCAAGAGAATGTTGATCAATAAATCAATGTGATACAATACTTACGGACTATAAACAATCCTCCGAAACAGAGAAACGTGAGTGACGATTTCTATGCTAAAAGAATACTTTTCAGGCTGTGCTCCGTAGAGTGATATGCCATGAAAAACAAATTCATGTGCAGATTTTTTGCTAGGACCGTATTTCAAAAGGATCGTTTCCATAAATAAAATGATTCTATAAATTTTGATTCTTTTGCTACGACCCAGACCCACTCAAATAAATGTTCAAAACCAAGGGAAAAAAGTACAAAAAAGCGAATTAAATCATTGAGGAAAATGGATCTATTGTGTCCTTTTGCTCCGAGCTGAAAACTAATTATTAATAAATCGCAATCTACCATGTAAAGACATAGCGCGTGCTCCTCGCTGGCAAAAAGTTATATACCTACGAAGCTGGGAAGCCAAAACAAACTAGATCTGAAAAATTGGAAGTACTCTGAAAGACAATAAAAAAACGTACGTTAAATGAAATCCTCCAGGTCATGATAAAATTGGCAACCGTTTGATGCCGAAACAGTTGAAAGGTAAATACATGAACATTTAGCATGAGGAAGGTTTTTCTCTTACCTACGAAATGGTTTCAAGAAACTTAAAAAATAGAACATCACTGAATAAATTTTTCTGGAACATGCTGACTTTCGAATTGATTAAGTCAAAACAAACGGATAACAAAAGAAACGTGGCCGGACCTTTTACGGGGCTTTTCAATTCAGAAAAAAAGTGCCTCAAAAATGAAAAAAACAATGGACAGAAAACAACCGGAAATCAAATCGACTACTGTTTCCGGAAACTGGAAACAAACAAAAGAATTAGGCGATAAAATTTATTTGGAAGAAACTAAAATTCTGATTAACATTTAACATCGGAAGGCTGGGTTCTTTGTATTGATTGAGCCAAAAGTGCCTAAAATCTAGTTTTCATCGAATGCACAAGGTGAAGGTAACATGTTCGATAGAGGAAAGATGGGTGATCAATCCTCACAACCTCCAACCTCATATTTTTCGTTACAATTTTATAATTACACTCTACTGTTTTCTTATCTGATGGAACAAGTAAATAGCCAAATGATTCTTGAATTGATTACCACCACTGAACACGAGATTTGCTGAAAGTCAACGTTTTGTCTTCGGAATAAATATTTTATTTTGCTTGGTTTCCACAGCATCACATGGACCAAATTGTTCATAAAAGAAACATAAACGTGCCATCATTAGGAAAAAGTGATGTAACTTTTCGTTCTGAGAACCCTTTATCAATGCAATTGTTTTTGGGTAGGAACGTACGGATATGAAAAGTTTACGACAAAATTTTTGAACATATTATTAAAAAAATTCTATCAATTGTTGGAGACATTTGTGGGTCGCTCAGAAAAAATTGAGATGGAGCAATTAGCTAACATCAAACTAGTCTAATACACAAACTTAAACAAAAGAGGTGAAGACAAACGTTTTTTTGAAGAACTAGACAAAAAAACCGTTCCCAAGGGGACTAGGCATAGGCAATCGCTACCCCTTTTCATTGCAGAAAATACGTTGAGCATGATTAAAAAAGTAAAATAGTTACCGCAAGATTATATCAAATTAAACTTTAAATATTGCTGCGATTTCACTTTCAATTCAGACTGTTGAGAAGTGCCTGAAATCTAGTTTTCTTTAAATCAGCTGGAATGCTTCTCATTTGTCAGAAAATACGTTGAGCATGATTAAAAAAGTAAAATAGTTACCGCAAGATTATATCACATTAAACTTTAAATATTGCTGCGATTTCACTTTCAATTCAGACTGTTGAGAAGTGCCTGAAACTAGTTTTCTTTAAATCAGCTGGAATGTTTCTCATTTGTTTCAATAGGCGCTGTTGAATAGATTTTCTACCAAAATTTTAAAGCAGGCCTGAGCCAAACTTCTTTTTACGAAGAACAAAAAACGAACCCCATCTGTTATGGTAGCATTGTTTTTTTATGTTTTTATGTAAAATCTTCACTTTAGTCTTGCAACGAGAACAGAGAAGGGCACAACTGGGCCCAAACTTAAAGTTTAGTCTGCCCCAATTAGCGGAGATTAGGTTGTAACGCGTATTCCACTTCTAATTGTCAAGAAAAAGAGTGCAAGAGCGTAATTTTAAAAATTACCTGTTTTTACACTCATTCCTCCACGAGTTCTACACTCTTTGTAACGAATTTATTCTAACAATTGGAACCACTCTTACTTATATCAGTTGGCGCAACGGTTAATGCACAAAGTGACGGTTACAATTTATTTAGAGGAAAGATGGCTGATCAATCCTCACTACCTCCGTCCACAAAATATTTAAGGTTACAAAACTATAATTACACTCTTCTACGGTTTTCTTGTCTGATGGAAGAAGTAAACAGCACGACGACAATTTCTGTAAAAAATATTCAGTTATCGATTTATAAATTTTGTATTCTTTGGTTTCCACGGCATCACATGAACCAAATTGTTCACAAAAGAAACATAACCGTGCTTTTCATTGCAGTTGGTTTCTGGTAGGAACGTAAGGACACCAAAAAAGTTACAGAAATTTTCCTATTTAAATTTAAACAAATTTATCTAACGTTAGAGACATTTGTTGGCTACTCAGATGTAAGTGAGATGAAGAAATTTACTAAAATCAAACTAGTGTAATACACAAATTTAGGCGAAAGCGGCGAAGACAAATATCTTTTTTGAAGAAGTAGCCCAAGCAGTTGTTCTCAATTTGACTCGACATAGGCAATTCGTACCCCTATCGATTACACAAAAATCGCCGAACTTGATTAAACAAGTGGAATAGTCAGCGCAAGATTATATCAAACTAAAGAATTAATGTTGCTGAGATGATACCTATAATTAGGACTCTTGACAAAGACCTCTAACTAAGGAACTACTTTTTCTTGAACTGGAAACATACAGAAGAAATAGGCAATGAAACTTACTTGGAGGAAGATTGAGATTCAGATATCAAACATCAAATTTGAAAGGCTGGGGTCTCTGTATTGATTGAGCCAGAAGTGTCTAAAATCTAGTTTTCTTGCAAGTTTCTCGTAGAATCAGCTGGTATGTTTCTCTTTTTTTGAATAGGTGAATTCGAACAGATGTTCTACCAAAATTTTGAAACAACCCTGGATCAAATTTCTTTTAACGAAAAACAAAAAACGAACCCCATCTGTTATAGTAGCGTTGCATTTTAGATTTTTTGTAAAAACTTCAGCTTTTATTTTGCAATGAGATTAGAGAAGAGAACTACCGGGGCCAAAATTCCACATTTAATCTGCCCATTTAGCAGTGATTAGGTTGTAACTCGTAATCAACTCCTACTTATCGGGGAAAAGATTTTACTAGCGTAATTTTAGAAAATACGGTGTATTTACACTCGTTCCTCCACGCTTTTTACACTCTTTGCAAAGAATGTAGTCTAACCAAATTGAATCACTCTATTACTAATATCAGTTGGCGCAATGGTTGATATACAAAGTTAAAGTAACATGTTCGATAGAGGGAAGATGGGGATCAATCCTCACTACTTCCGTCCACTTATAATTTTTATTGTTATTCTCTTATAATTATACTCTTCCACTGTTTTCTTGTTTGATAGAACATGTAAATAGCGTAATGATTTTTAAATTTAGCAGCCGTTCTCAAGGGGACTCGCCATAGCCAATCCCTACCCATCTTGATTACCCCAAATACGTCGAACTTGATAAAAAGTGAAATAGTCAGCGCAAAATTATACCAAATTAGGTTTTTAAATAATGCAAGACTGTTGAGAAAGACCTCTAACTAAGGAATTTAATTCTCATCAAGAAAAATCAATTTATAGCAAGCTCTCAATGTGATTAATTTTGGTTTCATAGTAGACAATTATTGTGATCAAGGCTAAAATTTGATTAAATTTGATTTCATGTAAGACTATAATTGTCCTAAACGGTAAGTGTATATTCGGTGTATATTCTTAGTGTATATTCGGTGTACATTAGTGTATATTCTTTATTTCAATGTTAAATAATTCACAAAAATGCATAGTTCAATGTTTAATAATTCCAAAAATTTGCGAAAAAGTGCTCCAATAATCTCAATAGGGTGGGCATTTCTATTTAGCTTGTTTTCGTTTTTCGTTTAATCAGAATAATCTTGACTGGGCGGGATATTTACATTAGAAGATTTTTTTGCTTTTTAAAGAAAAAAGTTGAGATGTTATTTGCACTGTTTTTGTTTTCAGTTTTTTCTTTTCCATTAAAATTATATATTTGAACACCTTCCTTTCATTTTCAATTTTACTTTTCCTGCAATCAGTAGTTTTTTTGTTGAGTAATTTTTTAGAGCTGAGTTTAGCGGACATTGTTTATTTTCGGGCGACAAAAACTTATAAATTAGTACAAAATTCTGTAAACGTTTTATAAACTAAACCATAAAATAACCCAAATATATACAAATAATTTATAAAATATTCAAAAAATTTACAAATAAATTTATAAATATTTATTAAAACGATGCACTTTTTTGCAAATTTTTATAAACTAATGTATAAATTTTTATAAATTATCCATTATTTGTCAACTGGCCCAGGCTGAGGTGCCAGACGGAAGCAAGTATGTCCAGGCACCCAGACGGAAAGTACCTATGTGCAGACATTCGTGCGTTTGCCAGACTTTCGGGCGTAATGTCAAGACTTTGGTGCGTTCACTAGACCTTCACGCGTTCATGTCCAGACTTTCGTGCGTTCACCAGACTTTCGTTCGTTCATGTCCAGATTTTCTTGCTTTCACCAGACTTTCGTGCGTTCAACCAATTTTTGTGCGTTCATGTCCAGACTTGCGTGCGTTTAGCAGACATTCGTGTCCAGACTTTCTCTTATAATTATACTCTCCCACTGTTTTCTTGTTTGATAGAACATGTAAATAGCGTAATGATTCTTAAATTTAGCAGCCGTTCTCAAAGGGACTCGCCATAGCCAATCCCTACCCATCTTGATTACACCAAATACGTCGAACTTGATAAAAAGTGAAATAGTCAGCGCAAAATTATACCAAATTAGGTTTTTAAATAATGCAAGACTATTGAGAAAGACCTCTAACTAAGGAATTTAATTCTCATCAAGAAAAATCAATTTATAGCAAGCTCTCAATGTGATTAATTTTGGTTTCATAGAAGACAATTATTGTGATCAAGGCTACAATTTGATTAAATTTGATTTCATGTAAGACTATAATTGTCCTAAACGGTTAGTGTATATTCGGAAGCCTATTTCTATCAAACTGCCAGTTTTTTTTCACTCTTTTTTTCTTCAGAGAGATGTTTCCTATAAAATCTGACTAGACCTCAACTAGCTCTATGCTAACAGGTGCACAATATGTTGAAAGTTCAAGTTTTTTTCTAGTTCAAGTTATGTTAAACGAGTCAACAACTTTGAGAAACTTCTGAAAACTGATTTTCGGGATCAACAGTAATGAGAAAAAATTTCAATTCTTCATTCGTATTTTTCACTATAATTTTTTAGGATTCTCCAGCCGGGAGGCTTCAGGAAAGGTAAGAATTTTTAATTCAAAAGCCAGGGATAATTTTGCGGCCGCCAGTTTTGCCCGGACACTGATCTGGATGTGATTTTTCTACCGAACTGGAAAACTGTTCCCTATAAAAGCAGTTACAATATTATAAGCGTGACTCAAAAAAATATGGTTAATATTTAGATTTGTCGACTGCGTTTAATTCAGGCTTTATAGCTGGAGCAGCCGCATTACCCCAGTCGGAAAATAATTGATAATTTATAATTATTTATAAATTTTTCGAAAATAATGCAAAATTTATAAAAATTTAAAAATTTTTCATCGAACGATTTTCAGGGTTTTCTACAAGTTTTCTTTAACTCTGCAAAGGCCGTTTATATTTCACGTCTAATTGGATCCATTCGAAAACATTTATATATTTTCGAAAATAATGGATAATTTACAAATATTTACAAATCTTTTTTTCGCCGACTTTCGGCTATTTTCGGCAATCTCGCCAAATTTTGGCAACTTTTGCCGACTTTTTCAACTTTTGGCTCTTTTCGGCAACTTTCGGCTACTTTCGGTGACTTTTGGCAACTTTCAGCGAGTCTCCCCGACTTTCAACAATTTTTGTAGAAATTTGCAATTTTCGGCTATTTTTGGCAACTTTCGGCCATTTTCGGCAATTTGTAATTTTTGCCGAATTTTTGGCAGCTTTTGGTGATTTTCGGTTAACTAGAAAAATCTTGACTGGACGGGATTTGGCGTTTTTTTTTTAGAAATTACTATTACAAAATAGTTACAGTTATCTGCGTCGATGTTTTTGTTCTTTATTTCAATGTTAAATAATTCACAAAATTGCATAGTTCAATGTTGAATAATTCCAAAAAAATGCGAAAAAGTGCTCCAATAATCTCAATAGGGTGGGCATTTCTAATTGGCTTGTTTTCGTTTTTCGTTTAACCAGAAAAATCTTGACTGGGCCGGATATTTATATTAGAAGCAATTTTTTGCTTTTTTAAGAAAAAAGTTGAGATGTTATTTGCACTGTTTTTGTTTTCAGTACTTTCTTTTCCATTAAAATTATACATTTGAACACCTTCCTTTCATTTTCAATTTTATTTTTCCTGCAATCAGTAGTTTTTTATTTGTTGAGTAATTTTTTAGAGCTGAGTTTAGCGGACATTGTTTATTTTCGGGCGACAAAAACTTATAAATTAGTACAAAATTCTGTAAACGTTTTATAAACTAAACCAAAAGTTTACCAATAATTTATGAAATAATCCAAATATATACAAATAATTTATAATATATTCCAAAGATTTACAAATAAATTTATAAATATTTATAAAAACGATGCACTTTTTTTTCAAATTTTTATAAACTAATGTATAAATTTTTATAAATTATCCATTATTTGTCAACTGGCCCAGGCTGAGGTGCCAGACGGAAGCAAGTATGTCCAGGCACCCAGACGGAAAGTACCTATGTGCAGACATTCGTGCGTTTGCCAGACTTTCGGGCGTTCATGTCCAGACTTTGGTGCGTTCACTAGACTTTCACGCGTTCATGTCCAGACTTTAGTGCGTTCACCAGACTTTCGTGCGTTCAACCAATTTTTGTGCGTTCATGTCCAGACTTGCGTGCGTTTAGCAGACTTTCGTGTCCAGACTTTCGTACGTTCACCCGACTTTTGTGCGTTCAACCAATTTCCGTGCGCTCATGTCCAGACTTTCGAGCGTTCAACAGACTTTCGTGCGTACATGTCCAGACTTTCGTGCGTTCGCCAGATTTATTTGCTTTCACCAGGTTTTAGTGCGTTCATGTCCAGACTTCTGAGCGTTCGACAGTCTTTCGTGCGTTCATGTCCATACTTTTGTGCGTTCACCAGGTTTAGTTTCGTTCACTGGGTTTTCGTGCTTGCATGTCCAGACTTTTGTGCGTTAATCAAACTAGGATGCGATGATCCAATTTTTGTCCCTTCAAGTTCAGACAAGATTTCAAATCAAACACAACTGGCATGGGATATTTCCGGTTTCCATTGAGGTTCCCCGGGGTATCAGACCAATTTTAAAATTTGACTCAAAACTAAAATTTGACTCCAGACTTTCGTTCGTTCATGTCCAGATTTTCTTGCGTTTACCAGACTTTCGTGCGTTCAACCAATTTTTGTGCGTTCATGTCCAGACTTGCGTGCGTTTAGCAGACTTTCGTACGTTCACCCGACTTTTGTGCGTTCAACCAATTTCCGTGCGCTCATGTCCAGACTTTCGAGCGTTCAACAGACTTTCGTGCGTACATGTCCAGACTTTCGTGCGTTCGCCAGATTTATTTGCTTTCACCAGGTTTTAGTGCGTTCATGTTCAGACTTCTGAGCGTTCGACAGTCTTTTGTGCGTTCATGTCCATACTTTTGTGCGTTCACCAGGTTTAGTTTCGTTCACTGGGTTTTCGTGCTTGCATGTCCAGACTTTTGTGCGTTAATCAAACTAGGATGCGATGATCCAATTTTTGTCCCTTCAAGTTCAGACAAGATTTCAAATCAAACACAACTGGCATGGGATATTTCCGGTGTCCATTGAGGTTCCCCGGGGTATCAGACCAATTTTAAAATTTGACTCAAAACTAGTTCTAAATGCCTGCTATAGCGCTTAGTTTTAAACAATATTTTTTAAAATCAAATATAATCATGGTTTTTCAATCAATTAGTTAAACAATTGGATAAGTGACTGAATCACAACAAGAAATAATCGCCAAAAAGATGGATCAATTTTCTCTTGACTCGAACTCTAACTTTAACAAAGCCAGCTCTCCTTTGCTGTTTCTGCGCCTCGTCAAACATAGAACTGAATAATCGGCCACAGCTGAGAGAAATGCGATGCAATCATCACTTTCTTTTATAATCAGCGGAATATTTAGAGGTCGTAATGTCGCATTGTCTCCAACATTTTCAAGGTCAACTTCGAACACCATTGCTTCATCAGCCAATGAAGTCAGAAACGATATGAACAAATATCCAGAATTTGGGGATTTCGGAACCCAAATTGAGAAGTGAAAATGTCTTCTTTCTGCACCAAAAAGGTGAATAATTTTGTTTTCAGAATCTAAGTTTTCTATATTTTTGACGACAAGTTGTATACGATCATCAATTTTCTGCCAATAGAGAAAAAAGTCATGCGAAATGATTCGAAAATTGTATATAGTTTCGCCCTTTAAGCAAAAAGTTTTTGTGAATTTTTCGTTGTCAAATATGAAAACTTGAACAGTAGATCGACTAGTCCTGTGTATAATAGCCAGTCTGTTGTTTGATGTACTGAGACCACAGAAACTGTTGCTGTCTGAGTGAATATTGCGAAGAATTCGGCCGTTTGTCTTGTCAACTGCTGAAGTTATTCTGAGGTCTCCTATGTGATAACTTGCGAATAGGGTTCCATTTCCGCTCACGGTGATGCCAATGAGTTCATCTACAGAAAAAAAATTGAACATTAAAATGCAGCTTTAATCGATCAACGATGCGTCCTTGAATATGTTTGTAATGAAATCTGTGTTCTCATTTTGATATTCACAAACATTCGTATAGAATGTTTAGTTAAAAGATGCTGGCGATGTTTTGATTCTAGAAAAAAAGGACGAGAAAAAATTGTTTTTGTTTGAAATTTTGTTAACCATGATTAACTAGATAATTATTGCTCTATGGGTATAAGCATAATAACACATTCAGGCAAAATTTATTTTATCATCTTTCGTTAAAATAAACTGACCTGTACTCTCCGAAAGCATAAAGAAGTATATATAGCTTACACATTCAAGTAAAGGAAATACATTGCGTTTGTAAGCAAGTTTTTCAGAAATTAATCAGAAATGTGTCAGCAAGGCTTTAATCAGTAATTAAAATTGAAAATTTTAGCAATTTTAACAAGAAACTTGTTGATTAAACTAATGTATTTCATATAATGAGACATGGATGCATATTTTTACCTGCTTTTACTTTGAACCAGATCTGTGGGCGTAGCCGGAAGTCCACTGCCTGGATTTTTTTATCTTGGCATATAAATATCTGTTGAGACGTCTGGTCGAAAGCAGTGTCGAAACAGAAGAGTCTGTTAATGGCAATGGTTGCAAGTTTCTTCCCATCCACGCGTATAACTTCTCTAACACATGTCAATTTACGCGTGTTAACTTCAAGTTGCTTTGGCTGAAACAACAATTATTAATGGTTTTGTCTGCCCAGGTTGAGGTCCAGACCCAAATTGATTTATTATGGTCTGGAGATGGTCTAATCAGATGTCAATTTGGTCTGAAAAGTCTGATCATAGGCTGATTCGAGCACACTTTACACAAGGTTCATGCGTCGATGTTTTCGCTCGTTTTGCTTTAAAAATTTAGGTAATAAGTGGAGTGATCGGAGTGGAGTGCTATGAAAAAGAGCGCGGAATGAACGAAATTACGGCGAGTGAAATAAAAGTCATGAGCAACAAGCAACTGAGAAAAAAAAAGCGAAAAAATGAATTGAGCGTAATTGTTGGAATCCTTGGAAGATGAGCTTAAAAAAGTATATAATTATTCCGGACAATTTCTATTAATGTCTTTGCTTTCAAATTCTACGCCTCATTCGGCAAAAAAATGAGGGTTTCCGGCTGCTTTTTGTAAGTTATCGCCCGAATTTTGGCTTATTTATATTATGTGTTCAATTTTTTTGGCTCGGGTAAATCAGATGCGATAAAGTGAACTATTTTTTGGGGGAGATTTCCCATATTTCTTAAGGTTGACAAAAGTAACTTCAGGTTTTGCTTCCCACAAAGTGCTATGCTGCCTGACTTTTCTTGTTAGATCTGTACCGTTTGGAATGTCATTTTTTTGTAATCGAGTTAGTAAGTTGTGATCATTAAGATTGAAACGATAACTCAAATTCAGATACCAATATATAACGAGTTGGCTCTGTGGAGAACACAGGATTACGATTAAATCAAAACCGTGGGGTCGCAACCCGCAAAATACCCAAAACATTATTCTCACCATATCATTGTTTAAAAATTTATTTGTTTGTTTGATTCTATCACCATTTTTGCATTATTTAGCTTAAAAGAATTACCTTGACGTCATTTTAGCGAACTAATTGGAGGTTTTTGGGTAAGATAATCTTCTAAAGAGCGAGCCTTAATTCGGTAGAGCGATATTATTTGATGGCCAAAATGTTTCACAGTTTTTCAGCAGCAGTGCATTTTTATGAAGTAGATCTCAACAAGGTTCGTTTGGACGGGAGACACCCGGGTCGAGGTGTCAACGCTAAAAAACGCAAAATTATGTAAGATTGGCGTTGAATGCGTAGAATTTATGTAAGATCTACGCTTAAGCGTAGATCTTACATAAATTCAACGCATTCAACGCTAATCTTACATAATTTTGCGTTGAATTTTGGCGTAGATCTTACATATTTAGCGTTGAATTTTAGCGTAGATCTTACATATTTAGCGTTGAATTTAGCGTAGATCTTACATAAATTCAACGCATTCAATGCTAATCTTACATAATTTTGCGTTGAATTTTGGCGTAGATCTTACATATTTAGCGTTGAATTTTGGCGTAGATCTTACATAAATTCAACGCATTCCACGCTAATCTTACATAATTTTGCGTTGAATTTTGGCGTAGATCTTACATATTTAGCGTTGAATTTTAGCGTAGATCTTACATATTTAGCGATGAATTTAGCGTAGATCTTACATAAATTCAACGCATTCAACGCCAATCTTACATAATTTTGCGTTGAATATTGGCGTAGATCTTACATATTTAGCGTTTAATTTTAGCGTAGATCTTACATATTTAGCGTTGAATTTAGCGTAGATCTTACATAAATTCAACGCATTCAACGCTAATCTTACATAATTTTGCAATGAATTTTGGCGTAGATCTTACATATTTAGCGTTGAATTTTAGCGTAGATCTTACATAAATTCAACGCATTCAACGCTAATCTTACATAATTTTGCGTTGAATTTTGGCGTAGATCTTAAATATTTAGCGTTGAATTTTAGCGTAGATCTTACATATTTAGCGTTGAATTTAGCGTAGATCTTACATAAATTCAACGCATTCAACGCCAATCTTACATAATTTTGCGTTGAATTTTGGCGTAGATCTTACATATTTAGCGTTTAATTTTAGCGTAGATCT
>NC_134480.1:35018846-35091346 GCF_964194025.1 Convolutriloba macropyga | reverse complement strand
CAGTGTTGATAATTAATAGATCATATTAATAGTATCATAAAACTACGCTATAATTGTTTAGTCAGTCCTTCTTGCATTGCTGATAAGAGGTTCCCGGTTTCAAGTACGTTGCAGAAACAATTTGTTCCCAGACCCAACAGGCGCAGTCTCAATTCAGTTGGGGGACAGAGTAGTCCCAGGACTCTTTGGGGCTAACAGAATTGGGTCGGGAATAGAGGCTGGACCAAAAAAAAACACGGATTCTCATCAGACCCATTGAGAGAACTAATATCAATCATTTTGGTTCAGCCTCTGTGCCCGATTTCATTTGGTTTAACCCAGCCCCTGCCCGTGACCCAAATTTCTATTTAATCCTGTCATGTTTGATATGGAACACCTTTTCGCACTGCCCAAGTTTATCAGATCAGAACAGTCTTCGGTTCAGAGACCTCAGCTTGCGACTGGCAGACAGGGCTGAGAAATGATGATTTTTCCCATAATTTAATTTAAAGATAACGATTTTTCATACATTAGAAGTTTTTCTGTAGAAAAATTCTACGGAAATGTTGGAGGGTTGTTTGAGATTTTTTAGATAACGATAAATTTTTATATTGTACTTGAAAAATTTAATTCATAAAAGATGATCTCTTACCAGCTGCTTTGAATCAATTTTGATTCAGTCTGTAAATTAAGTCTAACAAAACATACCTTTATTGTAATATCCGATTTTCTTTCGGACTGCCCCGATGTCGAATCCCTCCCAATAAAGGCGACCAGCTCGTTCAATCGCTGCTCAGCTGTTAACGTCATAGTCCTCAATGACTCAATTTCATTTTTGATCATTTCCAAATCCTGTTGTTTACGTCCACATTTTCCCAACATTTCGTGTTTGTAACTCAATAACTCGTTAGCGGAAAAATTGTCGGTTGAAACAGTTTTTTCTAAATGATATTCCACCAAATCTTCAGTTTTAAGCTTTAGTGGGTCGCAAATTGCACTTAATTTTGTCAATCGAGACAGCAAATCTTGTTCTGAACTTTGAAAGCTCATCAGCACTTTTGTGTTTTTTGCAAATGGATTTTCAATCTTTGACTGTAACTCTTCTAGCTCGACCGGAACCACAATGTGGTGTGAATGACTTTTGGTCCAGCATTCTTTACAGATTGAGAGGGAACATTTCTGTCCTCGACAAAAGAATTCCTCGGGTAGAGTATGGGTCGGGCAATTATTCCTCTGCAGTGGTCAAATCAAAGTTTAAATAATAAAAGCTTGTTTGTAATTGTGTGTTAACAATGACTTGAGTTCTGCATTTTTTCAGTATAGCTTCCTAAGTCCTTGCTCTTAATTGAAGTACGAAGATTGAGCTCAATTACTCCTCATTGATGTTAAATTAATCTAATGTGAAATTTTACCAGCTGTTCCTGTAAATAAATTTCACAAGACTATTTTCTAATATAATTTTATATCTATGATTTTGGAAACAAGAGTAAGATCGATAATATCAACGACTACTACCCGAAATTTAATGACAAAAGCGTCGATTTCTGGTATTAACGTTTAGTTCACGATTGTGAAAGTATCAATTCTGTCATATATTAAAGCGAAGTTATCAACTAGACCTGAGGTTACAAAATCCTACTTAACAAAAATACGGTTGCAGAAGTTTTAGCTCACTTTGATTTGACCACTCACAAATAACACTTTGTCGTCTGCTACTTCTTTCGACGCACTGATAGCCTAAAATATTCAATTTAATTTCTATTGATCTCTTCTAATGCCTAATGGATTTTAGAATACCGAAAATTACACAGAATGATTCCATCCTAAGATATCGACTTAAAAAAGAATTCAAAAGTCTAATGGGAATAGTATCAATTGACTATCAATCAATACACAGATATCAATTTTTTTATTGCTGAAAAAACTGGACCCTTCAAGTATATAAAATTGATAATTAACACAGAAAATTAACTTTATTAGAATAAGTCATGTATTCAGACTGATATAAACTGATGAATATCTTTTCCCCATTTAATTGCATAGGAATAAACAATAGAAAGAGTGAATTTATCACTAAAATCAATTGAATGGAGGCTGGATAAAACCCAGGGCGCTGACATTTTTCTTTTCTCTATTCATTTTGTTGAATATGATCAATAGAATTCATTTTTTGCTGCCCAACAAAGAACCCGGGTCGAGACAGGATGTTTAATTTCTAAGAACTTGCAAGTTTCCTACAATTCTTACATTCTTCTAGTTTTACAAGTATAACAGGTCAGCCATCCAAATTTATCATTCGATCTTGCAAGGCTCCTACAATCCCTTCATCTAGCATAATTTCTGGCAAAACATGATAACCTAGAATGTCAATGTACACTTTAATGTAAAATGAAATCAATATTTCTACCCTTATAGTGAAGCTCAGAAGAAACTTACAAGAGAACCACCGGCCTTGTAAGTTCTTACAAACTAAACCTGAATTTTAAGTTCTCACAAGTTAAATATCTGACTTGTAAGTTTTTACAAGTTAACTATTCTTCGTAAGAAGCTTGTAAGATTTTGTAAGTCAGCCATCTTGTCTCAACCCGGGGTGACAATATGTGCTTTTACTTGATTAGTTTGCTCAACCATGTTTTTTGTTTTCAATTGAACCAAAAACTGGAACACCAGAAGTCAGGCAAAATTTAAAATTTTAACCCATTGGTTTCCCAAAAACATCTAAAAATACACAAAAAAATTTTAATTCAAAATAAAAATCTTTATTGTGGATATTGTCTTTTCTGGTTTTGTTGATCAATATTTTGTTTAAGATAGTATAAGTCTTTTAAGAGGAATTATTTTTTTGAGCCATCAAATAAAATGTTTCTACAAAAAGAAGAAAAACTTCAGAACAATTCCACCCAGATGACACACATATATTTCTGGGTAGCAATTTGAGTTCTTAATTACTTGTAAGTTACACACGCACTTTGTTTTGACCGTATGAGCCAAGCAATAAACATTTTTATTTGTTTTGCAGTGAACTGTACTGCTACGAAATGCTGAATAAAAGGTTTGGATTGAATCGTGATTTTATTTAATAGTGAAAAATACCATTTGCAATCGAACTATTCAAGAAACACCAGAAAAATTATGAAATATTGAGGGCAAATGATTGATTGCATCTCAATTCGGTTGTCAAATTTCTAGAAAAAATCTCGTTTTTTTTTAATTTTACGCTGTTTAATCCAATTTTGATGAATGCAGTTTGTTTACTTTTTGTTCGGTAGAAAAACCGTACGGTAGAAATTCTTGGTCAATAATGACTGTATGCGTATTTTTTTTTGGATTGAGTGTATTGCAAATGAAATGTTGTTCTGTTTTCATGCTAAATTAGTGTGAAAGTATCAGGACTTTTCGTATTGCGCAAGTTTCTCAAGTTTTAACAACAATAATTTGAATAGGAATGATCGGGATGAAAAGATCTGACTAAGCTTTTCATAGATATCGGTAAGGAAGCAGCAATATAGAATGAAGTAAGACTGCTGTTTTTCGCAAAATTGCGTAATTTTTCACAATATTGATAACTGTTGACATTTGAAATCTTTTTTTTTCAGTTTTTTCTCTTTGAATCTTAATTAGTTTATTAAAAATAACACCCTTCATGAATTTTACTCTTCATCAAAAAATTGTTCTTTAACTAAACTTACATTATTTTTCTTTTGATGTAATAGATATTTGCTCATTTTGCTATGGGTTTGATTTTTAGAAAAATTTAATTCGTCTTTCGGAATTGCGAGGTGGGAGTTGAAAGAAGAAGATGCAGTTACGGTAAAAAATTTTTTGTCAAGATTGTCTTTCGCTAAGTTTTTTACTGAATAATTTGAAAATGGCAACAATTCTGTTTTCATGCATACTTGGTCTAAAGGGATCAGGACTTTTTGTCTTGGTTATGACTTAGAATGACTGGAATGAAAATTTCAATCAAACTTCGCGAAGACCTCAGTAAGAAAGCAGCAATTTTGATAGTTGAAGTAAGACTGCTTGACTTTGCAATGGTGCACAAATTTTGCACGACATTAGTAAATGATGGTAATAAAACCATTTTAAACTTATTAGTAGTTCAGCAACCTATTAGTAGTAGCAACCTAATTTTTAGTAGTGTAGCAACCTTGTAAACTATACTGATTAATGAAATATAACAATCGTCTAAACTAATTTGATTTGAGCGAATAGATGGTATATCAGACTTGGGGGGGGGGGGGTATGGTGGCGTACGAGCGTGTTGTCACAAAAGAACAAAGTTTGAAACGTTTTAGAAAATATCTTGTTATATCCATTTGTTATAAATTGTTACAAGTTTCACTCAACTTATAAAAGGGGCACGCCGAATATTCAAACCTCATAAAACACAATAACACAATGATAAGCCAAAAATTACACTTGCTAACTAACCGACACTAAACCGTAATTGACAGGGAAGACGTCAATAGGCCGGTTTGGAATGTCGCCTCTACATTCTGGGCAGTGGAAGTTTCCGCCTGCTATGAAAGTCTTCAGACAGTTTGTGCAATAGGAATGTCCGCATGGTAGAATTCGGGGTTCCCTGTACTCATCTAGACAGATACTGCAAGTTGCGAAACCTACACCTCCAGTCGCCATTAACAATTCCCAGCGTCAGGTATGATAATTGTGTAACTTTTTAAACTATTTTTTGCAAAGGTTATTCATTTTCGTTGGTTTGCCAAGCATATTTTTCCAGGACAGTTATTATGCTCTTTTTGAATGACAAAATTTAAAAATAATATTTTGCTAAGCCTCGAACAAGAAGTTTCATCATCTAGTCTTCAAAATGTTTATTTTTCACACAGTTTAAATAACTTTTCTGCGACCAAACCATTGTTATTGACGGTCAATCAAGGTGAACAGCTAATCACAAAATCATTAAAAACAGAGAAATTGTACTAACACTCTTAAGAGCTGCATGTTTATATCATATGCGTTAAACAAGAACAATACACAAAAGGTATCTGGTTTTATCATATGAGTTTTCGTACAAAAACAGCGTCAACAACTAAAACTTTACGTCGTATGCTGTAGAAAAGTGTGTAATCTGTTGGTTATTTTTTCAGGTAAAAAAGAAGGGCCATATTGATTTGGTTAATTATTTCATAAACGAACAGATGGACCATAAAATATGATTTATCCTCATAATTTTGAGGATAAATCAACTTTGATTTTATTCGTTAAATTTACATATTTGAATTGAAAAGGTTTTTTTTGTTCCACGTAATTGACCTTTAAATCTACCTTATGATAAAATTTCTTTGAAATCCTGATTTTTAGTTGCTAAGATATTTCTACTTCTTACCAGACCTTGTCATTTTTTTTCACCTGTAAAAATCTTATTTTTTGACGCAAAAGTTTTAATCTCGTACGTTTGATGTATTCTTGCCATCAAATTTTATCATAAATTATAGTATTATCATAAATTATAGTATTTTTTTAAAATCAAGGCATATCAAGTTTTAATTCACTGGGCAGAAAACTTACTCAATCTTTAGCACTGATTTTTATTTTCCATATTTCAGCAAAAGCGATAAAGTTGAAAAAAGTTATAATCAGATTGCCAACTTTTTAATGATAAAGCAAAATTTTGCGCAGTATGATGATATAGTTGTTTGCTCTCCAAAATTACATGCTATATGAAATTTAGTATATTTTGAACCCCTTTTGCTGTTTCATAGATAAAAGAAGGCAGAAGTTTGCTTCGGCAGCTCAATGACAGTTTTCATCATAGACTATTATGTTTCCTTACATCGCCCAAAGTTTCAATGTTTTTTTCGAAATTTTCATAATTTATCATGATTTTGCCATAAACATCTTGGGATTCGAAACCAAGAATTTTCAGTCTATTTTCAGAAAAAAAGTATCTATGCGAATAGACTGCACATTATGAGGTAGCAACATACTCTTAGGATACACTGAAACAGTACTGGGCCGACGACATACAATTGGAATACAATGTTTCAGTACTGATATACTATGGGACGAGGGTCCGGGAATATTTTTTTTTCTTTTCAATAAACAAGCGATCCTCAAAGTTATATCCTCGTCTGCCCTTAACGAAAACATGGAGTCATTCGGGATCTTTTTTCTCTGAAAATTGGTTTTCATTATTGTATTTTCAAGTTTTTGAAATTGCATCTTTATCATGCACCTTTGTCCATTTTATTGTGAGTATTTCAATTACCATTCATACAGAAAGCAGCCAAGGGATTCTAACGACTCCATTTTGACACTATAGTTGTTAGCTTGAGTGTTTCTCCATTTAGTTGATTCCCATTAAGATTTTGCCATAACAAACAAAAGCGTTAAAATACAGTTGCTTCAGATGATGGATGCCAACTGTATTCATGTTATTGAGTGAAAACTCATTTTTGGACGTTACTGAGTATTTTAATTTCAAATTGTATAATTTTGTGTATATGAGATGTGTTGCTTTTTTATAGAATGAAATCAGGTAGAAGTTTATTTAGGAATTATAGGTTCATTCCCGCCATCTCAGAAAACGGAAAAAAAATTCACCAGAACTTGAAAAGTTAAATATCGGCAAGCCAGAATTATCAGCTAACTATATTTTGTATCGCAGACCAACTTTTTTTAAATTTTAACTGGTGTTTCTCTTTACATAACCACTTTGATTCCGATTGATGTCGATAATCAGCGGAATCTTTGACATGCATTATTATTGGAATCTTTTCCCTAGGTTGAGGTCCTCCATCAAAGCAACTTATGAAAATACTCATCCTCGTTCAATTTATCAAAACCCTCAGGCAGAGCAAAGAAGTTCATGATCTATATTTTTCTTCGTTCGTGTCTAAAGAAAAGATCGATCAATGAAAAACACATTATGAGGACCTTAATTATCTCAATTGATTAGACTTGAGTTAAAAACGTTAGACTTGAGTTAGAAAATTGTAGTTAAAAACGCATCAATTGTCAAAAAAGTTTGTCTTTTTCTGCACACTTGGTTCAAGACAGCTTATGAAAGAAAATTGATTACTTTAGACACTCAAGTGAATTAGTATATAACGCCCTATTCTATGGTTTGTGTACCTCCAGTTTGTGCGGTGGAGACTTATCTTGCAAAAAAATATTTAAACAGCGTATGATGCAGAATTTGAATAGCCTATGAGGACCGTTTTGGCTCATCTGCGGGGAAAAAGTGGCTCTTGTATGTGGCAGAAAATGTGCCTCATATGGTGCAGTGTTGATGCGTCTATGGGGGCAGGCTTTGGCTTGACGTAAATACTGCTGCGTTTATGTTGCTCGTTAAAAAATCCTCGCTTGCGTATTCTTCACAGCATTGTATCACCCGTGTGAGTTCAAAGGTGGTCTGCGTCATAAACGAGGACCTCAAACTGTGTCTTGAACAAATGAGGTTTTTAGATGGTTCTTATAGATTGATTTTAGTTAGTGTGACAGTTTAAACGGCTTTTTGTTTTTGTCGTACGGTGATAGATACCTTTCTTGTATCTACACTCGTACTTTAATCTATGTATGTCCGAATGCTCCATTTGAAGGGCGAATGCCTATTTAGTTCATTTTGTTGCTAACTTCTTACTAACTTCCTCCCACTTTGCAAGTAATGTCTGTTCATGCTGTCTAATGATTTCATACTGTAAACAAATCTAATTTTACTTCCCGGATGTTTGATCAAATGTTGAACAAATCCATTTCTTCATTTTGTTTAACTCTAGTTGTCACTCTTCCCATTTTCAGCGCTATCGCTTAGTTGAATTAAATCTTTGTCAAACGCTTCTCAATTGAACTAACTAAATAGAAATCAACCATTCGCGACGCGATTGCCTAATTGCAACGTAATCGACAAAAGGTAGATAACACAATCGCCATTCGCGACGCAATTGCCACTTCCTATTTGGATAATACCAATCGCAACACAATTGACCCAACTCACATTGATCGAGTACAACATGGCGCAGCCAGCAGCGGACTCAAAGAAAACTCCACTGCACATAGAAGCCTTTTGGGAGAAACCCACAGCAACACCCACTCTAACGTGGGACAAATGGACACAAAATTGGAAACTTGCTCTTCTCGCCAAGGAAGGAATACAACTTGACACTCTCTTAAATGATCCTCCTGCATCAGTGAACTATCCACCCGAACCTACATATGAAGAACCAATAGAAAACCATACGCAGGCCACAGAAAGAGATCGTAAGGTTCGAAACCAGCAGTTGAAAGTGAACTGGCAAAACAGATGCAAGAAGGCTGATGAAATTGGAATTCTCTGTGGAGACAAACCATGGACACTCTGTGAGCAGAAGACGATATCGCTGCTGTATCTAAGCATTGGCACAGAGGGGCGTCGAATCTTCAAGAGCAAATACCCACACTTTCAAGTAGAGAAACAACCTCTAAAAGATTTGTGGCAGGCAATGGAGGAGTCATTCACAAAGGTTCGTAACATAACCTACGATCGTTTCGTATTTTATTCATGCAAACAACAAAAGGGAGAGTCAGTAGAGAGTTTCTATGGTCGTCTCATAGAACTGGCAGAAAATTGCAACCTCGGAAGCGAAGAAACAACACTAATTCGTGATGCTTTCATACTCAATATGCTTGATCACGAAACTCAAAAGGAGTTGTTGAAGGAAACTGTAGAACCACCAAAAGCACTAGAAATTGCCATACAAATGGAAATGGGAGCACAAAATCAACAGAAAATTAACCAAAACTTAATGACAGGTAATACATCTGTAAATTACATCAACAATAGCCATATTCGCAATCGCAACGCGAATGCACCTCCAGCAAAACGTGACTTCACACGCTATCCAACTGTCCCTACAAACTATCAGTATACAAGTGTTTGTACTGATTGTGGTCTTCGCTGGAGTCACAACCACAAACAGATTTGTCCTGCGAATGGAAAAAAATGCAACAATTGCGGTATTTTGGGTCATTTTGCTCGAAAATGTCGAAAACCAAAGTAGCAGCAGAATTCAACACAGAAAAATCAAAAAGCAAACGTAAATCAAATTGAACAATCACCAGAGAAAAGTGATGACGAGGAATCAGTAAGATATATAACAAGCTATCAACAATTGTACCAACAAGTATACGACTCAAACCACGACAGTGACTCAGACGACTACGTGGCAGCTATATCTTCAGATTCAGTTCATCAACTGGAGCCACTGAATGTGGAAGTACAGATTGGAGAAATACAAACATCGGCAATGATCGACTCTGGTAGTGCTGTGAGTATTATAACAAAAAGTCTAGCAAACAGAATCCTACAATCAACTAAATCTGCAAGATGGACAGATTCGTCAGAAAAAAGGAACCTAAAAACGTTCTCCAACGAACCAATCAAAGTCATCGGGCATTTGGAAACTACAGTGACCTACAACCATTGGAAAGATGTATCAGCAATGTTGACAGTGGTAGATGACGGCCACAAAAACATAATTGGAAGAGATCTGTTTGGCCCACTGAAGATTGCAGTTGTCCAACAACAACCAGAAACTGGTAAATGTGTTAATAACATCACTAATTCTGCATGTAAAATTAAAGAGACAGTTGCGACGCGATTTCCACATTTAGTATCAAGAATTGGTCTATCTAAGACACATGTAGCGAAATCAAAGTTTCATCAAAAGTTTACAGCAAAGCATCAAAAAGGCCGATGTGTTCCGATAAATCTCCAACCTCGAGTTACAGATGAATTAGAAAGACTACAGACAGAAGGCCATATTGAAAAATTATCTAGTTGTTCGGATGAAAACTTCATATCCCCAATCGCAATAACCGTAAAAAAAGACCAGTCAATAAAGCTAGCACTGGATTCAAAAGTTCTAAATAAAGCAATACACAAAAACAAATATCAAATGCCAAATATTGAAATGTTAATTGATACCATCTCACAACACTTAACAAGTACACACAACAGTCAACAAGCCTATTTCACCACATTAGACCTTAAATACGCATATAGTCAATTAAAATTACATCACGAAACAGCAAAACACTGTAATTTTAATATAATATGTGGTGAATCTACCGGTACATATAGATTCAAAACAGGTTTATATGGTCTCACAGATATGCCGGCGGAATTTCAAAAAGCCATGGACTATACTCTAGTAGGTCTGCAAAACACATACTGTTTCTTGGATGATATAATAATCGTTAGTACAGGCACTGAAGCAGACCATTTAGCTTTAGTTTTCAAATGTCTTCAAAAGCTAGATGACGATAATTTGAGAATTAATTTACAAAAATGTCACTTTGCTAAATCAGAAATAGAATGGCTCGGTTACAAATTTACACAAACAGGTATATCACCATTAGAAAGCAAAACAGCTGCAATTCTCACAATACCACCACCAACAACATTAAAACGTCTTAGATCATTTCTAGGATCAGTCCACTATATCGGTAAATTTATACCACACCTAGCACAATTATGTCACCCTCTCAGACCACTACTAAAGAAATCAGTAAAATTCGTCTGGACAGATGAACACACAAAACACTTTAATCTAATTAAAGAAAAAATAGCAAATAGTACTGAAAATAGTCATTACAATCCCAAATTAGACGTTCGAGTAAAATGTGACGCTTCACGCTCAGGATTGGGGGCAGCTTTAGAACAAAATACACCAGAGGGTTGGAAGCCAATTGCATTCGCGTCACGATTTCTCAACACAACAGAAGAACGCTACAGTGTCAACGAATTGGAACTATTGGGGATAGTGTGGTCAATTGACTATTTTAAATATTATCTATACGGAAAAAATTTCACGGTAGTAACAGACCACAGAGCTCTATTATCAATACTCAAAAACATTGATCTAATAAATCATATAACAGCCGTTTGTCTCGCTGGATAGATAGACTGTTACCATACAATTTCACAATCGAACATATGCCAGGTGAAAAAATGGGACTTGTTGATTACATTTCTAGAAACCCCTTCGCTAGAGCTAAAAAGATATCTACTTATGACGAACATTTTGTTGTAGCAACAATTTCTAAAATTCGTGATTCAATGAAACATCTTATAGTGAATAAAGAAACAACAACTAAAAAATTTCAGACCATAATAAAGTCAAATATGCCACCACAACAAATAAAACTTCCATTCGCATCGCAATTAACACTTAGAAATTCAAATGTTAACACCCATTTTGATCATCCATTTGCGCCGCAAATGCCACTTAAAACTAGCAAATTACAATTTGTACCAAATCAGCATAAAGTCAATAATTCACATTCCATTAGCAAATTCGCTGCAAAAGAGGTACAAATGTCAGACAGTAAAGAATGTGAACAATCTGAACAATTAGTCCCAATTCAACCCATTAATGGCAATAAAGCAACTAATCCACCAAATAACACCAAATTAAGCGCGAAAATACCCAAATTCGAGTATAAATACCACACACCCAAAAACAAGTCGCTTTTTGCCCAAATTCAGCGTTCGAACAATTACTTCGGAAATAAAGAGAACGAACATTTAAAATCAAAAAATACTATAAACAGCCTCAGAACTATGTCAAAATCAAAAGCAGTCCGTTCAAAATCAACACCAGCAAAAGCACGAGTCACCTTTTCTGATACAACCCCATCGACCCCAGAATCAAACAACACAAGCCGTACCGAAACTCCGACAGGTAGCATGATCGATGAAACAGATGACCTGATGTTTCACGAAACACTTCAAAAAGTGTTCAGCAAAAAATTCCTAGCAATATTAACGGGGAAGGATGCCATCCTAAAAGAGGTACGAGACTGTGTATTACGAGACGACGCAGAAAGACTGCAGGAAATTAGCCCGTATCTCCACTCATATTGGAGAGACTTGAGTGTAA
This sequence comes from Convolutriloba macropyga, assembly GCF_964194025.1. NCBI lineage: Eukaryota > Metazoa > Xenacoelomorpha > Acoela > Convolutidae > Convolutriloba > Convolutriloba macropyga. The sequence continues at coordinate 35,079,482 of NC_134480.1, read as the reverse complement.
AAAACGGATGCGTCTGTCTAGACGAAAGGATAGCAATTCCCAAAGCTATTAAGGATGCTGTACTCGAGGACATACACTCTACTCATCCGGGCAGTTTTGCAATGTTATCGTTGGCTCAGAATATCTGGTGGCCTTATATCCACAGGGATATATTGGCAAAAGCCAGTGAATGCAAGGCATGCACTGAAATTGGTAAGAATCTTAAACCAGTGATTTCGCACCGCAAATGGACACCTTTACCTAAGTGTAGTGAACCGAATGAGGAAATACAACTAGATTTTGGTGGACCAATTTTAAATGAGAAAGGCATAGAACAATATTTTATTACAAGTATAGACAGATACTCTAAATACCCTACGGCAGAAATAGTAAACAATGCATCAGGCCCAAATGTAGTTAAATTCTTAAATAATTATATATATCAACACGGAGTACCCAGAACTATTAGATTAGATCAGGCTAAATGTTTTACAGGAAAAAAGTTTGAGACATTTTGTGCTGAAAATAATATTACACCTATATATGCACCAGCAAATGACCATAGAGCAGTCGGATTAGTAGAACGTATTATTCAAACAATTAAACGACAATTATCTTGCATGAAATCACAATTAAATAAAAAATTTCATTTAGAAAATTCATTGAAAGCAATAATACAACGATTAAGAATATCAAAACAAAAAACATTAAATATTACACCATTTGAGGCAAATTTTGGCAGAAAATGTAATACACCTATATCAAATATCACTACTAAACCTAATAATAAAAATTTGAACTATAATGCCATAATTAATTATTATTTAGACGAGGACACAATCCCAGGTCGTTCGTACTTAATGGAGGAACAGTGGGCCGACACTGCGTTATGCTCCGACACCGAAATAGAAAAGGTCATTTGCGCTGCAAGTTCTCGCGCAAGATTGGAGCAACAAAAACGCAAGGACGGAGAGACAAGATTCATTAAACCCGAGGCCATTTGCCGCGAGATGCCATGCTCCGAAAGAAGTATTCAAGTTAAATTGGCCAGAAAGCGACACGAAAGCCAACGACAGAAAAAGAATTTAGACGGTCTCTACGAAGTACTAGCGCCAGGGAGCACCGTCTGCAAAATAAGCCCGACAACGAGCGTTATAAAGGAGCCATATAAACAGGAAGTTAGAGTCCGGAATTCTGACATCGCGAAATTCGGAACGCGAGCCGAACGCGAAACAGAATTAATAGAATACATAGATCGCCGCCCGAAGAAAATAACAGAAAAAACATTAGAACAGAAAATTCAACTTCACAAAAAGGACCTAATTCGAAAAAACACCGGGGACAAGAAAATTATGAGGTATAAACGACAAGCCGACGATGTAAGTATAGTTTCTTCTGGACGTTCTTGTATTTCAACAACAAGCAACATCGCACGATCACTAAAGATGCGTATTCCGAAAAGGAATCCAAAATATGACACAGCTTTTCTAAACAGACCTGATTTAGTACAAGTGCTCAACATAAGTCCAATTGCGCCGCAAATGGATGATTCGACTGTAGCAGGACCATCTGCATCACAAACAACATCACCGACACCTACACACCCGACACCAATTTTGAAGAAAACTTCAAAACGTAATTTAACCATAAGCGATACGTCGGACTCTGATACTTCATCTGTCAGATGAAGTAAACGAACTCTAAAGAAAAAGAAGACCCAGACAATAGTTGAAAAGGTTCGCAATACCGAAGGATATGTCGACGATCAAGACATAGAAACTGTAGGAGATTCGTATCAGAGCATTGATGACCGACAAGAACAGCCGAGAGAGATGACCGTATTACAAGCGGAAACGGCTGGACAAAGTGACAGCGAATAAAAACTTTATTAAAACAAACTTCCTCTCTCAAACTTATATTTTACTTATTATCTAATATTTTACTACTTACTAACCGGTGAATATTTATTAATTTTCTGATTTTAATTAATAATTTATTTTCTTTCCAAGAGGGGAGAAATGTCGTACGGTGATAGATACCTTTCTTGTATCTACACTCGTACTTTAATCTATGTATGTCCGAATGCTCCATTTGAAGGGCGAATGCCTATTTAGTTCATTTTGTTGCTAACTTCTTACTAACTTCCTCCCACTTTGCAAGTAATGTCTGTTCATGCTGTCTAATGATTTCATACTGTAAACAAATCTAATTTTACTTCCCGGATGTTTGATCAAATGTTGAACAAATCCATTTCTTCATTTTGTTTAACTCTAGTTGTCACTCTTCCCATTTTCAGCGCTATCGCTTAGTTGAATTAAATCTTTGTCAAACGCTTCTCAATTGAACTAACTAAATAGAAATCAACCATTCGCGACGCGATTGCCTAATCGCAACGTAATCGACAAAAGGTAGATAACACAATCGCCATTCGCGACGCAATTGCCACTTCCTATTTGGATAATACCAATCGCAACACAATTGACCCAACTCACATTGATCGAGTACAACAGTTTTTATTATAAATTGAGATTTCTTGAGATTTAAAAAATTGTTCCACAGTTGATGTTTGACGTTTTCATTGAGTCCTTTGCTAATAGATACAATATATAGATAACCTGAGTTTCACTTTGTGGGCATACATCACTAGAGTGCTTCATTTGAACGTTGCTTAATAATGGCTATGAATAAAGCCACGATGCTGGCTGCGCAGTTTACTGTTGATGTATTTTATAGTCCTTTTTTCACTTGCTCTTTCGGTTGAAACAAAATAATTGAATGGATTAACCGAAAAATAGTTATTTTAGAACACCATCTGCAGTTTTGTCTAACAGCACTGTAAGCAACAGTTTCAATTTTCCGAAAAACAAGTCAATCAACTAATTGATCGTCTTCAAAAACGAACAGTTTTTTAAACTGTTGTTTTTGGCTAATTATTGGCGCAGCTCTTTGTTGATTTTTGAGAATTTCTGTAAGGATAGAAAAATCAATATTCATTATTGCTGCAATTCGAAATTATTTCATAAGTAACATGAAAGTAGCTGCAATTTCTATAATGCTTGATGCATAGATATTTGCATCAAAAACTCTCGCTCCAAACAATTTGAATCTTTTTAATCCAGTTATCGTTGTGAACTTCATTATAGAATGAGGAGAACAATTTAGTTTTACTTACTATTTTTATTACTAATATCCTAACGTCATAGGTAAGTCCTATGCAAGTCATTATACTTTCTATATATAAAATTTGATATAAAGTATCCTTGTGTTCCGAAATAGTCCAAAACTGGAGATCAAATCCAGCCTAAAAATTTTGAATCTGACGCGTTGTAACGGAGATCTAGTCGGCGCTCTGGATAGTGACCCGCTTTTTTACAAACGCGGTGTCAAAGTGTGGATTTTCCTATGGAAGTTGCTGAGAATCAAAGATCATAAGATATCCCAGGATGAAATCCGCGACCCAGACAGTTATTGGCCAAACCGACTTAGATCGCAGACAGGGGGCTCCAGATTGACCATACCCAAACATCGGCATTGGCCAGACCAAACAGACTTTGGCGGCCATTTGTGAGACTGAACAGACTTCCCAGGACTCGACTTATGAAAAGACTTTAAAAGTCTAGTAGGGGGGGGGGGGAATATTGACTATAATTATACGGTCGAGCTTCTTGGTTAAAGTCGAGCTAATATATTTTCAAGGGCCGAGCTAAAGTCTTTTCATAACGAAGAAAGTCCAGCCGAGGTCTTTTCATGGGTCCATTATTAGTCATTTCATAAATAACAAAGTCAAGGTAAGGTCTTCTCATGGGTCCACCATTAGTCTTTTCATGAGAAATCAAAATTTTTTCCTGCTTCTATACATAAAGAAGCAGAGCTGAAGCAATACTAACTAGCTTTGCATCAGAGCAGTGCAACTTAAGAATCAGTTGGAAAGCTGCCAAAAGCCTTCTTCGTCAAATCTGAAGATAAAGAGTTATGGCAGCTTCAGTATATTACCAAATTATTCGATTCAAACGAGCTAGCGTAAGTGTGTTGGTCCTAGTCCCATTAGCAATGACAAAATTTCGGCGTGAGTCATTTTGGTTTCCTTTATAAAATATGAGCTATATTTTTAAGAAGTAAATCAGGTTTTAACGGGATTTGTGGTTCTTCTGAATCATAAAAGGTGAGAGAGTGTACATGCTGACTACGTTATCAGCAATTTTGCACGTAAAATGTTAATGGCAAAAAAGCAGACTTATGAAAAGAACAATGTGGACCCATGAAAAGACTTTAACTCGACTTTGTTAGAAAACATTGTGTCGAGCTTAGGTCCAGCCCATATTTAGGGTCGAGTTAAAGTCTTTTGTAGAACTTTGGGTCCAGCTAAAGTCTTCTGCAAAAAATGTGAGTCGAGCTAAATTCCAGAATGTCTTAAAGTCCAGCTAAAATCCTTTCATAGCTCAATTGAGTCCAGTATGGTCTTTTCATATTACATGTTGGTCGAACATTGTATTTTCATAAGTCTGTACCTAGACCTGGGTTTGTCCAGACCGTTGTCCAGAGCGGACAGACCCTAGCCCAGACTGTTGGTCCAGACTATTGGCCAGATTCAAGAGATTTTGTCCAGTCCACTTATATGTGCAGAAGCATCCTTTAATTTACTCGTTTCGTTTTTCTCAACGAGAAATGAAAATGGGACATGAAAAAAAAAATAGTAAAGAAAACGGTAGAATGTAAAGACCAACGCGGATTTCTGAAATTAGCTTAATGAAGTAGTCAATTATGAATGAGTAGATGTTGATTACCAACCATTTTCAGTTATTTTGAAACAAATTTTTCATCTCACTAGTTATCATAACAGTCAAAATAGATAAAAAGATTAAATTTGCGCTTGATTCGAAGGACCCAATTAAAGCTAGACCATTGTCCCGACCGTTGGCCAGATCCACTTACATGCACAGAGGCATCCACTTTTTATTGTATTCGTTCCATTTTTCTCAACATGAAATGAAAATGAGATTTATAGAAAAGTTTAGTAAAAAAACAGTTGAATGTAAAGACCAACGCGAATTCCTGAAATTATTCTGAAGGAGCAGTCTATTATATAGGAGTAGATTCGGTTACCAACCTTTAGCTCTTATTTTGAAACAAAGTTTTCTCTTACTAATCATCATAATAGTCAAAATAGATAAATAGATTAAAATCCGGCTTGATTCAAAGATGCACGTAAAAACACCCTGATCTTCATCATGAAACCGCCAAATACCGTAATTTCGAAGTTGTTAGTGCAAATGCACCGGAAATTCCTATTTGCTACATGTTTAAAAGAAGTTTCTATGGTCTAGCAGATATGCCAGCCGATTTTAGGATGGCAATTAATATCATACTAGCATCTTGCTCATTGGACAAAATAAATGAAGTTACCCGAAGATTACAACTAGATCCTAAAACTACCAACATGTGTTCCTGAAGTTACTAGACCAGGAAAAGATACGATTTAGTTTATCAAATTGCCACATTGCCAGATCACAATGGCTGAGCTACATCAACACTATAATACAGGAATAACGCCTCTAACGTCGAAAACGGCTGGAGTTCCAAAACTTTTCGCTAACAGAAAACTTTGATTTTAATGCAAATTTGACGCAAGGGTCAAAGTCGTCGCGTCATGAGACCTTTTAGGCGCTGTACTGGAACAGCAAAACCCATCGTTTGAAAAGCAACCTCCTACGCATCCCGTTTCTCGATTAAGTACGGAGGATGAATCAAAGCTCTATCTATAGCAAAAAATTTCAACATATTGTCAAATCATCAACTCTAACTTTCTTCCTTAAAACAACATAAAACCTATCACATTAGAATAACTAGATGGATTAATAATACCCAGGTTTAGGTGCGCGACCCTAGACTGTTGTGATCAGACCATTTGGGTCGCACACTGGTTGCGTGGTGCGACCCAAAATATATGGTCTGGGAAACTCTCGAGTCGCACGATGGTCTGGACAATGGTCGCACTACGGTCTGATCAGGGAGCAAAGTTCGGGAAATGATCCGGACAATGGTCGAACTACGGTCTGATCAGAGGGCAAAGTCGCACTAAAGTCTGATCATAGGTCGCACGAAAGTCTGGACAATGGTCGCACTACGGACTGATCAGAGGGCAAAGTCGCACTATAGTCTGATAATAGGTCGCACGAATGTCTGGACAATAGTCGCACTACGGTCCGATCAAAGACTAAAGTCTGGACATGAATTGACCCCAAAATCTGACCGCAGAGCATTAACTGACCATAATTATTTGACTGCAGTTTTTTATCAATGTTTTTGATGCTTCAAAAGAAATGTTGCGGGCACTTCAAAATGACTTTCTGTTTAAATCTTTATCAATTAATTTTGTCCTAAACTTAACAATACATACTAAATTATTAAATTTTGAACTGAGTAGTATATAGGTTTGAATTGAACAATTTAAACAAATAACAACGGATTATAACATGTATTCAGGAATGGTCTGATGAGAAGTAGCGTTGGTCGCGCTAAAGTCGCAAAAAAATCTTGGTTCGCACCAGAGTCGCACGAATTATTTGGGTCGCACGATAGTCTGATCAGAGGGATTTGGGTCGCACGATGGTCTGATCACAGGTCTTTCGGGTCGGACTATGGTCGCATAATTTCTTGGGTCGCACTACGGTCTGATCGGAGGGCTTTGCGTCGTACGATCATCTGATAAGAGGGCAAAGTCTAGAAAATGGTCTGATCAGAGCGGTCTAGGGTCGCGCACCTAAACCTGGGTAATAATAATAGCAATTAATAATTATCAGATTAATTCCATTTGATTTTGAAATAGAACATATGCCGGGCTCACAAATGTATTTAGTGGTCTGCTTATCAAGAATCCCCCGCCGCACTGCTCAGATATTACAACACAATGAAGAATTAGTGGTAGCAAGAATCAATATTACTAAAAACTCGTGTAATCGAGCTTTTTAATCTATTCGACTGCGCAAAAAGAATTATTAGCAAACTTGAATTCGATGATCATTTGACAATTCCCAATAACGGAATAGGCAAAAAATATTTTCACACGGTAACTAATAGAAAGCTAATAATCTCAGTTCTCGCCAAATTCACTCGCCAAATTTAATCGCGTTGTCTTCCGCTTTCTCAAACAAAATATTTTTTACTTCGCCCCATCTTTGCTGTCTCAGCTTTTCAAAAAAATTCGGTTAATCCACTAAACTGCCTTTTTCTTTTAAATTTTACTTGAATAGATCACTATTACTTTGGGAACATTACCCACTGATTTGCTCAAAAATTACATCCGAGAGCACTACACCGATAGATATCTCTTACGAAACTCCCGTCTCTATTCCTAAAAAGTCGACACTGTGACTTACGACCCAAAAGATTTTTTCAATGAAATTCATTCAGATAAACTAAAACCGACTATTATAGCCGGCAAATACAAATTTTTTGGAGAAGTTGAACTCAGTATTCAAAAAATATCCGCAAACTTGACATCAAAGGACGTGGTATTCAAACAAATACGCAATTGCCTCACTGTGAGCGATTAATAACGTAAACAATCATCTACTTACATACAGTTAGGTTGAAAACGTACATATATGACTCTGATGTTTGTGAAGGCAGCAGTTAAACGTGTTCTGAAAAACGCGTTGATCGAATGTTGCCATTCCGCATATTCCAGGCAGCTGGGAAATGACAGATGGTTCAGCAAAAGCTTCGAGGCCATACATTAACTGCGGTCTTCTGTCAAAGGCAGCAGAAACTACTTCTTGCACCTCAATCCGTAAAAATAAGAAAACAATCATTCTCAAGTGTAAAATTAAACAAATATCAGAATGTCAAGACAATGAAAAACTACATTTGGATTTTGCGGGTCGCACCCTGGCAGATATTGGTAAAAAAATTGTAAAAAAACCAAAAGTGAAACTCTGCACCTGATCCGAGAGTTTCAACGTACTAAAATCTGAAAAAAGTTTCTTTATACAGATTGCGAACACCGAGCAAAATTATTTTGCTCTGCAACAGCTAAAATATTAACTTTATTGAGATTCCTGCTAACAGCTATCTAGCCTAAGTTTGGTTGTTAGTTTAAAACCAAAAACTAAACATCGGTTATCTTGCGTAATACGCCAAAACCAGTAGTGGATAAAACAGGGATTCCAGCCACCAGCCAATTTGATTGCGAACACCGAGCAATCTTTATACAGATTGCGAACACCGAGCAAAATTATTTTGCTCTGCGACAGCTAAAATATTAACTTTATTGAGATTCCTGCTAACAGCTATCTAGCCTAAGTTTGGTTGTTAGTTTAAAACCAACAACTAAACATCGGTTATCTTGCGTAATACGCCAAAACCAGTAGTGGATAAAACAGGGATTCCAGCCACCAGCCAATTTGGTTCATTTCTCCATACGCTAACCGCATATGTCGAAATGGGCCTAACTGTACTGGTAACTGGAATCCCTGTTTTATCCACTACTACATCCACCGCTATATGCACAATACGCGCACACTTTGCACAAGCTATAAACAGTTCCTTAAATGATGAAAAGGAAAATTGCATGTCATGCTAAAATGGCCGCCACCATTAACAGAAATGGCCATCACCAATAACAGAATGATATCACACGAGTGAAAATTTCGAATATAAGACATCTCTAAATGTTAGCTTGTAAGTTAAGTATTTTAAAAAAAATTATTTAATTTTAAATAAGATATACAGAGTTTTCAATTTAATAGAAGGATTTAATTATTATTTTACTTTAAAACAGGTAATTACTTGGGAAAGGATAACTAATTTTAAGTTAAAAATCATTTCCAAATATTCTAGAAAAAGAATGTTCTAGAATAATTCTCCATGAGTGGACCTTTATTCTCCACGGCACTTTTTGGGTATTCACCATGACTTTCACTTCGCTACAAAAACAATCAAAAATTTTAAACAGATCTAATCATTTGATGAACCAATTAAACAAAAGCAGAACTCTATTAGTTGGCAAGATTATTTCCAACAATGTTCAGAACAGAGCTCAAGAAAGATAGTCATCTACAATTTAGGTGCATGACAGAAGTACAGTTTTCAAAAATGATAAAAAAAAGATTGTTATTGGGAAATATAACTGACATTAATATTGATATCCTTACTACTGATACATTAACATTGATACTCCCTAATATTAATATCCGTCTACTGAATAAAATTTTTTGCTCGATTTTTGTTTGTAATTCAATTTATAAACCAAAATTGGAAGTTCTAAATCCAACAAAATGTAGTCTCATATTATGGCTATGTTGTTGTAAAGTTTCAATCTTCTGCGGTTAGCAGTTGTTAAACAGGTAGTTTTGCAATATTGAAAAACTAATAGCAAGCATAAAATTATTTTTAACCTTAACATTAGGAAGTCTCTCTATTGGATTCAATAACTTCAATATCGAACTAGGCTTAATTTTAGGCCTCGCAGTGAGAACAACTGAATATTTCCAAGCCGAAATTTTGTCGAAAATTTAAAGCCAGCAACAGATCGAATCACAAATAATTGTAAAGAATCTGATGCAATTTAGAAATGAATTTCGTCTTTTCTTCCGAATAGGACTTCAAATTGAAATTCTTTGACTTCAGTGCAATAGTCAGAGCTGTTGATGATAGTATGGTAAACTCAAAAAGTTCCCATTAGCTATTCGCCAGATTCGGGGAGAAAAAATTAAAGATATTTTAAGCATTTCACGCAAATTTCTCTCGGTTAATTTTTTGTGTATTATTGGCAAACTGCTTCGCAGATCAGTGAAAATGCTTAGCAGATAGTGGTGGTAATTCACATTTGAGTAATAGTCTGAGTTTTTTTTACTATATTTTTGCTAAATATGGAAAGAAGCTAATATTACACTTTTTTTAAAATTAATTTTTTCTCAGAAAATCAAAAATCAGCCTTATAAAGCGCATGATTCGCACACGCGGACAACCGCATACCCCTACGATTCGCATTTTCCGCAAAATTCCCTACCTAAAATGATGTGCATTGTCGGGTTTTGCGCATTACTTGATTTTTTTGAGAAAATTTTATTACATCTAAGCTTTTGCTAATAATTTGGCTAATACCTTTGGCTAAAAATATGGAAATAATTTGGGATAATACCTTTGGCTAATAATGTGGAAATAACTTCGGCTAACACCTTTGGCTAATAATTTGGGAAAAAATTTGGCTAATACCTTTGGCTAAAAATATGGAAATGACTCTAGATAATTCCGTTGGCTCATGTTTTGGAAATAAATTTGGATAATAATTTAGCTAATAGCTTACTAATCTTTTCTTCTAATAATTTATTTATACCTATACCTTGGCTATTAATTTGGAAACTATAAGATAATTTTTATAATACTTGGGTTCATCTTTTATTTCATTAGCACAACAAACACTTCTAGGTAATTCTATTTCTTTATGAAATCTTCATGTATGACCCCTTAACCAAATAAAGCTGATAATAGAAGAACAATATTCACACCTAACTTTACTTGAATTACACTTTTTACATATTAATTTCTTTTTATCAAATAATAATATTTGTTTTATAACCTAGCTTTTACTACAAAATTTATTTGTTTTGTCAAAGTTGATATTGGGGTTAGTAAAACTATATGTGGGGTTGGAGTTAGAGCTAGAAATAGAACTATAGTTGGAATTGGATTAAGAATTAGAACTAGAATTAGAATTAGAATTAGAAGTATAACTAGAATTGGAAATTGAACTAGAAATGTAAATGGAACTAGAATTGGAAATAGAACTAGAATGCGAAATAGAATTGGACTAGAATTACAACTAGAATTAGAACTAGACCTAAAACCCGGAACTAGAAAATTTTGGAGTAGTTTCCCTTATCCTTGAAACAGTTCCGCTAATCTGCGAAGCAGCTCCGCTGATGCAAATTTCACTCAATGATTCACCTCCGCATGCACACTCACTAATTTTATTTTTATGTTCTATTTTATAATAAAAAGCTAAAACAAAAGGAGTTCCACAATTATACTTCCACTTTAAACATTCTATAACCATTATTTATACAAAGTCTATAATTTCGTCACAAAATTTTTGATTATTTTTATATAGATCACTTAAGCCGAATATAACCTTTTTGTTTAAAATTTCAGTCTCTTTATTTATATATTCTTCTTGTAGGGTCTGATCTGTGAAGCAGGTTCCATGATCTACCAAGCAAGTTCCCTGGTTTATTTCCTCACCACAGGCAAAGTTTACAACTGTATTTGTTCTATAATATATTACTAGTAGCATCTGCTACAAGTGCAGCAGTTTCTACTGTTGTATCAGGACTCATATAATTATATCCGATAAAACATGAAGCCATAATTCCACTCACAGACGATACTGTCTTTAAACCAAAACCATTAACTGTTTCTTTTATTAGAACATCATTCTGAGTTTTAACATCTTTAGAAGTAGAAAGTTTATTAAAGTAGAACTGATAATCATTTGAATTGATAGTATTTCTATCTCTGGCATTGATCAATAGTGGTTTCACATAAACTATGAGTTCAAATATCGCATCACTTCCTATGTTATTTTTTAAACTAAGGGCTTTTAAGTCTAGGAAACCAACTTTTGAGTCATACATCATAGTTCTAATTCTATCAATAATAGTAACAGTTCTCTTTTTCTTATTACATTTAATCATACCATAACGAAGTTCATCAGACATTCCATCTGCACAATTATAGTAGTTATTATTTAAGTCATTAATTATTTCATAGAATTTATGTTCGCATTTATATTTTCTTTAAAATTTTTTATATAGATCTGCCCCATTATATGTTGTTAAATAAATAGTATCACAACTCATTCTAGCTGAATTAATTATCTGAGCTGGTTTATGACACATTACAATCATTTGAATATTGTATGCTCTTCCTTCTGTAAATTAAAATGCTATATTTCTATTTAATTTATCACCCATATCATCGAGAACAATTACACTATCTTTGAGTTTAGTCGTATTACTTGATGTGATAATGATATACCACTCATATTAAATTCAGTATAGGGCTGGCCAGTTTCTGGATTTATCCAATTTCTTTCAACTTTACATACTATGATAATGGTTTTTTCGTCTTGGTCTTGGTCTTTTTCTTCCTGATACAACTTCAAGTATTGTCTAACAAAATATGTTTTACCTGTTTCAGTTCCATCATAAACTATAGTATGTAATGATGATTTTTCATATTCAAATCTAATTAGACTTCTAATTACAAATCAACCAAAACTTTCTTCTAGTTTTGTACATTTACTTGGTATTGAATGACATACCACAAAAAAATAATGTAACACCAATATATACGAAAATCGCACTACCTATCTCCATTTTTTATCATATAAAAAAGCTTATCCTAACTTTTGAGGAACTCAATAACAAAATTGGTATTGATAATTAGTGTTAGAGCTAAGAGACTCTGCCCAAGCATCATCATCACCATCCAAAACCGCACTAGCTATAAAAATTGATTTTTACTTCTATTCACACTAAACACTGAGTTATAACCAGATAGTCTAATTAAACCTAACGTTGTTGTATTAAGTAAAGTGTCACTGAAGTTAAACTTTTCTGTTGATTTTATCAGTCGACAGTTAAGTGTGTGTTCTTCTTTAGTTTTAGTTAGAGCTTCATGAATTTTTTGTAGTTCCCATAAGATTGGTTTGTCAGTCATTTTTATTATTGAAATATTGTTATTAATATAATTAATGTTAGAAGATGTAATATTAAGGTATCACCTTTGCTACCTCGTGGATCTCCGAAGGAGTTTGTTTAATCTATCATTTTTATAATTCATACGATGCTATAGTTTCAGTCATTTTTATAATTTTAGTTAATAGTTGATCATATATGATTAAGTAATCAGCTTTGCTGCTTTGCAGATCAGTCATTTTTTAACTAATGAAAATGGATTTTATTTTTTACAGGTTTATGTAAAATTTTGTGTATAACATGGTTATAATAATGATATACACAAAAGTAAGATTATAAAATATAAACAAAATAATCTAGCAACAATGATAACGGTTAATACTAATATTAATATCATTCCCAATAGAGAAGAGATTCATTTAAATCTACGCGATTCATATCTAGAGATAGAGTTTGTTGTATCAGATAATGCTGGTGGTGTATTTGTTAATAATGCCAATATCAGATTAGTTAATAATGGTATGGTGGCATTACTTAGTTCAGTTAAGCTCGAAACTAGTGGTGGTAGGACTATTGAATATATAGATCATTGTCATCCTAAACTAATAGTGTATAGGTTATTAACTAGTACTGATAATGAATTTCAGAGTGCTTTTTTAGATATCAAGGTAATAGAAATAGTCAACTTAAAGGTGATCATGCTGTTGCAGAACGAGGTCATATGTATATGATGGTTAAGATGAGTGATCTATTTGGCTTTGTGAATGACTTACAAAAGATTATAAATGGGTTGGGATTTAAACTAATAGTAAAAGAAATAATAATGATAGAGCTCTATTTAGAATTAATGCAGGTGCTGATTCAGAAGCTAATGATGTTTAAATAGATATTAGAGATATATCATGTTGTGTACCTAGTATTGATCCTAGTAATGATAAAAGAATTATTTTACAGAAAGGAATAAATAAAAAGAATAATATTGATTTTAGTTATTATGAAAGAAAGAAATTTTTTAGGATTGTACCCAATGCTACTAACTGATCTTGGTATGGAAACTGGTATGGAAAAACCACAAAAAATGTTAATTGGTTTTGAAAATGATAAATTTAATGAACAAACTCATGATGCAGTTACTTTTGATATGAGTGTTACTGATTGTTATTTTAAGATTGGTAGTGAGTTTTATCCCGAGGATAGAATGAATAAAAATTATGATACTAATAAATATATTGAGGCGTTTAAAAAGAATTTTAATTTTAATAAAGAACATAATGGATTACCTCATGATATTAAACCATATATAAATCATAGAACATTCAAAAGCAGCTATAGAATATATGTAATTGATACTAGATATCAAAATGATCATTAAGGTCCACAACCAATACAACTTAATTTCAAATTTAGTGCTGCAGTTGCGGATGTTATATGTCATGCATTAGTATTAACTAGAAAGGTGATTAGTGTTAATAGTGATGGTAATAAGATGGTTAATATTGATTCTTAGTTGAATCTAATGGTATAGTTATAGTTCTAGTTAATAGTAATAGTAGAGTTATAGTTCTATCTAAAACTTAAGTAACAATAAAATCTATTTTTTGTTCTAGCTCTAAACTATTTCCGATTAGTCTTAACACAATCTTTAGCAAAAATAATTTCTAATTTCTTTTATTCTCTAGAGCTAGACCTCTAGATTCAAGTTTAGTCTTAGTCATAAGCTTAGTCTTAGTTTTAGGCAGTGGTTTGGCTTTATCTTTCAGTTTATGCTTATTTATAACAACAAAGGGATTAAACTTTTTAACTTCCATTGTTTTTATTTTTTTTTTAGAAATGTAAGTAACTTTAATAAAATTAAAACTAATTCATATTGTGTTGGTGGTAGACATTATAGCGGTACTAATAACATAAGAGGTTTTATTACTTCAAAAGGTACTAAGATGTTAAAGGGTAATTGTGTTCAGTGTAAGAGAAAGAAGTCAATGGCTGTTTTTGATGCAACAATAGAAGGTGAGGGGTTGGAAGATTCATTTATGAGATTTGGTAAAGCAACAGCTAACTTTGGAAAAAAACCTAGTTGGAGCGTTTGATATAGCGAGTGAAAAAGGAAATGCGGCTGCAAGTAGAAACCCAGAAGCTGCTTCATCAGCCACACCTGATTTAATTAAATTTGCAACTACTGGTGATGGTGTAAGAGCAGTACAAGAAGGAAGAGGGTTATACATAGGAACAAAGAAAAGACAGTTTCCTTCTAGATTTACTTCGTAGTTCTAACTTTAATCATGTCTATATAAATTAATATTAAAATTATCATTAATAAATATATCATTATAACTAATAACTAAAAACTTTAGTTAAAAAAAACACTCAAATTACTTTTTTTGTTCCTGTCGTATTCCTCATAAACCTTAACTAGTTAATTATATTCATCTCTATCCATTTTATTATCGTTCATTGATATAGTATATAGTTTATTAAACTTGTCTCTAAACTGTTTTCTTAAAACGTACATTTGTGAATATTTCATTATTTTTTTATTATTCTAGTATTAATTGTTTTGATATTGAACCACAAACAGTTGCTGAAGCAAAAGCTGTTGGTATAGAATAAAGTAATCCTATACCTGTAAATGCAATTGATGATGCAGTTGTTGCTATTGATGATAATAGTTTTTCTCTTATCTCAGCTACGTTAATATAATTCTTATATCTATTTAACTTCTTATTATTGTTATTAGTTTCAGTTTCATAATAATTTCTATTATCTTTTATAATGTTAATATTGTTATTAAGTTTATTATTAGCTAGGATTTTTATCATTTATGTATTGTTCATTAATGGTTGATCAGCGGCGACTCCATCAATAAGTTTGGATATAGTAATCTCTCACTCGGTGTTGTTGTTTGACTCATTTTCAGTAGTAAAATGGCTATCAATTTCTTTCATTATATTTTCTTGATCAAAATCATAATGCATCTCTAGTTTTGCTTGTTCTTGGTTGTCAACAAGTTCAAATTCTAGTAATATAGTTATTTTATTTTGTACTATTACCTTTTTATTCTTTATAAGGGCTCCATCAACAGCAGAATTAGCCTTTTTTTGTTAACTTCTTCAAATTCCATTAGACCAGTAGACAACATATTATCTAGGTGAATGTTAGTAATATTCTGATTAAACTTATTATTATTATGATTTTCTTGGTTTAACTGTTTATAATTTTTGTAACTTCATTTGTCGATTTAATAAACTCAATAATTAGTTCTTCTTTAACTTGTTTTTTGTTTAATTGTAAAGTTTTAGTAGTGACTTTATCAAAACCAACTGTTCTTATTTCAGTTATAATTTAATTGAAAACATTGATTTTATTGGAAGAGGATAATAAGTTTTTGTCCCAATACTCTTCATTAACAACATCTTTTCCATCAATGGGAGGGTGCACATTTGTAATTTTATAGGTATCGTCCAAGTCAATGTCATCGTTATCTTCTAAGAATAATTGATGGGCGTTATTTGTTGTTAGAATATTGGTTTTTGCTGATTGCTGTTTTGCCTGATTTTTGTCTATTTCTTGTCATCTTCGTATTTGTTTACAGAAGGAAACTATCTGCGAAGCAGGTTCCCCGATCTAATTTGTAGCTGACCAGAGGTCTATCAAACTAGGTTGCTTATGACCGGAGGTCAATGTTCAATGAGCCCAAAACCTTATTATAAGATTTAAAATCAAACTCTGATTTTTATGGTTCCTCTTCAAGGCATTTACCTTCTATTATCTCACCATTAATATCTTCTATTCTATATGTTGGTGGTTGAGTTTTAAAATTTTCCTCAATTTAAAATAATTGTCTATCCCAATTAGAAGTGTAACACTTGGAGAAAATGTTACGTTTGTCAGCATTCCTGACATAATCACCAACTTTGAGTTTAAGTTTAATCTCAGTAGAAGTAGGGATAATATATTTAAACTTATCAAGATT
Source organism: Convolutriloba macropyga (assembly GCF_964194025.1). Lineage (NCBI taxonomy): Eukaryota > Metazoa > Xenacoelomorpha > Acoela > Convolutidae > Convolutriloba > Convolutriloba macropyga. Next base: position 35,062,835 of record NC_134480.1, on the reverse strand, counting down.
ATTAGAAGCATCAACAGTTGTCATATTAGTTGTTGTATGTTTATTATTATTAAATGTTTCAACAGCATCATTGAATATATTTGCCCAATTACAATACCCGTCAATAAAAATTGATTTTTTGATTATGTATAATAACGTTCTATAAAACTTCTCTATAAACACAGCTTTAAGATCGCTATAAGTAGAAAATAGTTCTGTTTCATATTCTTTAAGTAAAGATTTAAATATTTTATTGTAAAAGTCACTACCTCTATCTAACCATAACTTTTCTGGTTTTTGGCCTTCTGATAGAATTGTTTGAAAACAATTAATTACAGATATACCGGAATTAATTTTTTAATGGAGTAGCCCAAGCATATTTTGTGAATATATTTAAAACAGTTAATTTAAACTTATAATTATTATTGTATTTAAATAAGGAAGACTAATCAATTAAATCAGCTGACCATGTTTCATCTTGATATAATGATATAATGGTTTTTATTCCTTCTCTTCTAAATTTTGTGAATTGAGGACAAAGTACTTCTTTAGCTAGAAGCTGTTGTTTAGATTTAGTTGTGTCTTGTTGTTTCATTATGGATGTAGTAATAGCTTTGCTCATCTGCGAAGCAGTTTCCCTGACGGACGAAGTCATGGTTTCACATTTTTACCATAAATGAAGCAAAATCATATAGTTGTTTTTGATTAATAATATTCAAAGCTAAAAGTTGTTTAGATATATTCAGCATTTCATCATATAATCAATCATGACCAGATTTTGTTTCTAAGTATAAGTAATTTTAATCTTTCTATTAAGTTATTTGGTTTGAAGTCAATGCCATTTAAACCCTTACCGAATACATCATCTTTTATCCCAGTATACGTGTTATTGTTCTATATCTACTGCTTCTCTTATTACATTTTCCTGTATCATATCCAATGACTAATAGAAACTTTTTTATTTTTTTTCATCATCCTCGATATCATCATATAATACATCTGTATTACTATGAAAGTTAATAAGCCCATATGAAAATTCATATGTATTATCCTTAACTAAAAGTGAATTATCTTTAACACCATTCATTTCAAATTCACCATTAACTAAATTACCGAACTTTCACTTTAATTGGGGGTTAGATTCATATGTCATTATTTGAATAATAAAAGTTGCGTCTTTATCTACTTTAATTCCTGGTTTATCTCGATCTTCTTCTGCAGCTTCATCGGGCTTCATAAACCTCTTGGGGATCTGGAACCAGCTTCCTGGATAGCTCTAGTTTGTTTATCTAACTCTTGATTTTGCCAATCTATTGCTCTTAATGTTTGTTCACCCAATGATAGATTCTGTTCATTATGGGTATTTAAAGTTTTTTTAGAGGATCAAGTTACTCTTTCATTTCACCATAATATTCTTGTTGTCTTCAAATCAATTCCTTCTGTTTAGTTTTTCTGGCTAAGTTAATTCTATAGGTTTATCTAGCTTAGTCACTTTTTATATATTGAAAAACTGATAACGAAACTTTCTTCAAACAATATAGAAAGTAATACTGTACTATGGGAGAGATGCTGATATATAATACACTAACTACTATTTGTTTTTTTATACATAGATGATTATAAAATCTAATAGCGGCTTCAATTAAGTTTCTATCATCAATAATAGTTAGTTCTAGAATATTATTAGCCAGTTGGTCTTTGTCAAAATCTAATGATGGTTTCTTAATTTTATTCATAATAACTATTTGAATAGATTTTGATTCTCATCGTGAGGATAGCTTTTAATATTAATTAAATAAAAATATTTGTCATCAAATGTGCTTAAACTAATTGTATTTGTTTTTGTAGTTGTCTTGTTATCACCTATTTTTTGTGTTCTACATTCATCTACAGTTCATTGTGTATTATACATTAATGCTTTATAATATTATTCATGTTTTGCTTTGTTACAAATTTTTATTCCTTTCTCTTTAGTTTAATTTGGGTAATCTTCAGAACTATATGTCTTTGGTGACAGGGCTATAAACTCTTCTATCATTCTACTTCCCAATTCATGTTTGAATTTACCTGGAACTTTAACTTTAGCTTTGAATGGTGTTCGAGATCACTTAAGTCCATGTGTTCATTGTCGACATTACCTTCAGTAAAATGAATACGAAACTGTCAGTATCCACATAATGGAGTTGTAAATCTTCGATAGAAGGTTGAAGAATATTATAGAAAACATCAATTATGTGTAACACTAATATAGTAACAACTACTTATACTGGATAGTCATATTCTATTTTTTAGTATGTATATTCAATTTGGCTATAATCCATATATCAAGTTATTTTCTTAAATGTTGGTTTACTGTACTTTTGGTTTCCGTTCTTCATCGTGTAAGAACTTGCTTTGAAGGAAGTGTAGAGGATTCATGCACAGTTTTCCATATAGTGCGTTGTTCATTAATTTGCTTACATCATTTGCCACTTCAATTTTAGCTATTGCTCTTTTATTAGTATTGTTTTGAATATAGTCACTACATATGTGATCTTGTTTAAATTTAATTACTCTATGAATTTTAGTTTCTTTTACAACCATCTTAACATAGAATTTTAACATCCTACAATGAACCATATGTTCTCTTTTGTTGTAAGATTAATTTCTCTGTTCTCGCTCTACCTTTCTCTCCTTTTCTATAACCTAATTCATTATCATTTATCATTTTCTTATTTGGCATTAATGCTAGTAGCTCTGTTCTATAATTACAACTATTAGTATAATTAATATCACCAACTATATAGTAACCATGATCACCATCATATGGAGTATTTAATATACGCTGAAGCGCGGTTTCCTCTTCGTCTAAAGTCATAGTAATGTACTCGAAATCCTTACTGGGTAACTTTTGCATCATTGCATAGCCGTATAGGTTGTTTGCATCTATATACCATAACTGTCTATTACTTTAACTATTGTTGACCAATCTATCACCCATTAAACCACATTTACCTCCTCTCTTTGCTTCAACGGAATCATCTAGCATTCGTTTATCTAGTAATGTATTTAATGTAACACCACTTGACATTAACCAACAATCAGAACTATAACTTGGGAAACTTACATAGTGTAGAGGGATGAGACCGAATTCTTCTATACTTAATTTAACATATTCATTCATGCAGTAGTATTATATTTCCGCATCATCCTGTAAATACTCTATAGCTAGATCTTTATCAGTTTTATGACTGTTGTCTTTATTAAAATTATCGATTTCTTCCTGTGTTGGTAATTTATTAGATAATGAGGATTTAAAAACTTCTATATTTAGAATAACTATAACTTCTTGGTACGACCTTGTCGTGGTTCCCAATGAGTCTAAATCAAAGTGTTCAATTGGATATAATTTTTTTGTTCTACCATGATATATCTTTGCCAATTGATCTAGGGGCATAGCTAAGAAGTTAAACTATCTAAGAACTTAAGACAACCAATACTAAACATCATAGACTTACCAGCAGTTAGTGGTATGTTATCTACTTTTCTTTTATCCTTTTTCTGTTTAAAGAGTTCATTATATAGTAGATTGAAATCATAACCATAGCCATTATGGAATATTACAGGATTGAAGTTTTTGTTGTTTGTACCTCAGATTACACATTTTACATGCTGGTCTTCTTTTTTTACTAGTTTCATGACAGTGATCCCTTACTTTTTTATTACATGTTTTACTACATACATGATAAGTGTTATTGGTTTCATGATATATTTTATGTTCTTTATTAAACACCATTTGTTTGTTGCGATTGAAAGTTTTCTCTGTTTCTATTTCTAATAGATCTCTAGCAAATCTTTTAATACAATCGAGATCAAAGTAGTATTTGAATTTACCTTGCCAGATGTAACCCACACTAATTGGTGTATGTTCGGCTTTTACATTTTTACAATTGTTAGTTGTGACATCGACAACACAACATTCTATAACAGCGGTTATGACATTTTTACATTCTGGCGTTTATGTTCATTTTAAAAGTAATTTTCTTCTTCTTGGGACAAACAATCTCTGGTTTGAAGGAATTGCTACAATCTTGTTTGTCTTATTTAATTTGAGAGTTAAACCAATAAGTGCATCTATCACAGTAATAGAATTTATGAGTCCTTTAATTTGGTCGATCTAACAAAGTTTTTATGTTTATAATTAGAGCACAAAATTTCCACCAGACTAGTTTTCTTACATCTTTTCTGTCTTTATCAAAGTCATCCACTGGTTTAAAGAATTCTACTTTGTTCTCACCACAAGGTGTGTATTTTCAAATATTAATATTGTAACATTTCTTATTTTTATCATATAAGCAAAGTCATCTTCATGCTGTTATCTTGGCTCAATTAGATTATTTTCATAATCACTCTCGCGTGTTGCATGGTCCATAGCGGGATGTAGCCGAGCAAAAATAGTTAGTTGTAGACAGTTATATTCGTAATTACGTATAATTAAGATTGAATGAGAATTTTTGAGATTGGGAGGTAAATCTATATAATTACCAATAGATGCTTTGGTTGGTTCAATATTTATCTGAATACCTTTTAATCCAAGAAACTCAAAGTCATAGCCATAACCCTCATATATTCCTTTTCAAAAGCTAACCATTGTTTTAAGTCACCATATTCATATAAAGCATTATTAATAAAATAGTCAGTGTTGAAGAACATTTAGTAGTTTTAACTTGTTCTTTGGTTCTCTTTTGTACTCACAGTCGGCTGTGATCTTATATTTAAAACTCTTAACTTTTCTTAACTTATAATAGTTTTTAATTTCTTCTAAAGAATTATTAATAGGCTGATCTATATCTTCAATGTAATTTCCAGCTTTATCAGTAATACATTTTTTTTCATGTTCTGGCTAGAGTTTATATCAAAGTCTTTTCTAGATACTTGCGATTATGACTAAACGTGTGAGTAGTTAGAGCTATTTTATTTCTAAATTCTCGACGACACTCTTTACATTCATACTTAATTCTGGTGTAGATAATATCTTCGGTTTTAGTTTTAGCTTTAGCTTCAGCTTCACCATTAGTAGTAGTTTCAGTTTTAATAATATCTTTAGTATTATCTCTAGTAATAGTTTTTGGTTTGAGGATGTAATCATCTTCTTCCACATCATACAACCTTTCCCTAGTTTCATCTTCCACCTCATTCTTATACTCCTTTCTCGCTCTGTTTAAGTGTTCGTCACTTAAATTGTGTTTGAAAAGTTGTTTCCTTGTTTCAAAGGCCAGACCTCAAATATAACAAAAGTTTACGCTTTCTACTTTAGACATTTTTGTTGTTAAAGGACAAAAATTCATTTTTGAGAGTATACAACTTCAAATTGTCTTAATCAGTAAAATAGGATAGTTGTTAAGATAAGTTTTGGAAAAGGTGTTATGATAAATGTTTAAATAGTTTATTTGAGTGTTATATCTGTAAAAGTTACTTCAAGATTAGACATTATATTAATCATATGATAATGCATTATAATGATTCTAATCTATATTTAACTTGTATTAGGTGTAATGTAAATCAACATATCAAAGGATTTAGATTTTAAAAATTTAAGTGTAGATTTTGTATTTATCTGCATAGATATAGATATAAACATACCAAAGATAGATTCAAGAAATATGTCGAAAAATAGAAGTTACCTTAACTCTAAACATAGAAGTTTAGAGTTAAGGTGATTTTTTTATGTTTTTGTGATAATTATAAGATCAATTTCACCTATTTGTTTATATATGATACAAACATATAGTGAAAATGGAGTAGTGGATAAATCAGGGAATCCAGGGCCATTTTAGAATGACATGCAATTTTCCTTTTCATAATTTAATGAACTGTTTATAGACTGTGCAAAGTGTGCGCGTATTGTGTACATAGTGGTGGATATAGTAGTGGATAAATCAGGGATTCCAGTTACCAGTACAATTTGGTCCATTTCGGCATATGGGGTTAGCGTATCGAGAAATGGGCCAAATGGGCTGGTGGTCGGAATAGCTTTTTTATCCACTACTCAAACCGATCTAAAAAACATAAAAATATATTTTTTTGGAAAATCCTAGAAACAAAAATCGACCAACTTAGAATTTTCAAAAAAATTCTGTCAATTTTTTACCATTTCAAGACCATTGTTGTAGAACGGCTAATATCCCGTTAAAAACTTAAGCATACAAACCCGACTATCCGATACCGAACTTGAATGTAGTAAAAACGTAATCAGGAGACGGTTTCCCCTTCTCAACTACGTGGTTCAAGCCTGGACAGTTTTCAGAAGTGACGACGTATTCAACGCCACCAAAATGGTTTGGATGCAAGATGCAATGGCCAGGCGCAAACAAAATCTGAGCCTCGGAAATGAAGTCACCCAAAGAAGGTTGATCCAAAAAAAGAAACAAGGAACTGACTCCTCGAAATTTTGGCTTCTGGCTTGACTATCGAGTCAATCGTTGTACTTTCGAGAACTTGCGAACTCAATCTTACTGTTGTAACGCTCAGAAACGGTGGCACGGTCTCTTAGGCGCATTTGGAGAGTTCCCAAATGCGAGATGTGACCGAAAGAATTGAATAGTTCAGTAAAATTATAATGTACAAAGGAACAATGTGGTGCTGAGGAGAGTCTAAGATTTTGAATGGGCAATGTGTTGAAACATTTGGAGTTCTGTAGATTGTTGACCATTGGAAAGATTACAGACGCACGAAGAGAAAACTAAAGCGTAGTGTATAATTTTTTGTTAATAGTGAAGTCCGAGAGGTGGTGTAGAAATGGAATTTCTAACCTAAGCTATCTTAGGAGTTTTAGGAAAACTTGAGAAAATATAGCAAAAGCACTAACCTTGTGTTATTTCTCAGAAGTTTCGACTTGATTTAGAATCAAATTATAATGGCTAACTAAGTTACGACTTTATAGGCGGTTTATTCAACAAATATTGATCTTGATATGAACAGATTTAGAATGTCTCATATGAACAGATTTAGAATGTCTTGTGAAATTTAGATTTCCAGAACCAAATTAGAGGTCATATTCTGAAAATGGTATGAAATGGTTTTAATCATGTGAAATTTTGGGGCTTTTTTGCATAAGATTAGTTTATAAAAAGAAATCGGACTTGATTATCTCTCTTTTATTTACTTTTGCGGTGTATATATATCGCTTGATTGTTATAGATTTTCAGAGCTTCTTTTAATTTAATTTTGTAAGTGAAGTTTCCTCATTCTGTTGGTAACACAGAGAGTTCGTAGTTAGATTTTGGCTTGTTTTTGGTATAATTTTCTCAGTAGGCATAAGTACTAGAAATTAGCTGGAGTAAGTTAATTTTTTCTAAGTATAGGATTATGCCCGTTTCTCTTATTAAGTTAGATAGGGCAGAAGGTCTTTAAGAGAATTAAAGTGGCCTAGAGGGCCAACTTAGAGAGAAACAATACTTAGGAATTATTTTCAAAACTTGCTGGAATTTAGAACCACCTTAGCTGAATTTTAAATTCTACATTGGTGACAGAAATGGAATTCAGGAATTTTTCATTGGGATTTCGGGATATCAATGTTTGGCTAATGAAGTTTTGAAACTTTGTGAACAGTTCGCCAGGTGTTAAAACTAATTTTGAAAAATTCTCAACGTTTTGAAAAGGCCCTAATTAATTTTGAAAAAATCTTTTACTGTTTAGGATTTCTCCTAACTAAGCGTAAGCGTCAAGTTGTTAAGGACCTTCTTTTTCCTTATTTACCAGTTGAATAACAGAATGTTTCATCGTAGCAAAATCTTAGATTCCCTGTTTCTATCATTCCTCGATTGATATAATCAGTTAACTGCCCCGAAAACCGATAGATGTCCTAACACAGTTATCCAAAGGGCGAATCTTTGACCGCTTTGGTTATGAACGTTTTAAATAGAGTAGTTGAAGTCAATCCGCTTTCTTGATTCTGAATTGACTTGCTTATTAACAAGTTAAATAATAGAATCTTTCATCATAGCAAAAGCCTATTTTCTTGTTTATATCAGTCCTCGATTGATATAATCAGTTAACTGCCCCAAAAACCGATAGATGTCAGGACAAGGTTATCCAAAGGGCGAACCTTTGACCGCTTTTGTTATGAACGTTTTAAATAGAGTAGTTTAAATCGATCCGGTTTCTTGATTCTAAATTGACTTTTTCTAAGTTCTTAGGATTATTCGACAGAGTTGGTGTAAACTCAGAGATCGAATAGAGAACTAGAAGAGAACAAATATACCTTCTCGAGAATACGCTTTGAACGGTACCAGCTTTGATTTAGTCAGGAATAAGGTTTCTGATAAGTTTGCAGTCTTTTTTGTATGCAAAATGTCTTGGAGTTAGATTTGTCCTTCGTTCAGAATACATAATAGCTTATCTAGAAAATATAGATGGTTTTACAGAGATCAGTCCACTAATAGGTAATAATTTTTAAGTAACTAGGAGATTCTTAAAAAAAATATATCCCAAAAATGGTACTTTAGTCCGCAAAATTTATTCTTTGGTTAGTTCTGCAGTAAAGCAAGTTCGAAGCTACTTTTGTGTACGTTGATACTGTTAGATTTTTTCAAGGAGATTTGTTTTCTTTCTTGCATGTTGACGACATTCGAAGCAGTTTTGTAGAGGCTGGTACGCCGCTGACTCTGTCCGTTTCCCAACACATGAATTGACTGTTTCCAGCAAAGGACAGGACACAAAGTGGCCATGTGGTTCAACGCAAAGAAGAAGAAGTGCTTAACATAGATCTACGATACTATGCTAACCAACATCGTCAGAATCATCTTCAATCAAGAACCAGAACAACAGACGTTCACCAATGAAAGGGGGTCCATTGGACTCTTAGGCGCATTTGGAGAGTTTTCAAATGCGAGATGTGACCCAATGAGTTGAATCGTTCATTAAAATTATAATGTACAAAGCAACAATGTGGTGCTGAGGAGATTCTAAGATTTTGAATGGGCAATGCGTTGAAGCATTTGGAGTTCTGTAGATTGTTGACCATTGGAAAGATTACAGAACACGGAGAGAAACTAACGAAACAACTGCTTTACAAATGCTTCTAATTAAAGCGCAGTGTATAATTTTTTGTTCAGGTCTATTTTTTGTATTTTATGTTTGTGTATCTATTCCGAAGAATAGTTAAGTCCAAGACGGTGGTGTAGAAAAGGAATCTCTAACTTCAGCTATGTTAGAAGTTTTAAAAAAACTTAAGAAATTATAACAAAAGGACTAGTCTTGTGTTATTTCTCAGAAGTTTCGACTTGAATTAGAACCAAATTATAATGGCTAACTAAGTTAGGACGTTTTAGACGGTTTATTCAACAAAGATTGATCTTTATAAGTAATTGCAGTATAGCAATTGGTCTCATATCATTTAGAAATTCTTATGAAACTTAGATTTCCGGAACCAAAATAGAGGTCATGTTCTAAAAATGGTATGAAATGGTTTTAACCATGTGAATTTTTGGGGCTTTTTTGCATAAGATAAATTTACAAAAGGAAAACGGAGTATGTATACCGCTTGATTTTTATAGATTTTCAGAGCTTCTTTTCAATTTAATTTTGTAAGTAAAGTCTCTTCATTCTGTTGGTAAGACAGAGAGTTCGTAGTTAGATTTCGGCTTTTTTTCGATATAAACTTCTCAGTGGGCATAAGTACTAGAAGTTAGCTGGAGTAAATTCACTTTTTCTAAGTATAGGATTGTGCCCGTTTCTCTTATTAAGTTAGTTAGGGCAGAAGGTCTTTAAGAAAATTAAATATTTAGAGAAGAACAAAACTTGGGAATTAATTTGAGAAATTGTTGGAAATTAGAGGCTAAGGTCCCCGATCCATCTTAGCTGAAATTTAAATTCTTCACACCCGAGGAACGGTCCGCTAATCTGAGTATATAGCAAAACAGACAACACGATGCCCAAACAGACAAAACCGCAGAGAAGCTAATGCAACATTCAGATTTATGCTTTAAAAAAAACAAGCTTTTCGCAAGGCAAACCAATCGGACCCGACGAAGACCAAAAAAAGTAAGGTATTGAACGCGCCTGACAAATATCAGTACCAAAGGGACTCCGTACAAGACTATCGCTGGGATATTTTTCGAAGCATATATCAGCCATGAAACAAAGTTCTTTTGCTCAATATTCAAATCGGTCGTCAAACCCAAATACAGACATCTAAGGCAGACCCGTTGTGGGCTCCTTTTATGGCCTTAAAGTAGAAAGAGCTAGGGCTATTTATTTCTGCGCGCGATGTAGACTTACCTAAATCTCTAAGACTAACGGACTCTGTAAAACACTGAGAGTAAACTTCTATTATTACGGTGGTTAAGAAGTATAGCACCAGAGTAAATGGTATACACATAGTGCATCTAACTAACAGACTGACTATGGTTATTAGATTTCTCTCTTTTTAAAAGAAAGAGCGTAGTGTATTCTCAGTCTCTGATTGGTGGAAGGTACGACTTCAGTGTTTCCACTGCTACATCCAACCGGGGTTGAGAATTTCAAATCCGAATCTATGACTTGCAGCAGAAATTCGTTGAATGTGTCATCCTCGTTGAGGGGTAAGGTGAAGTGAACGATGATTTGTGTCCTCTCTGAAGTGGGTTATGACTTTTGTTGTCGTCTGGAATCCCTGTCAGTGAAGTAGTGGCTAGTGTCGTCAGTGAGGAGGATCGTCGTGACTGTAGAACCAGTAAGGGTGCTAGTTATGGGTTGTGCTAGCAGGTGATGTCTATCCTATTTTAGTATGCCCAACTGCTCTCACTGTCAGGTAGTGAGGATTTTGTTCCCAGTTGGAGGATCTTTTGTGTATCGTATTCTCTGTGTGGTTTATACAGGGAGAGTTCAGTTTATCTCCACTTGGTACAACATTTGAACCAGTCGGGTTTACCAGCTTACCTTCTGGTGGAAATCCATCTTTTAGCTACTGTATGAGCTATTTTTCCAATTAAAACTATTAGGTAAATTTAATAATTTTTTATTGCAGGTCCCGACCGGGAGAAAGAAGAAACGAACTGTTCCTAATCTTCAGTATTTTGAAAAAGAAATAGTGTTAAGAGAGATATAAGTAAAGAAAAAAAGTCGAATATAAAAAAGACAAAAAAAAGAAATAGGTGAGTTTTTCGAGATAAGTGTGTCTCGAGAGTTTGTGGGACAGTGAGCCCGAGTGTGGTGTAGGACTGTGGCCGACGTTCGGTATTCGAACTGGAAGTCTGGGGCTTGGTTGTCTGGATCACGGAAGAAGGTGAGGAATTCCGGATCACGTGCCAGACAAACAGCGAAGGTGCGAAGGTACAGATCGACGTTACAATTTGGTTGTAACGCAAGGAGGTGATTGAAGATCTGTATCTCCTCTGGTGGTGGCTCCAACTTGTCCACCATCCAGTCCCTGTAGAGGAGATTGAAGGTGTGCCCATAGGCGCACTTCGTGGCACCTCCTTCTACACATTGTAGATATTCGATTGAGACAAGGATGGGACGATTCGTCTTGGAGTAGAGAGGAGAGAAGATGAAATAATTCTTGATCGGGTCAAAGTTTCGAAGGGTGCCCTCACAAAAATTGGGGTTGATAATATAACTATAATTCATACAGTAGGGTGATGTAAATTTTGTATTCGCATATTGAAGTCGCAAAATCATATCATTGAGTGGGTTTGTGTGTTGAAAATGGTGTTGCACAAATATATAGATGTGCATAGTGTGCAACATTTTCACTCAATTAACTTTTTGTGTTGTGTGGTTTACATCCATCTGTGTGGGATGTAGGAAGCCAAATTGTAGGTAGAAGGGGTCGTATTTGGCGTATATCATATACGGTGCAGTGTCTTGAGTGAAGAAGGTATTGAGGTAGTCGTTGGGGGGATCTGCAAGAGCAAAGAAGTACCTGGACAGATGCCAAAATCGTTCCGTGAATCGAAGGTTTAGAGGGTAGTGAAGGCACTCTAGTGGCAAGTCCTTGTGTTTTCCTTCCTGAACATACTCATTCTCTAACTTTCCAAAAGAACAAGAACTGGCTGTGGGTTTCAACGTATGCTGGGGTGGGGTTGAAGTGTAATTTATCCTCTCCGGCACGTAGATACCTTGTATGGTATTGATGCCGAGAGGGTTGGTGAACTCGTGAAACCGAAAATTGGGTCCCTGTGATCGGTGAGGGATGCCTTCTGTCGGCGCAAAAGGGTTGCCTCGGCCACGAAAAGATGAGGGATGTGGGTCTCGAGAAGGGCTCGCTTGGTGCCTCTCAGGCGATGGTGAAGCCTGTATGGGAGAAGAGCGAATGGGGAAGATCCCGTTTGTGGTGGCTCGAGGGCGCCTCCTAGGTGATGGGCCGGTGTACGGATAGTTGTCTGTCGACGTGGGTCGATCATAGGCGGGTGGCTGAGGGAAAGGCTGCTGCGGCCTATGGGGTGGAATAGTCGGCCCGTACCGCCAAGTTGAACGTTGTGGGTGTGTTGTGGGCATCACTGGTGATGGATATACTAGTGGCTGATATCGTGGTTGTGCTCTACAAACTCTGCCAGAGTATACCCAGTTGGGGATGACAGTATCTGGTGTGGAAGTGCCAGATTGCTCCACTTCGTCAGCCCAAGAAGGAATCTTCGTCGTTTGGTGTGGGTATTGTGGAATAGAGACTGCTGTATGAGCAATCGAAAAAAGTGGAGATGGCCGTGACACCTGGCTATCTCCTTGATGGAGAGGCTCTTGTGACGAGCTTTGCGGTCCTTCATTGGCTGAGGATGAGCTCGTGTCCTTGTCGATGTACAGGTGGAGATCACCTCAACTAGAGGAGGAGGTAGCGGGTGAAGGCAGTGGGTTCAACCGCGCATAATTGACCGTGTCCATAGACTGTGGCTGTCGGGAGGACTGAGCCATCGTGAAGAAGGCTGGTGTCTGCATTTCGCAAACTTGCTCAGGTACTGTGGGTGACAGTACCAGTGGAGTGAGGGATGAGGTTAGGATGTCGTCAACCTCCAGCATAATGAGGTCGTACGCAGTAGGGCCGACATTTGGAGGGATTGGTGAACCTCCTTCGTGTTGTGTGGAGACTGCAGTGGAGTCACTAAAACAAAAAAAGGTGTAAAATTCGATTGCTTGGGAGATTAAAAAGAAGTTCTTCGGATATTTCCTGATAGTCAAGAACTTTTTCAATAGACTCTCGTGAGAGAGAAATTCCACGTGAACGTTTCAATTTATAAGGTTGAAAAGTGTGTAAGTGTAGCGATTGAGAATCTAGTTTCGTGCGAGATGCAATTGGTGTTTCATAGCATTGATAAATAGAAACTGGTAGAGTAGAAGTGTGGCGCTTATTTGAATTTCTGTGTGCAGGATAAAAGAATTTCCTATAGAAGTTTTAAAATTTTTTGTGTAATAGATTCATTACATTTTGAGAAAGTGGAGTGCAACTATCAACTGAGTGTATACATTGTTTTTTTTGGTGAAGGTGGTTTATATTGTGTTGAATCTGCTTTTAGTACATCGAATATTGTTTGTAAAAAAACTCCAAAAAATCCAGACGTTATAAATTTAGTGAATGTGATATTGGGTCCTAATAGTGATTTCAAATTATATGTGTTAAATGCACTGCGGAATAGGCCAAAAAGTCACTTTAAAAGATTAAATACAGTCCGTATTATGGCTATTTCTTTAATACGTATCAAGGGTATCCAAAGATTCCTATAAGGGATTCTTTTAAATAGTTGCCATTAATTGAATCACGCCAATCAAGTCGGCGGAAAGTGAATTCTTTGCCCTTAGTAAAGAGTTTATTAAAGTAATCGTTAAATTCAGTGAGTAAGTGTGAGAATTGTGCTTGTAATTGTGCTTGTTTTGCGAGATCTGCAAAATTTACTGCTTGTGCCACTTCAAATTTTTACTAATTTTTTAAATTTCATCTTATCTATTGACTTAGTCCATTTGTGTTGACTGTGTATTCCAAGTTGTTGCGCAGTAAAATCGGCGTGGGTGAAGCGGTTTTACTTCGTCGGGCGTGAAAATTTTAACGGGTTTTCGCGCCTTAATTGGGTAGGATGTTAAGCGATATGTGTCATCGCCGTCTGCGTCAAGTGAGATTTGTTGATCAAATTTTTCGGATATACATGGTGCTTTAATAGACCAAGGGAAAGTTTTCCAGAAGACTTGGTCAACAAATTGTAATTTGTTCTGGTAGTATATAGGAATACGTTCAAAACATTGATTTTCTAATACCAAAGTGGTGATGAAACAACTTTACATTGAATGAAGGAAATTACGTTTTGACTTTCAAGTATAGTGAATGTGTGTCGCTGTCCTGTAGTAATATAGCCAACGAGAAGAAATATTTGTGTGAGCAATATAAAAGAAGTTTGTTTCAAATCGCGATCTAAATCACATAGTCGTTTATAAATACTTAGACTTGTTTGGTCCATTTTGAGCAAAACTCGGCTAATCATGTAATCAAGCCTTGAATTGATCTGAACATTAGAGTGAACTGCACCAATTCAACCTTGTTTTCTAATTAATTCAAATATTTTTTTGATTTTTGGTATAGTTTTGATTCTTGTGGAAAAACGTATCCATCACAGATATTTGCTTTCGTGTAGGGTGTTAAAGAAGGTGGTCCATCAGGGATTGTTACATGTGTATTTTCAAAATCTGGGGACAGTTTTCCCGAGACAAAAATAAATCCTTCTTGGTACTGTATAAAAATATCTTGATATTGAGTGGCATAATATGGGCGGTCTTTTTTACATTCATAGAGCGGTTCTGTGAGTACCTCAAAACGTGAAAGTTCATATTTATCATAAAGATGCTTTTGAAAACGGCTAGAATACATTTGTGGCATGTGTTTGTGGCTGGAATTTGTTTCAATGTTTTCTAGTGATTCAATGAAATATCGTTTTTGAAAGTTTATTATTCGTGCGTGTGATCTGCCAACGTCAAAAATACGACAGTGATTTTCGTGTTCCCAAATAAGTGTTGCTTTAATAGCATGATTTGGAGGACAGTAGCCTCGTTCTAATTCACATTTAATGCGAATTTTGCCATATTACATGTGGTCTGAGGCAACATCAAAAGTGAGAGTGATGTTAGTTAATTGAAGTGACCATCCTAGTGTGTGGATGACGTAATATTTGTGTTCTGGGTCTTTACCGGACAGTTAGCCCAGGGATTATCTGTGGCATTAGGAATCCAATTACGATCCCGTGGGTTATAGACCATGCTTCCGTGTTGGAAAGCGAAAGATCTGTAACGATCAAGTCGAAAACGACCTTGTTTTTCTTCAATATTAGCTTGCCAGAGGGGGTCATTTAATACATCAAAATGTATCATTTGAGGGGTGTGGTGATGTTTACTTATTAAACCAACGCGTGCAAGTTCTCTACAAGCTTCAATGTCTGTGGGGAAGAAAGGTCTTTCCATAATATTAACAAACCATTTATCGTGATTGAAGAGAAAATCTCGTTTGAGTGAAATTTTGTGACAAAAGTTTTCTTTGTTGCTATGTTTGGCGTGTATGGCGTAAGCGCGTACTTGTAATGTTCGAATTTGTGAAAATGATTGTACTTGGGCTGGAAGGATTTAGAAATCGGCTGGCTTGATCTTACATTCGCCAATTTTATTGAGTTTATAATACTGAATACTTGTGACATGCTTTGGGAAACAATCATAATGAGTGACAACAAGATCTTGTATTCCCGTTTTGGGTGTGGAAATATTATGTGTGTCAACTTTTATTGGTTGTTTTATTGAGAGTGGACATGAAAAGAGTAAGTTAAATAGTAAGAGAAATAAATTTGTAAAAGACATGTGTAAGAAAGTCCAGAGTGTGGATTATAGAAGACAAAAAATCGTGCTGTGGTTTTTGTGTATCTATCAAATTGGTGGTGTTTTTCTTGACAAATATAGAGTGATGGATTAGTTTTTACTCTAAAAAGAGGTGGTGCTGTTGCTTGTGGGTGAAAGATAAGTTTGTCTTCTTCAACAACAATTTCAACAGAGAAAATGATCTTTGATTGTTTTAATAAATCGTGAGCTCTTTGTTTGTTTTTGTACGGGTGTTATCTTGTACGGTTGAGATATTCTTTGTTTAGCCCAATTATGTAATTGTTCACCGTTATTATGATCTCCAAAGAGGGCGGGTGGGGGAATAATAAACTTAGTGTCTAACTTTAGTGTCAAAGTTAGATAAGTTCGTATTGCATCGGGTTGTTTCCCAATACAGCGGTGAAAGTGTTGATCTTGATCCGGTGTAGGTTAATTTGAACTTAGAGTGATTATCGCCGATGTGCCTGGGGAGCTGAGTGGTAAAGAATTTTGGTATGAAGGTGATGAATGGACTATATTAAAAGAGTGATTCCAGTGTGCTTGTGATAATAAACTTCAAAATTTGTTATCGGTCTTTCTGGTGGATAAAAAGGATTTTTCGCAATTTGTGATGCAGTTGGTGAAGAAAATTAAAAAATAAGTGGATCAAAAATAGAAGTGTCGGAAAGTAGGCTAATATTATGTGGGGTGCCGTTAATATTTGAAACAGTGTGAATTGGCTTTGGCAATTCTAAACTGCTAGTTTTGTCAGTGTTTGCAAAATTTATTGGTTGAGTGGAAAACTGTGGGGTGTCTGAGTAGTTAAGTAATTGAGGTTGTGGTGCTCCTGGGGGAGCTGGTATAATTATGGGTGGAGGAAATGTTGTATTTGGAAGAAAACCAGAGTTTGGCAATAAAATTTGAGTGTTTATTTTTTGTTGATGTTGTGCTTGCGTTTGGTGTATTTGCGTGTGTGTTTGGTGATTTTGATGGGGGATATCGGATTTCCGATTGTGGGGTAAAGTGGGGGAGAGTGTCCATTAGGACGAGGCCTATCTGCAGATTTGGCAGTAGTAATGACGGAGTATGGGTGTACCTCGGTTTCTTGTGCTTGTGGTTTTTTATTAAAGATTTTAAATGATGACTTTTGGGTGTTGATTTTTAAGTTGCTTCGCTGTATGATCAACTAAGTGATTCTGAGGTGGGGGGGGGGAGCACTTGGGTTAGTGTTTGATTGTTGACTAGATGACACAATTGCGACGATAATCTTGGGCCCAGAGTGGGGCAGTTATCGCAATAATAAATTTTATAGTGAATAGAGGTGGGAATAACTATTATTAAAAGATTTAAAGTAGGTACACTTACTCTGATTGCTGCGCAGGCTAATTCTGGTGGATTGACTTTATGGACATAGATGAGATCTGAAAAATCAGAAGAAAAAACTGTTAAAAATTCAGCTAATCTTTTCTTTCAAATGAAAAGTTAACGTGTGGATATTTAGTTTCATTTGTTGGGCTGTTGTTGTTTGACAATTTGTTGGTTATGCTCATCTAATCTAAGGAGTTCCTTGATTTATTTTATATCATATGAGGCTGGGATAGCGTCATTATTAATAGTGTAGTCACTATCTGTATAGAGAAGTTCGGAGAGGTTTGGTGTGGCTTGTGATGGAAAAATTGGGAGATAGAAAAGAGCGATGTGTTCGTTATTAAAGTCCCTAATATAAAAAACCCATTCACAACAAGTGGATGAATATAATATGTGACCAAGATTAAGAAAGATATCTTGGAAACGAACCTAACTTGTTTAGGCTAAAGTGTCTGCGTAAGATGTTTTTTAAAAAAACTTCCAGTCTGTGCTGTGAAGTTATGTGCATACCTGTTTAGATTTGAAGACGAAGCTGCTTTCAGTACTGTGAAACTGAAGGTGTTGAAGTTTAAGAGAGTGAATTGTGTCACTGGTACTAGTGAGATGGAGTGTTGCTTAGGGCGGAAGTTTTGAGATAGCGTCGAGAAGGTGTCGAAAGAAGAACTGTACTGTGCGACAGTTCTTGAAATAAGAGAAGTAAAAAATTAGAAAAAAATTGAGAGAAGAAAGAGAGATTTGAAGATGTTGAGATTGAAAACTTTAAAAAGAGAGATGTATTTAGTTTTAAAAACTGAAAAATGTTGAGAGAAGTTAAGAGAAAGTTTTATTTGAAGAAGAGAGAAGCAACTAGAGTGAAAGAGCGGTGGACTGAGAAGTGATTTTAGACCATATGATTTTGTTTGACCACGACTTTCATTCGAGTAAAAAAAAAGGTACCGAGTCATATCTTGGCAAATAAATGAGATTAGGGATTTATTCCCAGACCGAGCTGTGGGTCGGTTATTAACCTAATTTTTAGTAAATTTCCTTTTTATCATTATCGGGTGGAATGGTTTGTAATTTCCTCCTTTTCATTTCCTGATGGAGTGGTTTTTGTTGTACTGCTAGGGTAGCAGGTGAAAAGATAGTCCGTGTGTTTTGTTTACTATTCTAAGGGGTTTAATTAACTTTCCAAGTGAAAGTAATTGTATTAAGGGGGAGAGGGGTGAAGGAACTATCCGATTTATCCCTCTCGTATAAGAGAACGAGGGAATTGTATTTTTATTGGGATTATATTTACTAGCTATTTAGCGCGTTATGCTAAATTGTATGCGGCTATTGGAAGCAAGAGGAGTGATGTAGTGTATATTTAGTATATAAGTGTGAATGTTTTTCAATGTGTATGGTTAGGTAAAGAAAAACAAGGTGAATTTTCTGTGGGTTTACAGTTCCCGAAGCTATCTGTAGTGGAAGATAGATTGAACATTTTTGGTTCCTTTGGTTTTTGACCAAATACAAGTTCATATGGTGAAAGATTCATATTTGTTCTAACTTGTGAATTGAATGCAAACGGACATACTTTTACTTTATGTGACCACGTGTCATTTTTTGAGTCTAAGACTGTACGACGAATTGTGTCTAATTTGCGGTTACTGTTCTCAACGAGACCATTAGACCACGGTGCATATGGCGTACGTGGTTTGAATTGTACCTTATATATACGGCAGATATGTGTGGATTCTCAGTTAATGTATTCATTTCCGTTATCTGTTACCAAAATATCTGGTATTCCGAATTTGACGATCCAATGGTCAAATAGTAATGTGAGTGCGTGATTTGCATCGTTTTTGGGTGAAGGATGGAGTACAACATAGTGTGTAAATGCGCCTACAATAACATAGACGTAAGAGTTTCCATCAGAAGACGGTGAGATTGGAACTTTCGTATCCATTGAAATAATGTGATTGAAGTGTGGCGAAACTTCCAAAACTGGCTCTTGTGGTGCCATCAAGAGGTTTATTTTGGATTTAATGGTTTGGCAATTCAAGCAATTTTATTTGAGTGTTGCAATCCAGGTAGTAATAATTGGGAAGTAATAGTTTTCTGTGATTGTTGCAAGTGTTTTTTCAAGACCTGGGTGTCCTAAAAAACTATGATTGTGTGCATTACAACATATGTCTAGGAGAAGAGAGAGAGAGAGAGAGAGAGAGAAAGAGAGAGAGTGGTAGACAAATTTTCGATGATATTGTTTCTAGTATTTAATACGAAAGATTATTACTTTCGTTAATAATTAAAAATTGAAATCGTCGATAATAGTTTTGTTCGCTCGCATAGTTACTGAAGGGGTGGGGGGAAATGTTTGTTGCGTTTCCAAAGTAACAGATGTCTGATTACTGGGTCTTCTTGTTGCGTTTCATAGAGGAGTAAATCTTTTTTTCTGTTTGTTCTTCATAGAAGTAGTTATATAGGATTGGGGGTTTTGGAATGAAGTCATCCATTGCTGGCAATGAAAGTTTAATAGTGTCTATTAGTTCTGAATAATTTGCATCGTGATTAAGTTGTGTGTAAGGTTCTGTTTTATTTGTGTTTAGTGTTACATCTGCGTGTTGTATGATAGGGTAGAGTTCTGGGAATGAGTAGTTAATTTTGAATGTTGTATTTTTTGTTGTTGAATATAATCCAAAGGTTGTGCTTTAGTCTGAAATTTGTAGTGTGAAACCGGGAGATAAAGATCATTTTCTAATTGTACTTTAAAATAATTGTCCTCAAATTTTAGATAAATTGGAAAGCGTTGTGATTCTACATCAGCGTCTGCGGATATTGAATTAACGTATTCTTTTGATACGGCGTAGTGGCATTGTATAGGTTTTGTATATTGAATGTGTTTCATAAAGAATTTAATCCAGTCCGGTATCTCGACTGTGCGGAGACGGTGTTCATCTTGCGTTGTAGTCGTCAACCAGCGACTTAGTAAATTTGGAAGTGAAAGATTTTCCCCTTCCGTCCAAAATATGTGCAAGTTTGGAAATTTCATTAGAATGAATTGGAATTTATAAACTGTGTGGTTTGTTTTTTGCTTTTGTGTGAATAGGAACAAAACTGGTTTGTGATCAGTGTACAATTTTATTGGGTGTTTAGATCCTTGAAAAAAAATCATAATCTGAGAGTGCATGAACAATGGCTGAGCATTCGCGAAGAATGGTGGAGAGTCCAAGTTCTGTGTTTGAAAATAGACGAGAGTTTGCTGACACTAATTACATTTTCCCAAATTGATTTTTTTGGAGGAGTGCAACTCAAATGCCGTAGTTAGGGGCATCGCAAAGGATATAAATGGGTTTTTCTGAGTTAGGAATTGCAAGGTAGAGTGCTCCCTCCATAAGTTCCTTTTTTATTCTATCAAATGTTTGTTGTAGTTCAGGAGTCCATTCAAAATCTGTGGTATCTCGAAGTTGGAGATAAAAGGGTCTAAGAATAACTTGCAGATTGTATATATATTTTGAAATAAAGGTGAGAAATCCTACATAATTTTGAATTTCTTTTTTTTTGGGTGGTTGTAATTTCAAAACTCCGTCTATTCTTGATTTTAGTGGATGTATGTCATTATTTTGAATTTGGTGTCCTAGATACATAAATGAGTTTAGGAGAAAGAAAGAGTTTTCTGGAGCGGCTTTGAGATTTTCATTTTTTAGAATAGTTTGGTATTGAGTGAGTGTTCGTGAACATTGCGTCTGTTGTTGTATCTTGAATGAGAACATCAGCAAGATAAGTGATTTTTGTGTTCTTTTCAATGAGTGGTTTGAAAAAGCTGCTCATAAAAGATGGGAAAGTTGCTGGTCCAATAGAAATACCATAAAATAGGCGTTTAAATCAATTTTGTTGTCCAGCAATCACAAATTTTATGAGTCTTTGTGATAGTTTCTCCAGTGGCATTTGGATGTAAGCACTGTTCGTATCTGCTATAGAGAAGATTGGTCCCTTAATTCGTGTTAAAAAAAAGGTTCTATGGGCCAACTACGTTTTGTTTCGTCGATCATTGTAATTAATTGACAAGCGTCTAAGACAATTTTTAGTGATTCTCCTTTTTTAAGGATAGTGACTGGGTTGATAAATGTATTTTCGGTACTTAAAGAATCTGTATTTACAGGTGCTATAATGTCAATATGTGTTAAGATATCGAGAAATTGTTGTACTCTATCTTGTAATTGAAGTGGAATACGGGTAGCTCCTTGCTTTTTAACGATAGCTGTTGCCTTTAGTGGGAGGTTTAGTTCTACCTTAATTTTCCCATCTTAACATCAAATTTGGAGGTTGCGTAGCATTTTTAAATTGTGTGAGAAGTTGTGCTAATTTTTGGAACTGTGTTTGTGTCATTTTGTGTGTTCAAAGTTAAGCATGGTGAGGAATTCTTTATCTGTTTGAAGTGTGAATTTATTCTGTGAATTTTGAGACATCAAATGGTTGATGAATTTTTTCTCGGGTGATTTATATTCACGCTCCTGTTGTTTATTGAGATTTAAACAATAAAGTGTATGCATCCATGAATTCTCTGATTTCATTTATGCGGTATTTTGTGGTTTGATAATCATTGAGTGGAACATCTTGTTAAGCATATCGAATTACTCCATCTACAAGTAAATTCGGGGGATTTTGTATCAACATTTGAATAAATGATTGATAGGGATATTCGAGATTATTCATATCCATTATAGAGGAAAACAAATTTTTCAGTAGTGGTACGAATGAAAAATCAGATACATAATGAATAGTACCATTTTTGGTTTTAATTTCGCATTCATTTGCAGCTAAAAAATAAGTTAAAATTCGGTGTTCCGAAAGTGTGAAATATATTGATTGATCTCCAATTACTGGAAATAGTTGTGAATATTACGGGGGTGGTTTAATTAAAGAATCATAAAATTTTAGCGAACTAATTTCATTATTTTATTTAATCTCAAGTGTATAAGATGAATAATTTACGGAATCTACATATTTTTCTAGGAAAGGTGTGCCCAGAATATTAATTTTTTTGTTTAATACATGAGGAGTGAGTGTAAATGAAGTGTTTTTGAGAGTTCGATGTTCCGTTATGACTGGATATAATGTGATTTACTCTGCCATTTGATTGTAATTTAGAATTATTTGTTGCTAAGAGAACAAATGTTGATGCTTTTAGTTGTAATTTGTGGTACTCTTTGATTTCAGTCCAAGTGTCGGTATTTAATATGTTAATTGTTTCACCGGAATCTTGTAGAAAATCAGTTTCTAAATGTGGTGCAGAGATTGTTTTCTTGTGATCGGGTGTTTCTGGTGTATATCTTGTAAGTGGAAGTACCCATATATTGTTTCTACGAGAGGTGGAAGAAATGTAATTTTCTGTGAGAGTGTTACATTCCTCTTGGCAGTTAAAATATTCATATTGGGTGTCTTGGTTTATTTTTAGGAATAAATCATTAAATTGTCGTTCGAGGAGTGTTTCCTTGGAAACATTCGGTGTGTTTATACTTTCAGTGTTGGACGTAGTGTTGTCCGATTGTTCTTGATCTAACTAGGATTTAATATAATTTCTAAATTTATGAAGTCTATTTCCTGAAAACGGTCGTCGTGAACGATTTCCGTCTCGACTATTGTGAGGTCATTGTGGTCTAGAATTGTACTGAGAATTAGTTTGATAGTTTGGTCTTGGGTATGGTGAACCGCTTCTACTCGCGGGTTTAAAGTTATTGTTCCCATAAAAGGGTTTTGAGTTTTTTTGTGGAAACTTATATGGGCTTCTATGTCTAGAATTATTTCGGTGTTCTCTGCTATCACTGCGAGAGCAATGTCAAAACGGCAGAGGTTTACCTGTCATATTATTTGATGTGACTTGTCTGCTGCGGAGGTTTTGATTGCCTTTCATTGCTTGGTTAAAAGTTTGTTTCTGTAAATTAGTTTGATCCAGTGGTTTTGTATACCTTTTTTCAGGGCATGTAGAAATACTATGTCCTGAGCGTGAACATTTTTTTTGTAAAACTTTAGGAAAAGTGGTGCTCCTTTAAAATTAGGATCATTTCAGTACTTGTGTTGTACTACATTTATTCCTTGAGCAGTATCTTGTTCCATTGTGTGTATGTCATCTACTGTGAGGTTATCTATCTCTAGGGAGAGATTATTAATTGAGAGAGAAAGAGTAGAGCTTGTGTTTAATTTGTGTCCATCAATATGTGTTCTTGTATAATCTTCTTGGTTGTTTTTTTTCAACTAGTTGTGCAAATGGAAATTGTGGTTCCAGTGCGGTTGATTTGTGATTTGCAATCTTTTTAAGTGCTAATCTAGCGAGTTATGGATTGAGTGCTTTGACTAGTGCGTCATTCATTTGTGCGTTTCGCATATCTGGGGCATTATTAACATATGCCTTTCAAGTCATTTGTTCTATTCTAAGTGCTAATGTCTTAATTTGTTCGCCAGAAGCACGTGTTATGCTTTCTAGCAATAATTTCGCTTGTGTTTGCGATTGTTGTTTATCGAATGTCTTCTGAAATTCATGGCAAAAAGCTTGCCATTTCTTTTTGATATCTAGTGGAAGATGGGAATGCCAATGTTGTGCTGGTCCTATTAGGGCCGTTTGGATCATGGCAATTCGTTTCAAGATCCAGGCTTCATGAAATGGTGAATCAACCTGCTTTGGTCTTGCTGTCATTAACATATTTGCTGTGATAGAATTTAAAAAATCTTCTGTTGTGTAGGTAAGATCAGTACCATCAAATGGTCGTAAAAAGTGTTGCATTGGCACCGAGCTGCCTAGGTAGGGATACATCATCTGTGTATTCCTACGGACTACAGATGATAGCGTTTGTGTAGACGCCGCTTGTAAGTAATAAGGAGTCGGTGCATTCGTAATTTGTTGTGCATTTTGTGAATTTAAAGGTCTAAAAACATTTACTAACTGTTTTGGGGTAATTTGAATATTTTGGTTAGTTCCCTGTGTGGATTGCGTTGAATTACTAAGAACAATAGGTCCGGTAATAAAATGTACTGAATTTTGTCTGTGTAGACATGGTAAAGTTGTGTTTATGTTTGGTAATATTAGTATAGTTGTGTTTAGTGGATCTGAATTTTCTGTCAATTCAGTCGAGTTCACAGGTTGTCTGTGTTTTTGATTGTGGAGAAATGTGTGTTTTCAGTGGCAGAATTTTTCTTAGTGCTATTATTGTTATTTTGATTTTTATTTTTATTATTGTCTTCAAGGTCAATAAGTGTGTTCACCTTGTGAGATGAAAAGAGTGTTCCATCATCTACTAGTGTTGAGTTAAAATCTGTTTCCGTAGTTTCGTTCATACGGATTTCCGGTGGTTGAGAGTGAACTATTGTATCCATATTTTCAATAGGTGAGGCTTCCAGAGAAATATTTGTGTTTTCTGGAGTATTTGTGCAGGTAAATGGATGTGTTTCCGCATTATAGTTTCTAATTTCAATATTTTGGTGGTTATTAGATAATTCTTGTATAGTTTCTGATGGTATTTCAGGAATTTTTAGAAAAATATGTGGAAACCAGTTTGGATCATATATATAATGGAGTGTTTATGGCAATTTAGTTATTATTTGTGGATAAGTCTCAGCTATTTGTTTTGTGGCTGGAAAGATGTGTCTTACCAGGCTTTTCCAAAACCTGTGTATATACCAAGATAAAAGTGTGAGAGTATCAAGAATTTCTCCTTCAGTTAAATCTGCGTCTGTAACAGAGCTTATAAACATCTTTTGAAGGTGGGTGAATCCCTCTATTTCCTGTCTAGCGATTTTGTGCACGCTTTTTTCGAGAGGGTGAAACATTAGCTTGAAGTGCAGTTGCAAAGCGTTTAAGGAATTCGAAAGAAGACTTTATAAATATTCCTTCTCTATCCAAAGGTTGTATTTCAGACCATATTCCATTAAGGAATTCAAATAGTGTGTCTGATAGTGGGTGAAATAGAGTATCTATATTATTGAGATATATTTATTTGTCAGTGGATCACAAATGAAAAGAACTGAGCCTTTTGTGAGTTGATCTCCGTAAACTTCAACTAAGTATGAAAGAAAGGCGGTTCGTGAAACCTGTGATACTTTTTCTGGTAAATAGAGGTGAGGTTGTTGTTCTACTGCGAAGTAGTGATATTTGAGCTGTTTAGCTGTTTTTAAGAGTATATTTAACTCATCTTCGTGTTGATAGTTTTTACTTCAAAGGGTAGAATTTTGTGTGTTAGGTGTGTATTTTGTTGTGTAAGAACTGCGATTTATAACTGGTCCGAGTGTGTCGGTATATTAGAAGAAGATTGATCTGTGTAATGATCCATTCTAGTTACTTTGTTAGATATAGATTAATAGTTTTGTTTTTGTTGGGGTTGTGTTCCCCTTTTTCTTAAACTTTATAGAAAGAAAGAGTAAAAAGCTAAGTAATCTACTTCTAAACTGCTTTCTCAGAAGAGAAAAGGGTGTTTTGTGTGAGTTCTTTTTACGATTAGAGTTTGTTAACTCACTGGTCGCACCAGTTAAGGCAGAACCGATGTGGGCTTCTTTTATAGCCTTACAGTATAAAGACCTCCGGCTACTTATTTCTGCGCGCGAAGTAGATTTACCTATATCTCTAAGACTAACCGAATCTGTAACACACTGAGAGTAAACTTCAATTTTTACGGTGGTTAAGAAGTATAGCACCGGAGTCAATGGTATACACATAGTGTATCCAACTAACAGACTGACTATAGTTATTAGAGTTCTCTCTGTTTAAAAGAGAATAGTGTCTTCTCAGTCTCTGATTGGTGGAAGGTACACATTCAGTATTTCCACTGCTACACATCCATATTATTTTGAATACAACGAATAGCGCGTCATGTACACGCGGGAGGAAATTTTTTTTAAAAAAGACATTTTATGGTATCAATAACGCAGATTCATGTGTATCTTCCAGTTCGACTTCATCAAAAACAACAAGTAAAAGGAATCAAAACAAATTTTAAGCAAGAAACCGCTATCTCCAAGACAGATACATCCTTCCTCAAACCTATAGAAACCAACATTATAGAGTCTGTTCAGAATGCGACTGCCTGAAGCGTTAGTATCCCCTCTCCAATCCATCCAAACCTAATCTCAATCGGTACTCGCGAGTCAACAGGCGAGGGGACCTTCGGGTCTATCCGTCTCTGACAGCTCACTCAAAAATGCCTCAATTGCTCGGAAAAGTGTTCAAACTAGATGGGACAGTTTTCTAGTTTTTCTGACAAGACGTTGGCATGTTCTCATATTAAAAATGGTATTGGGACACAATTTTGGCTTGTAAAGCACAAGTACTCTTTGTTCTGGGCTTTCAAACTTTATCTTCTACTCCATCATTTCTTTGCTTCATCACTAAACTCAGTGCAGTATATCTTTCTTACTTGTCTCTAGTCTACAAGGGGTTAAATTTGTTTGTTTTTTAGACAATTATAAATATGTTTTATAACTTCACACCTCATTCTAACTTTAAGCATCAAATGGACAAATGGATACTTATTACTTACTTTATCGATAATGCTGTAACCATCCCGACTTAAAGCTCCGTGAGCCGCCCAATCATTGAATTTAGAAATATTTAATTTGTTCTAAAGGCCTATAAATGTTCTGTAACAATACCCAAATAAAATTCTACATAGCTTTCATACCATTCAAGGTTAATTTTTAAAAACTTTTCTATCACTTCGTTTGTGTACTTTATTCAAATTTATCATCATTACAATTTTCATCCAATCTTTTTTCGCGAGGAATTATTGTGGATGCCTGTTGCTAAGCAACCATCACACTTTTATTCATCGATATTTTCGATTTCTCGGTACCCAACCATCGCGTACCAATTTCGCTGTGTAATGCAGTATTTTATGAATATGTATCAAAAACCCTCATTTTTTGTTCCGACCCACATGTGGGGTGAGGAACTATATACTCAAATGGGTTTTTTTTTCAGTCAACTATGGCCGATCGATATATTCATCGTAGAGAGTTGAGACTGGTATCATCAGAAAGCTCGTCCAGCGTAGAATATTGAACTAAAATGATTTTTGTTTGATTTCCGTATTTTACGGGGAGTTATCGAGGTTTATGCTTTTGAAAAAATTAGAGTGAACTCCGCTGTTTTTATTCAAATTTTCCGTTTTTTGACCAAATTTTCGTTAATTTTGCTAAAACTTGTAATTTTTGCAGTTTTCGAAAAATAAACGTAAAAAATATTAAAAGTGTTTGTATAATTTTTAGAGTCATGATTTGCTTGTGGTTTGTTGAAATATTTCATTTAATAATTAATCAATTTCGCAAACATACGGATTATTTGATTGTTTTGGTTGGACGCTGAGAAAAATCAGGGCTAGGGGTCAACTCATCACAGATTCTTACAATCAATATTTATTAGGATTATAATAGGGCGCCGGCTTTTTGAAATTTTTATTCGCAGTTTTGTTTCTTTATGTTGATTATTGACATGAATTATTTCAAATCACGGCCAACTAAATAATCAGCTATCCTATTTAGAACACAATAGGGCCATAAGAAAATATATTTTGTCTTCAGAGAAAAGCTCATAGTTATTATGGCATTGAAAATCTATTTTTGTAAATTTTTAAATATTTCCTGTTATTTTGGCTTCATTTGTAATATTTTTTACGGCCGCATGACTACATTTATAAAAATAAAGGTTCCAGTGGATTCACAAAAAGCTGCTGGTGGGCCTATACAATGCCTTCAGTTATTATCTAATGCCTCTTATGACTTTGAATGTATTTGTTTTAAGAGAATGTTGGGGAAGTCTTGAAATTTGTCAATTTTTAATCTTATTTCTGTCCACAGGTAGTTTAGTCTCAAACTATACAGGGCTAAACTGATTCCAAGTGGAGAAAAAAATACTCTTCAATTTTTTTCGCTTTCTTACTACGAAATTTCATGAAAATTTGGTGAAAATTTGCATGTTTTCCTGTATTTGAGGTAGTTGTTTAATCCCTTTTCAACTATTAATATTAGTTAGAGCCCCATTGGCATTGAAAAAACTCGTAAATGAACATTTTCAATGACTTCCGTGAATAGCTGATAGTTTTAACGATTGGAAAGTCGTTCTCTCAAAACTTCTTGGATTTGTGTCTTTTGCTTGTAATTGTGTTTTTTTTTGTTTTCGTACAGCTTATCCGTGTCAATCAAATGCACTAAGGGCTTCTATAGCCGCTTAAATGAATTTTTTTTACTGATTTTGGATTAGGACTAAAAGTTTTATGACTCAATTAATTTTTTTAAGAAAATAATTTTTGTATTTCCCAATATTTCCATATTTTGCCTGTGTCTGGGTCTGTTGCTTGTTCTCTTTTCAACTTATCACACTAAAGATTGTTCCAATCTGCATTGAAGAAATGCGCAAAAAAGAACCTGTTTAAAGACTTCAGTGGATAGGCTATAGATTTATCGGCTGCGCATCCGTGCTTTCACAAAATTTATTATCGTTCTTTTTGTTGTAGTTTGTTATATTTATGACTCCACAATCCTTAAACTGATTCTGTTTCCTGATTTCAGTTTATAGTTAACGGTTTTAAAGACTTCCATTTATTTTCTTGGATGAAAACACTTTTGCTATTCCCATTTGTTATATCTTTGTCTTCAACTAGCAACTATGTCTTATTATTGTCAGAAATAAACCATTTAGTTGTTGCTCTAAAAATTACCTCTTGGTTGTTTATGTTTGAACACATGTCTTTAGGGCTTAGAAATGTCTTTTCATAAGACTTTTTTGTTTCCGGTACTGGCCAGTATTTGATGTTCTTTTTGTTGCCTTTTCCACATAGACGCTTTACCTAGGAGAACCAGTTAAAATTAAAAAGGACTAAAGCGAATCATTTGATCGCTTTTGTCAGTTTAATGTTTTTAATGGTATTTTAATGAATTATAGATATAATGAAATCAACAATGTTGCTTCGATAATTTGTTTGTAAAATTTCTAGTTTATCCGTATTTGTTTTTTGTCGTCCTATGATTTGGCTTCAATACTAACAAGCACAACTGCATTCCTGAGCAGTTGCAAATTGATCTTGTTTAAAGTTCAAAGCTTATTTTGTTGATACTTTTGAAAAGATTTCTTTAAAAAAAATCAGTATATTTTTGAGCTTTGTCTCTTTTATATTATTTCTTTCAATTTTGTAGCTTGGTCTCTGTACCGATATGTTGCATCCTCTTTCCAGTGAACCATGATCCAATCTGTATTATAGTTTCATTATAAACGAACGGTTTCTTGGCTTTGGGTCTACTCATTTTTAAGAAAAACTTGAATATTGGATATCCTCTCAATCTGACTTTTCTGTTTTCTTGCCACATTATCTCACTAATGGATTTGCCCAATTAGCGCTGTTATTTTTGCAGTCGTCCAACATATTACAGATAATGACAAGTCTCAATTGCTTCACGTATAAATTAGTCTTCCTAATCAGCCGAGTTGATACGAAGTGGTTTCAATCAATTTGAAATTGGTTGTTTTTGAAAAAAGAGAATCGTTTTTTTTTTGAACTTTGTCCATTTTGTTCTTTATTGCCGGCCTGTCACCAAGTCATTTTATTGAGAGGTCTTATATCTTACCCAATGAACATCTATTGAATTTGTACAGGTTGATATGTTTAGATCGAATTTTATCGGATTCCTTCTTCATTTTGTTATTTTCTGTTTTTTAAATACATTCATCGAGTTTTGGTCGTTATTAATGTGTGCTGGTATTTGTTCGCTGGTATATGTCCAGTACTCGCATTGCTGGCACACCTCATCGGCTCTCTAATCCAGCTTTGTTTTCCAAGTAATTGTTTGCTGAAAGATTTGAGTTTTTGAACGTTTTTTTTCTCTTCCTCATTTGGTAGACCAATAAATCAAAACGTGGATGGGCGGGGTCGGAACATCATGAGCGAACGCACATTACCGAGCCTCCTTGTTGTGCTTCTATTTTGAATTGTATTATGTATCCAACCCGTGGATCGAATCCTACGATATTCAATTACTATAGTGCTAATAGGTACCTTTAGAGCAACGTGTCTTCTTATCAGATACGATAATCAATAGAAAGGTTTTAGACCATAAACTTTTGCATAATCAGATTTTATACAATAAAATATTTGTCGTTCAGACCTTACCAGACAGATAGACAATCTCAGGTCATCAAATCTTACGCAAAAAAAATTTTTCAATCAGAAAATACAGATGCAGATAGGCACAAGATGTGTCTTATCGAATTGTTTAATTTTAATCACCATTTTCATCGTCAACAGCGTGACTTTATCGCAAAACCATCAAGCAAAAAATCAAAAAGTAAAAAAAATAAAAAAACCTTTTATAATTGAAAATTGAAATATTTTGTAATATGAACTGGTCAATACTGAAAGGTTTCTCTGTCTGTAAAAAATAGACCAGATCTGCAAAATAATTTATAACTGTTTCTGGATGAAGAACGCAGCTCATCAACGTTTATGATGCAAAAAAAACTTCGAAATCAATGAAAGCTTCGGTCACGTTACTGTGTAAAATTCTATTTGTATTTCTCTGTGTTTTTGAAAACATCGGAATCATACAGCGGTTCGTCTAAAATTGATTAATTTACTTAGAAATATTGTCTTATGAGTTAATCGGATGCAAATTCCAGTACGAAGAATGGTCATATGCGAGGATGTTTAATCAGTTCTCACATGGTGAAAACTTATCTTTCACATTGTAGATTACAGACGACAAAATTTTAAAGAAGAGGCATGTTTTTGTTATTAGTATTGTTATCAGAGAAATATAAGCGTGAAACCCTAACGAAAAATTTATTTAATAAACTCTCATTAGATCAAACACAATAAAAACATTTTTAATCGTCTTATCAGAATTTTTAACTGAAACTTTTTTTCGGAATCACTGGGAGGGAAACATTTGTCACAGGGAACTCAAACTCGCATTTTGCAGTTGCAATTTTGCTTTTGCGTCGAACACATCCGTTCTCTCTCTCTCTCTCCCTACATTGATTGATCTGATCCTACATTATGTAAAATTGTACACAAGCCCGTCTTGTCTTGCCTGCACATTTGAAGTTTTAAAGACTTTGTGCTCTCTCATTCTCTCTTTTCTGCTTTTTTTTGTAATTCTGTGTATTATTTTTATCAGTTTTTTCAAAGCATCCGTGAAATAAATTGTTAAATTTCCTTATAAACAGTTTTATTGAAAATTATTAATTGCAGAGGAATGATATGTTTTTCGTTACCCTCATTTTTTGGTTACTTAATCTGGAATCTCATCTAAACCTTTATTTGCATAGGCTAATCAATTTCCTATCTAAATTTATCAAGATCATATATAATGTAATAAAAAACATTCTTCATTGCAATCATACTGAAAATAAGAGACCAGCTGAAAATGATTTTGAGCGAAATTTCGCTAAATTAAAAGCAAAGTTAAGGCTGTATTATTTGTTGTGTAATAGTCACTATTATCCTAATATACAAATTGTTTGACTGAATTCAAGGTCATGCTTGTACAGATTTAGTGAACGGCCATTCAAAAAAGAAGATTATAATTTTATTGAACTGAAATTTGTACAGTAATTTTTATCATTTATTCAGTGGAAGTTTTTCTGTTGATGGGAATATATCATTTAAATTTCCATGAATTCGGTTAGTTCATAGAAAACAAATTGTATCAAACAATCCATGAATTAAAGTTTAACAGAAATTCATTTTGAGAAGTGCAAGATTATAGTCGCAGCCTTGTCGCAGCCCGCACAGAACTGAATCGGTTCCAGCAGCCGTATAAAAGTAGATACAATCATATTTTTTCCTGAAGTTAAACGGAATATTAAGAGGATCCAATGTGTCTCCGTTCTCAACACTTGCTAGGTCAATCTCGTACACGAGTGGTTTCCATGGTTTAGAGTCACGACATGTAACGAAAAGGTATCCTGAAGAGTCTTCTTCATTGACTGAGTTCGATATCCATACAATGTTGTAAATCACATCTTTTATTCCATTCAGGTTAACTACCTTTTGATTCAATTCCAAATTGTATATATTTGATACAACAAGTTGGATGCAATTGTTCTGTTTTCGCAAAAATATGAAATAATCAAGAGAGGCAATTATTATAGGAGATCGACAGTTGTTTGTATTCATTTGAAATGTCTTGAAAAACTTTTCATTGTCATAAACATGCACGTGATAAGCAGATATGTTCAATTCATGTGCAATGACAAGTTTGTTGCCGAGAGCACACACTCCATTGAGATAACTGCTCTCTGAATGGATACCTCGTAGAATTTTTCCAGTCTTCTTGTCAACTGCTGACGTCACTATGTGCTCACTTTGCTGATAAGTGATGTACATTGTTCCACTGCCACTAATTGCTATTTGACGAATGCCACCTGTCTAACAACAGCTTGCTAGTAAGTTTAATCGATCTGAAGAGAAGGCAGAAAACTTACTCAAAGTAAGAGAATTAACTTAATTGTTCTATTTATGCAGAGAGGTGTTAGTTGGTTCAATTTCTCGTTCAAAAAGATTTTCTATATAAGCATAATAATCAAAAGTACCTCTAGTGAGTTTGATGTCTTGATCAGTACTTGTAGAGTCAAATAAAGTTTGCGTTGACCCAGAACTAATCAGAACTCGTTTTGACTTGGACAAAGCTTGCCATTGTTTCTCGGGTACATGCATTTGTGAGTTAATCAAAATAAGTTTTGAGTCCCTTTATAACACCGAACTGAGGATAAATGAGAAGAACGAAAATTTTTAGAAGATATGCTTTTTTTGGTGCAACGATGAAGTTGCTAGACACCAAAAATACTTGAAATGGGGTACTCACCATTGTTCCACTTAATTTCATGTACTTTTTCTAAAGACAAATTGAAGACATTGATCGCATGATTGAAGTGATTTAGGAAAAACTGCGTTGAAGTTGGGTCGAAAGCACCGCCATATACGCGAAAAGGGAGTGATCTTTGAACTTCCTCTACAGATTCCAACCTTCGCTGAAACAAAATGGTCTACTCAATAAGAATATATACGAAGGTTGTTTCCCTACCTATAACTCAAATAATTAAATTTTTAGGGAATTAAAACTAAGGATAAACAATTGAAAACATGAAACGAACTGGCCGACAGTTGATTTCTTTCATTTGCTCCTTTTGAATTTAATCTCACGATTGATTGCTCAACATATATTGAAAAAACTTTTTTGTTGCTTTGCTTCAAACTTTTTACAGTTCACTGAATAAAGTTCGGAATAAATGAAAGATGAAAAATTTTTGCATGCATAGACGTGCAGTGGATAGTATGACCACTGCCGTAACGGTGAAAATCAGCTTGCGATGACAGTTCCTGGTTTTTAGAGAACAATATTTTAATTTTGAATGGGTTGTTAGGAACTTCTTATGAGGCAACAATTGTGTTGTGTCAAATTCTGAAGCTCGATACCTCTTGAGGAGAGGTAAAAATTTTGACATTAGGAGGCTCTTCAAAAAATGACTTGATACCTGTGGAGTCTGTTTGAAGTTTCTATAAAAATGCTGACCTTTTCACATTTTAGTACACACTCAGAAAACATGCTTTATAAAAATGATGAACTATAATTTGAAACTGAAATGAAGAATTTGCTATTACAAAATAGAATTTAACCAATAGTTTATACAAGGAAGTGATAAAAAGATTGGTAAACAGTGTCTTGAGGTTGGCGCCACATTTTAAGCATCAAAAAATGCCTTCACTAGTTCAAACTTTTGTTTTACCTTAACTCTTAAACCCATCATTGACTCAATATTTTTTCCGTTTGCAAACTTCCTTTAGGACAAATTCCTTTAGTTAAATAATTCAGGCGTTGCAAACAGATTCAAACAGACTTCGAAATTCAAAGAGACTTCGACAAAAAATCTAGCTAAAAAAGTGTTGATGCAAGTTAGCTCATTGCCTGAAAATCCAAAAAATTCCAAAGAAATTCTTTTAACTGTTCAGACCAAAATTTTTTCCAAAATGGATTTCCTTAATATTTTTCGGAAGCTGCTTTTGTGAAAATATTTTAGTCTCAAATCCCTAATAAATTTACGATTTACTCGAAAATGTTCCTGCTTTTTCAAGCACTCAGGGATACAGACACAACCCTTTTCCCGTATACTAACAAATTTAATTGAAAATTCTGGAGAATTTTTATTTTACATTTTCATACTAAATGAGGTAAGAAATATATATATTTTTTTCGTCTAGTAAAAATTTATGATTAGAAAATCTTGGTTAAGAAACGATTATTGTTATTAACACGAGTTCAGCCCGAACCACCAATGGAACCACACTTGCTTTCTCCTTGAAAATAAAATTGTTCGAGGTAAAACTTTCTGCTCTAGCATTCATATTTTCCCAGCCACTGAATTGAATCCCGTATGATAAAGTATAATGTTTTGGGTTGCCTCATGGGTTGCTTCATTGGGTGACTCATCAAAAACTTATCAGTATAGATTGTTGCCGGTCATGGGTGACACATTTATCTACGCGGACTCGTCTCTTAACTGGTGGGAAAAGGGCTCAAATATCTGCTTGCGTTTCATATATGTCTATAATCTTGCACTCCTTGCAAGGAGCATGAACGCGGACACCCAAAATGCTGTACCAGACACTGATTGAGATAACCTTTTGAAAACTAACGACGTCCCTGCCGGCTGCAAACTTCTATTATGACTCAGAGTAGCGATTTATTTGAGGGTCTTACGAACTGTCTCTGAAAATTCCCCAAACAACTCAAAAACTAGATGGACTAATTGAAACTCGACTTCAAAATATTTCTGGGCGTATTTTTCGTATATCTTGTTCTTGGCAGCTAACAAGGCGAAACCACTCCTCTCCGACGCGTTTATAATAAGGCTTGATTGCAGAGCAGAAGTGACGGTAACATCGAATGCTGCTGGTTGACCGACATTATATACAGGTAAAAAATGTCGCCCGCTGTTGGAGTTATTTACTGGCCGTAAGCTGGTCTTTTCACAGATGGGAGACAAAAGCTCCCGAGCAAGCTTATATAAATTTGTCTGCTATACGATCATGACGAGAGATCATATCACCCCGCCGATGGGATCTTTCCCATTATAGCCTCCCTGAACGTATAGCCATAATGGTAAGTGGCTATAAATTATCTGACCACTAAGCTCTGGGGATATAATGGGAAAAACCCCCGACCATGGCGTGACACGGCATGCTCGCCCAATACATCAAGAGTCTCCGATTTACAAAAAGGTCATTTTGTCCCGTTCTCTTTTAATGTAATATCCCATAGGTAATTAAGAGCAACACGGATCTCAGTGGGAGGCAGGTGTTGTACCAGAGCTAGAATGGAGACTGCGGATAACCAAGCAGCAGACTGCAGTATAGAATGATATTTCAAACAATATTTTTTCCATTAGAAAGTTGTTTTCTCAAGAAGTTGTCCTAAGTTGAATTTTTCAAAATGTTTCTGATTTTTTTGAGAGTTATAT
Source organism: Convolutriloba macropyga (assembly GCF_964194025.1). Taxonomy (NCBI): domain Eukaryota; kingdom Metazoa; phylum Xenacoelomorpha; order Acoela; family Convolutidae; genus Convolutriloba; species Convolutriloba macropyga. The sequence goes on along the minus strand of NC_134480.1, from coordinate 35,027,251 downwards.
GTCGTCGCAATTTCGACAATTTCGTCCATCACCTTAACAAATGAGATGTCTTCAGTTGGGTTATGACCTGTTAGTTTATCTACAAGAACAGATGATTGAAAAACGGAGCCGATGTTTGAAGCCTGAACTTGCACTGCTGATCTCTTTTCTCCCACATCGGTTTCATGATTGGGCGCCATGCGTAGTCCCAATAGGCATCTGACATCAAAACACCATACATAATTCTTTCAAAGGTTGCACGCTGGACCGAATCGAAATTTTGTAGGATTTTTTGTTCGTCTTAAGGAGAATTGAATCGCAGAGAATAAACAATTTTGGAGGCGCCAAGGCAGAAATGCAAAATACCAAGGGCACATTGTGGGTCGTCCACACAATCTAAATTATCAAAATATTCTAAATGATATTCTAAATTCTATAATAATTTTCAAAATTTGCTAATTTTATTAGCGCGTTTTTGGGAACAAGATGAAACAAAAGCATCAGATCTAATAGCAGCTCATAAAACTTCAAATCCATCTACACAGTTGCTCTTGATCAAACTGTCAATTTTTGTCATGTTTTCAAATGACCAAAGCTTGCACTTATTTTTCCTGAGTTCCAAACCGGTTTTTTCTACTGATCCTTTTGAGAGTTTCCAACGCTTTACAAATTTTGGTCTCGGTTTCTTCAAGATACCAGCAATTTTGCGAGAGATTTGGTAATATGCTTTTAATTTTGCCGAAAAAAGTCCAAGCGGCCAGTGAAAACAAGAGTGGACCCAGTGGATCTTTTTGTTGCACTTCTGATTGACGGTCAACTGTAGAACTTTTGAAAAACAAATCACTTTGCTGCAAAAGGATGCAAAAGACATTCAGACAGGCATCAAAACTTTTGTTGAACCGAGGACATAACTGCGCTTCACCGAGTTAAAGTGTTTTTTCGCAGCATGCACGCTGTTCCCAGCTCCTCCCTTAACAACAACGCCCAATTGCTTTGCTCGAAATAACTCAACTGCCTCGAAGAATGCTTCTATTGCAATGCACTTCTATTGCGAGGCGCCAAAAAACTTTAGGCACAGCAATGGGTCTAACGCGAGTTTTTTATCAATGCTGTCACTGTAGAACGACAAAAAGCTTTAGCCACGAAATTTCCAATTAATTTGGTTAGGTAAACCCTTGCTTGCTAGGATTGATCGGAAATAGAACAATTTTTTGCGCAGAGAAGAAGCTCTTGGTAAATTTTGGACGGCCCAACAGCTGTGAAATTCGAGGTTGTACCTTTGCTTCATCAATATAAAAAACTTTGCGGCTACAGTTCATCGGATCAGGAATTTCATTTTCCAAAGGGTGTAGTTTTTCCGAGCTCAATGAGAGTTTTTCTGTGTTTGGGTTATGTTCCCTCCGATTATAAAATACTTGAAGATTGACCCAATAGTTCTTGAAGACAACAAGTTCTCGCTCGGAAGGCAACCGTTTCTTTTTTGTTGTTGCTTTTTTACATTGGTTCACTGAAGCCGCTTTGCTTCGTATAAACGGCTAGCATAATCACCCGATCTCTATCGCCTAAATCAATTCATCATTGAGTTTTACTGCTGCTGCTTATACTTTTACCCCTCTGTTGGAAACACGCAACAATTATTTGCTAATTGCATATAACTCCTTCTTGTTATCATCCCAATCAGGATTTGAGATGCCGTTCTCTATGATTAACGTAATAATCTCGGACCATGCCATACAAAATTTCTCGCAGATAGAGCGGAACGTTGGATTTTTTTAATGCAAATAGTTTTCAAATCTGGCAACTAGTTTGGATTGTCTCGAGAGCCTGATGAATCTATTCCTCGTGTTGCAGATTGAACCAACTCGTCTACGCATGCAGATAGATCGTTCGGTATCGTGTGAATATGCTCAAATTGATATAAAGCACACCCATTCATCGTAGTTTGAACCCTACTGCAAATACCTCACCTCGGTCTTGATCAGGTTGTGCTACAAGATTGTGAATTTATGTGGATTACCTTTTTTTGTCGGGATGAAAAAGAATAATTTCAACTGGAATTAGGAAAAAAGATATGTCATAGTTAATTGTCTGTTAATCTATGTACTTATCTGCTGTGTTAAACTTGTTGAGGAATCTGAATAAACGCTCCTTTCTGAACTGCTTGGGGTTTAATCCTTTGAGTTACGTTTGACGGTAGATAAAGAAATTGGCGCTTTTTTACTAATATTCAGAGAACATTGAGTATAGGGGATGAATTATTGATTATATCGTGGTTTGCTTCAGACTCAACCAGTTGATTATAAGTTTTTTTTAGCTCGTAGGTTGTTTTTCATGGTCAAAACGCGAGAAGGATTCAGCAAGCAAACCGCTCATTGAATCGTCGATGATCTGAAAGGCGAAAGGGAGGAGGAGGGATGCTGAGGGTGTCCTGTAAAGTTCGGACCTAACCTGTTTCGAAGAGCCTGCACACCCTCAACTTGATAATCTGCCTTCACCCATACATCCCATAATGTAATTTTGAAGACAAAAAAGAAAAGGATTTAAGATGGGCCCTTAAGTTGCAAAGATGATCTATTCAGAAAGTTGCCAATACATCCGGAGCACGTGCAAAAATTCTTGCTTGATTGTCTTTTGTATTTCATAAAAAAACTTGATTTTCAATTCTGCTTGCTCAAAAGTTCAGTCACTAAATTGATAGTTGTTAGTTATTTAAGGCCAGAAACACCAACAGAGAATACAAATTTTAATTAATTGATGTCTTCAAATCTATGTTTCAAATATACTACGCCGATTCTGTTTGTTTAATGCCCTTCTACAGCTTGATATCTGGACTCCCAGTCTGATCAGTAGATCGTTTGCTGGTTCGCAGATTTCTAATAGGACCCAAAGTTTATTTTTGTTTCTGGCAGTAAACAATTTAAAACTTACTTTCTACTGTCGGGCTAACAGCAGTAATAGGCGAAAGTATTTCAAAGCAACAATGAAACAAAATGCGCTTAGAACACTACAGTTTTTTCTACAGTTTTATTGTATTTTGGCAATTTGGTTTACATATTAAAAACGTCTTAAACAGATACATTGATACAAAAAGTTCAGGCTATTCAGTTGGAAATTCTCCCCTTTTGTCTGAATGCTCGAAGAGTTTTAGTTGCTTCAGAGAAACTTTTTTTTTGATATGGGGAAGAAAGTAAGCTAGTTTTGGCGTACAATTGTTTTCAAAGTGTTTTTTTTGGCAGCTAAATCCGTGGGAACTTTAACAGATTGAGGTCTGTTAGTTGGAGCAGAAGGTTAAAAATGTTTAGTTTTTCTTTTTGATATAACTTAAAGCTGCATAGAGAGTCTCGTTTTTGTCAAGGTTTACGCTTCAATCTTGCTGTTTTGTAGCCCTCACAAACAGAAAGCAATTGTACCTTAAAGTTTTTGTAAAATTATCTCTTATTGAGTGTTCAGCAAAACGCGAGCGACTTTTCACGAGATGATCGAGACGTCGCTGATTGTATTAATTTGAAATCTGAAAACGATTTTTTTTTATTTTTCTCTTAGTCTTTTTTCACTAAACATCATCCTCCTCGCTATTACATCTGACTTGAATTGACATTCTTGGACTCTCAATGAAAGCCTTGATGGCATTTTTTTATAGTTTAAGTATCACTTTAGACAATCACCCGTATATTTTGGACGCTACAATGACATCGATTTTACCATTACTTTTTAGATTAGAAAATCAATTTTACACTTTTGGCATTAATTATGGAAATAATTTCCCGTTTTCTTTTTCTGTTTCAACGTCACCTTTTAGTTGTCACCGACTGTTCTCAAATTTATTGTTTCAGTTAACTATAGCTGTTAAACATTATTGATTTAGGTTGCTTGCATACCGTGGTTTGTTATTTACTTTTTTCATTCCAATTATTAGACGGCTGTGCTCTATTTGATCACTATGTTTTTATAGTCCTAGTAAGTTTTATTTATCTTATAAAATGTTTTAAAAAATTGAAACTTCGCTTGTTTTAATGCTTTGTTGCAAATAAGCCACAGTGTTATCAAGATATCCCATACATTAACGCTTTCATGCTCCTGCATCCAACTTCATTTTTTAATGGTATCAGTTTTTAAAATAGATTACACAGCCATAAAACTTTAGGCAATTATTTGATTTTCTAAAGCAAATAAAGCAGAGTTTTTCAAAAGCTATAAAAGCTTTTGAAATTTTTTTTAGATATCTAGCGTAAAAAGATGTATCAACAGCTCTTACCGGAAAATTTTGATCTTAATCAACTTTGAGAAATCTTACAGTATTTTGCTGCTCCAATGTTTCAGAAACAGTAAATACCAGAGTTTTTGGTTTGTTTATGCCTATATTGTAAGAGTTTCACTGCTCAAGTACTCTGTACCGTTATCAGTAATTTTGACATGACAATATAATGTTCTAAATCTTGAGTTTTTGTTATTCTTTAACATTGCTGCCAAGAATCCACTGAACGCATCTTTAAAACTACTTTTTTAAAAATCAGTTTCTTTATATGCTTGATCCAAACAATGGCCCTAAAATAACAAAAACAAAATTACTTTCTAGCTTTTGTGAACGATTTTTCACAGTTATTTTTGGTACACGTTATTTTTTGAATTTTTGCCGAATGCACAAGCTTCACAAAAAAATTAAGCTTTTAGTCATTTTTTTTGTTGTGTCTGCAGCATCTATGAAGTTCGAATGTCAAACTTTGTCTGTTCAGTCAAGTTTTATTGGGCTGAAGCCACATTTCCAGTTCTGAAAGTGACGTTTTAGCATTCGCTGGTAGGTTTAAAGATTATTCCTCTTCTTAATCTTTTAATTTCTTTGCTTTTTCTATTTTGTAGCAAGTTTTTGTAAAATACCTCTGGAGTTTCTCGTTTCAAAAAGCTCCTTTTTCGACTATTTTGGTTTACCTTAATCTCAAATATTAACTTCAGCGACCAGTTTTTGATAATTTTTGAACCAATACCTTACTATATCCCCCAATATTCAGTATTGCCCGAAAGTGTGATTGAATCGTATTTTGAAAATTCAAATGCATTTAAGCTGTTCAAATAGAAGCTAAGCCTTATTGCATAGTGTTCTGCTGGGGTTGCAAAATTGAATAAAAATTATTCAATCTACTTGGCTGGTACAGTTTTCCAGAGGATGTTTTAATATTGAAGGTTTAAAAGTGTACGAGTTTAGTGGAAAGCATTAGTTTTTGATAAAGCAATATGCTGCGCAGCTTCGAAACAATACCTCTGTCTGTGGCATTCCTCAGGGTTTGTCATACGTTCAACCAATTACACATAATTTTTTATCAGGGTCGAAGCCCTGTGGCACCACAACAAGCTCATGTTTTTTTCGAAACCCATTTATAACGATTAACTTGAACAATGTTTGAAGAAATTTTCTCTAGCACTAGGAAACAAAGGGACCAATTTTTGTGCCAGGAAGAAGTACTGATTGATCACACTGGTTATCATTAGCAGAATCTTCTAGCATTCGTGGTTTTTTGGTACGTCTTCTGTAGCTGTCAGGGTTCTCGAAAATCTTTTCATCTGAGCAAGTACAGTAAAATCGTTTTTTGTTGCGTTCTTTCCGCAGGATTTTTGAACACGGTAGCGGTGCAGAGGCAATACGGCAGCACGAATTATGAATCTTTAGGTTGACACTATTTTATCTAAAAAATTCAATAAGAGAAAAATGTTTTAAATAGAAACAACTATTTTTAAGAGACTCAAGAAAATTGAAATATAAACAAAACATTTCGTATCTACAGTTCAAATAAGAAATATAATGTTCATAGGCCACTTTTGAGAAAATTTACTTATGAAAAAAGGCGAAAATTGATCGAAACAAATGTTGTCATTTCATTTTTACGTGCAATTTTAACTTCACTTGAATTAGTTCACACAGTTACGTTGAAGAAGAATTGTTGAACAAATCTATAGAAGAAGCAGTTCAGCCATAAAAAATGTTTCAAGTTTCCTGAAATCAGTGAAACCAACTCCGTTTTTTGCAAAATTCGTTATTGAATTCAATAGAAAATTAAAATGTATTCTTATAGAGTATTTTGTTTTTGCAGCACATTTCCTGTTCACATATATAATTTTATGCTGAAATATAGCTATCGAGCAAAAGAAAATCATTAATTTGAGAAGGTTAGATAATTTGTTAATGCATAGGTATTTGCGTTTTTTTTCTACAAAAAACTAGAAAAAAAATAAATACTTTATTTGACTTGCAATTGAACGCGCTTGTTTGGAATCAGTTTCAAAAGAAAAGTGATTTCAATGCTCAATTGAGTTTTTTTGTGAAGACAACTGTTGCCGATCAAAGTATTTGATGCAAAAAAAAAATTCAGTGAGATCAAAAAACACGTTAAGTGTAGAAATTATTTGAAAAAATGACTTGATATATTTTTTTTAAACCTCTGAGCTACCAAAATGTATGTGGACAGAGCTACAGGCCTTTAAAATTCATGATCATTTGGCTAATTTACTTTTATTTTGCTCAGTCTTTGAAAAAGTTTCATTCGATGTTTGTGTTGTCTGACCAAATATTTAAATTTAATTCACTATAGAGTTTACTGTTTTTCGTTCTAAAAAAAAGAAGGCGATGAATCTTTTGACGCGACTGTTTTTGTCGAATCTGTGTTTTGTGATTTTTTTAGCATTTCATTGTTAAAACGGATGCCAAATCGTTAATTCAGTCCGTTGGCTTTCAATTTATTTTTTACCGTAACCTATTCAATATCATTCGCAATACTACAGTTCCAGAGCTCACTAAAGAATAATTTTCAAGTCGACCAACTTCTTCTATTAAGAATGAAAGCTGCTTTTACTCTCACCACAGTTTTATTTATTAAACGCCTAGCGTGTAACCAAAGAAATCATATATGATCTTTATATGATTTCGTCCTGCCATTTTTTTTTATTTCTAATCGATAGGGCATGAATTATGACATTCGGTGGTATCATTTTGTGATACGCTAGAACACACTGACGTTGAATTTTTACTTCAAAATTAGATGCTAATTGATAGAGTAAGTCTGTCTATAGAAAACAAAAATAGTCAAATATAGACTGCATCTTCAAATAGAAGCTGAGATTCATTGCAGAATGTTCTATTGGGGTTGCAAAATAGCAAAAAAATTATTCAAATTACTTGGCTGGTACAGACTTCCAAAGAATTTTTTCATATGGAAGGTGTGTACGAGTTTAGCCAAAAGCATTAGTTTTTGATAAAGCAATATGCTGCGCAGCTTCGAAACAATATCTGTGTCTGTGGCTCTCCTCAGGGTTTGTCATACGTTCAACCAATTACACATATTTTTTTATCAATGTCGAAGCCCTGCGGCACCACAACAAGCTCATGCTTTTTTCGAAACCCATTTATAACGATTAACTTGAACAATGTTTGAAGAAATTTTCTCTAGCACTAGGAAACAAAGGGACCAATTTTTGTGCCAGGAAGAAGTACTGATTGATCACACTGGTTATCATTAGCAGAATCTTCTAGAATTCGTGGTTTTTTGGTACCTATTCTGTAGCTGTCAGGGTTCTCGAAAATCTTTTCATCTGAACAAGTACAGTAAAATCGTTTTTTGTTGCGTTCTTTCCGCAGGATTTTTGAACACGGTAGCGGTGCAGCGGCAATAAGGCAGCACGAGTTATAAATAGTTAGATTGACACTATTTTATCTAAAAAAGTTCGATAAGAGAAAAATGTTTTGAATAGAAACAACTATTTTTTAGGAGACTCAAGAAAAGTGAAAATTAAACAAAACATTTTGGTATCTACAGTTCAAATAAGAAATATAATGTTACTAGGCCACTTTTGGGAAAAATTTACTTATGAAAAAAGGAGAAAATTGATCGAATCAAATAATGTCATTTCATTTTTACACATATTTTTTTACTTCACTTTAATGAGTTCACACAGTTACGTTGATGAAGAATTGTTGAACGGTTCTATAGAAAAAGCAGATCAGCCATAAAAACTGTTTCAAGTTTCCTGAAATCAGAGAAAATCAACTCAGTTTTTTGCAAAATTCGTTATTGAATTCAATAGAAAATTAAAATGTGTTCTTATAGAGTATTTTGTTTTTGCAGCACATTTCCTGTTCACATATATAAGTTTATGCTGAAATATAGCTATTGAGCAGAAGAAAATCAATGATTTGAGAAGGTAAGATAATTTGTTGATGCATAGGTATTTGCGTTTTTTTCTACAAAAAACTAGAAAAGAAATAAATAAATAATTTGACTTGCAATTGATAGTGCTTGTTTGGAATCAGTTTCAAAAGAAAAGTGATTTCAATGCTCAATTGATTTTTTGTGAGGAGACAACTGTTGCCGAGCAAAGTATTTGATGCAAACAATTTCATTGAGATCAGAAAACACGCTAAGTGTAGAAATTTTTTTGAA
>NC_134480.1:34867043-35018646 GCF_964194025.1 Convolutriloba macropyga | reverse complement strand
TCTCTGTCTCTCTCTCTCTTTCTCTCTCTCTCTCTCTCTCTCTCTCTCTCTCTCGCTTTACACTGAGTTACCTGGCCCTACATGTAGATTTCATTTTTCAATTTTTCTATCAATCGCTGTTTTCTGCTTTCCCGGAAGTGTTTTCTGTTTATATCAAACTTTTCTCCTAAAAAGAATGTGTAAAGGTGTATTGAAACGTTTTTTAAAATTTGTCGCTGCAATAGTCTTCGACTCCGTACAAAAATCAGCTTATTGAATTTGTTTGGTTTCCTTGTTTTTCTTTGCTATAGAATCTAAGATTTCATTTTGGCCTGTAATTGCTCTTTAGTTGCTGACCAATTGTTATTCAAATTATTAAGATCATACTTTACGTAAAAAAATTGCATAGCAAACACTGAAAATATTTGATAAAAGCTGAATAATTTTGTACTAAACATTGTGCTAGAATTTTTCCATGAAATTCTTTGTATTATCTTTGTATATAATTTATTCTACTGCATACTTCAAAGTCATGCAAGAACGAAAGACAATTAAAAAATTATAATTTTAATGAACAGAACGTGATAAATAAATGCTTACAAATTTTTCATGGCTGTTTTTCTGTTAATCGGACGATGTCATTTTAATGTTCATGTCTCTGGTTAGTTTATATGAAACAAAACTATATATCAGACAATCAGCGAAATAAGGTTTATCAGAATTTCAATTTGAGTATTGCCAGTTTATTGTCAAGGCCCTTTCCCAGCCCGCACAGAACTGAATCAGTTCCAGCAGCCGCATAAAAGACGATAAAATCATACTTTTTCCTGAAGTTGAACGGAATATTAAGAGGATCCAGTTTGTCTCCGTCCTCAACACTTGTTAAGTCAATCTCATACACGAGTGGTTTCCATGGTGTAGAGTCCCAACATGTAACGAAAAGGAATCCTGAAGAGTCTTCTTCATTGGATGAGTTCGGTATCCATGCAAGCTTGTAACTCACGCTTCCTACTCCATTCAGGTTAACTACCTTTTGATTCAATTCCAAATTGTATATATTTGATACAACAAGTTGGATGCAATTGTTCTGTTTTCGCAAAAATATGAAATAATCAAGAGAGGCAGTTATTATACGAGAACCGCTGTTTGTATTCGTTTGAAATGTCTTGACAAACTTTTCATTGTCATAAACATGCACGTGATAAGCAGATTTGTTCAATATATGTGCAATGACAAGTTTGTTGCCGAGAGCACACACTCCTCTGAAATAATTGCTCTCTGAATGGATAACTCGTAGAATTTTTCCCGTCTTCTTGTCCACTGCTGACGTCACTGTGTGCTCACCTTGCTGATAACTGATGTACATTGTTCCACTGCCACTAAATGCTATTCGATTAAGGGAACCTGTCCAACAACAGCTTGCTAGTTTAATGGAACAGAAGAGAATGCAGAAAACTTACTCTGAGAGAAACAAATTAGTCATTCATTATGTGAGGAGAGAAATTAGTTGGTTACATTTGTCATTAAAATCATTTCAGACAAGCACAGTGATAAAAAAATACCTCTTTGACCGAGTTTGAAATCTATGGGTGATCAACCTTTTAAAAGTCAATTGTTCTTTGTCCCTTAAAATAATCAGAACTGGAAAAGCGTAATTAAGATTCGGCATGACTTGAGCAAGGCTGGCCAAGGGCCGATCTTTAGAGATCATACAAAGGTGAGTTAATCGAAAAAAAAACCTGAATTGAGTCGTTCTGTAACACAGAACTGAGAGCGAAGAAAGAGTTTTCTAGATAAAATGCATTTCTGTGTAGCAACTATGAAGCTAAATGACTTGAAATGTGGCACTGACCTTTTTCCCACGCCATTTCGTATACTTTTTGTAAAGACATATTGCGGATATTGATAATATTTCGGTCAAGTAGAAAAAGTTGCATCGAAATAGGGTCAAAAGCAGCGTCATACGCGACAACAGATTCTGATCTTTGAACTTCCTGCACAGATTTCAACCTTCTCCGTACCACATTCAAGTTTCGCTGCAACAAAATTGTCTCACTCAATTCTGGCAAAATAAAATATAAGAAGTTTCCCAAATTAATTTTAAAAAATTACTTTTTTGCCTAAAGACAACAGCAAACGAACAAAAACAACTGACCCAAATATGACCACTATTTTCTACCCATACTTTTGTATTCAATCGCATGAAAATTTGGAAACATCAATTGAAAACAAGTAGAAGTCGGAAGGAATGAAAGATCTGACTTTTTTGCGTACATAGATGTGCAGTGGATAGTTAGACCTCTGCCAAAACGGCGAAAATCAGCTTTCGGCGAATGTTTCTGGTTTTTAGAGGTCAATAGTCAAAACTGGTTTGGGCTAAGAACTTTAATTGAGGCAACAATTTTTTGTTGTTTCAAATTGTGCGAAGAGAGAACAAATTTTTAACAATGTAATGCTCTTGAACAAATGAATTGATGTTCGAGGAGTCTATTCAATTCGAGTTTTCCTTGAAATTTTTGACATTTTCACGCAAAGAAAACATGCTTTAGAATCTTGGAAAAGGTTTATATTTTGAAGCTGAATTTAAGAAAAACGCTATAAAATTAATACAACAATTTAGAATATATTCGAAAGCTCATAAGCAGTGCAAAAAAGTTCTGTTTTAACGTTTGCGCAACAATTTTTGTTAGAAAAATGAGCTCAAGAATTAAAACTCTTACTTTATGTTAACTCTTAAACGTTTTGTTTTCTAAATCCCCTCTGTTTGTGAACTTGATGACGAATTCCTTCAATTGAATAGTTCAACTGTTTTAAAGTTGTTAATCTAGTTAAAAATGAAGTGTTACTGTATTTTCGATTGCCTGAACTGCAAAAAAAAGAAGTTTATAAAATTTTCTATGGAATTTAACTTACAAATTATTCACAAGAAATTTCTTTTTACTTTATGAGACTGCTCAGGTTAAATATTTTTATTGTCAAATTTTAGAAAAATTAAAAATTATTAAACAATTGTCTTTGCTTTTCAAGCAGCCACTGATACAAACAAAATGTCCTTGTTTTCGCAACAGGGAGAACTTATCAGACATCAGCAGATTTTTATTGGCGAATTTTCATGATTGAATGCCCTAGTTGTGACCTGGAAATATTAAAAGACCGTCCTCGACAGATTTTAGGTATGAAAAGACTGCCCTCGACAGATATTGGGTACGAAAAAAATTTGTCTGGACCTAATGTGATGTCCTGGACCTTGGCTGGAACTAAAACAACCGTCCTAGAATTTGGCTGGAACTATAACATACGTCCTGGAATTTGGTTGGACAATAAAGGTGTTCTGGAATTTGGCTGGACAATAAAGGTGTTCTTGAATTTGGCTGGACGATAAAACATGTCCTGGAATTAGCTCGCAACGGTTATAATGACTTGTTTTCATCTTCCTTCAAATTTAAGGACATGTAGCGCAATTGGTTAAGCATTGGGAAAGATTGCAGAAGGTCACCAGATCGAACCCAGATGTTGTCGGAACTTTTTAGTTTGCCTCATTTTTGCACACGAAAAGAATTTGACTGGAATTATGGAAAGAATTAGCATCGAATTTAACTAGGGTCCTCGTCAATATTTATTTCCCCTCACCTGGAGTTAAAATGTCTTTTCATAAATTCCAGGTCTCGACTAGGGTATAGCTCTCATCAAAACTCATTGCGCAAGCTTTCAGAAAGTTTTTTACATTATTTATCCGATTGTATAAACTGCTACTCAAGAGCTGTTAAATAGTTTTCATTTTGGAAAATGTTTTACTTAGAGTGTTTATGTCAGTATAGTATTTATTTTCTTGGATTTTATTTTAAGGAAAAAGTCTTCTGTTTCTATTAATTGGGAAAAAAAACAAAAAATGTTAGTTATAAACTGATCATTTGTGGTAGTTAAAAACGACAAGCCGCGGGAAAAAAGAGGACAATTTGGTTTTTCAAACGTTTTTGTCATTTGTCCGGAAACAAAAAGATTAGCCAATCACAAAAAAGGAAAACTAAAAAAGGAATAAATTTAAAAAATGTATTTAAATCAGCTAATGTTTGGCACTTCATTTTGATCATGCAATTATTCAAACAAATTTTTAATGAAATTTTGACAGATATAATGTAAAATACCTGTTAAAATAACTAATTATCAAATTTTTGTACATTTTTCCGACCAAAGCAAATTATTGAACACACTAGTTTCCACTATTGTTAGGCTGAACTGAAGGACAATAATTTTCATTGAGATTTTATAGTCTTGTTTCTCAAACCTCAATCACGTTTCTTCCATTACAACTATGCCGTCTGACAAATGGGTTTTGTAAGAACAAAGAAATTTCGCCAGTTTTCTGTGTCAACAGAAAAGATTTCCAAAGGATCAGATTTCCAAAAGGCATTCTGATTACTGCTGTGCAGGTGAAAAATAACTTTTCACAATTTTTGTTCGTTTTATTGAGATTTTCATATGTCATTTTACTTATGCTGTTTTTGTGGCGTGTTTAAGTGTTGATTAGTACAATTTACAATGATTTCTTTTTTTTTTCGTTTTTTCGTTTAAAATATACCAATAAAAAATTGGATATAAAACGACAAATAATTTTTCATGAAAAAGATTCCTCGAACTTTTTTCGCCCTTGGATTTTTTTACAGAGCCGTCGCCCTTCCTCTTACTATTATTTGGAGGAATTTTTCAGATTTGTCTTTAATTTGGTTACAAATTACTAATAAGTTGCAAATTGAACACATTTGAGGCTTGATATATTCTGACATTTAGCAGTAATTTCCCAGGTTGAGGTCCAGACCCAAATTTTTGTCTGATCAGACTTTCCACACCAAAATTATCTCTGATCAAATTTTCCAGACGGAATTAACCCTGATCAGAACTTCCAGACCCAAGTTACTTCTGAACAGACTTTTCAGACCGAAGACGTTTTGATCAGACCATCTTCAGACCATGGTCCAGATTCAATTTCAGACCATTGCCCACACTTTAATCAGACTATGATCAGACTCAATTGCGCTCGAAGCATTTATGGTCAGACTCAGTTGCTTATTTATAATCAGACTGAAGCGCGCTCGAGACCTGTTCTGATCAGACTCAAGTGCGTTTGAAATGGTCTGATCAGAGAAAGATTTTACTCAGGAACAAATCTCTAAATTTTAAACACAAATGTTGAGAACAAGTTTTATTTAGTGTACCGTTTAGTGCATAATTCTGACTCGATGGATGAGTTTCGACAGCTTTCCCTAAGAAACATCGTGATCTCCAGTTGATAAATATTTCTTCTGTATGGGACCGGTCTTTGATATCAGCTGGACTCCTTTTTCTGATCAGAGCTATCAGACATGAGATAAGTCTCTGATCTAAGGCGCTCGAAATGGTCCCTGATCAGACACAATTGCGTTCAAAAACGTTTCTGATCAGACCCAAGTCCGCACGAAGAGGTTATGATCAGACCCAATTGCGCTCGAAGTCGCCTCTGATCGCACCTAAGTGCGCTGGAAGAGGTTATGATCAGACACAATTGCGCTCGAAAATGCCTCTGATCAGACACAAGTGCTCTCGAATCCTCCTATGATCAGATTTTCAGACCAAAATTACCTCTGATCTGACCATCTCCAGACCATTGTCCAGACTATAGTGCGCTCGAAATTCCGTCCAGACCCTGTAATTTCGGTCTGGGAACACACGGGTGTGCACTCGACTGGGTCTGATCTTGAGAAATTTTGCGTCTGGACCTCAACTTGGGTTAATATTGTCCTCTGTTTCTCATAAGGAAAAAGAAAAATCATTTCCATTTGTACACCCAAATTATGCGTGCCCAACATTTCAGTCAGCAAATTGATAGTTTTTAGATATTTGTCTTCAAACACCAACTGAGCAGCCAATTTGTTCCCCAATTTTAGGATTGCTTCTTTCGGAGACAGAAAGCACATAACTAATTTCACTCCCTGGGTAAGTACCCTTTATAGTATACAGGCACTGATCAACTTGGTGTGCTGATGTAGAAACAGATTGATTATGCTTAAATAAGTAACTGAGAAATTGTGTAAACGGTTTTCTGCAACCCAGATTGAGGCGGCCTGACCGAATTGAACTCTAATCAGACCATCTTCGAGCCCACACACGTTCTCGGTGCGCTCGAACTATATTGCCTAGAAAAGAGTCCGAGAGCACTTCTGTCTGGACAATTCTCCCGAACTTGTCTGATCAGAGGTTACTTTGTTCTGAAGTCGTCTGGCGAGAGGCAGTTTCAAGCGCACACTAAACCTGACCAGTGGCCGATTCGAGCGCACACTAGTCTGATCAGAGATCAAGTCGAGCGAATTTTTTTCTCAAGTTTTTTTTTGTTTCTGCTTACTGACAGATTTTGTCTCTGCTAAGAGTCAACAATACAGCAGCCTTGTGATCAGAAAACCATTGGAGTTCTGATGGGCTTGATTAAAACCAGTGGGTCAAGCTGATAGCAACTGCCGATCTCTTATAAAAAGACTGGGAATCATTGTAGATCAAAATGTTTTTATGCATAGCCACCTGAGTTCATCCATTCAGTTAAAAACATGAATCAATGGCAAACTGAACTTTTGTCGGCACTTCCCTTTCAGGTTGCTTTTTGAAAAGAAATACTTTTAGAATAGGTTTTTCATTAGTTGAATATATGATTGAACACACCAATTTTTGTTTTGGTGTTTGTTCATGTTAAAAATCACACACTTTTGAACGCACTTTAAGCGCAAACGGACCTTCGAGCGCAGGATAGTCTAAACAAAAGACAATTTAGTCTAGCTCCATCTGATCAGATGTTGCTTTTGCCTGAGACGATCTAATCAGAGACCATTACGGCCTGGACCTCAAACTGGGAATGTATACATATTACAGGTTAAAACTCATTCATCAAACATACTACTCTGATTCTGCCGTCATACTACTCTGATTCTGCCGTCTGACATACTACTCATAACTATGCCGTCTGACAAATGGGGTCTTGTAGGAACATATAAATCTCGCCAGTTTTCTGTGTCGAGCAACAGAAAAGATTTCCAAAAGATCAGATTTCCAAAATGCTTCTTGATTACTGCTGTGCAGGTGAAAAACAACTTTTCACTATTTTTGTTCGTTTTATTGAGATTTTCATATGTCATTTTATTTATGCTGTTTTTATGGCGTGTTTAAGTGTTGATTAGTACAATTTACAATGATTTCTTTTTTTTTTCGTTTTTTCGTTTAAAATATACCAATAAAAAAATTGGATATAAAACGACAAATAATTTTTCCTTAACAAAATTCCTCGAACATTTTTCTCCCTTGGATTTTTTTTACAGAGCCGTCGCCTTTCCTCTAACTATTTTTCGAGGAATTTTTCAGATTTCTCTTTAATTTGGTTACAATTTACTAATAAGTTGCAAATTGAACACATTTGAGGCTGGAAATGTTCTGACATTTAGCAGTAATTTAATATTGTCTTCTATTTCTCATAAGGAAAAAGAAAAATTATTTCCATTAGTACACCAAAATTATAACGGCCCAAAATTTCAGTCAGCAAATTGATAGTTTTTAGATATTCGTCTTCAAACACCAACTGAGAAGCCAATTTGTTCCCCAATTTTAGGATTGCTTTTTTCGGAGAAAACGGAAGCCAAATGTTGAGAACAAGTTTTATTTAGTGTACCGTTTAGTGCATAATTCTGACTCGATGGATGAGTTTCGACAGCTTTCCCTAAGAAACATCGTGATCTCCAGTTGATAAATATTTCTTCTGTATGGGACCGGTCTTTGATATCAGCTGGACTCCTTTTTCTGATCAGAGCTATCAGACATGAGATAAGTCTCTGATCTAAGGCGCTCGAAATGGTCCCTGATCAGACACAATTGCGTTCAAAAACATTTCTGATCAGACCCAAGTCCGCACGAAGAGGTTATGATCAGACCCAATTGCGCTCGAAGTCGCCTCTGATCGCACCTAAGTGCGCTGGAAGAGGTTATGATCAGACACAATTGCGCTCGAAAATGCCTCTGATCAGACACAAGTGCTCTCGAATCCTCCTATGATCAGATTTTCAGACCAAAATTACCTCTGATCTGACCATCTCCAGACCATTGTCCAGACTATAGTGCGCTCGAAATTCCGTCCAGACCCTGTAATTTCGGTCTGGGAACACACGGGTGTGCACTCGACTGGGTCTGATCTTGAGAAATTTTGCGTCTGGACCTCAACTTGGGTTAATATTGTCCTCTGTTTCTCATAAGGAAAAAGAAAAATTATTTCCATTTGTACACCCAAATTATGCGTGCCCAACATTTCAGTCAATAAATTGATAGTTTTTAGATATTTGTCTTCAAACACCAACTGAGAAGCCAATTTGTACCCCAATTTTAGGGTTGCTTCTTTCGGAGACAGAAAGCACATAACTAATTTCACTCCCTGGTTAAGTACCCTTTATAGTATACAGGCACTGATCAACTTGGTGTGCTGATGTAGAAACAGATTGATTATGCTTAAATAAGTAACTAAGAAATTGTGTAAACGGTTTTCTGCAACCCAGATTGAGGCGGCCTGACCGAATTGAACTCTAATCAGACCATCTTCGAGCCCACACACGTTCTCGGTGCGCTCGAACTATATTGCCTAGAAAAGAGTCCGAGAGCACTTCTGTCTGGACAATTCTCTCGAACTTGTCTGATCAGAGGTTACTTTGTTCTGAAGTCGTCTGGCGAGAGGCAGTTTCGAGCGCACACTAAACCTGACCAGTGGCCGATTCGAGCGCACACTAGTCTGATCAGAGATCAAGTCGAGCGAATTTTTTTCTCAAGACCATTGCCCACACTTTAATCAGACTATGATCAGACTCAATTGCGCTCGAAGCATTTATGGTCAGACTCAGTTGCTTATTTATAATCAAACTGAAGCGCGCTCGAGACCTGTTCTGATCAGACTCAAGTGCGTTTGAAATGGTCTGATCAGAGAAAGATTTTACTCATGAACAAATCTCTAAATTTTAAACACAAATGTTGAGAACAAGTTTTATTTAGTGTACCGTTTAGTGCATAATTCTGACTCGATGGATGAGTTTCGACAGCTTTCCCTAAGAAACATCGTGGTCTCCAGTTGATAAATATTTCTTCTGTATGGGACCGGCCTTTGATATCAGCTGGACTCCTTTTTCTGATCAGAGCTATCAGACATGAGATAAGTCTCTGATCTAAGGCGCTCCAAATGGTCCCTGATCAGACACAATTGCGTTCGAAAACATTTCTGATCAGACCCAAGTCCGCACGAAGAGGTTATGATCAGACCCAATTGCGCTCGAAATTGCCTCTGATCAGACCCATATGCGCTCGAATCCTCCTATGATCAGACTTTTCAGACCAAAATTACCTCTGATCAGACCATCTCCAGACCATTGTCCAGACTATAGTGCGCTCGAAATTCCGTCCAGACCCTGTAATTTCGGTCTGGGAACACACGGGTGTGAACTGGACTGGGTCTGATCTTGAGAAATTTTGCGTCTGGACCTCAACTTGGGTTAATATTGTCTTCTGTTTCTCATAAGGAAAAAGAAAAATCATTTCCATTTGTACACCCAAATTATGCCTGCCCAAAATTTCAGTCAGCAAATTGATAGTTTTTAGATCTTCGTCTTCAGACACCAACTGAGAAGACAATTTGTTCCGCAATTTTAAGATTGCTTCTTTCGGAGAAAACGGAAGCCAAATGTTGAGAACAAGTTTTATTTAGTGTACTGTTTAGTGTATAATTCTGACTCGATGGATGAGTTTCGACAGCTTTCCCTAAGAAACATCGTGGTCTCCAGTTGTTAAAAATTAATTCTGTATAGGCCCGGCCTTTGATATCAGCTGGACTCCTTCTTCTGATCAGAACTATCAGACATAAGATAAGTCTCTGATCAGAACGCTGCTTTATTGTTGCTTCTGGGCAGAGCCAACATCTCTCAGTAAAAAAAAAACAAAAAAATGAAAAAAATAAGGCGCTCGAAATGGTCCCTGATCAGACCCATTTGCGTTCGAAACATTTCTGATCAGACCCAAGTCCGCACGAAGAGGTTATGATCAGACCAAATTGCGCTCGAAGTCGCCTCTGATCACACCAAATTGCGCTGGAAGAGGTTATGATCAGACACAATTGCGCTCGAAGTTGCCTCTGATCAGATCCAAGTACGCTCGAATCCTCCTACGATCAGACTTTTCAGACAAAATTACCTCTGATAAGACCATCTCCAGATCATTGTCCAGACTATAGTGCGCTCGAAATTCCGTCCAGAACCTGTAATTTCGGTCTGGGAACACACGGCTGTGCGTGCGCTCGACTGGGTCTGATTTTAAAAAATTTTGCGTTTGGACCTCAACCTGGGTTAATATTGTCTTCTGTTTCTCATAAGGAGAAAGAAAAATCATTTTCATTAGTACTCGCAAATTATGCCTGCCCAAAATTTTAGTCAGCAAATTGATAGTTTTTAGATATTCGCCTTCAAACACCAACTTGTTCCGCAATTTTAAGATTGCTTCTTTCGGAGACAGAAAGCAGATAACTAATTTCACTCCCTGGGTAAGTACCCCTTATAGTATACAGGCACTGATCAACTTGGTGTGCTGATGTAGAAACAGATTGATTATGCTTAAATAAGTAACTGAGAAATTGTGTAAACGGTTTTCTGCAACCCAGATTGAGGCGGCCTGACCGAATTGAACTCTAATCAGACCATCTTCGAGCCCACACACGTTCTCGGTGCGCTCGAACTATATTGCCTAGAAAAGAGTCCGAGAGCATTTTTGTCTAGACAATTGTCTGGAACTTGTCTGATCAGAGGTTACTTTGGTCTGGGATCGTCTGACGAGAGGCAGTTTCAATCGAACCTTAGACCTGACCAGTGGCCGAATCGAGCGCACACTAGTCTGATCAGAGATTAAGTCGAACGAAATTTTTTCTCAATTTTTTTTTGTTTCTGCTTACTGACAGATTTTGTCTCTGCTAAGAGTCAACAATACAGCAGCCTTGTGATCAAAAGCCCATTGAAGTTATGATGGGCTCGATCAGAACCAGCGGGTCCAGCTGAGAGCACCTGCCGATCCCCTCAAAAACGACTTGGAATCATTGTAGATCAAAAAGTTTTTATGCATAGCCACCTGAGTACATCCAGTCAGTTAAAAACATGAATCAATGGCAAACTGAACTTTTGTCGGCACTTCCCTTTCAGGTTGCCTTTTGAAAAACAATACTTTAGAATAGGTTTTCCATTAGTTGAATATATGATTGAACACACCAATTTTTGTTTTGGTGTTTGTTCATGTTAAAAATCACAATCTTTTGAACGCACTTTAAGCGCACACGGAACTTCGAGCGCACGATAGTCTAAACAGAGGACAATTCAGTCTAGCTCCATCTGATCAGATGTTGCTTTCGACTGAGACGGTCTAATCAGAGACCATTTCGGCCTGGATCTCAAACTGGGAAAGTATACATTTTACAGGTTAAAACTCATTCATCAAACATACTACTTTGATTCTGTTTCGTTAATACCTTTCTACTACGTTAAATTGGAATTCCCATTGCTGGTCGTTTGCTGGTTCTGCAGTATCTCACAGAACTTTTTTTGTTTCTTGCAATAAAAAAGTAAAGCGAGCACATAGCCTTGTGGTTTACTGCAGCAACTGATGAATCTAACAATGAAACTCATGATTTTAGGAAGCATTTTTTGTTAAATTAAAAATTTGAAACAGTAGTGCAAATTGAACTCTGAACGAAAAATTGTTTTCACACATAATTTAAGGATACGTTATTGAAGAGTTCATAATTAAGTGCATCTAGAAAAAAATTAGGACACGGTTGCCCAACAACCGCAACATGGCAGTTAGATATTAAAAATGTTTTGGCTCAATTAAATCCGCGATAATTGGGTTTTCAAATTAATATCATTTAGTTTTAGAAGAATGAAGAAGACTGAAAAAAAGATTGTATGTAAATTCCGAGAAAACGGACTTTTATAATTTATTTTTGAGAAAAGGTATTAAATCAAAATTCCCGAAAATATTTGGTGCTGGGTCGCATTTACTTGCAAACAATTTTTTCATTTGAATTAGGTCACAAATTTTCATTGATGAAGCAATATTAGAAGAGTAAAATCAAAATTTGACAGCACGCTTGATTCACATTCATTTTTCGGTTATATTTTTAGGTGCGGTTGTCTCTATAAAGGGGAAACATTTTTGGGAAACATTTCAACGTTTTAGTTTGTTTTTTTTTTTACAAATTCTTCTTATTTAAGGCATATTGGAGACGATTACGACCAGAACCAAAAAATCCAATCCAGAAAACGGCCCACTCCTGAAAAAAGAAGAGATTATTATAATCAGGGAACTGCTTTTGAGGTGCAATTATCTAGAATGACGTTGCAGTCTATGTATGGTAAATGCCGAGGAGTTGATTTTTTTGTAGAGAACTATTATTGTTTGTACTAAAGAACTTAAAAAGTACGAAAAGTGATGTCTATTTTTTTGAAAACATTACATTATACACATGATTTCTACTACTTCATCAGGTATAAATATCAATCGAGGTACCTGCAGTGCTGAACGCAAACAGATCTGCCAACCCAATTCCTCGGCCAAAGTGGGTCAGGTACCCGTGCGCGACTCCAGTTTGTCTACTCAGAGCCAATTTTGGTCTGAATGGTTTGGTGTGCGACCAGTCAGTCGGATCAAGGATACAAGGAATACAAAGATACATGAATATGGAGTATTTTTCCTATCAATTTTAAAGAGCGAGTACAAGGTATTATAATCGCTGCAACCTTAGCTGATGAAAAAGACCAAGTTTTTATTTTGAAAACTTTTTACTCAGGGGAATAACTGTAAGTCATACCTGAATGGGGTCCGATGACAGGCTAACTTGCTCCATTAGCGTTTTCAATTGTTGATCTGTATTGGAGGCACGTGACAACAGTTCCTTTAAGTCCCCTATCACTTTATCCATGTCCATTTGTTTACTTTTGCACTTGGCCATAATTGTAGAATTATAATTTCTCAGTTCAGTTGAGGAATCACTAACAGTACATTTCAAGTGATATTCAACCAAATCTTCAGTTTTTCGCAGTGCCGATTCATGAAAAGACAGCTGCTTGGAATAATGAGAAAACAGTGATATCTCCGTGTTCTGAAATTCCATAACAGAATCTGTGTTTTCATTCACTTTTTTTCTCATGGCGTCAAAAATCTCGGTTTCGATTGGGACCACATCATGTGGAGCACGTGTGTGATCAGATGTCCAGCATTTCTTGCAGATAGCGAAGGAACAACTTTTCCCTCGGCAGAAAAACTTTTTCGGGAGATTATGCTTGCTGCATTTCTCACTCTAAAGCCAAACCATCTGGTTTCTTTGTTCGAAAATCAATTAAATGCAGAAATATCAGTTAAAAAATACATGGTTATTTAAAGAGGAAACGTATAACTTCAATAGAAGCTGCTAAATAACTTGACCTTCCAATTAATTTCGATTGGCTCTTAGGCTCTCAGTTAAACAGCTAATCAGCTTTAACCCATATACGAAATATTGACGCAATTATCATATTTTATTGGGAAAACTCAAAACTCATGCCTCTAAGATCTAACATAAAATTATCTGAGCTACTCAATCTGAAAAACAATCTTCCAAAAAAGTGTCCTCCAGTAAAAATTCTTAAGGGGTAATTTTTATTTTCTATGAAGTTTTTCCTTATCAATAAATTGCGGATGAACCTATTGCGAGGCACATCATAGTACAAAAGTATACTGTGAGTTTTGACAGCTAATTTAACGGCCCATCAGTGTTTAGAGTGGTTGATAGAAAACGTACTTGGGTGCAGTTTGGCTTCTAAGATGTCTTTTTTTTGCACCAGGAGTCTTAAGCAAAAACATTTCTTTTTTGTTTTTATGTCAAATTACATTTAGTGGTTAGTGTTTTATGATACCCTGTACCCTGGCTTTTTTGTTGAGTCAATTTTGGCCGGTCGAAAACTTTTACGGAGAGATACAAAAAATGCAATGAAGTTTAGCATTGAAGAGCTATATTTGGGCTGCTCTTGGTTTAATTATAACTCGAGTGTTGTAACAAGAGCTTGGATTGTTCTTTGGGGTTTTCTTTTTCCTAACAAGATCTGTTCACATTTTTTTGAAGTCAAAATTAGGGGATCAATTTAAAGAACACGTGGTGCTTTTAATTACGACAAACTAACGAAGAGAGTGGAAATGCGAGTTATTCTAAAGCGTTAACGGCATTCTGACTTTGATTTGAAAAGTCCAAATTCTGTCCAAACGACTCCTTTTGGTTTTCATGTTCGTTTTTTTTTTAAAATAAGGTACCACTATTTCTTTCGTTTTTTGGCTGTTTTTCAGCTCTTTTTTCCATGAGTGACACCAGAATTTAAACATAAATTTTATTAGTGCGATGTTTTAATTGTTTGAATAATTAATTGGACAGTTGAATGATTTTTGTAACATCGATGCTTTCTTTCTAATAGACAGTTAGATAGATTTCGAATTTTTCTTCGCTTGTTTGTTTTTGTCTTTGTGTTTGTTGTTCTTATGATTGTCTCATCACTAAAGCTCATTAATAACAGGTCCCATAGGTTTTCTGCTAAGACCTAAACAGACGTAAACTTTTAAACAGTTTATGTTTATTGGGTGGCAGTATCTGCTTTTGAATGCTTTGTCAATATGAACTTTATTCAAATATCAGTTAACATTTGAGTTTTGCTCGCATCTGTTATTCTGCTTGTTGTATCAACATTAGTTTATTTGATGAAAGCTTGTATTGCAGCATGAGTTTGAGCCGTTTTAAAATGACTACATCTAGCTGTTATAACAAACCCTCGTTTTTAGGTTTTCATTTTCCCTGTTTTTTTTGTGGTCTTATTGATTAGCTTTAAACTAAAAGCTTCAATTGGCATCTAAATTATACGTAATTTAACCCAAATTAATTCTTCACAGGATAATTTAATTTTAAAAAAAACTCAAGACGTTTTCTTAAATTTCTATTAAACTTTTCGGTTAGTATTGACTCTATTTACTGATTTCCGCGGGGTCGCGTAGTAAAGTTTTGAAAACGACTGATCCTACTGACCTCCTAAGGAGTTTTACGGGAACTTCATTCGACATTCAGATAATAATTCAATTTTTGTTGATAATCGATTTGAATTGAAAAACAATTTTGTTTTGTTTTTGCTCATTTTTTGACCTATGATAACGAAAAATTAACCTGGTTTATGTCTTAGTTTATAGCTAATGGTTTTTCAATTTTGAAACTATTTGTTTTCTAAAACAAGTTTTTGATCTTTGTGTTTGTTAGTATGTTGTTTCTGCTCTGTTCTCTCCTTATTTTACAAAACAGTTTTGCTGAGCATTTATTGAGGCTCGGAGTTGTTGGTTATGGAAATTTATCTTATAACCGCTGTTTTTTCACACATTTGTGTCAAAGAGTCTGAGCGTTTATATCAATCAGATCTTCTAATCTTGTTAAAATTATCACTTTTTTCCTCAATGGTTTCAGTCATTGATGTTATCTACTTTCTATTGTTAGAAAATCAAAACAAAAGAAAGTTTAGGTGATTTATAATTGGTTTTATTTCATCTGACGTCATATTTGTCCGTCAGCGTTTCTAATTTTGCCCTATATCTGAAAGTTTTTTTCAACTTTGTTTTTATTTGTTCACAGTAGAACAATATGTTTCAAAGACAAAAACAAAACAAAAACCAAGTATACCGGATTGTAGTTGCTATAAGCCAACAGCATTGGATCTTTAAAATTAGATAATAAAAAATGTGATCAATAGAGAGACTGTTTTGATCGTCTTTTTTTGAACCTTCAAAAACGACGTTTAGCTTGAGCGCTCTTAAATTTAGAAATAGTCTGAACTTCTAGACTTTGATTACTTGATTATCTGAGAGAAGTTACAAATCAAAGTTACTAATCCATTGTTGCTGAGCAAGATTATTTTTGAAGGAACGGAGAGCAATGTATAGACTCAATATGTAGTGGTGCGTGTGAATTGAGAAATTTTTTTTGCTCCTTACTTGAACTGCATTACAGGTTAGTTCCTTGGTGTGGGTTGGCAGGAGAATTGAAAATGCCTAGTCTTTGATTAGGAATTTTGTCTTGTGATCGCTTTTTTCGGCAAACTTTCTTCCAAACAGGTTTAATGTTTCAATGAATCATGTCTTCTTTTTTGTTAAATATGTCACTTTTTCCCTCAGTGGTTTCAGTATTGGATGTTGTCTGCTTTTTCTCGTTAAAGAGTTCAAGAGAAGTAAAAGTTTAGGTCATTAGTAATCGCTTTTAATTCTGGAAATTTATCTGGAAATGCTTTTCTAGCTTTTCCCTATAGTTGAATATTTTTACTGCCTTTCTTATTGATAGTAAAACAAAAAAGTGACAAACAACAATACAAAAACAAAGCAGGGATACCGGAGTGTAGCTGCGCTCAGCCAACAGCATTGGACCTTTAAAATAGATAATACAACAATTTCATCAATTGAGAGGCTGTTTTGAGCTTTTCTTTGATCCTTCAAAAAAAACGTTAGCCAGAGCGTTCTGAAAAAAAACACAAATTTAAAGCTCTGCATTCTGATTCATTGATCATCTGAGAGGAGTTACAACTCAAATTTACTAATCCATTGTTGTTTAGCAAAGATGTTTTTCGAGGGAATGGAGAGCAAAGTATAATCTCAATTTATATGTCTGAATTGAGAATTATTTTTTTTCTGTTCCATAGTTGGACTGCATTAGTGCTAACTGTCGATATATCCGTTTACCTGATTTCCCGAACAGGTAATTGTTATTTAACAGGCTTAAAATTTCATGTGGAAGCACAGCTGATGTCATTCCCTGCGGTTTCAATTCATTATAGAGGAATCGATATTTTGAAACAGATTTCTCTTCCAATTGTCTCGTGCCTTTTTAGGAAAAAAAATGTTCCATAGGAAACTTCGTGTATGCAGAAAAAATACGCGAAATGTTGTATTGAAGTAATTCATAGATATCATTTTTGCCTAAGGAACAAATTTTAACTGACAAGGCTAATGAGTCATGCTTCATTAGAGTTGAAAATATCCCTTGGTTTGGCTTTTGGAACTTGAAGTGTCAATGGTTTGTTTTCTTGCATTCACAGCCTGAAACAGAAATATAGCCGAAGATAGTAAAATGCTGCTCAGTCCTAAAATTGCAAAAAAATTAACAATGGCAGCTATTTTTCAGGAAAACTACCAAAATCTGCTACTAAAGTCTGCAAGCTGTGCCGATGCTTACTTTCTCTAAATATTATTCTTCTTTTTGAAAAAAATCACCTCAATTTTGACCAAACAGGGTCAGAGAATGTCGATTTGATATAGCCTTTGGGACAATTACTTGTGTAAAATTGTAATGTTGTCGCAATGTGTGGCCCTGCAAAAGCACGGAGGTCATCTAAGTTGCCGGGTAATGACTGAAAATATTTTATTTTTTTCCATATAAAGGTATTGGATAAATGAAAAAACCCTACTGCGTGGGATTGTTTTTTATTGGTGCTGACAAGGTAAGACACTACTTTTTTGAACTTGATTACCTTAAGTAAGTTGGAAGAATTCTCTTTTTCAATAAATCTTAATTGATAAACAAATTTTCCGAGAAACATTTGTTCAAACTTTTAACACTAAATGAAGTAGTTTGATGCTCTGGGTAATTTTTTTAATATGTCACCTTAATTATTTAAATCAAAAGTTCAATTAGGTGGCAAAAGTTGCTATCGAATAGAGTTCGAGAGTTATAAGTACAATTCTTGTTCTTTTTTCCGTTTTACGTGGCCAAAGTTCGAAATATCAATAATAAGTTCTCAATTATTTCGGGGTTTCTCAAGACTCATGTTTTATTACTAAAGGTGTAAGCGTGTGTGGAAAATACGAACACTAGGACAATTTAGTTCAAATTTCTTCCTAAATATCTCGTTCCCACGGATACACTATCTAATTCCTGAAATGGTTTGCAACCAAAAGTTTGATTATTTTCGGAAATGTCCCTTTTAATATTAATCGTGTATTAAGAAGACAATTAGTGATTATGCAATTAGCTATAGCAAAGTTCACAAGAAAAGTTAGGTATTTGAATTGGTCTCAAGTATTACAAAAATTTCGGTCTATAGGCTAATTGCATGCTCAAATTTGCATCCCCTCCGTATAACACAAAGTTCATTGTAGTTTGCCTTGGCGCATATTGGCCACATAAAGCGATTTGCTGGTTAATTATAAGATTCTTTTAATGCTCAGTATAGAAAATTGTCCCCGAGCGCAGGCACAACATTACAATTTTCTGGTTTTGATGATTGCCACGCTCAATTCAATTTTGATTAAACACTAATAGTTTTGAAAAAAAGTACAATTTTAGATGATTTTTTAGACATAGGCATCGGTGTTTGTAAACTTAGCTCGTCAAAAATGATTGTGAAACAAATTTTCATTGTAAACATTGCTGTAACTTACCGAAATCAAACTAAAGTTTTTTGAGAAACTCTCCAGTCTTTGGTTTGGTATGTCACTTCTGCAATCAGGACACTTTCTATTTCCTCCATCCATAATTGTCTTGAGGCACTCAGAGCAAAATGAATGACCGCACGGTATCATTCGCGGTTCATTAAATGGGTCAAGACAAATGCTGCAGGTTGTAAAATCTGCGCCGCCTTCCGCCATTACAGAAGCCTCATAAAAATGATTTATCAACTAGCTTAGCAACGGTTAAAACAAACGTGCATGAGTTGCAACTATGTTTAGTTCAGTACGTTTCTTTACTCTTTCTTTTGATTATTTTCTGTTTTTGTTTTAGTCGTTGCAATTTTCTTGATGTAAATCGTTTATAAACACAATGTGTATATTTAAAATACGTTTTAAAGACCAAATAGTTTCAGAATTAAAACTATCAAACCATTAAAGACAAAAATATAAGAGCAATATATAAAGCTGGCTTCTCATAACGATATGTATCCAAATTGTAAAAGTTTGGCGTACGCCTACTTATAAGAATTGAAATAATTTTTTGCTCTTATACACAACTCGTTGTTTATTAAGATTTCAGTCTTCATTACTGAGACTTAACCAGTAGCTCACACTTAATTTCCCCTTATACAAAACTAAAACTAATTTTTTTGTTGACTTGCTTACTTGATTCTTTTTGTGGATTACCTTTTCATTTGCATTAGTCGTTGCAATTTGCTTGATTTCTGCTCATTTACAAAAACTGTTGTTTATTAAGGCTTCAATTTTCATTAATTAGATCTAACCGTTGGATCACACTTAAATTAGAGACCAAAAAATAATTAAAAATCCTCCTATTCAACACAAATCAAGACGACTCGAAATCAAGCATACTGTTTTTCAGTTCGCAACTTCAAAAAATTAAGCAAAATGAAGTTGTCATTTCTAAATCAATCCGGCTCCTGATTACTATATCAAATCCACGTCTCATCCCCCATGTTTTATAAAATTAAAAAAAAATAAATTCTCATCACAGATTTCCGGCTGAGACAATACTAGAATTGGAAACAGCTAAGAAAATCCAATAAAATGAAAACAAGGATCGTCTGGCGATCAAAAAGCTAAAAAATACAGAAGGCGTTTAATTGTCTTGCAGCAATGGCTGGTGTGATTATCAAGTCAAGAAAAAGCTCACTATCAGCGAAAACAAATGCCGACATTTTAGCACGTTTAAACGTGCAGTTACCTGAGTTGCCCATCATGAACTTTTCTTCAATTCGCTCCAGGTTATTTACGACCCCCGGAAACCATTGCATGTCATATATGATCTGTATGATATCTTTGATTTTTTTTAAAGGGATCCTACAAAACTTGATGATATCGAAAGACGCTAAAAACACTATTTTAAAAAGCATAGTTAAGGTCTTTCAAAGCTCTGATAAAATCATTTTTGCGACTTACGTTGTTTTGTTTGCCTTGATTTTGTTCTATAACACAAATGATTTGTATGATTTCTTGGAATGGGATTCAGTAAAAAAGCAGAAAATTTTTTCCCACTTCTCAGTAGAAAATGATGATATCCACTTGATACCAATACTTTGCGTCCAGAATCACGTCCCAGGCACAGACTTCATTCATTTTGCAAGAAATTTTTGAGAAATTTGTGCGTCTTAATTCAGTAAATTTCTTCACTCGGTTCTTTCTGTTGATTATTTTCTTTTTTTTGTTTTGCTGGTTACAATTTCTTATGTAAATCGTGTTGATGCAGAAGGAGCATCTTTAAAAACATTTTTAAAGACCAAAAATTTTCAGAAATGAAAATATCAATTATTTAAAATGAAAAAATAATTACAATATATAAAAAGATGGCCTCTCAAAACAATCCATATAGAAAGTGTCAAAGTTTGCCGTGAGCCTGCATATAAGAATTGAAAAGAAATATTGCTCATTCATAAAAAAGATGCCGTTTATAAAGATTCAGTCTCCATTACTTAGATCTAACCAATAGCTAACACTTAATTTTTTCGTACGAAAAAAATATATTTTAGATTCCAATTATTCAACGCAAAGCGAGAAGGTTGTGTTTAGTAAGTGCGTGGCACTGAATATTTCATCTTTGTTCTTATGACTTCTTTGATTTCAGAAGAGGATCGCAAAAATTGTGGTGAATTTTTTGATATCGTCAGACACTGACAAAAGTATTTCAAAAAAAAACATAATTAATGTCTTTCAAAGCTCTGATAAAATCTTTTTTGCGAATTACCAATGTCGTTTTTCTTGATTTCGTAGTACGTCATAATTGATTTGTAGGATTTCCTTGAATTGTTAAAAAACCGGAAAATTGTTTCCGCCATCACAGCACAGGTTTTTTGTTGATCAGTAACTACTGAGTGAACTTTGTTTGCAGCCAGAATCAGGTCCAAGGTGCAGATTTAATTCATTTTGCAACAGTTTTCGAGATATTTGTGCGTCTTAATAGACCAAAAATTGGGGTACACTTCAGTTGATTGATGATCTCGTGCGTTTTGTTGACACTTGCATTTTACTATTTGTTTTGGTTTCTGAACTGGTCAATCGAAAAAGAGCTAATAGGGAAAATGTATTAGAAAGAATCTGTTTTTAGTTTGCTTACAACACGTCTTTTATATAGCCCTCGCAGTATCGTATCAAAATCAGCTAACTGGGCGTTTTTATTGAAATTGAACTCAACTTGTTGATAAAATTAACCTTCATTTCTGAACCTGACCAGAAAATTTATTCAAAAAGCGAAATTGAAAAGTGTTCCCTTATTTAAAAGATGTTGGAACTTTTTTCTTGTCGCTCCCAAAATTTTGTTTCAAATTGAAAAACTTATACGCTTTATGGTGCAATTTTTATCCTTTTCAGATTTATTCTGTTTTTCCGAAATATTTTTACAAGTAGCAAAATATTTTTACAGTAGCAACTTTAAAAAAAAAAAAACGCTTTCATAACATCAGTTAAGGATTTCTACTGTTTTTGCCAAGTAAATGCTATTATGACACTGAACAACAGAAACACTAAAAAATTCCTAGCAACAAACAAACGCGTCGGTCCAGATTTTGATTGCGAGTTGGTTTACTGATTCAGCCGATTATAATAAATATCCAACTCTAAACATGCAAACTCTAAATATACTTCCGATAGTTTTTGCACCTATTTTTTTGTTTATGTATATTTGGGCTTCACTATTACATGCAATTTGTTTTAATTGGCCTTCAAGTGAGTCCTTGGAGATATTTGAACCAACAAAATAGGGCAGTTGACACTTGACCAGCTTAGTTTGAATTGAATTGAGTTTAAGAAGCAAACGCAAACGGAATTGAATTTATTGAGCAAACGGTTTTGTAACAAGATAAGCGAGGGGCTCGAAGATATCTAGTTCTTTCGCAAAATCCATTGACCTGAGATCAGCAACGATTGTACCAAGGTTTTCAATAATTCCACCTATAAAAGGACGACTGAAATCTGCTCAAGAGAAGTAAAATCAGAAAACTTAAATTCATCTCACCTACGAATTGCAACTAAGAAGATAAAGGTTTGATCTCAAAAAGCACTGACTATCACAGGGAAAGAGAGAATCGAAATCTGATGACTAAACCTGAGCTGTGGAACCTGAGCTATGAAATCTGAGCTCTGGAAAATAGAGTTTTTGTCTCAAGAAAGGTTTCCTTTTTCTCAGCACAAGTCTTCAAAAAAAAGCATTTTTTAAAATTTTTTTTAGAATTTGTCAGATTCCGTCAGATTCCTTCCAACTGCAAAGCTTCAAGACATCAATTGCGTATTTAGCGAGCAACAATCAGATTGCAGGCATTTAACTTTCCTTTAAGCGATATAAAAAGATTTTGAGTTGTATTTTTGATCATCGTAGGGGAAATAGTCCACAAATCCGCAAAAATCTTGTCTAGCTAAGCTAAAAGTCTCAATAAAGAAAATCTACTAAACCAAATATTCAGCAAAACATGAAACGACTTGTTATAGCAGACAGCTTGCGGAAGATGTACAAACAGGCTTGCATGCTAACGATGGGTCGTAGTAAAATTACCAGAAAACCAAAATTTAGGCAAGAATTTGAACATTATTCTCATAAGCAACGGATTTTTTGGAAGTCTTCAAAATGATAAGGTTACAAAAAATTGACGAAATGATACGAAAAAACACTAGAAAGATGATTGTGTGGTTATTTGAAGATAGTAAAAGAAGTAGACTACAACGAACAAAAACCAGGCATTACCAAGCTGGATCTATCAAAAACTGGAAATAAAAAGAACCAAGTTTTCAGTGAAACACAAAACGACACGGTATAGCAAAAACGCCCTGGATTATGTCCACTTAGGCTTGCATGCTAATTAGATGGATCGCGAGAAGAAAACACAAGAGTGTTTTTCATTCATTTGGTCTGAAATACACAAGTAAACGCGGTGACCTGATCGACCGCTTGAAATTGTTTTTAAATCCTTCTTCCTCTGTTGCGATTTCTGTTTCGGCTATTTCGGGTGAGTTGACTAGTTCAGAAAAAAAAATTGGCGACAGCGTGGGCAACACATTTAAGGCACCGGTGCATTGAGTCTACAGGTTAAGTCAACGGCAGTACGGAGTGGTTTGGAACAACTTAGATTGTTAATTGACAACCAATTTGTCAAGTTAAGCGTCATTCTCTTTTCCTGTCTTTCTATCGTCAAGAATTCCGTTCCCAAATAGTGCAACAAAATCCACAGGCTCAGTAAGATTCCGCATTATAATGGAAGGACTATTTGGATACGAATGACTACCTAGAAACCTTCAGAACCTCGCATAGTACAAATACCACAATCATAAAAACCTTCAAACGTCTTCTGCGAAACAGCAAAGCAACATGTTTGCACACCAAGTTCACAACCAAGAAACCAGTAAAGCTTGTTTTTCTGTAAATATCATGTCGTACTCTACTTTTTTTGTATACTTTTCCTATGCAAGAGCGTATTGCTCTTGCAGATAAGAATTCGCAGAGCAAAATTGCAAATAAAATTTTTTACTGAATTTGCGGCGCGAGATCAAGAAGAAAGAGAAGAAACTGAGTTTGAATTGGGAAACCAGAAGTATAACTCAAGTACTTAGAAGCAAAAAACTTGACCAAGTGATCAGACATGTCTGATAACGACGCGGGAAACACCAGATGTATGAATGAAAGTTAATTGAGACAGGAAATGTGAAATATACAAAACTCAGATCAACATATGGAGGGAAAACTAAAATAAACTAAACTATACCATCGTAAACAATTTATTGCCCTTATTAAATTAAAAGGTATATATTGAACACGGGTATTACGTAATCCCCTGGTGGGAAAAAAATTGTACGAATAGGACAATTTTTTGCGTATAGTAATGTTAACGAAATTTAAAAATGTAATACTTGGTCACCGGTTAAATAGGTAATAACAATATATGTATTGGTTATCATGTCTAACAATATGACTAAATGTGTTAAATTGTGAGTTTTATGAATTAAAACGGTTTTGTTAGTTTTAAGTAATGAATTCAATCATAGCTCTACTGAATCTTTAAATCATAGTTCTCCTGATTCTCATCCTTGAGTACAGTCATAGATATGACATCCTCCTCAAGTGTCGCGGTCCTCTGGTCTGCAGGGTTACTATCTCGCGGATTTGATGGTGGAGCGTTACCGATTACTGGAGAAATATTGGCTTCGGCTGGCAGTTGCTCAGCCGTGGTTTGTACCACTTCAACAACGGAGAAGTGATTTGATTGGTAGTTTTCCACATCAACAGTCCTGCGTGGTCTTCTAGGAGGTGCTGCTATTGCGGAAGCCAGCGGAGAACCCAGCAAATCCGTTGTAGGATGAGCTACGACGATTCCTGTCAGAAGAACGTTTATTATGTGATGCTGTGTTAGCCGCGGGTAACACTTGTTGCAAAGCGGATGTAGGTTCCGACAGCGGTCAGCGTACGCTTTCTATGAGGTTTGCCGTTATTGTAGGTTAGCAAACTTAGCGAAATGACTGTTCCTCAGTGTCACAACAGGTTTGACCGGTTCATTGATGGTGGACTTATTAGGGCTCACTTTTTAGATATTAGATCCCGGAGCTAATACTTCATAAAATTCCTCGAGATTTTTTCCTGGATCGCCGCTTTCCATGGATATTGCAAGCAAGTTTCACTTGGACTGTTCCTTCGGTGAGGGGAATTGGCCTGCACAGTCCAGATCTGAGAAAGCTCGATTCTCCATCTGTACTTTGTCTCTTTCGCTCATTGACATCTTTCGTGGCCCGAGTCATCCCCTTTTATACTTCCCCGAGTTCCCATTAGTCCATTTGTCACCAGGGATAATGGCTTGAGGGGTGACTGGGTCTTCATTTAAATAGTAGTTTTTAATATTCTGGTAAAGGAAGTTTGACTGTTTAGGCTTGGTAGAGATTACGCTCAGCGGGGTCTTAGACTTCAAAAGAAAGTGTGCTTCGAAGTGTGATATTTGTTGTTTTCTGTTTACATATTTTCAGTTGGTGAATGATTATCTTCAGTGCAAGCTTTATGTTGAACGAATCATTAGCCAATTTTTTTCTTCCTTAATATATGCAAGTCTATTCTTAATTGTTTGAATAAGTCGGCTGTATAGAATAGCGGTTCTTGATTCGGTTCGGCACACCGTATATGAGGTTGAAATTGCTTAGCAGGAATTACAGATTTAAGATTTTTACCAATTGCTGTACCTGGTTTACATTCTCTGGACTTGACTATGAGCTCGCAGTTCAAGTATGGCCACCAGCGGTGCGTGGTTATGCATCCCCCAGGTACTGCGCTGATTCGCGTTAATGTCATCAAAGATTTCATCGCGAAGGACGTTGGGAATTGGTATCTTCTCGTCTACACAGAAGCAGCCAGAATGGACGCGTGAATCCCGCCAGTAGGAGTGTATATAGGGATTTAACTCTCGCTTACCATTTCAATCGCTTGCCTCTTCAAGGGGAGGCTATAAGGGATTTACTGAATACTTTTCCAACGAGGTTATCAAATGTTGAGATTTGAGGGCTGGGGGTCAGAGGGGTGCTAACGCCAGAGGATGCTGAAGGGAAAATTGGGGTAATTGGACTTGGGGCAGGATTCGCTGTGCGGGAGGATTTAGGGGGAGTAGATGGTGGATTCGCTGGGTGGGAGAGGTCATTAAATCGGACTCGGGTGATTCGTTTCTTTGAAGGCATTGTGATTTTGTTTGCTGTGTTGGAGTCAATATCAGATATTTCGGGTGATTTAGAATGAATGTGAGGCATTATTTTATGCGACTCGATTCGCGACTCGCGAGTTGTTTTGGGCAAAAAACACTAAATATATTTCTTGGTGGTTCTTTTTGAAAATTTCCTAATTTCTTAATTGGCATAATAATTCTTAATAATCTTAATTTGCAAGAAATAAGACTTAAATAAGTGAGTTTCGGACATCGCGGAATACTTTTCATTCCAAATTAGAAATGAACGCTTAAAATGAGGTGCATTTCGTTTAAAGAGTGTAGAATTAATTGGTGCTTGTCACGCGGGGTAACTATATTTAGAAATGATTGAATTGTAACTTGTATTTGTAACTTGATTTTGTGATGCCGGGGATAAATAGAATTAATGCGCGTGTACGCGAGTGGCAAATGTGCTACTTGTATTTTTTGATATTTGGCAGGTTCACTGTAAGTTGTGATTTGCGGTGGTGGATCCTGTAGTTTTAATAAATTGTTCATTTGAGGTGAAAATTGACTAGATATTAAGTTGAGCGAATTAGTAGATGCGAAAATAAGATCAGTTTTAGCCACGGCAAATTCCTCGTCATAACTGGAGACCTTTTGAGCTTTTTGATTAGATTGGCGGGAAATGAAATCCACGAATCTCATTTTTGCGTCTGGCATATCCTCAGTCTCAAACTTAAAAGGTATAATTTCATCTACCCAGCGAGTTAAGCGACTATTGTGTATATTAAGCAAATATTCGTTAGGGCATTTTTTTTTCAATATTGAAAGGACAACCCTATGATTTGTAATAACTGTGAATTGTTTTCCGTACAAAAATTTTTGAAATACCCATTAGACCAGACTACAACAAGAAGTTCTAATTCTTTAACACTGCATCTCTTTTATTAAAGTTTAAAAATCTAGATTTGAAAGCAATTGGTTTCTACCCAACTACAGTTAATTTTTCAAGAGCTGCTCCAAGACCAAAACGAGATGCGTCACCTTTAACACGTGTTTCGAGCTGCAGGTTTTAATGACAGTTTTCTGTGGCATTCGTAATGCGGTTCTTTATTTCAGAAAAGTAATATTCATGGACTTCTGTCCAGAAAAAAATAGATGTTTTTTTTCAACAAAGGACGTAATGGATGACTAAGTTATGCAAGATTTGGAAAAAAGTTGCTGAAATATTGTACTGAAGCAAGAACATATTGGAGCTTCTTTAATGATTTTGGCGCTTAGAGGGTCAAATTAGCCGAAGATTTGCTTTCGATTGGCAAAACACCTGACTGTGATATGTCCAAGCCAATCAATTTCTAATTTAGAAAAGTGGCACTTTGGAAGAATAAATCTAAGATTCTTTTTCATACAATCGTTTGAGACAGTTTAAAACATATTGTTTATGATCTTGCTCTG
Organism: Convolutriloba macropyga; assembly: GCF_964194025.1. Classification (NCBI taxonomy): domain Eukaryota; kingdom Metazoa; phylum Xenacoelomorpha; order Acoela; family Convolutidae; genus Convolutriloba; species Convolutriloba macropyga. Next base: position 34,991,527 of record NC_134480.1, on the reverse strand, counting down.
ATCCACTACTAACACGAAGAATGTCATCAAGAAAACAGAATGTGTTCTTTAAGCCAATTAAGGTGTAGTCCATAGCTTTTTCGAAATTCCACTTGCATATATGTTAAACTGTAAAATCCAGTTTGAAATCTGTATGTGCGTGTCATGTTGCCTCGTATTATCATTAAAAAATGATTGGCGGTATCTGGGTCTAAGCTAACTGAATCTATGCGTACTTCAAATCTAATAAAGTGAAACGAGTACTCTTTTGCGGCACGGGATCACAAACTTATTGACAAATAGATCCAATGAGCGTATCAATGTTAGGAATCCGGTACTTGTTTATATGGATTGTTTCTTAATTGATTTTATTGAACCATACGCAAATTTTATTAACCGATCTGTTTTAACAGTGACTACTATTGGGGAAGTAAAACATTTATCAGGACAATTAGTGAGTTTTATTACGCGTTTTTCATCCAGCAATTTTTTGAGTTCTCTGTTATTTTCATCTTGTAAGTTAATGGGCATGCGTCTCCCTATTTCTTGTCTAGGTTGAAAGATTTTTCGAAATCTAGATTTTGCAACAAGAATTTTTGAACGTCCAATACGTGATAGGAGATTGCTAAATTTCAAAGCTATATGTTCTTTGAAAACAGATTGTGGTGAAATTATTTTAAACTGATTATCTGTATGCGAGGGTGACTGCGTTACTGCGAGTACTCTCTGGCCGAAGAAATCACGACCGATTAGAGGTTTCTGGTTGTCTGCAATGACCGTGAACGCAGCGGATAGAGTGTTCCTACCGTTACTCGATACGGAAGCTTGCATTTTGCTTTCGATTTGGATTGGCTCGTTAGAGAAAATTCTGCGTTGTGGTTTTGAATTTTCACGTACCCAAAACGCATGGGAACTGTTGTTGACTATCCGCAGAGCGAGTGATTGATTGAGAATGCTAATTTAGAAAAGTGGCATTTTGGAATATATCTGAGATTTTTTACATACAATCGTTTGAGACAGTTCAAAACGTTTTGTTTATGATCTTCCTCTGGTTCTTTACTAACAATTAGAATGTCATCAAGAAAACAGTATGCGTTCTCTAAGCCAATTGAGATGTAGTCCTTAGCTTTTTGAATTTTCACTTGTATATCTGTTAAACAGTTAAATCCAGTTTGAAATCTGTGTGTGCCTGTCATGTTGCCTCTTATTATAATAAATTTACAATGATTAGCTGTATCTGGGTCTACGTTCAACTGAATTTATGCGTACTTCAAAGCAAATGTAGAGAAATAAGTACTGTTTTACGACACGGGATAACGAAATTGTTGACAAATGGATTCAATGAGCGTATCAATGTTAAGCATCTGGTACTTGTTTTTTCGGATTGTTTTATTTAGTTTTTTTGAATCAAGTGCAATTTTTAGGTACTGATCTTATTTAACAGTGACTACTATTGGCGAACTAAAATATTTATCAGGACAATTATTGAGTTCCATTATTTGTTTTTCGTCCAGCAACTTTTGAGTTCTTTGTTTTTCTTTATCTTGTAAGTTAATGGGCATGCGTTTCTTTTTTTGTTGTCTAGGTTGAAAGGTTTTGTGAAACTTAGATTTTGCAACAAGATTTTTGAACGTTCAATACGTGATATGAGATTGATAAATTTTAAAGCTATATGTTCTTTGAATTCAAATTGTGGTAAAATTGTTTTAAACTGATTATCTGTATGCGAGGGTGACTGCGCTCCAGCGAGTCCTAACTGGTCAAAAGAGCACAATCGATCAGAGGTTTTAGGCCGTCTGCAACAACCGTGTTTGTATCTGATCTAGGTTTCCCAACTTACTCGATACGGGAGTTTGTATTTTGCTTTCGTTCTGAATTGGCTCATCAGAGAAAGTTCTGAGTTGTGGTTTATGCATTTTCACGTACCCAGAACGCATTTGAACTGCTGTTGACTACGGCGACGCGAGTGATTGATTGAAAATGCTGCCTGCTCTTCCGGAGTCTACGAAGTGCTGTTGAAGCGTTTCCGTTTTGATAGGCATGGCAAGGGGTTCTATTTTTGCAAGATCATTTTTAATTGTAGCTACCATGTCGTCCTCTATAGTCAGATTAAAAACTTTTGACTGCTTGTAGGAAATTGGCCGGATCGTCGGGGTGTGGACCTTCGTCTACTGTGTTTACTGACCTTTTCTTTTGGTTATGCGGCTTTTGGTTCTGTAGTTTTTGAAACACTATAGCGAAGTGGTTTATTAAGCCACAATTGTTGCATGTTTTACCCTTCGCAATACGTCTATCCCTGTGATTTGGGAGGGGCAATACGTCTATCCCAATTTGTACCACAGTTTGAGCAATAGAACGGGGAACGATTTCCTTTTTTTTAGAAATTGTTGGAACTTGATCAATTTGATGATCGAGTGCTAGTTGGGAAATGAAAGACGTTTATGCTAGCCGGGATGAGGGTCTTACTGTGCAGCTTAATTTGGTGTTGGTTGCGCATTCCGAGTTCCAAGTTCATTTTCAATTCCAACCCTTGTCTCGGTTCGACTGTCTATTTAAGAAATTCCATTTGAGTTTCTGGTTCAATTAAATTTGTGATGGAAAAAATTTTTCATTGAGTTTCCAGTAGAAGCTTTCAAGATATTCGCCGCGAGGTTTCTTTGTCGTTAGGAAGACATGTCGATGAAAAATAATTATTCGTGGTCGTATAAATGCATCCTCTCTTACTTTCCAGTGTTCGGCTGTTGTCAATGCGTCGATCGTTATATATGGGTTTTTGCAATTCAAGATCCTTTATCCTTCTAAACCAATGCTCAAGTAGAGTAGTGAAAGCATTATTTGGTCCACAAGTGGCCAGGTTTTGTCTGCAGACATGATTCTAGTTTTGATCAGTTTTTGGCGTTTATTCTGCCAGTTAAGTTTTTTGTTGTGCATTACAAGCGTTTCGTTACCTCTCAGATTGGGCAGAGGAACCGACAAGTGTCTCCTCTTAAATTTGTTCCGAGGGGAGTTCAACCATCTCGGGTTTCTGGCCAAGAAAGGTATCGAGTCTGATGTTATCTTTTGCAAGTAATGCCAATTTGAGTTGGACTCGCCACTTCTCGCATCTTAGAGGTTGCCCGGGGTTGGTTTGTACCAGAATTCATCAATTCCGAGTAATAATCATTTGTTAGCAGGCTGTGCTATGTTGTACTTTCCTTACTTGATGAATGCTTTGATATGCGAGAGCGTATTACTTTTACATACAGGAGGAACCAGCAGAGTGAAATTGCAACTTAACAATGATACTCAACTTGCGGTGCGAGATCAAGAAGAAAGAAAAGCAACTAAATTTGTATTGGGAAATCAAAAGAAGAACTTAAGTACTTACGAACAAAACGTGATCAAGTGATCAGACATATCTGATGACGAAGCGGGAAACACGAGATGAATGGATGAATGAAAAATACCTTGAGACAGGGACTGTGAAATAATTAAAATTGAGAGGAACTATAATTGAAAGGCAAACTAAATTTAACACTTTATAAAATTTTACTAAACTAAATAAATCAAAAGGTAGATAGGTAGATACTGAACGCAGGTATCAGATACACCCTGATTTGAAAAGAAAAGTTGTACGAATAGGACAATGTTTTGTGTATAGTAATATTAAAATTATTTACAATTTAAGACTGGGTCTCCAGTTAAGAAGATAAAAACAATATATGTACCTGTTATCATAGCTAAAAACATGACTATAAAATGATAAATTGTTAGTTTAATGAACTCAGATGGTTTCGTTAGTTATAAATATTGAATTCAATCATAGCTCTTCTGATTCTTTAAGTCATAGTTGTCCTGATTCTTAACCTGAGTACCGTCAAATATATGACATCCTCCCCCGAGTGTCGGGGTCCTCTGGTCTGCATTGCCATGGCTTTGCATATTCTCTATTTTCAAAAAGTCAGAAAAACAGTGATCAAAAACGGTGTCCCGGAAAAAAATCCTGTTAACAAAAAAGAATAAAAAAAGAAGATCGATGGATGGTCTCACTTTTGGAAGTAGATTAGATAATGTCACACAGAGAAGGATGAGCAGATTAATGACTAAACTCTCGAACTTAAAATTTGTCAATTTTAAAATAAGCTTTACATGCTTTACGCTTCCGTCAAAACGAGTTGATAGTTTGAGAGCAAATTCTGTTCATGAGTCTGCATATTTCACATTTTCATTATCGTTCTTTTTACTTGATGATTGTGCTTCTGTTTTTCAGTAAAGTTCCTTTCGTTTTTGGGGATTGCTTTATTTAAAAACTTCGAATCAAGAGCAGGTTTAATTGACTGATGTTTTCGAACTACTAGCAGGGAAATAAAATATTCATCAGGATAATTAGTAGCGAGTTTTATTATGTGTTTTTCGTCCAGAAGTTTTTTGAGTTCTTTTTTGAGCTTTATCTGGTAAGCTAATGCGTATGCGTCTCCCTTTTTGATGTCTACGTTGAAAGACTTTGTGATATTTAGGTTTTGCAACAAGATTTTTCGGACGTTGAATACGGGATATGAGATTGGTAAGTTTTAGCGCTATACGTTCTTTGAAAGCAGAGTGTGGTGAATATCTCTTAACCTGATTACCTGTTTGCGAGGGTGAATACGTAACTGCGAGTCCTAACTGGTGGAACCATTCACAGCCGAATAGAAGTTTCAGGCCGTCTGCAACGTCTGTGAAAATATGATAGCGGGTCAACACACCTTTACTCGACAGGGTAGTTTGTGTTTTGCCTTTGATTTGGATTGGATCGTTAGAGAAATTTCTCGTTCGTGGTTTTACATTTTCGCGTACCCAAAACGCATTTGAAAAGCTGTTGATTACCCGCGACGAGATTGACTGATTGAGAATGCTGCATGCACTTTCAGAGTCGACAAGAAGTGTTGTCGAAATGAAGAATGAATGATCGATGGATGATCTCAGTTGTGGAAGTAGATCAGCTAGTGTCACCTAGAGAGTGTAAAAAAAGCAATCACTAGAATGTCGAACCCAAAATTCGTCAATGTTTAAAATATGTTTCACATGCATTGTGCTTCCCTGTAAAAGAGTTGATAGTTTGAGAGCAGTTTCTCTTCCTGAGTCTGCATGTTTCATGATTTCTTTAACGTGCACTGAACCCAATGTTTGTGCTTCTGTTTTTCAGTAAAGACCAAAAAATTTCGCGCTGCAGTTTCTTTGATTTGCTTTATGTTACACTCGGTCAGTTTTTTTGGTGTTACTTCAGTTACACAACAGAAGCTCAGGAAGAAATTAGAATAACTATTGGGCATAGGTGTTACAGTGATCGTCCGCGTCGACCTCACTTTCATCATATTTTTGGTCATAGATTCTCTTTGGCCGATTCAATGCTGATTCCAATTAAGAAGCAACTTCAAAAGTCGCATCTGTTTTTGCGTCATCACCAGAAACTGGCGAATTTTTATGGGCATCGACTCCATTTTAATTTTGAAGAACGTATAAATCAACCAAGGTGTATGCATATTTGAATCTGTCTCCTCGTGTTTTTCATCAACAATCTTTTGATTAACTTTGCTTGCGGACTCTGGAAGTTATCGCTCGCGCTTCCAAAATCAGTGGGCGTACTAAGAATCAATTGAAATGCTGCAATGGAAAAAGTGAGTTGATGCATCACATAGGCGTTTCTCCCGGTGTGTTTTGGATTGAAAATTTGTTTTCGACAGTTGATCTTTTCCTTGAAAAGAAATCTACAATTCAGTGGACACTTTTTAAAGTGATTGCGTCCGTAATTCTTTGAAAGTTTGTCACCAGGAGCAGTACACTCGATGACTTGTAAATAAATTCGCTTATTGTTGGAGAGAAATGTAGTTGTGTATCCCAAAAAATGGCTTTCGGGATCATGAGTTGTTTGCAAAGCAATTTCGGCCCATTGGTACTAATTTATGCCGGTCCAACTCACAACGAGTGACCGACAAATCAAATATTTTTTTAATCAATCAAAAGAAAATCAAAAACAAATCAAAACCAAATCAAAACAAGATCGATGGATGATCTCACTTTTGGAAGTAGATTAGCTAGTGTCACACAGAGAAAGATGAGCAGATTAATCACTAAACTCTCGAACTTAAAATTTGTCAATTTTAAATTAAGCTTTACATGCTTTACGTTTCCGTCAAAACGAGTTGATAGTTTGAGAGCAAATTCTGTTCATGAGTCTGCATATGTCACAATTTCATTATCGTTCTTTTTACTTAATGATTGTGCTTCTGTTTTTCAGTAAAGTTCCTTTCGTTTTTGGGGATTGTTTTAATTAAAAACTTCGAATCAAGAGCAGGTTTAATTGACTGATGTTTTCGAACAGTGACTACTAGCAGGGAAATAAAATATTCATCAGGACAATTAGTAGCGAGTTTTATTATGTGTTTTTTGTCCAGAAGTTTTTTGAGTTCTTTTTTGAGCTTTATCTGGTAAGCTAATGCGTATGCGTCTCCCTTTTTGATGTCTACGTTGAAAGACTTTGTGATATTTAGGTTTTGAGACAAGATTTTTCGAACGTTCAATACGGGATATGAGATTGGTAAATTTTAGCGCTATACGTTCTTTGAAAGCAGAGTGTGGTGAATATCTCTTAACCTGATTACTTGTTTGCGAGGGTGAATACGTAACTACGAGTCCTAACTGGTCGAACCATTCACAGCCGATTTGAAGTTTCAGGCCGTCTGCAACGTCTGTGAAAATACAAGAACGGGTCGTCACGCCTTTACTCGACACGGTAGTTTGTATTTTGCCTTTGATTTGGATTAACTCGTTAGAGAAATTTCTTGTTCGTGGTTTTACATTTTCACGTAGCCTAAACGCATTTGAACTGCTTTTGATTACCCGCAACGAGATTGACTGATTGAGAATGCTGCATACACTTTCAGAGTCGACGAGAAGTGTTGTTGAAATGAAGAATGAGTGATCGATGGATGATCTCAGTTGTGGAAGTAGATCAGCTAGTGTCACCCAGAGAGTGTAAGAAGAGCAATCACTAGACTGTCGAACCCAAAATTCGTTAATGTTTAAAATATGCTTCACATGCTTTATGCTTCCCTGGAAAAGAGTTGATAGCTTAAGAGCAGTTATTGTTCCTGAGTCTGCATGTTTCATGATTTCAATAACGTGCATTCAACCCAATCTTTGTGCTTCTGTTTTTCAGTAAAGACCAAAAAATTTCCCGCTGCAGTTTCTTTGGTTTGCTTTATGTTACACTCGGTCAGTTTTTTTGTGTCACTTCAGTTACACAACAGAAGCTCAGGAAGAAATTAGAATAACTATTGGACATAGGTGTTACAGTGATCGTCCGCGTCGACCTCACTTTCATCATTTTTTTGGTCATAGATTCTATTTGGCCGATTCAATGCTGATTCCAATTAAGAAGCAACTTCAAAAGTCGCATCTGTTTTTGCGTCATCAGCAGAAACTGAAGAATTTTTGTGGGCATCGACTCCATTTTAATTTTGAAGAACGTATAAATCAACCAAGGTGTATGCATAATTGAATCTGTCTCCTTGTGTTTTTCATCAACAATCTTTTGATTAACTTTGCTTGCGGACTCTGGAAGTTATCGCTCGCGCTTCCAATATCAGTGGGCATAAGAATCAATTGAAATGCTGCAATGGAAAAAGTGAGTTGATGCATCACACAGGCGTTTCTCCCGGTGTGTTGTGGATTGAAAACTTGTTTTCGACATTTCATCTTTTCCTTGAAGAGAAATCTACAATTCAGTGGACACTTTTTAAAGTGATTGCGTCCGTAATTCTTTGAAAGTTTGTCACCAGGAGCAGCAGACTCGATGACTTGTAAATAAGTTCGCTTATTGTTGGAGAGAAATGTAGTTGTGTATCCCAAAAAATGGCTTCCGGGATCATGAGTTGTTTGCAAAGCAAATTCGGCCCATTGGTACTAATATATGCTGGTCGAACTCACAACGAGTGACCGACATATCAAATATTTTTTTAATCTATCAAAAGAAAATCAAAAACAAATCGAAACCAAATCAAAACAAGAACGATGGATGATCTCACTTTTGGAAGTAGATTAGCTAGTTTCACACAGAGAAGGATGAGCAGATTAATCACTAAACTCTCGAACTTAAAATTTGGTAATTTTTAAAGTAAGCTTTACATGCTTTACGCTTCCGTCAAAGCGAGTTGATAGTTTGAGAGCAAATTCTGTTCATGAGTCTGCATATTTCACAATTTCATTTACGTTCTTTTTACTTAATGATTGTGCTTCTGTTTTTTAGAAAAGTGCCTTTTGTTTTTGGGGATTGCTTTATTTAATAGATTTGAATCAAGTGCAGGTTTGATTGACTGATGTTTTCGAACAGTGACTACTAGTGGGGAAATGAAATAGTCATCAGGACAATTAGTAGTGAGTTTTATTATGTGTTTTTCGTCCAGAAGTTTTTTGAGTCCTTTTTTTTTAGCTTAATCTAGTAAGTTAATGCGTAAGCGTATGCGTCTCCTCTCCCTTTTTGATGCCTAGGTTGAAAGATTTTGTAAAATTTAGGTTTTGCAACAAGATTTTTTGAACGTTCAATACGGGATATGAGATTGGTAAATTTTAACGCTATACGTTCTTTGAAAGCAGAGTGTGGTGAAAATCTTTTAACCTGATTACCTGTTAGCGAGGGTGGTTGCGTAACTGCGAGTCCTAACTGGTCGAACAAATCACAGCCGATTAGAATTTTCAGGCCGTCTGCAACGACTGTGAAAGTATAAGAGCGGGTCGTCACACCTTTACTCGACAGGGTAGTTTGTATTTTGCATTTGATTTGGATTGGATCGTTAGAGAAAGTTCTGAGTTGTGGTTTTACATTTTCACGTACCCAAAACGCATTTGAACTGCTGCTGACTACCCGTGACAAGAATGACTGATTGAGAATGCTGCATGCACTTCCAGAGTCGACAAGAAGTTTTGTCAAAATGAAGAAAATATGATCATTGGATGATCTCAGTTGTGGAAGTAGATCAGCTAGTGTCACCCAGAGAGAATAAGAAGAGCAATCACTAGACTGTCGAACCCAAAATTCGTTAATGTTTAAAATATGCTTCACATGCTTTATGCTTCCCTGGAAAAGAGTTGATAGCTTAAGAGCAGTTTCTGTTCCTGAGTCTGCATGTTTCATGATTTCAATAACGTGCATTCAACCCAATCTTTGTGCTTCTGTTTTTCAGTAAAGACCAAAAAATTTCCCGCTGCAGTTTTTTGGTTTGCTCTATGTTACACTCGGTCAGTTTTTTTGTGTCACTTCAGTTACACAACAGAAGCTCAGGAAGAAATTAGAATAACTATTGGGCATAGTTGCTACAGTGATCGTCCGCGTCAACCTCACTTTCATCATATTTTTGGTCATAGATTCTCTTTGGCCGATTCAATGCTGATTCCAATTATGAAGCAACTTCTAAAGTCGCATCTGTCTTTGCGTCATCAGCAGAAACTGGCGAATTTTTATGGGCATCGAGTCCATTTTAATTTTGAAGAAAGTATAAATCAACCAAGGTGTATGCATAATTGAATCTGTCTCCTTGTGTTTTTCATCAACAATCTTTTGATTAACTTTGCTTGCGGACTCTTGAAGTTATCGCTCGCGCTTCCAAAATCAGTGGGCGTACTAAGAATCATTTGAAATGCTGCAATGGAAAAAGTGAGTTGATGCATCACACAGGCGTTTCTCCCGGTGTGTTGTGGATTGAAAGTTTGTTTTCGACAGTTCATCTTTTCCTTGAAAAAAAATCTACAATTCAGTGGACACTTTTTAAAGTGATTGCGTCCGTAATTCTTTGAAAGTTTGTCACCAGGAGCAGTACACTCGATGACTTGTAAATAAATTCGCTTATTGTTGGAGAGAAATGTAGTTGTGTATCCCAAAAAATGGCTTCCGGGATCATGAGTTGTTTGCAAAGCAAATGCGGCCCATTGGTACTAATATATGCCGGTCGAACTCACAACGAGTGACCGACAAATCAAATATTTTTTTGTTTGGCATTTCGATAGAAACACTTTCAACCGCACCAAAAAGAAAGACTCTGAGTGATTCGAAAGAAGGCCTCAAAGTTTTTCTGTATGATAGCAGAGGCGGAAACCCCAATTGTTTGGCATGATTTTGAAACCAGACGCAAAAATCGCCGTTACAGCGCTTATCAAGTATAATAATATTAAAAAAATTGTATTTCTAATTGCAAAATCATATCATATTCTTTAGAGCTTTACAGTGACAGCACCGTTTTAAGAGCAACATATAAATTGATTAAATGTTGATGCACTGATGGTCCTTCCAAAACTGAAAACCTTCGGAAGTAGTCTCATCATTTCAACACTCAATCAAAAAGCAGTTATGGCATAGGTTTAACATAAATAAAACTTAAATTCTCAAACAGAAATCTGAACAACCAACCAAACAAACGATATCAACTCCAGTCATTTTAAAACGAAATTTGATTAATGACTAGAGAAAAATGAATAACGAAAAACTCGAGCAGCTTCAATCAAACTATTTTTCTAAACTGAAATAGCAAGTAAACAAACACTACTATGAAGAGGATCAAAGAGATAATTTTCGCATTGAAAAAATTATTCTCCATTTTTTCTAAACTGGAAAATTCATTTCGTAATAGTTTACTTTACTGGTTGGTTGTTCGAGCAGCATGATCTGCTGTTCAGCACAGATACTCTTAAAGGATCCAAGAAGTTGACATCATCGCTAGGAGGAGCCTTTGAGGGCGCAGGTCTAATTGCTTTTTGGTTCCTTTTTGTAAGCTCTTTAGCAACTGCTCTTTTTTTCTAGCTGCCCCTAGAAAACGGAAAACTTAAAGGGCTTTGACAAACAACATAAATTTGCCAATAGAAACACTCTCCTTTAGTTAAATTTAGCAATTCTGAGGGCTTAAAATCTGGAGGCTATTTGGTGCTGCTTGAAGTAATTGGAATCAATTTATCCCTCGCAATATTAGCCACACCATTTTTGTTTGCTTTAATTGCTCTTTTTTTTCTCAGTCCTAGCCTACAAAAGTTTACTGCAATTTGTCGACTAATTTCTCAAGCCTCCTTTCAGTTTCATCTAAAAGCTCTGGTCTAAAAACTTTCAGATAATTCAGAAGGGAGCTTTTTCTTTGTCTTGTGCGAGTCTGAAATAAGCATGCATAGAAAAGAATAAAATGGCTAACTCTCATAGTCTTCAACAATGCAAGCAGTGTATTTTTGTTTCAGAGTTAAAGTAGAAAGGGACTGAGGGGCCCAAGCGAAGGATTCAAAATCTTTCCTGTGTGGCTGAAGAGGCCAAGATCCCCAAAAATGTTGGGCCAGGTTTCGAAACCGGACTCAACAGAGAGCCCATAGAGCTCTTTGGAAGAAGAATTTGTGAAAAATTGTTTTTCTATTTGCAAACTCTTTTCCTATTTTTCGAAACTGTACAACGGCAGCATGATTTGAAAAACAGCAATGAAATTGTTTTAAACCTCGCACTTCTCGTCCGTTCCAAATTATAAAATCTGCGAGAGTTTTCATATTGCTTGAAAAACTGAATCACGAAGTAGTTAACACATTAATATCAGCTAAATGATACTTCAAACTATCAAGCAATAGCAAAAATCAGAACGTTAATTACACAAATAATATCAAATTATTTCAATTAAAAATTGGATTGGGTTGCATTCTAGAATAAATAGAATGATAAAAAGGCTAGTAGTTTCAAGAAAACTGTGCTGCCAACAATTAAATAGGATGAAGTTGAACACTACTATGAAGAGGATCACAGAGATACCCCTCGCTTTCAAGATTTTGCTCTTCAATTTCTTCTTAACTAGAAAATTGCTCTTCGAATTTTTTGCTGTATTGTTTTTGGCTGCTGATTGAGCTTGGATGGCACTTCGTGCTCCATGATATGCTGCTCATCACCGGACCTCCAGAAAAAAACGACTAAATTGTTTAAAATCATACGCAGTACTCGTCCGTCATAAGTTACAAAATCTTCGCAAGTTACGATATGGCTTGAAAAACTGAATCACGTAGCAGATGCTACATAGAAACAAGCTAAGTGGGGCCTCAAACTATCAAACAATTTTCTAAGTCTGAACGTAAACTAAACAAACGAAATCAAATCAAATCATTCAAACATGACAACTCAAGAAGTAGACATCATTGCCAACTGGAACCTTTAAAGCAGCAGCATTTTTTTTGCTGATCTGACTGCTGTTTACCAAAGTCTCGTTTTTTATAAGTTCTTTATTACGTGCTCTGCTTTTTTCTATTTGCTCTTAAAGATGAATGATTCGTTCTTTGATAAGACGGTAGCCACACTTTTCGTTAGCTAAACTCAACAGTTCTTATTGCATAAACTTTGGAGGCTATTAGGCGCTGCTGAAAGCAAATAGAATCAATTTATCCTTCACAAACAACCACGTCATATAATTATCAAAATGATTGTTTTTATACTCTCCTCTTCCTCTAAGCCTCAGCTTCAGAATGTTCACTGCATTTGCTATTTCGCGATTCGTTTCTTAGCTTCTAAAAGTTTTCCGTTAAATCAGAAGCAACCTATACCTGTGCGAGTCTGAACTTAGCATGCATATATAAATTAAAGTAGTACTTCTTTTAGGAGTTGAAGTAAAAAGTTAAGTGTAAATTTGTTCCATTGCGACAAAAGAATTGCACCAAAAAAAATTGACCGGGGGTTCAACAAAATCATCATTTTTTCTCGCATGGTTAGAGAGGTCAAAAAAAGCCCTCAAAATTGGGCGAGATTTAGAAACCGGACTGAATAGGAGACCCTTAGTGCTCTTTGGCAGAAAAAATGTTTTTAAAAGTCGTTTTTCTACCTGCAATTTCTTCTCATACTCTTCAAAACTGAACAACGGCAGAATATATCAAAGAACAACATAAAAACTGACAAAATTCGATAAACTACTATTCTATCCGAAATAGCTAAACCTTTTCAAGTTGTCATATGGTTTGAAAGTCTCAATCACAAAGCAGTTATGGCATATTTACAAGCTAATGACACCTCACACTCTCAAACAAAAGCAACAATCTCACCACTCAGCTTAATAGACGATATCAGGATTGGAGAGACAGCCTTCGCATAAAAATATTCTCCATTTGATTCTTAATCGCTTTCGGAAATCCTTTGCAGTATTGATTGCCAGCTTTTCAAGCAATTTTAAAAGCCAGATCTGGAGTATCTTGATACATTTCTTTTACAACCTCTAAAGTCAGCTGGAAATTTCTGACAAATTTTTGTTGTCAGTAAACCTAATCTTTTGGTTTTAAAAATTGAAGCCAAAAATCAATCGATAAAACTAAGAATAAAAGGTATGTATACAATATTGCAGTCCGATGGTAGAACTGAATTGTATTTGTTCTAATCATACTTTTCTATGACCCTTTCGAGGAATTCAACGCGCTCTTTTCCACCGACAGTTTCTCGTCTTTCCGAGCGTCGGTGCAAAGTTTGCAGGCTCACTCACATTCAGAAAAAGATTCTTAAAAAATGCTTGAGCAAGATTAGCTTCATCAGATCTTGCCTGAAACAGATTTCAACTGCTGCATTACGCCTTGAATAAACTCCATGACGAATAATCATCTATGCTTTGGTAGCCTTAAACGTCAACAAAGCAGTTAGTTTCCTTTCCTTAGTCTATAATAGGTTTTCAGGCAACACTTGCCTTTTCGTTGCAAAATTTCAAACAGACGTCTTGAATGTAGAAGGCCCCATAACTTCGTTAAGTGAGAGTGAAATCCTCAAATTGTTACGCATGAGAGAATCATACCTTCTGCTCAATTCTTGCATATTGGTTTGCTCGCATCTTCTAGTCAACCTCTATTCCAAAGCTCTCACCAGTTCATTCATCTCCAAAAAAGATTTGCTTAAAGATACTCCTCGAAAAAAAAAGATTTCAGACGTTGATTTCATTGTCTGGTCTGAAGCCGTATTGGCGTTGAGTCGGAGCAAACTAGAACTGAAGCAAAACTGTCAGAAACTAAAATCAGTAGAGAGCTGCTAAAAATGCAAAAAACGTCAAGTTTTCAGAGCACAGCAACCAAGGTTATAACAATTGGTTACCGATTGTGCTTTACAAACAACTGGCAGCTCAAGATCTGATTTTTAAATTATTTTCTTCAGAACGTTTAAACGTACCATGTTGCTTTTTTTCCTGAATTTCTGCTGTTTGCGTTAAAGTTCCAAATTTAGACTTTTTCGGCTTCTGTAGCTCTTTTGGATCTCCCTCGGCACACTTTGTGCTGTTTATTACTTATCTATAACTGAACGTAAACAACAAACAATAAAAAACGCTTTTTTATTTTGCGTGCGTGTAGCACATTCTCTTTTAGTTGAATGAACATTTCTGAGGCTTTAAATTTTGGAGGCCAATCGGTGCTGCTAAAAGCAACTAGAATCAACTCATTTCTCGCTAGCAGCCAAAACATTTTTTTCCCTAATTTTTGACTCAAAACTGTTTCTCTCAGCCTCAACCTACAAAAAATACTACATTCTGCTAATCCAGTTTTCAAGCCTCGTTTCATTTTCATCGATCTTAAAACTTTCAGAATCTTTTTTTGTTGCGTGTGAGTATGCACTAAGCTTGCATAAAAAAATAAGGAAATACATCTTCCCCATCTTGTGAGTAGAAAAAAAATATCCAGTTCAAATTTGCTTCTGAGCAAGCTTTTGCATTTAACGACTTAAAATTTTCCAATATATCCAAAGTTTACAATATGAAAACATTATCTCGGCTTAACAAAAAAATCTAACACCAGCAAATACGTTCCTCAGAAAATCAATACCGGTTTTTTTTATTGTTTTTCGGCGTATTTCGATCCAATCTCTGTTTAATTTTTGAATCTAATCGGTTAACTCTAGAAATCAATGAGAATGTGAGCACAAATCAAATCAATTAAAAATCAAAGAGTTTGTACAACGTTTGAATGATTTACAACTGAATAGAAATAAAAAATATAATAAATGATTTTAAAGTCCATTCACTTTCATTGTAGGCTTATATGACAGCTTTTGGCAGGTTTTGTTGTCTTTTTTTGAGGAATTCAAGGCTCTTTCGTAATCCTACGTCTCAATCAATTTGATTTAGATTTTCAAGATTCTCATTTCAAAAGAAATCCAAAAAACAAGCTACTGGTATTCTGCAATCATTCACACAAAGATCAATTTAAGACCAAAAAACATTACGCAAAATTACAATAATAGTTTTTAACAATGGACACTATGATGGAGCGAGAAAAGATTAAAGGCATTGATTGTCTCCAAAAACTCAGAACCCGACAGTGAATAACTTGTTGTATAGCTAGATTCCTCAATAGCTCTACGCTGGCTTCTCTGTTTCTGACCACAGTTGCTCAATGGCAGTCGCAGAAAATCAGAAAACCCGAATTCAATCATAGTCAGAATTTTGTATCCCAGAAAAATTTATATATTTGTTTGTTGAAGTATACCAAATATCAAATGAAAAGAATTTTGATTGTGCAGTAACATCCCCTAACGTTTGCGTAAGCACCTACCTGCTTACAAGATCTTTTTTTTTGAAATTCGTAATTCGAAGCAGATAACATCCGCTTAGTGAAGCGGTCAGAAACGACAGCTAACATTTTAATTTTTTAAATAATTTTGAAAGAACGGATATTGGACTTATTGAAGAAATTTAGATATTTTGAGATACACAGAGGACTGTTTTCGTCTGAATATACAATGGTTATCACGATTTACTCAATTTTTTCGAACCAAAAAATTAGCTCGACGTTCAATCATAATAGGAAACTACAAAATTTAAGTTTTGAAATTGAAAATAATTCTTCAAATTTTTCGTTATAATAATTAGTTCTTTTTTTATCATAGGTAAAGGCAATCAAATTTTGTTTAATTCGAAACAATAATTGTGTAGTGACACTTTCCCTGAAAAATCAAGGTAGCAAAAGTTCACAATAAAATTGAAAACAAACAGTTGTCAAATAACAATTCTATCTTGATAATCAATGATGTGGTTTTTCCTCACGGCCTTGTTGATGGCGCAATCTAACTCTTTTCTTCTTTTTTGATTCAGAAAAAAGCCGTCAATTAAAATTGAGTTGATTTTGTGCACTGTGATGGATGACAAACTAGACTGGGATAACATAGTGTTGAATCGCTGTAATGTAAATGGTGTGCAAATAGTTCTTTTTATGACCCACAAACAACCACTCTCGGGTCAATCTCGAGTTTTCTAAACACAGTGTATAAAGCCCGTTTTTGCTCTAAGACGTCCGCAGTTGCTTCACCTAGTCCATTACGATATGCCGGTTTTTCCTGCCAACAATTAATACGATGTTCTGTAAGCGTTAAAGTTGTCGAGCAGCAAACGAAATTGGCTGACTTTTTCTTCAGATACGAAATGATTCGCACATTTTCTTAACCAAATGCTGCCAATTTTTGAATCACTCACAGTGGCGGTCAAAACAGCTTCGTGATCAAGAAGTATGTTGTAAATGGGTTTGGCTGTGGTGCCCTCTTTCTGAGTTTTGACAACACTTCCGTCCACCTGGTCATTAGCAAAATCCAGTTGTAGCATTTTTGGCGGACTTAAAATTCAATGGCGGAAAAACTTGCCAAGGCAATCTAGGATTTCACCTGAAATCAAAGCAGATTTGAAGGTAATTTATTGATTTAGCCCACTTTTAAATGTTGTAAGAATCATTTTATGAAAACTCATATTTTCCTAGGTCAGATATTGCAAAAGCCTCTGCAATTCAGACACTACAGACATAGGAAATCTCTGGATTAGAGTTTGGTTTGATTTGAATATCAACTTGATCCAAAGAAAAACACTGTTTTGGAAAGTGGTTATTCGAAAAATCGAAACTTAT
Organism: Convolutriloba macropyga; assembly: GCF_964194025.1. Taxonomy (NCBI): domain Eukaryota; kingdom Metazoa; phylum Xenacoelomorpha; order Acoela; family Convolutidae; genus Convolutriloba; species Convolutriloba macropyga. The sequence goes on along the minus strand of NC_134480.1, from coordinate 34,974,676 downwards.
CTTTTGAAACTTATTTCTATTACTAGGCAAACTGCGGCAGAGAAACTCTGTGTTTTAGACTCCCCATACAGATTAAGGACTATTACTTTATTTTGATTTGATTAACTATATCGTGACCCAATGAAAAACTCACACTTTTAAAAAGTTGCTCGCAATGAAAAACTCACACTTTTGAAAAAAAATTTGCCACAATATAATGCCATTCGTCAACTGTTGAAGTGTCCAGTATTTCCGCAAAACAAGTGGTTACAAAAGTGGGTTTCTTGACGTTGCTTGACCTGATCCACTGAATTACTGTTGTAGAATCTGACCACATATACCTTTTGTGAAAATGAAGAGTGCTCTTTGATGATAGCATCCTTCAATCTGTTTCCAGCTGTCATTAATTCCAGTTTCGGATTTGTGTGATGTTTCACTAGAGCAACTCGTGCCTTGCCCATGATGAGGAAAACTTTTTGTTCTGCTTTTCTGGTTTCGGTAACAAGGTAAGGTACAGCACAGAAGGCATCTTCAGAGGCGTCACAAAAACATGCCATTCATTTGTGACGTTTTCACTTCTTGTTTAACACCATCTGCTCATTTCAAAAACTTCACCGGTATTCAATTCAGCAATCCAACCTGTAAACTGGTTGTTCAAGTTTTTGTCAATGTAAGAGTCCCACTATTGTCCTTTCGTTTGCCGTATTCCCGTCAGAATTATTCTTCATCTGATGACAAACGGTGCTAGGAAAACTTATGGGCCAAACAAAACTTGAAACAACTAATAGGACCTTGCGCTGTGTCCATCGGCCTTCTGGCTCAGACTCGATACCTCTACAAACTTTGAGTGCGTCAGAGACAATATTCCATCCGACACCAAGTACTGTCAAGGCTTTATCATGAACTTCATTTCGGTCGAAGTCGAAGTTGTTCGCCCATTTTGTGAGATTAAAACCACCTTTTGGCAAGAGTTCTGTAAAGTCCAATTTGACAGCTACTGCTGGTTTTTCGCTATTCAGGGAAACTAGCAAGTCATCCATATAAAAAAATCTCAAATACAGATGCATTATCGAGAGCGCATCGTTGAAGGGCAAAATTTGCGCATGTTGGAGATAACTTAGCTCCAACGATGTGCCAATTGTAATGATAGGTAACAATTTGGCTGTTTTCGTCAATTGAAAGAAATTGCAAACATTTGTTGTCTTCAGGCTTGACCTCAACATTTCTTCGATATCTGCTGGAATCGCTAACTTGTTTTCTCGAATTCTTGATAGAGTGCGCATCAAATTCGCCAAATGGTCTGGTCCCACTAAGAGCATGTCATTAAGCGAGTAACCACAAAACTTATTTGCTGCATTACAAACCCACGTCACTTTATCAGTTTTTTGAGGATTTAATACGGGGGGATGTGGAAGCTACCACACAAGATCGTCGCAAGTTAAGGCAAGTTCGTCAGAAGATAGAATTGAAACATATCCTGTTCGCAAAACGGACGCTGTTGTTTCACTGTATTTTGTTTTGAGTGGTGGGTCGTTGTCAATTCGTCGTTTTAGTCCTCGAAGCTGTCCCAGTGCTGACGCAAAATTGTTCGACAAAGCTGGTTGATTTCCGTTCCGCTGCAAACAACCTCGTACCAATCTCCATTGATTTTCACCGTGGAGTACAGGATTTCAGTTGCCAGCCTATCGTCTCTGTTCCTTTTGTCAGCAACCATCGAAGTGCCGTATGACTTCATATCCCACTATTTCTTGACAGCTTCGCAACATACAAGCTGCGCCACTTAAACGGATTTCACTCACTGGAGGTGGGCCACTGACCGTCCAACCCATTGAAAGCTTGACGGTTTTACTCCGCCTCTCTTGTACTCCAGTGGTCGAATCATCTCGTAGGCATTTTGACGCAAGATGATTGTCATTTTATTGAGGTTTATTTCTGTAAATCGGACGCATTTCAGATACGCGCCTTTATGCCTCTTTTCTCGGACGATGTACACGCTTCTGCCAACTTCTATGTTCTTCTGACTCTTAAGCGTGAGCCGTTTTCTTTTACCTTTAAGGCTGTTAGCCGGCCCAATTGTAACTTGCACTGCCTGACATGAAATGCTTTGCGTACCATGGATTCCGGTCACATATAAAGGGATTGCTTCATCGTCTAACTGGAGTCTGTCCAAAAAAGTCTTTGTCAACCCACGTCTGAGTTGAACCTGTATCACATGCTGCAGGAGCGTCATCAAACTGTCCGTCTCGACCGAAGATTCTCACTCATGCGACCTGCATGAGACTTCTTACTGACTCTGAATTACTGGTCAGGTTCGTGCTTTCTGACTTCACAGATACTGATGAAACGTCAGATTTTTTCCTGTAATACAAGAGTCTGTTGTGAGTCTTCTCACAGTTATCGATTCTACATTACCTTTTTCTTGGACAATCCTTTGCTGCGTGATTTTCGGACAAACAAGCAAAGCACAATCTATTTTCCTTTTCAAAGTTGTATCGATCTTGCGTTTTCGTATTTTTGAACTTCTCGCAATTTTAAATTCGAGGATCGGCGTTGAACGGCGGACATTTTGAATCAATTCTATCTTTATCGGTGTTTGAACTCAAAGCTGACACCCCTGACTTCAGATTTTTCTTAGAATCAAACCTTTTGCTTAGTTTGCATGACGGAGTATCCAATTTGGAAAGTGGGGGACTTTTGCTCAGAAGTCGTTCATGTATTTGAGATTCTTCTTGCAGCCATTCATTGAATTGAATCAGATTTGGTGCGCGCATCGCCCGAGCTGGCAATTCAATAAACACAAAACACCTTTGTCTGGTGTCAGAAAGCAACTTACTGATAGCTATATCAAGATTGCTGTATGAAAACAAATCGTTTAAATATCCAAACTGCTGTAAAATTTTTACAAACGATAAAACTGTGTCGGCAAATTCAACAAAGCAAAGCTAAATCATTGAACCTGATTTAATTGAAGTTCTCTTTTTTGGCCAACTGAGAAAAGACAAGGTGATGCGATTGGCCTAAGTTTCTTTGCAAGGTGTTCCATGCGTGATCATACATAGCACCAGTGTAGCCCATTTAATTGACTGCTCGTTTAGCCTTTCCAACTAAGCAAAATTTCAAGTGACTCATCTTTTTGTCTTTGCTGATGTTACTACTGTCAACTGTAGCCAAAAACATTCCACTCCACTCTGGCCAATCCAAAGGGTCTCCATCAAACTCTCTGAGTTTCAACTTGGGCAAGTTTCTCTGACTGTTTGCTGTAGCTGCGATTCTAAATGTAGGACTCTTGATTGAAGAGGACATCGTTGAGGCAGCAACATTTCTACTATTATTGTGTCGGTTAAACTCGAAAACCTCGAATAGGCGTACTTTCAATTTTCGTAACGTACTTGAGCGGATTTTCGTAATCTTTGTCGGAACTGCATTGCTTTTGATTGTCCTCAAACTGCTGGAAATAGCTCTTATGAGCTTTTGCGGACAACAACAAGTCTTAGCGTGGCAAAAATTCTCATATTCTCTGCATAGTCTTCCGATTTGTTTGATTTAAGGCTTGTTGTTGCTGTTGAGAGCTTTTCAACTTCGGACTTCAACTCGGAAGAGGACTTCGATCCGTCAGATTGCTCCCCGGAAGAAATATCAAGCTCAGCTACTAAAATTTTGATCTTCAACATCTCTTTAAGCTGTTTCATTTGCTCGTCATGATCTTTCGTTCAAACTCCAATTCAAACTTCGTCTCAATTTCAGCTTTTTCTTTGCTTGTTCTTGTCTTTGCTCCATTCGTTGTTGACGCCCACACTTTGCGTTCCTTTCGTCAGAAAATTCATCTTCAGGACATTGATTGATTGGCATTGAAACCGAAGAAATTGACTCTGGATTGTCTTCATCGTTGTTTCTACTGTTCTTACTTGAGACAGTTTGCATTCCATTATTTAATGGAAGGGTGTTCGTTAGTGTTGGGCTCTTTGGCGTGTCTTCAGTTGTTCAGAGTTATCAAAAAAAAATTAGCATCCTCTCCGTAACTTGTTGTACACCATTGTTTGTGGAACTATCTCATGTTTTTACGAAAACGAGTTTCTACTGCAAAATACGAATCGATTTGAGAGTTCACTCTCGCAATCCGAACATTTTCTCGTGTTGCTAAATCTTGGATTGCTTGGACTTCAATTTGTGGTTGAATCATCCCCCAGATCATTTCTACTCTTGATGTACTGATTTTAGGTACGTTTTTTGTAAGCGGGTTTGATGAAGTTCCTGTGGTTGAAGAACTCGGGAAATCGTTCGCTTTGTTCTCATCTTTCTTCTTTTCGAAATCTTTAAGGTCCCGAACTTTCAGATAAAAAAAATTCAAACAAATATTGTTTCAAATTCTTGTCTCGGTTGCAACTTGAAACTCGTTGAGTAATACTTTTATTGAAATTTTACTTAGAATTAACTAAGATTTCCACTGATTGCATAGAAACAATGGAACTGATTCTTACTGCAATCTGAACAACTTATTAATTTACAACTTGGAACAATGTTTACATTACAAGTAAACAACAGCATAACCGTCAACAATTTGGTTTTTGGATTATCAAACTTTATTAAATCCTACAAGAACACGTTATATGAATAGAAGATACCCAGAATAACATTAGCAAAACCATTCAAGTCATATAGGTTGATTAAATATATCTAAAATTCGAATAATCTTTATAAAGTTGAACAAAATTATGAAAGTGAAGTTGTACTGTTGTACAGCTCGTCGCAAATAAAGGTCGAAACTCTTCATATGTTGCTGTCTCTGATTTCACCTTCAAAATCAAATTTAACTTTGAAGAAATGTTAGAGTATCATATGTAAGGAAACAGCACATTTCGGGAAAAATGACAACTAAAATAATATCTAATCGGCCGGAGACTACTGATAAATGATTAACACCTAATTGTACACTGGTGGGGAAAAAATTAGAATAACATAATGAAACAATAGGAACAGCCACTTCGATATATGAAGATAATACCGACTAACGTTCAGCGAATTATTCTCAGATGGCTGACGATCTGTTGGCTTCGGTAGCAGACAGCCGAGGCTTAGAGATGCGTGCATTGGGGGAGGAGGAGTGGGGTAGCGAATTGGGGGAATCGAGGGCCGTTTGGGGTAGGGGCATTGTTGGGAGGACCAGAGGAGAGGGGCTCGCAACCGCCGTTAGTATCCACTGGATCGCAACCGCTGGATCTTTGGGATGCATCAGGAGGGTGTGGGCGGAGTAAAGAGGGGGCAGTGAAGCGGTTGGGGAGTCAGCTGATGAGGAAGCTTTTCTTGTTCTTTGCAGAAAGCAAAACTGTAAAGTAGAACATCTCATTTCATGCCCTCAAAGCATCGCCCCGCTCCCACAACATTGCTGACGTCAAATAAGGCCACATGATTTAATAATTGCGACAAACTTTGTTTGAGAGCAAGCAGTTTAACAAGGGAAGGGCAATGATGGTTCCACTCAACTATCAATTAATAATGTATAACTTAAGGAGGGTGAGATTTTGCAGGAGGCATTGCTGGTATAACAAAAGGAGTAAAAGCAAGGCGAGGGTGAGACCGCATCTAGTGTCAAAGGGGACCGCGGCCCCGACTACACAATTTAATGTTCAGGAAATTTACCAATCACTGCATTCTCACTACTTATTAGGCTTCTCAGTTTCAGTGAAAACTTTATGGCCATGTTTTACCATGATCTTGGCAAGTTTAATCAAGAAATTTTCTGTATACAGCTTGCTAAGATCATGGCGAGATCTTATCAAGATGTACCAAGAATTTTTGTCCTATAAAGATCTTGGTAAGATAATCCATGTTTTGTCCAAACTGTCAATATCTTGCATGTCTTGGCAAAGTGTATCAAGTTTCATTTCACTGGAACTCATTTGACTTCCAATGCAAGGTACGCAGTTTGCCATACTTAAATCTAAAAAAATACAAAAAGAATCAGCAATAGCTTGCAAACCCTTCACACACACGCACACACACACACACACACACACACACAGACACACACACACACACACACACACACACACACACACAAACGTGTTCTCCTGCGTCTTTGATATCTGCAGCTGGTGACTAAGGAGTTGCCGACTCCGAGACTTCCTCGCCTTCCCTTTTGACCCTCTCCAGATCCCGATTTTTTTAGGTACATTTTTTGTACAGACAGGCAACCAATTTGGCATAAAATCAAAGTTTTCCAGGTATAAATCAGAAAAACAGTATTAGCTCCCGAACAGAGCAGTGATTGAAAATCTGAGCACCGTTCTGGACTCAAGAGATAACAAGTTGTAAAGGAACCAAGTTATTTTGGATATCTTTGAACCATTATGTTTTGGATATATTTGGAGGTAAAAAAGACTTTTTATTCGAAGTTAAACTAAGTTTTTTTCAAATCACTAAATAAGCGGTCATTTGAGCTCTTAAACGTAACTTTTAGAAATTTGAACAAAGGGTTACAAGAAAAAAGAGTCTCTCTCTATCTGTAAAAATGGATAGCAATTTTGATGCTCTGAACATATTTTTCTCATTTTATTGTATTACTTAAAATATGATTATTGAAACTGGTGCGCAATAAGTGCCAAAAATAGGCTACTTTTTAAACACAAGACGGCCAATTCACGCGGGGTCAAAAATCAATGTGAAAACTTTTCTGAAAAAACTTCAGATACTGTTAAATTCTTTTGATTAATCAGCATGATTATAGACGACACTGATTAAAAAATTCCTAAGGATAATACAAAATAACACAAAAAATTAGTCTGGTTCAATAATCACTGTTTTTAAAAAAAAAACAGATAATTTTCGAAAATTCCAACGTTTCGTTTATAATGTTTCAAAGTTTATGAGGAAGCTGATACACAAAATTAATATTTTTGAATTTATATGGATATAAGTCAGTGGCTCATCTCTCGAATTCTCTTGATAATTGACATAAAAAATTTAAACCTACTTTCTTGTTTTGTAAGCAAACGGTTGAGAATGCATGTACTGATATCTTTTCAAAATCTTTTCCCTGCCTGTAATGCTTTAAAAGAACCCGCGCTGATTTCAGGGATCAGTTTTGTATAAAAAGTACCACATGTGCAAAATATTGCCGTCAAAAAATGTTAACGTTAAGAGAAGCAATTAAATGGGTCGCATAGGACCCACTAGCTTACAAAAAAATGTGAAATGAAAACATTTTTTTTCAGAGTGAAAAGTATTAAAGCTTGACGACAAGAAACAAGACTCATTGACTTTTTACTAAAAATGTCTAAAAGAGTCATATTTCTTTCAAATATGAGATCCTTTGAACAGAGAAAATTGGAATAAACATCCCAAAAGGTACCAGGTTTAAAAAATACAAGAAGTTTATAATCGTTGAAGTTTCGCTTTTTTCCAGCTTTTTCAATTCTAGCTGCAAAATGAACTAATTTTAAACGTAAAACAACTATTAGACTTTTGATTGCTATAGATTTAATTGTTTGCATTTTCTCAATCGAATTTTTGAGACAAATTCAAATTAAAAAAATAGAAAAAAGGAAGAAGTTTTTAAGGATGCTGATAGTCAAACTTTTTTATATCATAAGGGTGTAAGTTGTTGATTCATATCCTGAATTATCTTGATATCTCAATTAAAAATTAGTTTTTTATCTTTTTTGTAAGTCATGTGGTTGACTACGCATGTATTGAAATTTCTTTCATTATTCCTTCACCCACTTGCTATGCTTTGCTGAAATCCACTCAATTTTTTTATTAGAAAAGATACTTACAGAGCAAAACTTGCTGTCAGTGATTGTTCAGGTTAAGCAAAAAAAAAACAAATTGGGGCTTGAGACCGTGTCGTTAAAAACATTTTAGGAACAAAAAATCGTTTTTTTCAGAGATAATAATTTAAAAGTTTAACGACAGAAAACAAGGTTCTTTGCCTTACATATGAGTCGTATTATACAGAAGCCTGCTCTATTAGAATAAAAAAATAAAAGTCCTAGATAGCATAACGTGAAAAGTCTCTTAATAAATAGCATATTTTTTTGTAGTTTCACAACATTCACCGCATTATAAACATATTTTTCTGCTTACAACCGGTCAAATTTGGACCGTGGTGGTTTTTAAGATTTCAGTTGAAACCATAACAAATTTTCTGATTGCACGCACTGACACGTTGACTCAGGATGGCTTCGCCCAGTTTAGGTGTGTAATAAAAACAAGAGTAGACTAAAAATTTTAATTTTAGTGTGTTTTTAAGATTGTAATTAGAGTGTAATGAAAAGACTGTGATAAAAGTAAACTGAACAGTGCAACTGAATTGTGTTATGACGAATGCATTAGGACGGGACCAAAATGTTTAAGGGGTTAAAAACCGTGCAGTATACTCAAAATTAACACTTACAATCTTTTCTTTGCCTTTGAGAGTAGAATTTGTATTCCCTTATATAATAGTGGAATACGGGCGGGGAAGATTATGCCCGCAAAGTGAACTTTTATTGAAATTTGCTTTTTTGTCCCAACCTGATCATAAGAAACTGTCTCTTTTTAAGAAGCTAATCGCACAAAAAAGTTCGTTCAAAAATTGTCTAAGTTCAAATTCGTTTTTCAGGATTTTTCAGCGTTAACTGTTTTGTAAGATTTTTACAAGCTCTTCGAACATTAGTATTAGCTTTTGGTCTGAACTCGAGTTGGCACTGCTAACCCCGTACTGCATGTGAGCAGATGTTGGAGCACGTTAAACCTGCTCCCCGGGTTGAGGTGGTGGATATTAGAGCAACTCTTCTGCTCGTTATGTTGATTCTATGTCAACACCATTATAGTGAGAGTAAAGTTTGGGACCTATGTGGGTTGCGACCCCACAATCTCTTAATTGATTGCAATCCTGTGCTCTCTACTGAGCCAACTGGTCCACATTGCGAGAGTCTTACTATGCTCTCTTATATTGAGCTATAATTTCAAGCTCCATCTTATGATCACAACTTATTAACTAGAGTGTATACTCTAACAGTGGAAAAATATTTTCAGGACTATGATTCGTTGATGCCAGATCATGATTCGAAATAGTGCGACACAAAAGTTTACAGTCCGGACCAAACTTTTGTGTCGCACTATTTCGAATCATGATCTGGCATCAACGAATCATAGTCGTGAAAAAAATTTTCCATTTATCGTCTGGGAGGGGGTACCCCCCAAGAGAAAACATTGTCGAATCATATTTCGACCACCTCACCTCAAGTTAAATTGAGGATGCATTTCCCAGTTTTGTTGCTCTACATTAAAGAGCACTCGGTTCTTGGCCATATTGTGCCCTAAATATTGTTTTTGTAGAGCCGGTCAGAAGTGTCGGTTAAATGCCGAAATTGCCAGCTGGTAACTTCAATGGTATCGACAACGCAAAGTTCTTCTAGATACTGAGTGAGTCTTTGATTTGATGTGCGGTGACATTCAATGATCTGATCTTCTGCATAAAATGTCCGTCTCCTGAGTCAGACTTAATGATGCACTGACTAGAGATTAAACCATTCCTTGATAAAGATATCCGAGAATAGTACAAAAATGGCATTCAATTCCAACCTATCACGCAAAGTCCAGACAAATTCTTTTCATACCTAAAATCTATCCAGGACACTCTTTTCAGTCCTTAAAAGATTTTAAATCCAGGTCTAGAATAGGGCATAGTATTCTATTTAAGCTCAAAAAACTATTACGTCGTGTTGGTGATAAAAAATGGTTATATAAGAAAACTATAAGCGATACCTGTTTTGAAGTGCACTTGTTTTAGAGCCAAGAAACGTTGTATAAAATATAGTTTATGCTTGCTCTGCGATTGTATTTGATTGCAATTTATGATCATACTGCGTCATGACTCTCGCCTCTGGTTAGGCATCAGTATCAGCACTTCCAAATTGCCATTGTCAAAATAGCGGATAAATTATGTGTAGCCCTAGTCGAGACCTGGAATTTATGAAAAGACCTATTAAACCCAGGTGGGGGAGGGGGTAAATATTGAATTTGCCAAGGTCATGTCCAAAAAATTCCTTCTGAGCAGACTTCTGTGAAATTAATAATCAGATTGTTTTCCAGTCTTTGCCCTTTGATTACTCCAAACGGACTCAAGTGGTATTTTTGTGCAACCATTTTCCAGACTATTGCGCGACATTTATACTCTACTAATAATAATAATAATAATAATAATAATAATAATAATAATAATAATAATAATAATAATAATAATAATAATAATAATAATAATAATAATAATAATAATAATAATAATAATAATAATAATAATAATAATAATAATAATAATAATAATAATAATAATAATAATAATAATAATAATAATAATAATAATAATAATAATAATAATAATAATAATAATAATAATAATAATAATAATAATAATAATAATAATAATAATAATAATAATAATAATAATAATAATAATAATAATAATAATAATAATAATAATAATAATAATAATAATAATAATAATAATAATAATAATAATAATAATAATAATAATAATAATAATAATAATAATAATAATAATAATAATAATAATAATAATAATAATAATAATAATAATAATAATAATAATAATAATAATAATAATACTAATAATAATAATAATAATAATAATAATAATAATAATAATAATAATAATAATAATAATAATAATAATAATAATAATAATAATAATAATAATAATAATAATAATAAAAATAATAATAATAATAATAATAATAATAATAATAATAATAATAATAATAATAATAATAATAATAACAATAATAATAATAATAATAATAATAATAATAATAATAATAATAATAATAATAATAATAATAATAATAATAAAATTAATAATAATAATACTAATAATAATAATAATAATAATAATAATAATAATAATAATAATAATAATAATAATAATAATAATAATAATAATAATAATAATAATAATAATAATAATAATAATAATAATAATAATAAATTGTTTTCGGAACAGACAAACAAAAAATGTATATATTTTTACACTTTTTGTATACACGCATACTGAACCCAGAGAACACCAAAAGGCAGTGCTGCCTCGTCATGTTGTGTTTCTGCATATACTCTCCAGACCCTGTAATTTTTAGGTTTAGTATATGATAAGAAAGATGTTTCTGCATAATCTCTTTTCTCAAGGCAAGGAGCCACAAAAAATTATTTTCCTTTTAAATTGCACTTAGAAACTAAAAACTAAATTATCTCCAAGAAGATTCGAAGTTTTTCGCCCTTTACCACGAAAAGTCTAAACAAGGACACTCGGTAATATGCGTTCACACATAAGGTTCCGACCCAGCTCATCCGCATTCTTGACTATAATTGGCTACCAAATGAAGAAGAGATAGAAAAACTATCGAAAACATACATATCATGAAACACACCACAAACAAAATAAAATATTGCCACTTTAGAGTTTCGATGAAACTTGCTGATAGGACTACAAGAGAAGACAATCATAAGAATCAAATAGCAAACATTAAACACGACCAAAACTCGATGTCTGTGTTTTTGGAAAAATTAAAAAAAAACTTGCATCAGATAAAATCTAATCAAATAGAATCATCCTACATTTCATTCGAAAAGATATGGGACCTGTCCTCAATATGCAGGGGTGAGAGGTCGGCAAACAAAGGAAAGGGGCATGTTCAAAATTTAATTTTTGTTTTTGAAAACAATTAAACTCAAGGTAAGTAAAACCATTATATTGTCACTGAAACCAATAAAATGTTCTTTAGATCTCCATAGGAAGCAATTGAGACCTATCATTATTCAGCTTCGTCATACGACCAGAAAAATAAGGACAAAGACCGCAAAACTGAGCGTTTGCAAAACCAAGACAGAAAACTTTGAGCAAATAAGGCATTGAAGTTGTTAAGACCATAAGTTTGTCACTGGAAACATTGATATTTTTCAGGTGCGCAAATTTTCAAAGTTATGATTTAAAAAGAAAACAACAATCAAAGATGTTTTCAAAAGTCATAATAGACATAAGATTTCATCTGATGGAGATGGATTAACTTGCAACAACTCAGGAAGTCGATTGCGCATGTTAAAAATGAGAATAGGTCACAGAACTACACAATGACATTAAATATAGACAGAAAAAATCTCTTAAACAATTGTACGAAATCACTCACTGTTAAAGGAATTGCGATTAATTATAGATTTGTTTGCAGGGACTGTATGCAATTTTTTGCTTCTCATCTCAAGATCAAAGGGTCTTCCTTATAAAATTACTACGCAGAAAAGACAACGAAAAGAAATACAAAAAAATTGAGAAGTAGAAAAGACTGGAAAATTTCTCACGAAAAAAAAGGTTTGAAGGCATCAGTCAAAACAAATAAGCAATAGAGGGTTTGGTGTTCAAATCAATTGAAGTAGTCAAAAACTTTCCTAATAATAAGGTTGAGTTACACGATGACAAAAATTGCAAAAAAGGACAGTGGAAAACATTCTTTAATTTTGTTTGAAGACTTTTGAACGACCTTAAAACTATACGCTAAAAGTTGAAATCGGTAAGTTAAATTCAATTCAACGTCTTGGGGAGGCATATTAAGACATATTTTTATCAGGTATATGTTATACAACATTCAAAAAGAATGACAAACATAGCCAAAATAAAAAAACACTAAAAATTGAGAGATAACTGTATATCAGCCCATAAAACATAAACTATTAAGCAAACACTACGAACATATTCAGTTGCCCTTTTTGGCAACGCTGCGCAGTCTTCTAATTTGGGATTTATTCATTTGGGTTTTTCAGTAAAAAAACAATTCGACAAAGCAAAAATTGAACCTAAAAAATGTGCAAATATAAATAAAATAATTTTTTCTTGAAAACTCGTAGCATCGAATCCAAGAAAGCATTACAAACATTAATTTACAACTCACATTGTATGTGTTTCCGCCTTTTTTTACTGATAGGATTACGTTATAAGATAAGTGAACTAGGAAAAAATATTGGCAAAGTTGAAAAATACGTAGACATGTTCTTAAAACAATTTTATTCAAAGTCATAAGAGACATCAAATAGCAACCGAAAGCATTGTCTACAATTGCCTATAGCTCTTGCAGAATCCAATTGGATGTCTGATTGGCAGGACTATGTCATTGGACTACAGAAAGTACAACAAGTTGAAGCACAACATACGGAGAACATAAAAATTTACAAAAATATTTGCTCAAAGCCATAAAAACTATGAGATCAACATTTTAAACTTGCAAGACTAATGCAAGATTAAAATCCGAAATTTTTAAGGTTCTTACAATATTACCATCCCCCGGGTCGAGAAAAAATCGAAAAAAATAGGTAATATAAGCGGTGAAAGTCAGTTTTTTCACCGCAAATTTTGTACAAAATTTTGCGTTGAAATGCGGTGAATGCGGTGAAATTATGTAAGATCATCGCTAGAGTAAGCGGTGATTTTACAAAATTTCACCACAATTCACCGCTAAAATATGTAATTTCACCGCATTCACTGCTGTTCTCACAAAATTTCAACACTTTTTTCCAAGCGGTGAATTTATGTACTTTCACCGCTACCAGGCGATAAAGGTTTTTTCTCCGCATTCACCGCCTAATTTATGTAATTTCACCGCATTCACCGATTACCTTACAAAATTTTTCGCATTCACCGCTTATCTTACATAATTTTGCGTTGAATGGCGGTGACACCTCGACCCGGGCCAAAAGGCATCCGAAAGAAACTACAAGACGTCTAATGAATTTAAAAAAAATGTTAAAAAACGATTAACAACAGCCCTGGAGACTAGCAGATAGTAGTCATTGAGACATTAACCTGGTCAAGATTTAGTTCTTTTATAGCAGTATTTGACGGATTTGTGAGCATTTCGAAACCTCCGCGTTACAAAGAGCCTTGAAGAGAATTGAAAATGAGAAGCGTATACGAAAGAAGAGATCAAAAGTCACGCGGATACAAACGACAAAAACAAAAACAGTGCTCAAAACTGCGCTAGACGGCGATTTGAAAGAAAGACATTTTTAACAGAGGAATCTTTCCGCGGAACGACTGGGAAAATGTCCAAGAAAGAAGATTCGAAGATGAGTGGCAAAATCAGCAGTTTCCTGAGTAAGAGTCCCAAAAAGGGAAGTGGAGAGAGTGGGTCTGTTCCGGAGGTGGGTGGAATGGATGAGGGAAAGGGGTCACTCTCTGCAGCAAACAATGGAAAAGGATCCAAATCTGTGGGCGCTTCAATAGGTCACTAGAGGATTTGCATCTGTTCTTTTTTGGCCCCCAATGATTTCTTATCCCCACATTTATAAATTAAGGGTTGTTATAGACGTCAAAATGTTAAAAAAACAATAAAAAAGCACATTCGTCTTGGTGGGTCTAAAATTCATATGCTCTAAGCTTGGGGGGATGCATTTGCTTCCTCTCCCTTCGGCAGAGTATCCGAGTATGCTCCCTCCCTGGTTATGCAAACAGTTATTCGTCTGGAAAACCTCTTTAGTTTGTTACCACGGAGTAATGATAAAAAATTGGGATCTTTTCTGTTTGCCCCCCCCCCAGTGTTTTACGTTCCCAGTTACAAATTATATGTTGTTATATTGCACATTACTATGTAAGAAATAGCACGTGCGTCTTGGGGCGTAAAAGATATAAGCTCACTAAGCTGGGGGGGGGGGGGGAACAGAATAGAACCAAAAATTGTTGCAGGGGAAGACAAATAGAACAATTTTCTCAGTAGGGCATCTAATACCATTGTCTTAAAATTTGTCATATGAGCACGAAATCTGACAGTGCGTGTAATCTTCAATTACGAGATAACATTTTTCTGTTGAATTTTTCTTTAAGAATATTGGTCGTTTTTAGATTTTTTGGGTCATTCCCATTTTAAACCCCCTTAGTGGTCAGATAACCTATAGACCCCCAGTCATGGTGAACATACCATAATGGGGGGGCTATAATTTTCTGTGTGTGTGTGTGCGTGGGGGGGGGGGGCTATACAGGAAAGATCCGATTTTTCAATTTAATTGAGCAATAAAGATCTGAAAAAAAACGTCTCTCAAAAACATGAGATGAGAAAAAACTCCCGATCTGCTTATATTCGTTTCTGAGAAGTAACTGGTAATGCAATGACTGGATAGTAATCACAACTGTAAAATTGGAACAGTTTACGAATCGGATCAACTCCGTTTGTTTCTGTCCCCCCCAGCTTACTGGGTGCATATTATTTGCACCCCCTAGAAGCATGTGCCATATTTTTACATAAAGGTTTACTATGTAATGCCACGTACTCTGTGCCATATTTTTATATATTAGTTTAATATGTACTTGCACCTGTAAGTGGGAGGTGCATAAAGTACTGGGGGGGGAGCACAAACGTAAAAAATCCTGAGAATCAATAGGAATGTGGAAACTAAAAAATAAGTTTAAGGATAAAAAATAGCAAAATGGTTAAATTACCTTACCTTGTTTTAGTAGATAGACAATCAAATTATTTCTATTAGTAAAATCAAGACCTAACTTGTCATATAAGATATATGAAAAACAGTTTAAAAAGATAATTGGGATCTCTTCCGTTTGTGCCCCCCATTACAGAGCACGTGTCTTTACATAGTAATTCATAATGTAAAACTATAGCAGGTGTCTCGGGGAGAGAGAGGGGTGGGGGGAGGGCGTGGGGGTGGGTGGTTGTTTCAAGAAGTATGCAACCATTAAGCTGGGGGCGTGGGGAATGGCACAAAAGGAAAAGGTCCGAAACATCTTTCAAAACTTTGATGTGGTGGTAATACAAGTTGATTTTTGAGTATACTCAAACTGAAAACAAAATTTTAAGTTCACGAAACTGCATTAAATTTTATCCAACAAAACGACCGAAGGTGAGCTGACCGATCCAAAATAGTACCCTCCCAAAAATATGCTACTACCAGGTGTTCCAAAAATGAAACTAATTGCTCTAACCCGTGTGAAAAATTATATCCTGTCCCCGCCTCCCAGCTTTGTGGGAATATATATTTTATGAAACACAGGGGGGGGGGGGATGGCACAAACGGAAAAGATCCCTTTTCGACAAAAATGCCCATGCCTTTTTTTCTAAAAATTTTTGAAAACTGGTCCCTCTCGGGTCCTTTGACCGGTTTTCGGACATAAGCGTTATGTCCTATTAGGGCAATGAATTCACCAGATAACTAGATATTTTTTCTAACGTATGCATATCGCTTATGAGCTGCCAAAAAAGCAATGGCGAGCAGAGAAAAAGTGGACTTAGACTCTGAGCTGGAAGTTATTGCAAAAGTGTATTTTTATTATTGGATTAAGACAGCTTAATTCAAGCATACAAATTAAAATTTATACAAATTAACTCAATTAGATTCTCTTTTCTTGATTTAAACGTTATCTTCTCTACAATCTTTGGATTTTTTCTGTTTGTATCCCCTGTACGTTTGGTACCCCCTTCTCCCAGCTACACAGCCCCAATCACAGTGGGATTGCAATCATTATGTAAAAATATGACACTTTCGTCTGGGGGAAGAAATAATAAGCACCCACTGAGCTCGGGGGTACAAAAAGAAAACATCCCAATTTTTTATATTGCATTTTGTTGTAAAAATTTTTGAGTTTGCAAAAAATTTAGCCACTAATATTGGACGACCTAATTTTAGGTAAAAATCGGTCGCAAGTTCCTACAGATGTGTGAAAACTTCTTTTTAATAATCTCATTTTGTTAATAACGTGTGATTTGTTTTTCAGCACCCCAGACGGAGTGCAACTTTAATTTGTCGGTATTTTTGCAGATCCCAATGGAGCAGATGCAGGAGCTGGGTCTCTGGGAGGGCCTGGATCGCTATCTCAACCAGCAGGTATATTTCCAACCAGCCAACGCAAAGGTTGAAAAATTAGAAAATAATGATCTTTTTTAGTTTAGTGCGTATTGGTAATAAAATTGTAATGTTTAAGAATTTGCTTCTTGGAATGCTTAATGTTCCGGTAAAAATATTGAGCAATATCAGACAACCCAAACATACTTTTACTTTATTTTCTATAATTTTCAATTTTAATTTTCCATCTTTTTTAAACTTTATTTTTCATATGAGGTTGACTCTCCGCGTTCTCTACAAGAAATCAGCCGTTTTAACAGAATAGAACCAAAAATTGTTGCAGGGGAAGACAAATAGAACAATTTTCTCAGTAGGGCATCTAATTCCATTGTCTTAAAATTTGTCATATGAGCACGAAATCTGACAGTGCGTGTAATCTTCAATTACGAGATAACATTTTTCTGTTGAATTTTTCTTTAAGAATATTGGTCGTTTTTAGATTTTTTGGGTCATTCCCATTTTAAACCCCCTTAGTGGTCAGATAACCTATAGACCCCCAGTCATGGTGAACATACCATAATGGGGGGGGGGGGCTATAATTTTCTGTGTGTGTGTGTGCGTGGGGGGGGGGGGGCTATACAGGAAAGATCCGATTTTTCAATTTAATTGAGCAATAAAGATCTGAAAAAAACGTCTCTCAAAAACATGAGATGAGAAAAAACTCCCGATCTGCTTATATTCGTTTCTGAGAAGTAACTGGTAATGCAATGACTGGATAGTAATCACAACTGTAAAATTGGAACAGTTTACGAATCGGATCAACTCCGTTTGTTTCTGTCCCCCCCAGCTTACTGGGTGCATATTATTTGCACCCCCTAGAAGCATGTGCCATATTTTTACATAATGATTTACTATGTAATGCCACGTACTCTGTGCCATATTTTTATAGAATAGTTTAATATGTACTTGCACCTGTAAGTGGGAGGTGCATAAAGTACTGGGGGGAGCACAAACGTAAAAAATACTGAGGATCAATAGGAATGTGGAAACTAAAAATAAGTTTAAGGATAAAAAATAGCAAAATGGTTAAATTACCTTACCTTGTTTTAGTAGATAGACAATCAAATTTTTTCTAATAGTAAAATCAAGACCTAACTTGTCATATAAGATATATGAAAAACATTTTAAAAAGATAATTGGGATCTCTTCCGTTTGTGCCCCCCCCATTACAGAGCACGTGCCTTTACATAGTAATTCATAATGTAAAACTATAGCAGGTGTCTCGGGGAGAGAGGGGGGGGGGGGGGGGTGGGGGTGGGTGGGTGTTTCAAGAAGTATGCACCCATTAAGCTGGGGGCGTGGGGAATGGCACAAAAGGAAAAGGTCCGAAACATCTTTCAAAACTTTGATGTGGTGGTAATACAAGTTGATTTTTGAGTATACTCAAACTGAAAACAAAATTTTAAGTTCACGAAACTGCATTAAATTTTATGCAACAAAACGACCGAAGGTGAGCTGACCGATCCAAAAATACCCTCCCAAAAATATGCTACTACCAGGTGTTCCAAAAATGAAACTAATTGCTCTAACCCGTGTGAAAAATTATATCCTGTCCCCGCCTCCCAGCTTTGTGGGAATATATGTTTTATGAAACACAGGGGGGGGGGATGGCACAAACGGAAAAGATCCCTTTTCAACAAAAATGCCCATGCCTTTTTTTCTAAAAATTTTTGAAAACTGGTCCCTCTCGGGTCCTTTGACTGGTATTCGGACATAAGCGTTATGTCCTATTAGGGCAATGAATTCATCAGATAACTAGATATTTTTTCTAACGTATGCATATCGCTTATGAGCTGCCAAAAAAGCAATGGCGAGCAGAGAAAAAGTGCACTTAGTCTCTGAGCTGGAAGTTATTGCAAAAGTTTATTTTTATTATTGGATTAAAACAGCTTAATTCAAGCATACAAATTAACATTTATACAAATTAACTCAATTAGATTCTCTTTTCTTGATTTAAACTTTATCTTCTGTACAATCTTTGGATTTTTTTTTGTTTGTACCCCCTGTACGTTTGGTACCCCCTTCTCCCAGCTACAGAGCCCCAATCACAGTGGGTTGGCAATCATTATGTAAAAATATTACACGTTCGTCTGGGGGAAGAAATAATAAGCACCCACTGAGCTCGGGGGTACAAAAAGAAAACATCCCAATTTTTTATATTGCATTTTGTCGTAAATATTTTTGAGTTTGCAAAAAATTTGGCCACTAATATTGGACGACCTAAGTTTAGGTAAAAATCGGTCGCAAGTTCCTACAGATGTGTGAAAACTTCTTTTTAATAATCTCATTTTGTTAATAACGTGTGATTTGTTTTTCAGCACCCCAGACGGAGTGCAACTTTAATTTGTCGGTATTTTTGCAGATCCCAATGGAGCAGATGCAGGAGCTGGGTCTCTGGGAGGGCCTGGATCGCTATCTCAACCAGCAGGTATATTTCCAACCAGCTAACGCAAAAGTTGAAAAATTATAAAATAACGATCTTTTCTAGTTTAGTGCGTATTAGTAATAAAATTGTGATGTTTAAGAATTTGCTTCTTGGAATGCTTAATGTTCCGGTAAAAATATTGAGCAATATCAGACAACCCAAACATACTTTTACTTTATTTTCTATAATTTTCAAACTAAATTTTCCATATTTTTTAAACTTTATTTTTCATATGAGGTTGACTCTCCGCGTTCTCTACAAGAAATCAGCCGTTTTAACAGAATAGAACCAAAAATTGTTGCAGGGGAAGACAAATAGAACAATTTTCTCAGTAGGGCATCTAATACCATTGTCTTAAAATTTGTCATATGAGCACGAAATCTGACAGTGCGTGTAATCTTCAATTACGAGATAACATTTTTCTGTTGAATTTTTCTTTAAGAAAATTAGTCGTTTTTTCAGATTTTTCGGGTCATTCCCATTTTAAACCCCCCTAGTGGTCAGATAACCTATAGACCCCCAGTCATGGTGAACATACCATAATGGGGGGGCTATAATTTTCTGTGTGTGTGTGTGTGCGTAAATAATGATTTACTATGTAATGCCACGTACTCTGTGCCATATTTTTATAGAATAGTTTAATATGTACTTGCACCTGTAAGTGGGAGGTGCATAAAGTACGGGGGGGGAGCACAAACGTAAAAAATCCTGAGAATCAATAGGAATGTGGAAACTAAAAAATAACTTTAAGGATAAAAAATAGCAAAATGGTTAAATTACCTTACCTTGTTTTAGTAGATAGACAATCAAATTATTTCTAATAGTAAAATCAAGACCTAAATTGTCATATAAGATATATGAAAAACATTTTAAAAAGATAATTGGGATCTCTTCCGTTTGAGCCCCCCCCATTACAGAGCACGTGTCTTTACATAGTAATTCATAATGTAAAACTATAGCAGGTGTCTCGGGGAGAGAGAGGGGGGGTGGGGGTGGGTGGGTGTTTCAAGAAGTATGCACCCATTAAGCTGGGGGCGTGGGGAATGGCACAAAAGGAAAAGGTCCGAAACATCTTTCAAAACTTTGATGTGGTGGTAATACAAGTTGATTTTTGAGTATACTCAAACTGAAAACAAAATTTTAAGTTCACGAAACTGCATTAAATTTTATGCAACAAAACGACCGAAGGTGAGCTGACCGATCCAAAATAGTACCCTCCCTAAAATATGCTACTACCAGGTGTTCCAAAAATGAAACTAATTGCTCTAACCCGTGTGAAAAATTATATCCTGTCCCCGCCTCCCAGCTTTGTGGGAATATATGTTTTATGAAACACAGGGGGGGGATGGCACAAACGGAAAAGATCCCTTTTCGACAAAAATGCCCATGCCTTTTTTTCTAAAAATTTTTGAAAACTGGTCCCTCTCGGGTCCTTTGACCGGTATTCGGACATAAGCGTTATGTCCTATTAGGGCAATGAATTCACCAGATAACTAGATATTTTTTCTAACGTATGCATATCGCTTATGAGCTGCCAAAAAAGCAATGGCGAGCAGAGAAAAAGTGCACTTAGTCTCTGAGCTGGAAGTTATTGCAAAAGTGTATTTTTATTATTGGATTAAGACAGCTTAATTCAAGCATACAAATTAACATTTATACAAATTAACTCAATTAGATTCTCTTTTCTTGATTTAAACTTTATCTTCTGTACAATCTTTGGATTTTTTTTTTGTTTGTACCCCCTGTACGTTTGGTACCCCCTTCTCCCAGCTACAGAGCCCCAATCACAGTGGGATTGCAATCATTATGTAAAAATATGACACTTTCGTCTGGGGGAAGAAATAATAAGCACCCACTGAGCTCGGGGGTACAAAAAGAATACATCCCAATTTTTTATATTGCATTTTGTTGTAAAAATTTTTGAGTTTGCAAAAAATTTAGCCACTAATATTGGACGACCTAAGTTTAGGTAAAAATCGGTCGCAAGTTCCTACAGATGTGTGAAAACTTCTTTTTAATAATCTCATTTTGTTAATAACGTGTGATTTGTTTTTCAGCACCCCAGACGGAGTGCAACTTTAATTTGTCGGTATTTTTGCAGATCCCAATGGAGCAGATGCAGGAGCTGGGTCTCTGGGAGGGCCTGGATCGCTATCTCAACCAGCAGGTATATTTCCAACCAGCTAACGCAAAAGTTGAAAAATTATAAAATAACGATCTTTTCTAGTTTAGTGCGTATTAGTAATAAAATTGTGATGTTTAAGAATTTGCTTCTTGGAATGCTTAATGTTCCGGTAAAAATATTGAGCAATATCAGACAACCCAAACATACTTTTACTTTATTTTCTATAATTTTCAAACTAAATTTTCCATATTTTTTAAACATTACTTTTCATATTATAGGTTGTGGCTACGCTTATTTATGTTCAAGAAATCAATCTTTTCCATTCTCCTGTTCTTTCTCAAGGCTAGTAAATTACATGGACACAAATTTTTAGGTGGATCAGCAGCTCTATCCGGTGGATCGGCAGCTGCACCAGGCGGATCGGCAGCTCCACTCAGTGGATCAGCCGCACCAGGCGGATCAGCAGCTCCACTCAGTGGATCAGCCGCACCAGGCGGATCGGCGGCTCCTCTGAGCGGATCAGCTGCCGCTCCAGGTGGATCCATGTCAGCTGGTGGTTCGGGAGCAATGAAGGGATCCCAAGCTAATAAGAAGTCTTTCCCATCTATGGGATCGCGGGGTTCCCTCTCCAAAGGAGGATTCACAGCTAGCAAAGTGTCCCGCAAGGTCTCATTCAATGACAAAGCAAGCGGATTTTTTAGTTGATTTTGTAATGTTGGCTTTGATTGCTTGTTTGCTTCTTGAAAACAAACTATTTCGGATGTCCAAGCGCCTGCAAAATACAAAAGCAATTAGATAGATAATTAACAAAAACTTGTAAATTTCATTTCAGAATGAAATATAACAAAAATAGCAGGAAGAATGACTTTCATTTTTCATTGACTAAACAAAAACGAGACCTAGAATGGACAATCATTGGATTGCCAAAACCACTCAGAAACAAATCCTTTGAAAAGAAGTATTGAAGAAAAGTATTGAAAATCAGAGTCAATTTGGTGCATGGGATCAATAATAACAATCGGGGAAACGAAATTTAGTTCAAACACCGTTCTCTCTCTCAACTTTAAACAGTAGTGTGAAAAATCCACTCGCATCACAAAATCATTCCATTGTTTGCTCCACTTGCTGGTTCGGCGTGACCAGAATCAATTTGCAGTTTGACTTCAAAAAGCATGTAAACGTGTAAACAGATCTTAAAAAGGAACACATAGCCCAAGGACTCCAGTTTTACCTTTTTATACCATTCAGTGTGAAACAACAAACTGAGGAAACAAAATAACTGGGAAAAATAAAATAAATATTGTCCCGGGAAATTTCCAAAACATGCGACGCCATAACCATTTTTTAAAACAATTCTATTCAATTGATGAGAAAAATGACATCTGAAAAGAAAGAAAGAAAACTTGAGCAAAAAAGAAAAAAAATGATAGGCAAAATTTGAAAAAAAAATCAAAAAGAAAGGTTTGAAATATTCAAAGTAGTTTCTCTAAAATTCTCTAAAAATTAAGTTTTCAATACATCTTAAAAACAATTTTTACTTATTCATTGGGCCCATAAACAAATCTTAGGGGCAATTGATAACACTTAAATTGCGAAAATGTAAAAACTACAGAAAAATTGCAGAGTTGACGTAACTATGTAATGAAAATGTGCTATAAAATTTTAATTTGTGTTCACTTAGTGAATATAACTTTAGAAACCAGCTTAATTAAACAAATTATCATAAAAGAATTGCTGAACGTCAGAGCGGGACACCAATTTAGGCAAAAACCTCCAAAAAGATAAATTTTTTTGTCGGCTTTTTTGCAACCAAAACAGGCTTAAATTGACATTAACGAAATAATAAGATTAAAAAAAACTAGTTCAAAAACTTATTGTAGTAAAAAAGGATACTTAAAACAAAAATCGCAAGAAAAGGCGAAATCACAAAAACTGCTCATTTTTGCATAAACAAATCTAATACATGATTGACGTGGTTAAAAATGCTCTCAATTGTACAGTTACTCGTTTTTAGGGTAGGGCGTATAAAAACCAGTTTATCTGGAAAACTCAACAAAAAACTTAAAAAACTGCTGCAAAATTGCCACATGTGATTTGCTCGCTTAGCGAAAGAGCGAAAATAAATTCAAACTGACTATTCTGGCTTTTATAAAAAAAACGCTGGCTAAACAACAAAACACTCTCTCCTCTCTGCTCTTCAATTTGATCAGCCGAAACACTTGGTTTTCACGTTCATCATTGATTTTTACATCTGGCTTAGGTGAACGCTGAACTATCGATAAAGAAGTAAAAAAGAGGCTCCACCAAAACTTTTCATCGATATGTAAGAAAGAGAGCGCTCCAATACAATCAAATTCGTCAAATTATCAAAAAAAAAATAAAACACTCCAAGTTCACAAGCATACTGGAACAATAATTTATTCAATTTTTGTTCAGAACTTGTTAAGAACATTATGCATCTCTCTTTATTTTTTAGTCTAGGTGTGCGTCCGTCTGCGCTTAAGTTTGATGTGCTTAGAAGAAATAACTTGCGCTCGAAAGAAGCTTGAATCATTTAGTGATGATACACTAAAGGTCAAATGAAAGCGCAGAAACTGATTTTATTTCACTCCAAATCTTACCACTTGTCTGGAAGTCCCATATTAAACATATTCTAACACTTGCAGTTTTTTTGCAATCGTAACTCCTACTCTTGGTTGATATAAAAATAGGAAAAACAGCTGGACCTGAAATTGAAAGAATAAATTAAGGTAATAAAGAAAAAAATAAGGTTTAGCAGGTTTATAGAAATTCAACAGACTTCATGTCTTTGGAAGTATGCCTAGATTTTAGCAACGATAATGGACCTAACAGTTGAAGCAGAAGAGGACGTCCCTATTAATCATCCGCCGAGTCTTAGTTTGCTACTTTTATAGTTTTACTAAGACTTGGATTTAGACTGATATTGACTTGAAGTTCGATCAGGGAGTAGATAAGACAAACTGATTTTTTTTGAAAAATAAAATCTTTCCTCGGATTTATATTAATGAAAAACACAAAGGACGAACTAGCTCAATAGCTCAACAAGTATCTTATGTATGTATTGATAGATGATCAAGGGTGAGGGAGGTAAAAAAAGAATGAACCTATTCAAAGTGGTTAGATATTTTTATCCAATTTTGAAGGATCTACCTAAGTTATAAGGTAAAGCTACTAAAAGTCAACGACAACAATAGACAAATACATCTCCTGATGGTTTCTGGAATTACACAATATCTCTCATATATCTCAGATACACTGATATAAAAATCAACTTCGCAAAAAATGAATCTTTCTTTGCGTTTCCGATAAATAAAATTTTCAAAAGATCTTTTCAGTCACTTAATACTTGATGTGGAAAAACTCGTCAATATTCTAACCCATCAAACAATCAAAACTGGAATTATAACAGTTGAATCAATTAGTGTACAGGAAAATTTTTATGACAATAAAAATCTTCTGTATAAAAAGAGCTGAATCCAACATAGATTGTGCGTGGCACTGAATTTTCCCACAATCACAATTGAAATTTTTGACATTTTTAAGCTGAAGTTTGAAACAGATACAAAAGGGGAAAATAATTGAGTTTTCAGAGGAACCGGAAAACCTGAGCGAGTAACCTTCAATTTGGAAAAACTTTTCTGCACTTAAAGTATGATAAATACTATCAATGGAGTTTTCCATTAAGTTTGAACTCTTTTGCATTTTATGCAATTTTATTTTATCTTCATCAGTTTGATTGAGCTATCTGAATCTCTTTGAAAAAACGAAATTTTTCTGTAATCAAAATTCTGTAATCAAATTAAAGAGTTCTTAGTATTTCTAGTTATTTGTTTTTCATAACCTCTTTTTTTCTCCCGAAGAATGTTTGGTCTAAGAAGAAGTTAACATATTTTTATGTTTCATCCAGATAATCAACAGCAAACGCTCGCAACTTTAAAGAAACAGAAGTTCCACGTAGCGTATATTCAGGAAGAACTCTTTTCATTTCAAGTCTGTTGTTAGCCGTACCGTAGCACTT
This sequence comes from Convolutriloba macropyga, assembly GCF_964194025.1. Taxonomy (NCBI): domain Eukaryota; kingdom Metazoa; phylum Xenacoelomorpha; order Acoela; family Convolutidae; genus Convolutriloba; species Convolutriloba macropyga. Next base: position 34,949,221 of record NC_134480.1, on the reverse strand, counting down.
TGTTTCAGAAATGCAAAAGACTGGAAACTGGAGCAGTTTTTTTGAATAATTGTCACAATTATTCCATTTTTGTGCCGTAAATTATCAAAAAAACCAATTAGTCTCGATTTTTTTGAAGCTTGTTCTTGCATCCTTCCCAAGTGTTGGCCTGGTAAAAACGAAGGAGTTAAATTACATGTAGAAATTGAAATGAATTTAGGCAGTTGTATAAGCAAGCGGCCAAATCAGGTTTAATGAGTGAATCTAGTTGCAAAAAAAGCATGCCTAAGCATGGCAGAAAAAATCCTGAAAAAAACTCGAGCAGAGAAAAACAACAAAAACTTTTCAATTCTGATTAAACAAATGTTCTGCTTACGATAAAGCAGAAAAGTTTATACAATTCCGAAAGAAATAATAAATTTATTATTTCTGAGGATTAAAGGCAATCAAAAATCAAGTTAGTGCAAATATTAGGCTAAAAACACATTTGAAAAACTCCTACCACGTGATAAAATATTTATAACAAAGAAAACTATGCAGTGCTGAAGAGCTCAAAAATTAATAAATGAGATTTGGAAGTGGCCTTTCAATTGTTTCAAACATGCTTAATTTTTATAGCCTTAAAAATATAAAAATAATTTATAACAATATATTTGAAACCAGTTTTGGATAAAGTAGCTGAAAAATTATGCTTCTTAAAAATAAAAGCTAAGTATTCTTCTTCACTTCATGAGAAAATTTTCAACAACAATGAATTAGAAGAGATTTCTGATATCCTATATGCCATGAAAAAGCTATCTGAGGCAATTTAACAAGGTAATAGTTTTTATTTTTTGAAGCGAATTGTCGTCTTGAAGCGTAATCAGGCAAGCCACTAAAAATACAAAATACTCTGAATATGAGAACTGGAGCCAAAAACGTCTACATTTTTTCAAAACATTTATTTCCTAAATCGAAAATTTATCAGATGCCTGAAAAACGATTCAAAAAGTTGACGTACGCACTAATGGAAACCATTTGTTGCTTTTTGATAACAGTCGTGAAGAAGTTGAATATTGAAAAGGAAATAACATTTAAAGCACTGCAAGTCATTTAAAACTCGAAAAATAGATTGCTCTTCGATCTCAGAAAAAGCCGTCCGCATCATGAAGACTATTTTTTGTGACATGTACTGCCTCAGTGGAATTTTACGTTTGGTTACTTGATGTGCCCCGCAAACTGATCTTCCAATTGATATCAAAGTTGTTAAATTATGTTCTCTATGAGTTCTTTAAAAGAGAGGTCACCCAAAACACGATGTTTTGAAGAAAATTTGAACTCATCAATAGCTCAACAAGTAAATGAAGTTCTCCTAACAAATTAAGTTCATTGCTGTTTCAATTAAAGACAGAGATATGAAAAATAAGTCGTTAAGGGCTTAAAATGTGATCAATTGTAACAATTCTCTAAAAAGTATCTGAATTCTTATTCAAAACCTTGTGTAGTTCAAAAATGTGCAAAACGTAAATTGAGTCAATGTTGATTGCTAATCAGTCAAATGCACAAGCATGCTCTCACTTAATTTTTATTTTTCGCGTAGTTTAGAGGAATCGATATAAAATATTTTTATGGTTTTTTTTGAATTTTCAACAAATGCTTAACAATCGACCTTTAATTGACAGATAGCAAAAAATATTCTCCCTGTTTATGAAAACCTCAGCAGATATTGAAAATATATTCAACGTTGGAAAAAATATTTGGTTAACACATGCGAGGAGCGGGTTAAAAGTTAATAAAATTGTCCCAACCTCGGCTAAAATGCGAAGCAACTTCTTTTCCTCAAAAAACGCATGCTTGTGTATTTCTTTACTATTCAGAGACGTTGACGAAACGATAAAAAATTACTTGTTGTCCAGAGATACCTTCTTAAAAAATCATTAGTTATCGTATCTGAATGAATTTTTACCAAAAATTTTGTATAATTTGATCAATATTTAGGCTAAATTACCTAAAATTATGAATAGAATGTATTCAAAAAATGTTCCAGAGAAGAAAAATTTCTCTGTTTAGTGAAACTTCAGACGAAGAGAGCTCTAGATTGATACGACACATGCTAACCTGGAATGTCCTCAAAAAAGTCGTAATCTATCTGAACAAAAGAACGTGGGGCCAGGATAAAAGTTTTCCCATTTTTTTTTAAATTTGAGAGCAATAAGAGAAAATTTACAATGATTGAGATTTTACAATTGTCTTTCGAAAAATGATTCAGATTTTACAACTGTCTTTCGAAAAATGTTACTAAGAAATGATCCGTTAGGATACAAATCATACATTATGTATTTGATTGATCCAAGTAGGTTATCACAATTTTTCAAACTGGCATTGAAATTTCCGAATGTCATTTTCAAAATGTCATTTCTGACCACTCTCACTAATTATAGAGTAAAATACCTCTCAAATCTGCCAAAAACTTTAAGTTTTACATGAAGTATTTCTAAGCTCTGTTTAGGTGAAATAGGCAAAAGTGAAAGCGAAGGTGAAAGACAGATAGGTGAAATGGACAAAAACACTATAAGTTACAGTGTGAAAGAAAACTAAATGATGAGAATACTTTTTTTTACTTGATATGTTATAACTTTTTGTTATAATGAAAATAAAAGTCAGTTTATCAATTGAACAAATAAAAATTTGATCCCACTCCTTACGTTTTACAGTTCTAAAAACTTCCATAGGTGTATCTTTTTATATATGAATTTGTATAATTACCAAAAATGCCAACTTACAAATCCAATAATATGCAGGTTTCCAGCTTTCCTAGTTTTATTTTTACTGTTTTCCTGTTTCTTATACATTTTCAAAAACTTTTTTATGTCCTTTGAATATAATAAATTCAATTAATATTAATAATATAATAACGGATTAATATGTATCTTTGTATAGCTACTCAGAATTATATGCTTTAGCCGAGAGCAAACATTCAAATTTGATCAGTAAGAAGTTTTTGCCGAAAGTTCCAATGCAAACAAACCATATTCCGCCGTATGGGGAAACAAATGAGGTCATCGGCGTTTTTCTCGATTCAAACGAGTTTCTTGATCAGAGGATCTTCTAAGCTTTAGAAGATCTAGTCAACGCACTCTCATTCTCTCAAATGTCTGATTTTTCCAGCATTTACAGACGCTTATATAAAAGTTATACAGGGAAGAGTGTTAGCATGAAGCAACGGTAGATACGGTTAGACATCACTCAGAACTTTAAAAGACTTCCAAAAAAGTAAGTCAGATAACAATTTAAAAGGTTCAAGAACTTTCGTTCTGACGTTTTTAGGAAGATACAATGGGTGCTTCTAAAAGTGGAACTCGTGCGTTTGGGGGAGGGGCCATGGCATCCAAACGGAAGTCGACTCAGGGCCCTGAATCCCTAACGGGGGGTGGTTCAAAAGTCTCAGAAGCAGCGGGAGGGGGCTCCGGGTCAGGGCCGGGCGGATCCCTCACTGGTGGGAGTACATCTCAAGAAATTGGAGCATCTAAGAGTGGTGTCCCAGGTGGCAGTGGAAGCGCGGCACCTGGTGGATCATCCTTTGCGGGTGGAGTGGGAGTGGGTGGATTAACTGGTCCCGGAGCTGGGAAGGCATCAGCAGCTCCTGGGGGTTCAATGGCAGGTTGGAACTGAACAATTTGCAAAACTCATTGGGAAGATTCAGAATAAACAACATTGTTATCGGGTGGAGAAGGAGCTAAAAAATGGCCTTCACAGCATTATTGCGTTCATTCTCAAAATCTGGGCAGCCTAGAGTTGAATGTCCTCCAATTTTAATTTCAGACTGATGGAGTAATTTGTCCCGGGGGAGGAGGGGGGATGGGGTGAGGGTGAAATGACGATAATGCGGTTGAAATGGGAGGACACTGGAGAATTGCACGCAATTAAGAGCCACCCAATTGCAACCCAACAATTGTTTCAAGAGTTTTCTGAGCTGCATTTTCTTAAAGTATCTTCCCATCTTAGCGCCGCTCTTGCTTGTTTACGGCTAAAAGTTTTGACCAGGGGTTCACATACCCCCAGGAGAAAATTCCTCTTTTCAGGCGAAGATGGCAAAGACTCTTTGGCTCCAATCCGTACCAGAAACAAAGACGAAATAGTCCGGGGTGCAAACATCATAACCGGACCCAACGGACAGGCAACCGCCGCCGAGGACTACAAGGAGCATTGTCGTCATGAGCTAACATTCCAAATCGGGGATAAAGTCAATGTCTTGCACTACACCGAGGACCCGAAATGGGCGATGGCCCGAAACACGAGTGGTCGACGAGGGTTAATCCCAGTCAGCCATTTTGAACGGGCACCTTCGTCGGCTCAGGATTCCATGCAGGTCTACTTCGGTACAATGACGAGACAAAAAGCAGAGGAATTGATCCGGACCAATCCCTACACCGATGGAAAATTCCTAATTCGTGAAAACGGAATCTACGAGGGCGAAGTTACGTTGTCGCTCGGGTTTTCCGACCGGCAGTCGGGTGCCCAAAAATTTGCCCACTACCGGATTGCGAAAGAAGAGACGGGAATGGTGTACGTGTGTGAGGATAAGAGATTTACAAGTGTGAGGCAGTTGATTGACTTCTACATGAATCAGCAATCGGGTCTGGCTCACAAACTGGGTCTCTGGTACAAATCCAACAACACCAAAGTCGCTAAGGTATTTTGCAACTTGACTTCATGGCCCGAAGAACAAATGCGAACTCGTTGTATCACCATTCTGAATAAAGGGTGCAGCTTTTTTGTAAAATGATATTTTTCGCTAAAAAGTTATGAAAACTGTTTTATTTTGGACCTTACTAAGCGTTGAGGTAAACTTTTTAAAACAATTTTGTCTTTAAAATTAACGCATATAAGCATTCAAGATACTCAACATTTGTTTGTAGTCCGCAATTTAAAACTCCTATTGAAAAAACTAATAAATTGAGAAACTAAAATCAGTGAACCTCCGATAACTTTAAGGGGAAAGGCTCTGGTGATGTTTGCAATTGTTACTAACGATAATTACAGGGCGGTGGTTTACACGCAGCAATAGAGAGGAAAGATTTCACGACTGAAGAAGAAATAGGAAAAGGACACTTCGGGGTGGTGTACAAGGGAAAGTACAAGGACAAGGATGCAGCTGTCAAGATACTAAAAAACAGGTCAACCATTAACTCAAGTTCAAATGTTTTTAATTGGTAAATATTGAGGCCATTATCGTAAAAAGTGTGTTTTTACAACTCGAAGAGGAATATTGGTCTTATAAAAGTTTTGATTCAGATGAAGCAAGTCTGTTCAAGAATTGAACTTAGACCTAATTCTTTTTGAAAGCTATCTTCTGTTTTCGCACGTTGAACACTAACATTTCAACATTTAGATACTCAGTGTGTTTCTATTTTTCATTAGCTGGCAGTCTCTAGCTTGTACAATTCAAAATTAAAACATCATTGTGAGGACTTGTGATTCTATATCATCTCCTTATATTAGTACAAAATCGTTGCAATTATCTGCGTTCAGTTTTTCTAATTTAGTTTACTCTCAACAAGTCAATTTTTTTCAGCTTAGTACAGCGTAGAATTTTTTCGCTTTTTGCGGGAAGTAATTTTTGTAGGAATTTGTAAATTAACACAAATTTTAAAACTGGTTTCTAAACTAATCTCAAAGTTTGCAAATAGTTTATAAATTAATCCAATGATTTACAAATTATTTATAATTGAATCCAAAAGTTTAACACTACCCTTCTTAAATTACCCTCCTCCACCTACCTACCATCCGGTTCTACTTATTATTTCACCCCTATCTATTTAAACCCCTATAATTTAACCCCGTAAATAATCACCCCGCAGTCATTTCACCCCGAAATTTATTCACATCAAAATCGGTTTTATCACCGAAATTTTTAAAATCTATTTAGGGGTCCATAGAGCAATTAGCAACCCTAAAGTTCAAAGGACCTAAACAACACAAAACTGCTGACCTTCAATAGTGCGGCATTGAACAGCTTGCGTTCGTTTCAAATTGAAGAGTAATGATGAGACCGGTAATTTTCAAATGAAAAATTGTAGACTAATTTTTAAAACCTACTTTCTGAGCAGACATAAATTAGCTTTCCAAAGCTAAATTTAACCGCGCGTTTTACAGAATTTTCAATGCAATTCAGGTTGATATTTTTGCTAGCAGCTATGCTGTGCAAGTTTCATATCTAAATGTTGCAAAACTGTGTTACCTATCTTTGTTTATAGAGTTAACGCCCGGGATCAAATTCCCTAATGAGTCACGGCATAAGGCTTCGACGTAACTCCGCGAGGACTCAAGGAGGTGGCCAACTCAAAATTATTACGATGGAATTCAAATTAAAATTAACGCAAACCACACGCACACAATTTTAATTTAAATACACAACTAAGTCAAACTGGCATTGCCCTAAAAAAGTGAATATCAGTTTAATCCCTGTAGATCTCCATCAAATTCTGCACGTTTCCTTTCAAGCTCTTATGCTTCTTCTTTTTGGATATTTTCACCCGAATGATGCATTAAAAAATTTTTCACCGCAGCGTCTTTTTGCAAGTTAGTCAAAGGTTTCCAAATTTTGGGTGGGACACGCTGAACAGGGCTTGTATTCCATAATGCCAGCCCTCAACAGCATTAGTTGCACTGGCAATTCCCTCATTGGCTGCGTCTATTTGATTCCAGAACTGTTAGGGGAATTTGGGACGACGACTCAACTGTGGACACCTGATATTATTTGATGGGAAAGATAAACATGGTTCGTCCTTTTTCTCAATAACCAAGCTATCTAAATGCTGTTTATCTGCCAAATTGGATAATTCCTCGATAATGAATTCAAAAAATTTCGGTTTAACCAATTTTTTTCGAAGGTTAGAGCAGGGATCAATTTAAGTGACAGGGCTGCTTCATGAGCTTTTTTAGTCAAAGTTCTCAAATTTACCTGACAAAATTTTGGTTTAAATGGAAGTAGCAGCCCGATAGCAATGAAACTGGTTGGCGTTTTTAGTAGGCATTAATTGGGGCTACCTCAAAGTCTAAGAGAAACTGTTCGGGCTTAAAATCTGGTGCGAAGGTTTTTAAGGCATCAAGTAATCGGCTGTACGTTTTTCCGTTTTGTTTAGAGGGAGGAGCAAAACAAACCAGCACAAGCAATACCGAGAAAATATACATGAAGGGTATAAATTCGAGAGAAATTTTTGGGCCATAACTTAAAAGTTCCATCCAGAAGCCAAAATTTCGAACCTTCGAGAGCCGATGTCAATTACGGATCTTCAAAGATTAAAATACGCTTGTGGTCATGTTTTCCACTGTCATACCGCAAAAACTCTTGAAAAGTTCTAGATATGTCAAAATACCAGTCCGACGGTTCAGGAATTGATACTGTTTGCATATTTTTTCCCAAACGCTTCGATGTGTGTTTTAATTTTAAATTTGACGGCAACGCATTCTAGATCGAGAGACTGTCAGTTACTAGTAAAATTGCGGATTCTACGGCTGATGCGGGAGTTAAGTTTTTGCTGAGGGCTTTTATATCTTTTGTATTTTTTGGTGTGGCCGACTTTCCAATAGAAGCCTTATACTTGTGCTCACCGTTTACAAGAATAAGTTGGCACTCTTGTGTGATTGGGGAATCGCGGTAATTATAGCTTTGATATTTCGAGCTATTCTAGGCAGTGGCGAACTTATTAATTCTTTTTAACTTAAAACTTGTGGCCTTCTTCAGACAATATTTTTCTGTTTTTGGAATAAATTGTAAATTCAAAATCGGCAGTTATCATGCTGATTTCAAAATCCAATGAAACAGGAAATGTTGATTTCCATTTACTTTCTAATTGCTTTAGTCGCCACATCAGGGAATAGATGAGATAACTATTTTGCTAATATTTATAACTTTGCTTTAAACTATTGAGTCGTTAGCTCTATGAACCTGACAATTATGATCCATGAATTTAGAGATTAAAATTGGTAGAAATGTTCGAGGTGGGAAAAGTATATTCACACCTCAATCATTTCACCCCAATTCTAATCTCTACTAAATAGACTAAACATATTTGAGGCCCAATAATCCTCAATTATAGGAAACTAAAAAATGGGGTGAAACAACATAGGGAATAAATAATTAATGCTTACTTGATAGAGGGATTAAAAAATCTGATTTAAAGTATAGGGGGTTAAATTCATACGGGTGAAAAAACTGGACACCCTACCAACCACCCTCTTCCCCCCACACACACACACCGCCTACCTACTACTCTAGTCTATCTACTCGACCTCTAAATACGCCTCACATTAACAAGATAATTCTGCCCCTTTCTCCCTCTCCCTCCGTGCACCCGCCAACCTGTCATACACCGGGTCACCTTCCACAAGTTCAACTCCTCCACTCAACCTGCCACCTGATTTTTTTAATGGCTGTATGCCTTTTTAAGTGCACTTTCTATCTTTCTAATGAAAAATTAAGTTTCAGTTATTATTATTTCTGTTTATTTTTTATTTCTAGGTAAGAATGTCGGTATAAAGCACGACGATTTGAACCGTTTATGGCATGGCTACAATTTTTGGATGTATTGGGTTCACCCTCTCTCAGTGTGTTTAATGCCTCTTATAACAATTGTGTTGATATACAGTACGTTACTAGAACCGCTGGAAACATTCAAAGCCAAAAATTCATTTTGAGCAGATTTGATAAAAACGACAGAACCCCTCGCTGATCAATCTTCACCCTAAGTACCTCACACTCATTAACTAGCTTTTCACCCCACCTACCAACCCCCCCTACCAAAAACCTAATTATTCCCAGCCACCTACCTAACCCTCCTTACGTATCCCCAACTAAATTATCACTCACTAGCCCAAGCACGTACCTAATCCCTCCGACAACTACTCTGGCTCCCTACTCATACCTCTGTTACCTCTCTCCCCAACTACCCCTCTCGGCTCTCGTCCCTACGGACTTCACACCTGAAAACTATTAACTCTGTTTTTTTTTAAAGAAAACTTTTAAAGTTTTGCTAGGCTTTTAAATTATGGTTCTTGGTTTCAATTTTTTTGATACTAATGATTGCGAGAAAATCATTTGATGGTTCATTTTGCATCTGTCCCCTTGTCAAAATTACACTCTAATTACCCCCTGATTTAGGAGTACGGTGGTATTTGTCTATGGGGGACAAAACGACGTAAGATTAGGGGGGCAATGGGGGTAAAGTGGCGAAGTTTTAGTTTCTACCCCAAAAAAGATATAAAATTAGCGTGTAAATTCATAGGGGTGAAAAAACTGGACACCCCACCAACCACCCCCCCCCCCCACACACGCACACACACACACCGCCTACCTAATACTCTAGTCTATCTACACGACTACTAAATACGCCTCAAATTTACAAGATAATTCTGCCCCTTTCTCCCTCTCCCTCCGTGCAGCCGACAACCTGTCATACACTGGGTAACCTTCCACTAGGTCAACTCCTCCACTCATTCTGCCACTTTATTTTTAACGGTTGTATGCCTTTTTGAGAGCACTTTCTATCTTTCTAATCAAAAATTAAGTTTCAGTTATTGTTATTTCTGTTTATTTTTTATTTCTAGGTAAGAATAACGGTATAAAGCACGACGCTTTGAACCGATTATGGCATAGCTACAATTTTTGGATGTATTGGGTTCACCCTCTCTCAGTGTGTTTAATGCCTCTTATAACAATTGTGTTGATATACAGTACGTTACTAGAACCGCTGGAAACATTCAAAGCCAAAAATTCTTTTTGAGCAGATTTGATAAAAACGACAGAACCCCTCGCTGATCAATCTTCACCCTAAGTACCTCACTCTCATCAACTAGCTTTTCACCCCACCTACCAACCCCCCTACCAAAAACCTAATTATCCCCAGCCACATACCTACCCCTCCTTACGTATCCCCAACTTAATTATCACTCACTAGCACAAACACGTACCTAATCCCTCCGACAACTACTCTGGCTCCCTACTCATACCTCTCTTACCTCTCTCCCCAACTACCCCTCTCGTCTCTCGTCCCTACGGACTTCACACCTCAAAACTAATAACTCTTTTTTTTAAAAAAAAAACTTTTAATGTTTTGCTAGGCTTTTAAATTATGGTTCTTGGTTTCCATTTTTTTTGAAACTAATGATTGGGAGAAAATCAGTTGATGGTTCATTTTGCATCGGTCCCCTTGTCAAAATTACCCTCTAATTACCCCCTGATTTAAGAGTACGGTGCTAATTGTCTATGGGGGACAAAACGACGTAAGATTAGGGGGGGCAATGGGGGTAAAGTGGCGAAATTTTAGTTTCTACCCCAAAAAAGATTTTAAAAAATTAGGGTGTAAATTTAGGGGGATAAAACGATGTAGGATTTGGGGGATGGGGAGAAAGCGGGATTCGTTTTAACCCCCACCCCAGTTCCTCCTACTCTTGTATCGTTTTAACCCCTTACCCCCTACTCTTGTATCGTTTAACCCCCATTACCCCCTACTCTTACATCATTATCCCCCAAAATTATCAGCCTGCTCTTGCACCATTTTACCTGCACCCCTCCCCCCCCCCTCATTACGCCCCCCTTCCTCTACCGCCCCAAAAAGATTTTTAGAGGAATTGGATAACAATTCCAACAATTAGCCCCCCTAATCTTACAATTCTGTTGGAGTAAAAATTCGACACGGGTCTTTCAGTAGTTGCCGGTATTCTACGGCTGTGTTTTGAAAACGCAAAACATTTGTATGAAATTTTTGACTTTTAGGGAAGAACATTCACGAACAATCTTTCCATTACTTGAATAACTTCAAATAGCTTAATCTGAAGGGACAAAAACTGGAGGGACAAACATTCAACGCAAAAAAGTCCGGACATAAACACACGAAAATCTGGCACAAAAATTTGGCGAACCTGGTGAAGAAAATCTGGGGAACGCACGAAAGTCTGGACACAAATGCATAAATTTTTGGCGAACGCAAAAAGTCTGAACGTGAACGCATAAATGTCTGTTAAATGCACGAAAGTCTGATCATGAACGCACGAAAATCTGGTGAACGCGCGATAGTCAGGACTTGAACGCACGAAGTTCTGTTGAACGCACGCAATTCTGGACGTGAACGCATGAAAATCTGGTGAACGCACGAAATTCTGGACAGGGGCACGCAAAAATCTGGCGAACACAGGAAAGTTTGGACAGAGGCGCATTCCGTCTGTTACCGTCTGGACATACTTGCTTCCGTCTGGGACCTCAGCCTGGGCTGTCGTCTGAAAAACAAGATAATCTAATAATATCTAATCGCATTAGGTCTCTGAGCAACTCTGCTAGCGCTTTAAATAGTTCTTAGTGCACAAGGGGGAGGATTTTTATGATTTAAAGGCAATATTCGACCGCAAACTCTTCCCTTGTTTTACCGCTCTGTTACCGTGCAATGTTTGTCTTTCAAGGCTTAAATCCTTGTGTGTAATACAGCTAAAATCAAATGCAATCCCTGAGTTGTTAAAAGCAATTCGTCCGACAGCACTCGGATTCATTGTTGTAAATGTTTTTTGTTGTGCAGCCTGCTCGGGTCGAGGAAAAAACGGAAAAATATGTAAGATAAGCGGTGAAAAGTTTTTTTTTCACCGCAAGTTTTGTACTTAATTTTGCGGTGAAACGCGGTGATATTATGTAAGTTAATTGGAAACAAAAGTTTATAAGACGCCATAGACTTAAAATGGGAATCCAATTTGATTAGACCGTCTCAGGCCGAATTGGCATCAAAGAATGACAATTAACTGTACCGCATATGTATGTTATTTGCAATCTCAAGTACGCGTGCCATATAAGCAAATAATCTTTTAATATTTTTTCTGTTGTTAAGCAACCATCACCCCCCTCTCATTTTTATCACTAACTTATAACAGTCGACCTCCTTCTGAGATCCTTACTCCGCTCACCACCTCTCCAAACCCCACAATTCTAGCTTTTCCTAAACCCAAGCTGGCGAAGCCAGCCTGTCAAGAGTTAATTGAGGGCGATTGAACCGACGTTAGCTGGTTATATCTGAAGAAGGCAGCTTTGCTTGAAATCAATACCAGGAACATGAATACTGTTAAATTTGTAGAGATTTAACGAACTTAAAAGTAACAAATTGGGCAAAGTATTTCTGATCAGGCTCCGTCTTCCCCGTTTCGGTTTGGCCTGGCACCTTGCTCTAAGTCAATGAAACTCTTGCTTGTGATAAACTCTAGTATGACACCCCGACAATTAAAGTTGACACAATCGTTTCATACCCGATATCGGTTGACCACGATCATTTCTTAAGTGACAAGTAGTGCGTACCGTATCACCTTAGAACATAGAAAAATTTCAGAATCATCGGAACAAAGCAAGTTGGACGGACAAAATGACCTGCAATGCTTTTGAATTTCTACCAAAAAGATTATTTGCTAAATTTTCCCAGGTCGGCAGAGAATGCGGTTGAAAAGGAGGGTGGGAAGCTAGCAGGAGTGGAGCACTCGTGTGTTGTAAAATACTTTGGATACATGCAAGATGAGACCATCTGGGTCATCATGGAGTTCTGTTCCAAGGGAAGTCTCCTAGAGATACTCAAAACACAGGTGTCCTTTTCAAAAATATCGTCCTCTAAGTCCAGACCGGAAGGCTAGCTTTGTAAGATCTTGAAATTGTCTTTCAAAATGTTATCTTACAAGATATGTTAAAGTGTTCAATATTGGAGTTTTCTATCGTTTCATGCAGGAAACATTCAGGGAAAAGCTGCTCAATTTTAATTCTGCAAATTTAAAAAAATACTTTAATTCAAGAACTTTATACCAGTCGGTTAGTAAAATATAAAATTTATTCTGCTCCATTTTTCCATTAAAAGTGAAATATTATGCCTTACTGCAAACATTCTTGAGTTCGATTTAAATTAATTTTGTTATAATTTTGCAAAACTATATAATAATTAAGACTGAGAAGGAACAGCTTAATGTATATTAATTATGCGTAATCGGAGGGAGGGTTAGACACAAACGGATAAGATACAATTTCTCTTTAAGTTAAGCCATCAGAGACACTTTTAAACGTATTGATAATCAAGTCAGACAAGGCGGCTCGGTAATGTGCGATGGCACATAAGGTTCCGACCCCGCCCATCCACAATTTTGGCATAATTGTCTACCAAATGAGGAACAGATAGAAAAACCCAGAAAATTTTTTATGCGAATCCCAAAAAAGTCCAAGTCTTTTTCAAAAAATTCTGTATGAATGATAAGATAGCCTCCAAAGCAAATAACTCAGTGGAGTAAAAATTGATGCATTAGATTGCTGTAATATGCCAATATTAAAAAAGCGAGTCAAGATGAACAGCAAAATCAAACAACAACAACAACAACAAACATTAATTACATCAAAAAATTTATGTCCCTCTTAAAAACTAAATTTAATAAAAAAGTCAACATACCGTCAGAGAAACCTAAAACTTAACAAAAATAACTTATAAATCACCAGAAAACATATGCGACCAGTCCATAAAAAGGTTTGGTAACAATTATACAAAAAAGAACAAAAAAAGTAAAGTAAAAAAGTTAACTTATTTTTTGAAATAGTTATCTACAAAGTAATAAATACCATTATGAATCAATTAATATTACCACAAATTTACGATTACCACTGTTTCTATAGAAGGGCATTAGGACCTGTCCTTATTCATTTTTTAAAGCGGCTAAAAAGAACAACAAAAAAACAAACAAAATTTCAATTGAAACTTGCCAGAAAACGCTGTCAAAACCGTCAAGCCATATTTTGGCCCTCAAAATATGTTCAAATGCGCCTTCTTCAAATAGCTATAATGTATTACGTGGCCATTCTTTAGTAGGACTAAGTAACAAGTAGACAAAAAAGCGAAGTGCTAAAGTAATACTTTTAATTTTTTTTTGCGAAACAAAATTACATTCAATGTCATGAAAGGCATTAATTACAAAAAGAACTATTTGAATAGGGTCGTTTGTTCATGAAAAAGAAGCCCTCAAGACCTGCAATTATCCAGAATATTTCTTGCATCTACAAAAAGAACGTCAAATGTGACAAAAATCAAATTAATTTACTTTTTTTTGTGAAAAACCGGTGTCGAAGCCAGTAAGGTCATAACAAATTCTTTAAAAAAAGATTTTGGGACACCAATCCCTTTTATTCCCTTGACACCCATAATGTCATATTTGACCTGTAATTCACTAACGAGATTAGGTAACAAAAAGAAACATAAAAAGAACAAAATTGCGAAATTGAAAAGTTTTTTTTTTAATTTTGGAAAACGATTGTTTTCAAAGTCATGAAAGCCATCAGCTTTCTACTAATATCAGAATATCTGTTCTTCTATTTTGCCATGAAAAGCCAATGAAAGCTATCACTATACAGGAAATTTCATACGACCGAAATGACAAAGTTTAAATGACAGTTAGACAAAATTTAAAAAATTCAATTGATTTCTTCAAGAAAGAGGCGTCGAGGCCGTTAAAACGATGATAGATATCTTTCACAACTTTAATATGTGCTTTATTCTAAACGCAAATAATGTGACATGAGAACTGTGATAATGTGATAATGTGACAAAATTGGAAAACGTGAAAAACTGGCAAATATCAAAACAAATAAAAGTCTGAAATCTTGTAGTATCAAAGCCAGAAAACAGTAACTTCAGGCTTAAAACTGCAACCGAGAAAAAATGTTAAATCAGTAGAAAGAAGAAGCATTCTTCTTTTGCTGAAACTAAGCTGGAAGTTGAACAAATTAAGAAAAAAATAGAGGAAAAGTTAATTAAGCCATTATTTTTTTATTGAAAAGTCAATTACTTTTAAAAAAAGAAACGACCATAAACTTTCAAGTAAAAAACTAAATGCATTAGCTTTGAGCTGCTTAGTAAGCAAATTGGTTGGACCTATCACTCCTGAGCTTTGATTTGATATGTTCTGTTCTTTATTATTAAAAAAAGGTCTTTTTTTTTAAAAAAAAGACCGACTGAAAACAACCCGATTTTTTTTGGATTGTAACAGTCCAAGAATGGTCCGAAACTATCCCTGCTAATGCTTACTGTCCGTTAGGAACAATTGATTTTTCGAATGTTGTAGATATAGATAATTTGTTAGTTGAAAACTCAAAATAAATTCTGCATTTTTGATAATCAACGAGTAAAGTTAGCAAAAAAGGCAAATTTTTAACTACAGAGCACTCTCAGAGGACTCTGAAGTAGAAATAGCCCCCCCTGAGTCTACAAAGATTGTATGAGTGTTTTTTGGGGTGTACTGTCGGCAAATTTAATCAAAGTGGACTAAAGTAGCTTATTTCGTGCTGTTTTTGATGAAAAAGGCTAAATTTTGAAATGTTTATCCAGATTTTTTGACCAGAAAAATTAAATTAAAACAATCAACAATGCTTGTTCATCTTCAAAAATAAAATAAACGACACTATTCTTAAAATTTATAGCAAATTTTAGCAAAACTGACGAAAATTTAGGCAAAAATTCCGGAATATGTGAATAAAAACAACGTGAATTCACTCCACTTTTCTCAGAAGTTTAAACCTCGATAACTCCCTGTAGAAAACGAAAATTAAAAAAATCTTTTTAATTCCATATTCTACGCTGGACGAGCTTTCTAATGATACCAGTCTCAACTCTCTACGATGAATATATCGATCGGCGAAAATTCACGGAACAAAAAAAAACCCATTTGAGTATATAGTTCCTCCCCCCTCAAGAGGGTCGGAACAATAATTCATAATGTAACAGCCAAAAGTACAGTACCCGCAAAGCCATGTGATACGCGATATATAAAACTAACAGAACCAAACATGTGCTCAAGCAAACCCAGTAAAAAGAACAGAGTGGAAATTTTGACAAATTGGGCAAAACTCATACAGCCAGAAAAAACTGAGCACTGAACACAATTTTCAAAACTGAGGCTAAATTCAAGCCATAGTGATCAAAGGAATCTTAATTTTGCAAGAATCTTGCAAGAATTTGTGCAAGACATTACATAATTCATCAATATATCTAACATCTTGTGAGACTTGGAATATGCTGATCTTTATAAGGAGCCTGTACACTGCTAGAAAAATTTATTAGAAATTTTTAAAAATTTACAGAAAGGTAAGTATCATATTAATATTTTGGCCTGTAATACTCTTAATGATATAGATCGTACCATAATGTGGGTCTAGGAAATAAACCCCCACGCAAAAAACCAACTTAACTTTACACAGGAAAAAAATCCCACGGAAATAAAACCCCATTTTAAAATAGAATTTCGGTCGTAATAATTTGTTTGGTTGTGATAGTTTCATATCAAGTCCCGCGGGCCGCTGAGGCATGGCCAAACGCGCTAAATGCGCAGCTCTTTAATAGTAAAGTGAGGGTTTATTTAATTGAGGGTCCATTTAAGTGAGGGTTCCTATCTAAAATGAAATGGGGTTTTTTCCGTGGGCTTTTTTTACCGCAACCGATGTATGTTTTGCATTTGGGTATAAATATGCATATGTATAAGCTAAAATCGGAAATTTATCGTTCACGAAATCAATTTGAACCTAAAAAAGCAGCGCGTCATTTTTGTCACCAGCACCCACCTCCTGACAAACTGGCCACTTGGCTGACCCAAGCGGGAAGTGGGATGGCCCAGTTGGAGACAGAGGGCATCATCCATCGCAATCTTAGGTGTAGAAGTCTGTTGATAGCAGAAGATGACAAGTGCAAGCTGTCGGATTACGGATGGGGTACCAAGGAGGACATACAAAAAAGTACGGTATCAGTTTTGAAACATGAGACCTAGACCCCCCCTCACACACACACACACACACACACACACACACACACACACACACACACACACACACACACACACACACCACACCACACCACACCACACCACACCACACACACACACACACACACACACACACACTTTTACAACATAATTGTCATATATCATTAGCTCATCGCCCCGACTTACCAAAAATATACATTAACCGGGGCTATAATATTTCATATAAAAGCCCACGGAGCCGTTTCGTGACAAAAAAACACAATGTAATTATTATACCCAGGTCTAGGTACAGACTTGTGAAAATAAAAAGCCCGGCTTATTTGAGCTATGAAAAGACTTTACCTCGACTTTAAGACACGCTGGACTTTTAGTCGGACTCAGATTTTTCACAAAAGATTTTAGCTGGACAAAAATTTTTTTACAAGACTTTAGATCGATCCAAAATTAAAACTGGAATTTAGCTCGACCCAATGTAGCAAAAAAGACTTTAGCTACCCTAGTGACCGAGATATAGGAATACTTGCAAGAATCTTGGAAGAAATCTTGAAAGTAATTGCATACGAGTATCAAGTTACTTGCAAGATTCTTGCCAGATTTTCTATTCACTGCAAAAATCTCGCAAGTTTCTCGATTCATAAGCTCGAGAAAAAGGGCGACCAGATCTAAAGTGGTTTTTTGAAGCCGAAAAATTGACTTAGCTTTTGCATGAGCCTTTTCAGCTTCTTTGACATCTAGAGTCGGTGCATTACTGAGGTTCATAAGAAGCGCGCCTGATCTGACCGCCAAAAAAAGACCCTATACAAATAAGACTGATGCGCGAAGGGTTCATAAGGACGGGGAGTTATTGACTCATAAATGACCAGCATGATTCATAAAAGATTTTCTTGCTCGACTCATAAAAAGACCGTTATGAACTTAAGTTGGCCTATGAACAGATCCTGGCGCGACCAATGAAAATACTGTGCTTGACTTTATTTGGCTTGTGAACAGATGCTGGCTCGAGCCAAGAAAAGACCGTGCTTCAGTTTATTTGGCTTATGACCAGACCCTGGCGTAACCCATAAAAAGACCTTGCTCGACTTTACTTGGCTATGAAAAGACTTAGCTTGACCCATAAAAAGACTTTCCCTCGACATTAACGAAGGGCTGGTCTGAGTATTTATAGTCAAAAAACAATTATAAAGTCTTATGACAAGTCGAAGTCTAAACTTGAAACCTGGGTTTGGCCATGCTTTTATGACGCATATTAATAAAATTCAGGAAAATTGACCTGAACCTGGTTCAGGTTATTGGAAGTTCAAGTGAAATTCGGGCGCAAAGGCACATGAACCACACCTGAAATGAAGTTCGTGTAAATTTTTACCTGAAAGGTGTAGTTACCTGAAAAAATTTATGTTGCATTCAGCATTCAGAAAAATAAGAACAACAAACTTTCATCAAAAAACTAAAATAAGACCAAATAAAATTACAAATTCTAGGGGAAACCGCAACAACTTTATCAAACAATGGCCGGCCCTTTTTTTACTTTTCCCAATTATACGTTCAAGTTTAATATAGATTTTCCCACTTTTCGGCCCTGCTGTTTTCTCTGGCCCTTCGTTCAGCTCGCGTTTTTTGAAGCGTGTTAGACTCAGCGTCCTATTTGTTTTAATTGGAGCTGATTTTTTATCCCATATAAGCTTTTCTTCAAAAGCTTGTCCATCGAAATAAAGCTCGTTTGTTATGTATAAGTAAGTGTTTCCGAAGTGGTGGACCCGAATGGACCTCAAAATTAGGATCACAACAGAATATTTATGAATCCTTTCCAACCGTTTTTTAAGTTTTGCAAAATTATGGTTAAGTTTAGTATAAGATTTTCCCATTCTTCAGCCCTACTGTTTTTCTGACTCAAACAAACTGTTTTTGACCTAATCATAGTTTCAGAGGAGCTCACAGTAAAGAAGTTTCAAAATAACAGTTTGAAGAAGCATTAAACTTTTGATATCTGAGCAACAGGAAACATTAATTTTAAACTGAATCTCTTTGAATCTAATTAATCTTTCTTTCTTATGTTTTTAATCACAAAATCTTTTTCTTGCATAAAATACAGCGCTAGATTTCTGTTCACGCAGATCTTTGCCTGAAAATTCAGGTCAAGTTTGGGTAGAATTGACTGAACTGTACAAATTACCTAAACCGTTCATGTATATTTTTCAGCTAAATTTCAGCTAATTTCAGTTAAAAGTTCAGGGAGTGATACTTGAATTTCTTAAGAAAATATTCGGTAATTGTCAGGTGGTTTCAGGTGTAGTTCAGTTGAGAGGAAACTTACTGAACTGTTCAGGTAAGTTCAGGTGTTTTTGCAATTAAGTTTACCTGACCTTTTTGGCGTGTTTGCATTATAGATGCCATTAACATTATTCTTCTTTATATAGCAAAAACACCAGCTTATTTTTTGCAAACAGGCATTAGTGAGAAGCAAACAAAAATTGTTTTATTTCATCCATTCGTATAACAAATTAGTAGACCAGAATAAAAAATTAGGCAATGGTTTTCAGACCAAAGTAACGAGCGAAAACCAATTATTGCATCTAAAGGTATAAAAAGTTAGAAGCTATAAAAAGTTACGAAAGAAGCTACTTTGAAAAAAATGAAAAACCAAAACTCTAAATGTTTTTCGCCAAGGTGTAACTCATTAGTATAGTGGAGATCATAATCAAAATCTCACTACCTTCTCGTGATTAACAAGTAAGGAGGCTCTATAAATTGCGTTGGCACATAATTTTCCGACCCCACTCAACTTCGTTTTTCATTCAATTGTATTCCAAATGAGAATAAAAGACCCAATATAAATTTAAAAAAAACTTAACAGAGGGCCGATGATACCTGTCATTAAGAAGAATAGGCGAAAAAACAAACAACAAAAATTTAAAAAGAAAACGACAACAAGAATTACGTACAACGAAAACTCAATCTCTGTAATTTTTTTTGAAAAACTCTCACTAACAAAATCTAAACAACAGCAAATTAAAAAAATCAAAACCAATTAACGTTCCGTTTCGAAGACAACATATAGGACCGGTCTACCTGAGCAAATTTAACAATCAGACAAAAACGAGAATGGCAAAATTGATAAAACTTTAATGCTGAATGAAAAAAATTACTTCAAAATCATGGAAGCCATTAGCTATCAGCTGCAGTGTCATTCAACAGCTTCTTTTATTACTTAAAATGAAATCATTTAGACCTGTCATTATCCATAATGCAATCCGACTACAAAAGGAACCAATACAATCAGAAATAAAAAAAAATCTATTCAATTTTCAAGAAAACAATATAAACGGCTATAGAATCCTAATCTATTTACGAAAAAAGGAAAAGGAATCAAAAATCTACTCTTAACGCCATTAGAACGATATGAGAAATGTCATGATTTTGCCATTAATGTTATGATCAGAGAAGGCAGCAAAACAGAACGCCAAAAGGCATTTAATAGAGACAACAGAAAAGAATACTGCATTCTAATTCGTTTGACAGAGAACGCGACCTCTCTTTTTGCTGAGACTACGCTCAAAGGCGACAGGGAAAAAATGAAAGTAGCAAAAAAAAACAAAAATTTGTTTGGAAGTCCTATAGAAGTCAGAACCAAAATTTTTCAAAAAAAAGACAAATTACCTTGTTACTGCATGAGGAACCAATTGGACAAAATTGACGAATTGGACAAAATTGGACACAAGTGAAAACGAGTACCAAATAAAAACAACGAAAACAGACAGAACTCAAATTTTCACATTCAGTTTTAGGCAAACAGTTTTGAAACGAAAAGAATAAGAAGTTTTTACTCAGATTATCATGTGTGACCATTGGCCTTCACTTGTGCGTAAAGTAGACTAAAAAATAAGTTTGAGATCGGTTAATAAAAAAATCGAAAAAATATTTTTCTTCTTTCAATCTTAACAGCCATTAGCTGTCTACTCCAAGCACTAGATAAGATCAATGAATGCTCGTTAACAAGCTTATTGAAATTTAAGATATAGAGTTCATGCCATAGGACTACAAAAAAATTGCAAAATTTCAAAAAGAAATTCAAAATTTCAAACAATATTATGAAAACTTAGAGTAGAAGCCAAAACAAACATGAGCAATTCCTAGAAAACTGATTTTTTGTCCAATGAGGTTCATGCGACTGTTAATGAAGTTCGTCATTAACGAAATCTTAGCATGAAAAATGAATAGTCTATAAGTGACTTTAAAAAACAAAAAATGCAAAAAGTTTGCTAAAAAACAGCTCTCTAATAGAGTTTGGGTTTTTTTTATAGTAAACTTACCCATGAGACCAGAACTAGCATTTTTGTTGCATTTCGTCTATTAGAATGCAATGTTGTTTTTTTAGCGTGAAACGTAATGCTAAATAATTTGAACAAAAATTAGGCTAAAAATGCCAAATGCCCTGTGTTCACACAAAATTTTAAACCTCGATAACTCCTCGCACAAAAGGAAATTCAAAAAAATCTTGAATTTCGAATTCTACATTGGACGAGCTTTTTAATGATACCACTCACATTTCTCTTCGATGAATATATCGATCGGCCAAAATTGTCTGAACAAAAAAACCCATTTGAGTATATAGTTCCTCCCCCCACAAGTTGGGTCGGAACAAAAAGTTTCTCTTTTCAATTTGGAAATAAAAATAATAACATTGATAGCTGTCCAGCTTTATCAAACCATCCCCAAGTGAAATCAAGGGACACACATAAAAAAGTACAAAGTTGAAGAACTTTTCCTGAGAATGGTCAGATTTGATATGTATAACAAATGAGACTGAATGATCAGCGATTGAATGATCAAAGAGAACACTTTGCAGCTGAACTGGTTTTTGCGACAAGTTTGCAATATAAGTGATCATTCAGTTAGAACCACAATAACACTAATTTCTTCGGCTGCAATCCGTATGGATACTTATACACGCAAATTTTTGCAATTTTAACCCCAAAATCTCATGGACATTTAAACGGAAATTCAGGTACTCTTTATCAGAAAAATTCACATGAAAACTCTTGAATCCCTTTGCTAGAATAGAGAATCGAGAGATTTTTTTTAAAAAGTTACGTTTATGTCGATTTAACGCCTGTCACTTTTCTACAATCAGTCCTGCTATGATATCTGACATATTACATGATATTTTTAATGAGATCTCATTTGAGCAAAGTTTAGAGTTCGCTCAGTACAACTTTACTACATTATTATTAATGCGTTCTTCCAGAAATGAAACAAACTTAATCTACGATTGTAGATAATCGTTATGTAACCGATTCTTGGTATTCATTTTGTATTAAGAAACGCCAGTACTCTGAAAAATTTATGCTATTCAAAATAATTGCAATGAGTAACTTCTGCTTTGGGTTTTTTACTTGACTTTCAAGTCCACACTTTCGTGCATTCACGTCCAAACTTTCATGTGTTCATGTCCAGATTTTCGTGCGTTCATTCGTGATTTCAGACCATGTACTTTTGAACGCACGGCACCCCCTTCATGCGTTGATTTTGGTCTGGACATATCCGGCTTCGGTCTGGGACCTCACCCTGGATGGGATTGCAAAAGTCACAGGTATTTTCTTAGGCAGAGATCAAAATTAAACAATCTGAGACTATAACAACATTAGGAGGCGCAAACGTTTTATGCCCACTACCAGAGACGAGATGTCAACGCTACAAAACGCAAAATTTTAAAATATTGGCGATGAATGCGTTGAATATTCGCTTGAGCGATCTACGCGATCTACGCTTGAGCGTACACTTATCATATTTTTGCGCTCTTAAGCGTAGATCGTACAAAAGTTTGCGTTGAATTTAGCGTTGATCTTACATAATGTTGCGTTGAAATTGGCGTAAATCTTACATAAATTTGCGATGAAATTAGTTTAGATCTTGTGCAATTTTATTTTGATTTTAGCGTAGATCTTTTGAAAAAAAAACTCAGGTTGCAATTATGCGTTTCCAGGTATTCGACATCCTGTGAAATGGACAGCTCCCGAAGTGTACGCACAACAGATCTACACTAGCAAGAGCGACATTTGGTCGTTTGGAGTGGTTATTTGGGAAGTCTTCTCGTATGGAAAGGAACCCTACGACAACATCAGACCCAATGACATATTCGTTGCAGTCTTTCAGGTACACCCAGTCTATGTAATAAATCCTTGACAAAAGATGGCCATTGTGACGTGATATAGAGGAATTTTGTCAAGGCTGGTCGAATTTGTAAAAAAGATATGGTCCGTATTTTAGATCCCCAAACCCTGAAACTGCAAACCCTGAAACCTGAAACTGCAAATTACGCTTAAAACTGCAAATCTTGCAAACAAAAAGTTACCACATTAGTTGTTAAAAGATGCGGATGCATTGGGATGATAAATTTCAACGGTATTCACCGCAATTGTTACAATAGTTTTCGACAAATCCCCGACCCCGAGTATCTGTCATAGAACGGTAGCTATTTTTAGGATGGCGAACGGCTTTCTACGCCACCAGATAGCAAGACTCCCTGGTCTCAAATCATGCCAGAGTGCTTCCACTTGAACCCTGAGAAGAGACCAACCTTCGTGAGCATCCGGGAACAAACTGGTGGTGAAAAAGAAGAACCTGTCGGCAGTACAGTACAAGGGGCTTCAAAAATCTCCGGATCGAAGGGGGTTTCGGGTTCACGTGGAGTGTCTGCGGGCGGTTCAGCGGCTGCTGGAGGATCAAATTTTCTCTCTGAATCACGTGATGGTCCGGCTAAACCTTCTGGATCTGGGGGAGGTTCAACCTTTTTATCGGGATCCCGTGGTGGTTCTGCTGCACCTGGTGGATCAGCAACAGCCGAAAGCGATCTTGCAGGTTCCAAAGGCGGTTCAGCAGCCGCTGGAGGATCTGCAGCTGCTGGGACCTTCCTCTCTGGAGCTAAAAGTGGATCTGCGGCACCTGGGGGTTCTGGGACTGCTGGAACCTACCTCGCTGGATCTAAAAGTGGTTCTGCAGCACCTGGGGGTTCTGGGACTGCTGGAACCTACCTCACTGGTTCTAAAAGTGGTTCTGCAGCACCTGGGGGTTCTGCGACTGCTGGAACCTATCTCGCAGGATCTAAAAGTGGTTCTGCAGCACCTGGGGGTTCTGGGACTGCTGGAACCTACCTCGCTGGTTCTAAAAGTGGTTCAGCAGCACCTGGGGGTTCTGCGACTGCTGGAACTTACCTCGCTGGATCTAAAAGTGGTTCTGCAGCACCTGGGGGTTCTGGGACTGCTGGAACCTACCTCGCTGGTTCTAAAAGTGGTTCAGCAGCACCTGGGGGTTCTGCGACTGCCGGAACTTACCTTGCTGGGTCTAAAAGTGGTTCTGCAGCACCTGGGGGCTCGGCAGCTGCAGGAACTTTTCTCTCTGGATCTAAAGGTGCATCAAATGGTGCGTCTCTTGGTGGAGGTCCTGGTGGTTCAACCGACCTCTCAGGGTCTCGCGACCCTTCGGAGTCTAAAGTATCCGATTCGAAAAAGTCCGCTGAAAAGTAAAACTCAAAGAAATTAACAGAAAAATTTGCATGGGAGATAAAACCTTTCAGTGCATACACAACCAAAAATTATACGCTGATTTGTATGATAGATTGTCGATAAGAATAATTATATATCAAAGTCATAAATTGCTCTCGAACGAAATCACAAATAAATACGGTGTTCCTTTGAGTTATCGCAACTTTTGTTCTTTTTTAAAAAATTTTGGACTGAGATTTGCGTCTTTTACAAACGAACTAAGAGTGATCTAAATGGCTAACTTTTTTAAGCACCTGAACTCAATTGGCTGCAGCTTACACTTGAAAGTCACAATTGAAAAATGGCACAAATTTGGCTGTATTTGTATTCCTTACGTTCTAATAGTATTATATCGTAACCTCTTTAATAACGTCAGTTGAGGCCCTTTAGTCAGATTGGCCTCTTCATACAAAATCATCTCCCCTTCCCAACCCGGATGAAGGCAGGCCAAAATAGAATTGAAGCCCCTTAAGTCGTTCGAGAGTAATTCAGCTAATGCTAATTGGTTATTTTCAGGTGTTTCGTAAGTTTATCGAAGTCACTTTGTTTGCTAGATTTGACTATTTTGTTACTAAATATACGATTTGAAGAAAAAAATTTTGATTAACCATTTCTGATTATGTATCTTCTTATAGGTTTTTTATTTAATGATGAAACCTAATACATTTGCAGCGGCAGAAAAAACTTCGCCGTTATGTAGTAAGCAAGTTTGCTTATCTGTCGTTTATCTGTCGCCTTTCTGATCAAAAGCAAATGAAAATTCTGAATTTTGGAATGGAAACTGCTGAAAAATGCCACACTAATATCAAGGCTAACGGGAAGCATATTATTACAAGTAACCTATTTAATTTCAATCAATAAATGTTTGCACATTTTAAAACATTCGCATTTCTGGTTTGCAATCAAAGAAAAACTACACCAACCATAACCAACTGATGGCAAATCTCGGTTCCGGTCTTGACCTCCATTGATTCAAAAATTTTCAAGTCTTGGTTATGACTGACTACAATTTTGCTTTAATGGAAATATTTATTCAACAGAATGGGTTTCTTGATTACAGCCTCCTGAAGATAATTAGGAAACCATCTGCAACTCAAATGTGAGTCAATTGTGAAGTTTTTTTTGAAATTTTTTTTGCCAAATTCAAAGAAGGAACATCATAAGCGCAACATCCTATCCTGTAGAATCCACAATCAATAATCATATAATTTTTAGGATCTTATCTGATTAAACCCCTGCTTTTTTTACATCGTATTTGAACCGCCCAAAACACATACCATGTTTTTACGTAAAAGTTCACTATGTGATAGTACGTGTTCCGTAATGAGAGGAGATCAAAAAGTATGGAGGAGGGGGCACAAATGGAAAAGATCCGTTTTTTGTGTTAAAATTCTTGAAAAATGGTACATTCATACTTCTGCCGAAAAGAAAAGGCTAGAAATTTTCAGTCAAAAAATCCAAAATTCTGTAACTGTCATTGGTTGCGCGTTCGAAGTTTCATAGCCATCAAACCTCAAGAAAAGCAGGTGTGTCTGCACATGAACTCGCG
Source organism: Convolutriloba macropyga (assembly GCF_964194025.1). Taxonomy (NCBI): domain Eukaryota; kingdom Metazoa; phylum Xenacoelomorpha; order Acoela; family Convolutidae; genus Convolutriloba; species Convolutriloba macropyga. Next base: position 34,923,367 of record NC_134480.1, on the reverse strand, counting down.
AAGATCTTTTTTTTGCCAAAACTTTTCGAACGCTAAATTGTAAAACTTATTCACGAAACGCTAATTTTCTTTTTGAAAAAATTTTGAAAAAAATAATATAAAAGACACCTTTTGATATTTTTCATTTGATTGATTGAATCGCTATTTAGCGGGGACTTAAAGATGGGCACTTATCTAAAGAAAACGGAGGTTAATAAAGAGCGCGCGGTTTTTGTTTTTGGGAGCAAACTACTGGTTTCAAAGGGCGAACAAAAAAAATCCGTGTTGAGAATAAAAAAATTAAAAACAGTTGAAGACAATTAGGTGTAAATTTTGCTAAGTATTCCCGTTCTGTAAACTTTTTATGCGGAGTTTGTTCAAAATACTAAAATTTGGATTTAAATTACTCCCGGAGTTTGGTGGCAGTGTAAATCAGCACTGAATCAGTATAGATACATTCTGTTTTTTAGGATGACCAGTACTCTGTTCTTGTCCCAATTTACGCGGGCCAATCTTGATTTTGGTGTAAAATTTATTTCATGAAAAATTATTTGCTCAACTTAACTCCCGCCAACAAGGGTTGATATATATGCGATTCGAACTTCCACGTGGGTACTTGTAACATTTAATTTGCGTAGTGAGTCGTAACAACTCAGCTAAATTGATTTTGTGTTAATTGCCTGAAAACTAGCCTATGTATACGTACTGTGTATACTACTGTAGTATTTACCAGTTATAAGCTACAAAAGTATGACATTATTCTGCTCAGACTTAATTTTGGGGTATGAGTAATTTCAAACTGTACAGGATAAGTTTAGCCTGGGCTAACTCCATGACCTTAATATAATCATAATGGAAACGAACTGCACATAAAAAAACTTAAAATATTCTGGAGATGCAATGTTTCAGAACTGAATTAAATTTTTAAACTTGAAAGGTGCTGAAATGCTCTGAGCCTCAAGTCCGGGCTGTAAAAAGAAACATAAGAGCAATTTTGGAAAGTACTGTTTGCAAATTAATTTGTTTATCGAGCGTATATTTGTTATCTTATGTTAAAGTACACGGGCTATATCAAAATTTTCAATTCTTCGAAAATTTTGAAACTAAAATTTCAGCTGTCATTCCAACAAAGGTCTCTCCCAAGCGGTTTGATCAGAAGATGAAAGTTTTTTTATGCCGAGACATTGATCTACTTTTTGGTTTCAATTGGAACCTTAAAAAGACGTTTTTGATTGAACTTGCTCTCAGAAAATTAAGTTCTGTTAAACTAGCGTCTCTTTAAAAATTTTTAAAAAGAAGCCGGAAGTTTCTTTTTTTTTTTATAAATGGTTCAACAGAACGGTATTGCACAGAGTTCAACTACTGGTTGCAAAAACTGTTTTACTTGAAATCAAAACGTCAATTGAACGAACAGAAGAATATAACAAACCTTTTTCAAACTAAAGAAAAAATTCCAACTCTATTATATGTTTACGAATTAAACAGGTTCCCGAAATTGGTTTACAAGATAAAATGGTTGACATTTGAAAAAGATTCGGCAGCATACGTTTTGTAAAAAGAAATCTTTGAACGTACCTGTGATGAACGCTCAAAGGTCTAAAAGTTTGCTTTCTGAGCACACGAAAAATTGGCCACCACAAAAAATGTGAGCAAGAACTTATAAGAAAGTCTGGTGTGAATTCAAAGATATATGGTGGACTCGCTTACGCCTGGATGGTCTGGAAGTACTGTTTTGCATGTTACTCATAAAATACTGGAAATGGAGCTTTAAATGGAATAATTAGATTTCGCTTTGAGAAAAAGAAACTTAAGAAGAACTAAGAAGCAAAGCCAGGACAAACCGTTTAAGAACAAAAAAAATAAGAAAAAAAGTTGGTTAACAGTTTTGTGTCAATTTGACCATTTTTTATTCCAGCTAATCAGTTTGTTGGAAAGAGAGTCCTCGGAGAAAATACATTTTAGATTAGTTAATGCGACAGATGCGCTATTGAGAGATAACGCTAGACTTAGACTCATTTTTCTTATAAGTCTTTTTTAACAATTAATGTGCTCGAGATAACGTGATCACAATTGTCGTTTGATCGAGTAGAAACGCAAAGAACAATTGCATTCAAAATATTAAAGGTGTAAAACCACACTCTTTTGAAGCTTCAATTCATTCAAGCCATATAATCATATCAAGTAACGTATTAGCTGTAAAACGTACAAAGCCACAAGTGGAACTTAGACGGCAAGATTTTTTGTTGTTCATTTGACTGGTTTTTCCGTCTGATGTCATTGACGTCAAATCAGTTCGTATTCAATCGACAATTGTCAAGAAAACCTAAAAATATTAAGCCGAAAACCAGCATATACGATACATATTGTGATTATATTTACTTAAGATTACCTTAAAGGAACTTTTTCGCAACTTTATACAATTTAGAACGTTTTATACGCATTTAAATTCAAATATAAATACTCAATTCTGATTGGCTAATAATTTTTTCAATTACTACGTAACATCCTCCGGCCCGGAAGAAGATGTTGGGAAAACTGGTACAAGTTTACAAGCGGGCGGACGAGTGAACCGGTCGACGTACGTAAAACGGGGGAGCGCGCGACGCTATCGGAGCCGTAACGGAGTTTCACAATCCGAGCGGTGGGGTAGTAACCCCTAGGGTTGGTTTCCTCAACTATCCCTACCAAGTCACCGGTCTTAAGGTATTGCTCGGCAGGCGTCTGCCACTTAGAGCGTCGGTTCAGCGTCGGAACGTACTCTCTGATCCAACGGGACCAGATCGCATTAGCGTACGACTGCGCACGAGCATAACGTTTGCGATGGTCAAACTCATTATTGCCGACAACAGACGGAATACCGGTAGAGTGTTCTCCTAAAAGAAAGTGGTTAGGCGTTATAGCATTCAAATCCCACGGATCAGCGCTTACGGGTGTTAAAGGACGCGAATTGAGGGCATTCTCCACGAGACAAAAGGTAGTATGCATTAACTCATCCGTGAGGCAACGCGTGTCAAGAATAGTATACAACACGCGCTCGAAACTGCGTACCAACCTCTCCCAGATACCACCTTGATGTGGAGCGCTGGGTGGATTGAACCTCCACTGTACGCCTTTGTGAGCGAGCTCGGCTGCAATGTTGACAACGTTCCATTTTTCAATACTTTCTCGGAGTTCTTTCTCCGCCCCAATAAAGTTAGTACCATTGTCGGACCAAATCATGGCAGGTGTACCCCTACGTGACACAAACCGCTCAACTCCCATAACACAAGAACTCTTGTCCATGGATGTAACTATCTCGACATGGACAGCGCGAGTAGTGAGGCAGGTGAAGAGGAAGCCCCACCTTTTCTCAGTAGTACGGCATACAGTAACGTAAAACGACCCAAAGTAGTCAACGCCGGTGTTCGTAAAGGGAGGAGACTGGTAAGCAAGTCTCTCCTTTGGTAAGTCAGACATGATTGGTTGCATAGTTACAGCTTGGAATTCTCGGCATCTCAGGCAGTGTGCTTTGATGGCACGCAAAGATGATCTTAATTTCAGTACTGTATAGTGTTCCAGCACGATTGATCTTAGGTATTCAACACCTTGATGATAATGCTTTACGTGCGTGTGTTCAAGAAACAGTTCTACAATCGGTTGACGTGCGTCTAAGATGATTGGGTACTTTACGTTAATCCCAACTTCCATTAACCGCTTGATGCGGCCCGAGGAACGAATTAGCGCTTTTGAACTAATAAATGGTGAATGTGGAGCAATTTGGCTACTCCGTTTAACAAATTTTTTGTCAAGAAGGTCTTTTCTTTCGGTTTCAAAAGACTCTCCTTGCACCAAGTACTGGAGATGACGCTCGGCTTCGTCAAGCTCAGTAGGGTCAGTAATGCTACCATCGAGTTTACGGTAGCCGGCATATTTCGGCAAAAGCCGGAGAACGTATGCGGCAATGCGCAAAAACTTTTGCTAACAACTAAACTTACCAAATGGGAATAACGACGGAACGGGGTTTGTCTGTTTTTTAAGAGATGTAGCGAGGGAAACAGCGTCTTCCAAATTGACTGCTTGGTTGACGCCGAGCTTGATGTTATTAATGACGTCTTTGTTCGGTTCAAAGGGGAAACGTGAATTAGTTAAGAAATTTGGACCTTTGACCCAACTGCTTAGTTGCAAAACTTCAGCGGACATTCGACGCGTGCCAGCGTCAGCGGGATTATCCTTAGTTGCGACGTGGTTCCATTGGTCAACGCTGGTATACTCCAAAATTTCGCAAACGCGGTTTGCAACAAAGATTGGTTGCTTTTCATTAGAGTTTATCCACTGAAGAACGGTCGTGCTGTCTGTCCACATGAATACTTGGTTAACAGTTACAGTAAGTGCCTGAATAATTTCGTTCTTCAGCCGAGCGGCAAGTAGAGCTGCTTGCAACTCCAGTTTTGGGACAGTCATTACTTTCATTGACGCCACGCGCGCTTTCCACAAAACGAATGCAAGCTCTGTGTTTACCTTGTCTGTAGGAGTTGTTACTCGGGCTCGAAGAAATGCGACGGCACTAAAAATATCCTGGGAACTGTCACTGAACATATGCAATGCTACATTATCGAAGGGTCCAGTAAAATAGCTTCGAGGAATTTTGATATCTTCAAGCTTTAGTAAGTCCACACTCCAAACCAGAAATCTTTGAGCAATGTCCTGTGGGAGGTCGTCATCCCATTGTTGTCTTGTGATACGCCAGATATCTTTTAAGAGCAGTCGTGCACCGACGGTAAAAGGTGCGACAAGACCAATGGGGTCAAAGAATTTCGAGACAAGACTTAGGACAAAAGGTTGCGTGAGGGACTTGGTGATAGCGCATTTTGTACCCCTACTCACAACTACAGTGTCATTAGTGTGGTCTCACTGTAACCCTAGCACATGCGATGAATCCTCCTGACATGAAACAATAACCTTGGGCTCAGTTGGTTGAGGGGAGCCATCAATTCAGTCAGCCAGTTTTGGTACATTGCTTACAAACTTTGTAAGCTTGAACCCACCGAGATGGAGAATATGTACCAATTCCTTCGATCTATTGATGGCGTTCTCAGGAGACTCCACTGAGTCAAGGTAATCGTCCATGTAGAAGTTTTCAAGGACGGCTTTCGCAGCTTCTGGGTAAAACTTGGCATTGTCTCTCGCAGTGCGTTGTAATGCATAGTTGGCGCATGTGGGCGAGTCTTTAGCCCCGAATATATGGCGCGTGTATTGATACACTACAACGTTAGTTGTGGGGTCCTCCGCCATAGAAAGCGAAGTGATGGTTGATCTGATAGTAATACACCAACCTGTTGAAACATTCCCTCGATGCCGGCAGAGACGGCATATGGATGTTGTCGGAGACGAAGAAGTACGTAAATAAAGATTTGGAGCAGATCATGGCCAGTGAGCAAAGATTTTTTCAGTGAGGCACCATGAAATTTTGCTGCTCCGTTGAGCACCCTACGCATCTTACCCGGTTTGTTCGGGTTTAAAACCGGATGGTGGTGTACGAACATTGTGAGCGTCCGGAACCTCAATTAAATACCCCCTTGATGGTACTGGTATCCTTCTCCCTAAGGTCTTCATCCTTGGCCAATCGTTTTTCGAGGGACTTTATTTGCACAAATGAAGAAAAGTAATTATTTGGGAACTGGGTGTTATCTGCTCCCCACAGCATTCCGACATTGTATCTCAGGCCATTGTGTATGGTGGTACTCTCAAGGATTTCGTGAGCCCTTGCATCTGCTGCAGATCTTGAGTCGAACGATTCTCATCGGCAGAGAAGTATTCTAACGGGCGGATGGCATGATAGACATCTTGTCCGAGTGTCATCTCAATGTCTTTATATGAATATATCACGGGATCAAGGACTGCTAAGTGTGGATAAGTCTCTTGCAGGGCCTGTACATTAATTATATCAGAGCCGACGTTAAGATTCTCTTTAACGAAAGGATTGATGATAAATGGTTCGAAATCTTGATGTTCTCTTGGTTTCACAGTAACTTCAACAATTCTATTGTCAACTACTTCTTCGGTATTAATACCCTTGACAGTTAGCTTTAGTACTTTACCGTGCAAACAGAGTCTATCTGCGAGACTACCGGCCACCCAAGAGTTACAGCAGGCGGTATCACAAAAAACTAAAGCCTTGGTATCTAAACCAAATATCTTGACCAAATGCAATTCCGTTACCTGAAAGAGCCCCTTAACATTAGTAACAGATGACATCGTTGTGGTCTTTTTAAACGGCTGTTGACTAGTAGTTGCTTTACTACGACCTATGCTGCCAGAAGGCTGAATGGTATTAGGCTTTGTTGACTGTTTTGCTGGGAAAACTTTATCTGCTCCATGCAATAGTGTGTTATGCGAACTATTGCACCCCTCTGCTCGGCAGTTTCTTGGTTGAGGACACTGACGGAATGTGTGCTTATCGCGTAAGAACGAAAAGCAAAGTTTATTATCTGCCACTAACTTAGCTCTCTGAGTTGGAGTCTTTTCCTTGAAAACTCGACACTCCCATAGCCGGTGGTTACCTTTGCATACAATGCAGCGAGAGTAAGAGTTTGTGGAGGAAGATGGCATTTGCTTCTTTGTTCCCTTTGTTGTGAATTTGATGCAAACTTTTTTGAGGCTGTTTTGGTCTTGATTACTGAAGGCCTTGCCTTGGTTGCGCTTTGTTTCATAAGATCATGGGCCTCGGCTTTTTCTTTAATCCAATCGTTAAAGTCAAGGAGGATACGCTTAACCCAGTGCTTTTTAACCGTAAAGAGCGACCATGGCTCTTTCATGTTTGGTGGTAACATCTGTACCGCTTGGTTGAGTAGGGAAGCGCTCTTCAAGTCAGCATCAAATGATAGTGACTTGAAAACCCCAACAGGAGGCTGGATATGGCTGCAGAATAGTTAATGATGTTATCACTATTGTGCATTTTAAGAGGCGGAAATGTGCTTAGTTTATCTGAGTGTGCACTTACGACTGCCTGTGTCTGGCCAAACTTACGCTCTAAAGTCCTTAGTGCATCCTTGTACATTAAACCACAGTAAGCCAACTCGGCGATTGCAATCTTTGCTTTACCGGTGACGAGTGTTTTAAGGTATATCAATTTAACGTCATCAGTGAGCAACTGCGTGTCAATTGCGCTTTTAAATTGACCATACCACTCATGCCACTGTAATGGATCGCCATTATACTGAGCAAATTTCCATTCGGGCAAAGGGTAATTTTTCTTGCTGGTTATTGCATCAGCCAATTCTCTATCAATGACGCATTGTCCGGTATCGGAGGGGCAAGTGCAGACACCTGCGGACTACTCCAACTCAACAGAGTGGGCCCAACATAAGGGTATGTTGGCTGAAAAACCGGAGTGGCTAGACCAAGTACAATATTACTTGTAGTTGCAATCGGGTTTTCCTGATGTGTGCCGGATGGTGATTGCCTTTCAATCAAACGGGGTGAATTCGAATATATTTGTTGTGGAAAATTAGAAACTGATGATGCGATGTGTGCCTGTACATTTGGAGCAACATTAATTACGGTAGTAATGTCTTGGTTGACTAAAGACGGTCTGTGCTGCGGAAAACGCCAATGACTCATATTTGGCACAAAACTTTGGCCAAGAGGGATATTGGGCATATTTGGGAAAGGAGGAGCAACAGAACGTACAACTTTGTGTACTCGGTTATTACTATTCTGAAAATTGTTGTTGACAAGAGGCTGGTTAATCAAAGGGGGCGTGTGGGATGGGAGCAGTGAGATTAGGTGCGAAGACTGGGTTCGGAATGGGAAAATCATTAGGACGAGCGGGTTCGGAGTTGTGATATTGAGTGTTTGGACTTGGTGGGGCGCTTGGGTGCAAGGGAACGTTAATTGAGGGGGCCGGATGATTGGTCTGAAAAGGAGGAAGAGTGGCGTTTGGTGCTCGGGGGACAAAATTAATTTGTTGCCGGGAGCATATTCGCTGGACCGAATTATTCTTGGGCAGACTTGATGTTTCAGGTCCCCTGGATTGTGAAATTTGAAGTTGTGCGTTGGGAAATAACTCGGATGCTTTTTGTAATTTACTTGCGGTGCCAATGGCTGCGGTAGAATGGGCTGTTGAGTGGGCGGTGAAGAAGCCCCTGGGGCGTGCACAGAAGGCGGGTGACTATCCGCGGTTCCTTGGTTAGTTATGCTTGGAAGCGCCATGCCTTGCTGGCCTATTTGATCCATTTGCGCCCTTAGGTGCGCCTGGTACAACGCCTGTGTGTTAGCAGCAGCCAAAAGATTTTCAGTTGGAGTATAATAAGGATCGAGTTGCTGTAAGATCTCATTGCTTAAAATGTAATTGCCTCGACAATTTTTTGGAATAGAAAGCCTTGAAATTTCAGCGTTCTGATCTTCCACTGTTTTGCCGTTGCTGTGGCTAGGACTTTCTGAAGGGTCAATCATAACATCTGGTTCACTAGTTTTCTTCTCATTGTTAAAACTTAAAGCAAGTGAGGTGTTGATCCAGTCTTGGACAGCCTTTTCACTTCTCATTGAGCTCCTAGCACTTGCAGTTGTTTCAGATTAGCTACCTTTAGAAACGGCGTCCAACAATTCAAATTCTTGCAGAGTTGCTTCTGCCAAACGTTTCCTGTTGTTTTCCTCCAGTTCATCTATTTCCATTTGCTTTTTCTGTTTAGCAAGGCAAATGGCTGCCTCATTCTGTTTTTCAATTTCCTCGCGCTTCACCTTAGCAATTACAAGATCATGTTTACGCTGACTAGATGTTTTTGACGAGGTCATAATTGAGGGAAGTCTAGAACGAATGGAAGCCCTTGGTTCCTGGAACTCACTTACTTTATCATCAGCAGAATTAATATAGTTTTGTGCTGAAGTGAGTATCTTGTCGTTCTTTGTTGTCGTTGCTTCCAAGTAAGACTCTAATGAAAGAACAAGTGCACTTGGATCCTCCGTTTTTCCAGCAAATGCAATCAGGTCCTAATTTTTGTCTACAACAGTCATAAATGCTTCTTTGCACTTTGTTACTAGGCGTTCAATTTTTTGATCAAGACTATTAGACATCACGATGCTATTATTTCCCAAAACCAGCAAAAATGGTTAGATTACCACTGCACATGGTTATCAATTATATGCAAACTTCAAACAAACAAAATCTACACAAAACAAACCGAACGCAAAATGCACCAAACACAGCACACTGTAGACAGTCTGTAAAACAAACCGCCCAAAGAGCAAAAAAAGTCGTCGAGCACACAGTTCCCAACAAAAACGGAGGTGGAGCGCTGAACGCTATGCGCTCAACGCGGCGGGAGACAAAGGAAACACCAGAAAGCTATAAGAACTAAACAACTAACCAGCATACTACAAATACTACAGCAAAAACAACAACATACTTAATCAAATATGACATACTACATCAAAATCCGGAAAAGTAGCGGAATAAAACGGAAAGCAACGTTTTGGGAGAGCGACGTTGTTGAAAAGAAAAACGGAACACGGAGATTTGAAAAGTTAAAGGACGAAAAGGGCGCGGACGAAAAACGGTACATAAACGAGCGATGAGAAAAAATATGGGAACTCGATAATTTTTGTAGGCCGGAGGTTGTGAAACTTTTAACAACTTTTTTTGCGTATTGAGCTTCACTCAATTAACGAACCTTCTTGTTGGCGAAATTGATTTTTGACAACTTTCTCAAAAGTTTATGCTTTTGTCCATTTTTTCTCTATTTTTTGGTCAAAGTTTTGCAATTTCTGGAATACGGAACGGTAATCCACTAAACTGGACACTTTTATGCTCGAAAATACGGTTTATAAATATTCGGTAATAATTTTCTTTTTTTTTGAATGGCCTCAAAATTGACCAATAATTATCAAAATTGGTCATTTTAGCATAATTTTCTCTCAAACTTCCTTATATCAGAGGTTATTTTTAATATAACAACCGACTGTATCATTTTTTTTCTAATTTTTGTTAAACCTACCAGAAATTTTCAAAATCGATGTATTTTTGTCTCAAAAATTGTTTTTTGTGGGCCCCTTTACAAATTTTTTCTACAAAGATCAGTTTAATTGTTTTACACCAATGTCAAAAATAATTCACGGGTTGGGTTTCTTGCCGTCTAAATTTATATTAAGATAAAATGAAATAGGATATATAAAGGATTTAAAGTCTTACAATTTTTTCTACAAAGATCAGTTTAATTCTTTTACACCAATGTCAAAAAAAAATTCACGGGTTGGGTTTCTTGCCGTCTAAATTTAAATTAAGATAAAATGAATTAGGATATATAAAGGATTTTTATAAAGGATTTAAAATTAATTTCTGTCTTACAATTTTTTTGTAGAATGCACGAAATAACAGGACAATGTTGATAGTAAAACCTCCAACACTGGCAAAAACTTCCAGAACAGCGAAATTAGTTCCAACTCCCAACGTCTGAAGTTAGAGTTCCAACTCCCAACGTCTGCAATTGTATTGCCTCAAGTAATTTCCACGACTTTTGATAGATAGAAACTCAAAACAACCATCACTGTTGCCATTCTGTTCATTAAATGTCCATCGATCAGTCTAGGTGGACATTTTCGGTCAGTTTCAGGAAGCAAATTCGGTCCTTTTGTGGTAAATTCTGTGATTGGGGACAAATGTTTCCCAGTTTTTCACTATCTGGATGATTATTTTAGAATAGGCCAATCACGGGCTGGGGTAATGGGGGTGGTTTGGGTTTAAATTCAATTCAATTTAGTTGATGTGCACATAAGACGAGTAAGAGAGAATGCCTTCGTTATAAATGAGCGGTGAAGGAAGAGAGTGAATCGTTTTTTTTTCGAAAGCTGGCTCGATTTTTGAGCGGCACCAATATTAAAGTTGTAACACCACACTCTTTCGAAGCTTCAATTCATTCAAGCCATATAATCATATCAAGTAACGTATTAGCTGTAAAACGTACAAAGCCACAAGTGGAACGTAGACGGCAAGATTTTTGTTGTTCATTTAACTGGTTTTTTCGTCTGATGTCATTGACGTCAAATCAGTTCGTATTCAATCGACAATTGTCCAGAAAACCTAAAAATATTAAGCCGAAAACCAGCATAATCGATACATATTGTGGTTATATTTACTTAAGAATAGGTTAAATGAACTTTTTCGCAACTTTATACGTATTAGAACGTTTTATACGCATTTAAATTCGAATATAAATACTCAATTCGGATTGGCTAATAATTCGTTCATTTACTACGTAACACAAAGTAAAAACCTGAAACGTATTTTGTTTGTTTTCGTTTTCTATTAATATTGGCAATATTGCTTACGTATTTAACTTTATTTTGATTTCATTGTCGTTTCTGTGTCGACCATTTTGACGTTTCAAACACAGCGTTAAATGAGTAACAGTAAGTAGGCTGAACTAATAATTTTGAAATGTTCTTCCCATTTAAGTTTTTGCAAAAATGTTAGTATATACTAATTTATTAGGTACGAATATTGATTTGGACTCCTTTTTGATTAGTACATTTTGCGCAAGCTTGTTTTCATGTTCGTAACACAGGCTTGAAATATTTCTTGTTTTTGAATTAAATCGGTGTTGAAACTCAACAAGGCGTTACTTGAATTAAAGCGGTATATCGAGGCTAGTGTCATAAATAAACAAAAGTTTTATTATTCATTTACCCAATCAAGAGAGATTGCTATGAAACGAATTCTGCGCAATCTTCTTTTTGGCAAAATTTCTCCTTCCGCAAACAGTCGAAGCAACTGTTTCTAAAATCTATCCAGATGTCAAGCAAGTTTGCACACATGACTTTTTCATGTAACTTGTAATTTGGCAACACACATTGCTCTCTCGTCCCCTTTCTGACACTGTTTTGTAAATAATCTTTCATATTTTTTTGCAATTGATTTGGTCTCCCTCTTTTTTAATTGTTGTCGTGGCTATCTATAGCAAAATTATTTCCCAAAACTTATTATATGATATAAATTCCGAAATTTACTGCTAGTTTTATAAAGAAGCGTCGAAATATAACCTAACAATAGCTTAATACAATTTTGAAAGAGAGAATTCTTTGAGAATTTATCTCATCTATAATTAAAATTTGTTTTCACTTTTTTGAAGCACTGGTAAAATTTCGATGCGCCAATGCAAAATATAATACTGCTTGATTTAATTCATTAAAATTTGCAAAAATTGCTCATGAGAACGTCTCTGGCTTGATTTTCATTTGAAGTTTAAATACTTTTTTTGAACGTAATTTTTATATCTATCACATTTTTTGGAAACTCATCAACTGTTTTCTGATTCTGAAAAGAAATGAAGTATCTGATGCATATAACTTCCATCCAAATAAAGATCGTTTTTTTAGTTTTTGCTTCATTTTGGAGAAGAAAACTTTTGTGTGATTTTAACGCGCACCATCAGGGAAGTATTTTGGCTCGTTTTGTTCCATTAGGGACGTTTTTCCTGAAAAAAAAAACAATAACATCTTTTTTTTAGTTATGTTCAATTCGAACAGTATCTCAGAAATGACAAGGTTACTCGATGAAGGGCAACTAAATTGCTTGTAAAAATGTGGAATTTATAAGGGATTGTTGCTTCATTATAGTCATAACATTGCTGCATTTTGTTGAAACAATTAAATTTTAACGCATATGCTTCTTTTTTATGTTAAATACAGGACAAAAACGACAAAACCGACAAACAAATCATAGGAAGCTTCGTCGGTTTTTTCCTTTTTGCCCGAGGTGAGGTGGTGGAAATATGAACCGGGTGATCCAGAGAAGAATTTGCCATGTTCAGACGATGCAGACAAAAATTTACCGATTCGATTTTGTGCGAATTAGCGCGAGTTATTGCGAATCATTTCGAATAAAGTGTGCTCATATTTCGACTCCGAGTAACCATTCGAAAGTTTCAGAGACAACAATTTGATTGATCTGGAGTCCGTACTTAAACATTATTTTTCGAAGGTGAAAATCGTAAATGGTCAATTTTGCCAGCCTTCCCATCCTTGAAAGAGCCGTTCTCTAACAGAAGGGCTCTCCTATTAAAGGTAACGCGTGGTTAAAAGTAAAAAATTTGTGTCCAACTAGAGAGAGATTTTGGGAGATTTTTCACTTAATTTTCGAATTAATGCGACTATGAACAAAATCACTTAGAATATGAATCGATATTTCTACTTGTATGAGTCAATATATCTGGTCTTTTGATCCGAAATAGCGTTCTTTTGTTTCAAACTTCGGGTTCTAGGAAACGAATTAGAGTGATACTATCAGAAAGTGTCAGCCTAAATTTCGACATAGCGCGACTAAGATTTGAATTACTGCGACAAAAAGAACGATCCAGGTTATGGAATTATTGTCAGGGAGGGTAGCCCCAGACGATAACTATCAATAAATGTTTCCAGCACCTCACCCGGGGTAGAAAAAAACGACGATTCCGACAATTTCCTATGTTTAAAAACCATCAATTTCTCAACTAAGGATATCTACTTCATATCTAGTATTTCAGTATAGGTAAAAATATGATGCTGTTTGTGCAGCTAAATAAGGATTGTGGCCGTCGGCCATGCTGCGCTCAAAAAAAAACGCGGACCGTTTTGTTGATGTTTTTCGAAATTTGGTCTAAACAATTTTCATTCCTTCTGTTTGCCAATTATATATGAACTCATTTTCTTGAATTGTTTACTCAAACTATGAGCTTCACTATGAAACATTTTTTAAAAAATCTGCTTTTTAAATCTTTTTAAGGCACAGTATTAATGGTACCGTCATAAAATTAGTTTTCGTTTTCTCAAAAACCGAAGAATCGAAACCAAAAAATTTTATTTTTTGATCAATAGACCGACATTTATGGTTTATCTCAAGTATCATGATCAGATTCCTACAAGATAACCATCCATTCTCAACTAGGGTTGGCTCTTTGACAAAATTCAATGAAAAAAATCACTTTTTCTTGAACCAAAACTGATTGTCGCTGTCAGATTGTGGTTACCGGATTGAAACTTTGTTTTCAACTCAACAATTTAACCTAATGTTTTGTCTGAGATATTTTCGATCAGCGTTATTTAAAAAGGTCCTTAGTGTTAAATTTTAATAAATTTAGATTCATTTTATCTGATTTGAAAGACTATTCGAAAACCACTAACTGTCCAATAACTTGTTAAACTGCTGTAAAAATGATTTAACCGATGATAGAGTATTTCAAACCGCTGTAAACTATCTTTTGCGAACAAAAACTGTGCATTGTAAACTGCTGTAAACAAACAAGAAATTTATCGTGTGAGAATTGCAAGCCGAAGTGTTGTCTTGCAAGATCCAGGAAAAAAATTTATTTTGCAAAGAAGGTATTCTAGCAAAACCCTGGAACAGAGAATATTATTTTGCCAGGTACGGGAAAAAAATTTATCAAACAAGATCCTGGAAAACAGAACGTTATCTAGCAAGATCGTGGAAGAGAGTGTGTTATCTTGACAGATCCTGGAAGAGAGAAGAACACCTTGGCACATCTTGGAAGAGAGAAGGTTATCGTAGTTGATTCTGGAAGAGAGAAGTTCATCTAGCTAGATCCTCGAAGAGAAAAGGGCATCTAACAACATCCTGGAAATTAGATGGTTATCTAACAGAACCATTGAAGCGATTTTGTTATCTAGCAAGATCCTGGAAGAGAGAAGATTATCTTGCCAGGTTCTGTAAGAGAGAAAGTTATCTAGCAAGATCCTGAAGGAGAAAAAGTTATCTATATTGGAAGATTTTGGAAGATCTTGGAGGATCCTGGAAAAAATTTATCGTGTAAGTTTTTACAAGATCACAGTCAGAAAAATATCTGTAATATCTAACAAAACACAAGTTTATCTTTTGATTTTAAGAGAATTTCAAGCTGAAGTATTGTCTTGCAAGATCCTGGAAAAAAAAATTATTTTGCAAAGAAGGTATTCTACTAGCAAAACCCTGGAACAGAGAATATTATTTTGCCAGGTACGGGAAAAAAATTTATCAAACAAGATCCTGGAAAACAGAACGTTATCTGGCAAGATCGTGGAAGAGAGTGTGTTATCTTGACAGATCCTGGAAGAGAGAAGAACACCTTGGCACATCTTGGAAGAGAAAAGGTTATCGTAGTTGATTCTGGAAGAGAGAAGTTCATCTAGCTAGATCCTCGAAGAGAAAAGGGCATCTAACAACACCCTGGAAATTAGATGGCTATCTAACAAAACCATTGAAGAGATTTTGTTATCTAGCAAGATCCTGGAAGAGAGAAGATTATCTTGCCAGGTTCTGTAAGAGAGAAAGTTATCTAGCAAGATCCTGAAGGAGAAAAAGTTATCTATATTGGAAGATTTTGGAAGATCTTGGAGGATCCTGGAAAAAATTTATCATGTAAGTTTTTACAAGATCACAGCCAGAAAAATATCTGTAATATCTAACAAAACACAAGTTTATCTTTTGATTTTAAGAGAACTTCAAGCTGAAGAATTGTCTTGCAAGATCCTGGAAAAAGAAATTTATTTTGCAAAGAAGGTATTCTAGCAAAACCCTGGAACAGAGAATATTATTTTGCCAGGTACGGGAAAAAAATTTATCAAACAAGATCCTGGAAAACAGAACGTTATCTAGCAAGATCGTGGAAGAGAGTGTGTTATCTTGACAGATCCTGGAAGAGAGAAGAACACCTTCGCACATCTTGGAAGAGAGAAGGTTACCGTAGTTGATTCTGGAAGAGAGAAGTTTATCTAGCTAGATCCTCGAAGAGATAGGGGCATCTAACAACACCCTGGAAATTAGATGGTTATCTAACAAAACCATTGAAGCGATTTTGTGATCTAGCAAGATCCTGGAAGAGAGAAGATCATCTTGCCAGGTTCTGTAAGAGAGAAGGTTATCTGTAGCATGATCCTGGAAGAAAGAAGGTTAAGTACACCAATATCCTGTAAGACGGATGGTTATCTTGCAAGATCTTGGAAGAGAGATGGTTATCTTGCCAGATCCTGGAAGAGAGAAAGTTATCTAGCAAGAGCCTGAAGGAGAAAAAGTTATCTATAGCAACATCTTGAGTTGCTATGATCCGATGAATACCTTGATTTTTTAGGCTAAGTCAATAAAGTTCGTGGTTTATATGTAAGTTCCCTCGTCGAGACATGATTGTTATCTTGCAGATTCTGACAGATAAACGGTTTTATTCCAAGTTTTTCAAGATTTTGCCAGAAAATGGTTTATCTAGCAGAATCCGCCAGAAGAAAGTCTTGCAATATTCTGACTCAAAAATGGTTATTCTGCATAATTCTGATGAGGGAGAAAGAGCTCGTTCCGGTAGAGATTCATTTCAATTGATTAATAGTATCTAATCTGCTCAAGTTTTTTCCGATTTTTTTTCAGTACAGTTGTCTTGTCGACCTTTGAAAAATTTTGAAAAATTATTAAACAGTGCTTGATAAAAAAACTGCTAGATTGCTAGACTGGTTTACAAAGTTACTTTTCCAAAATTTTTATTTCTAAATACTTCATGTAAATTACATGACATACTGTGCCTCAATGAAACGCAAATAATTACAACAAACGCATTTTCCTATTTCATCATAATTCTTACATTGTGTTCAATAATTGCAAGAATACATCACAAGCTCAATTACCATCATGTTGTTGCCTGGTAAACTTACTTTAGAGAATTCCCAGAGAAAAATCAGTTTCGAAATCATTCCCAGAAAGGTTTTACATTACAGTAACTTTACAAACAAATTGTTATCTTTTGTTAAAAAAAGTTATTTTGTGAGACCCAGGCACAAGAATGGTTATATTTTAGAATTGTACCTTCTATGTATCTTGTACGAATCTGCCAGAAATTTCGGGCAGAAGATTCATAGTCTTGTAAGAATCTACCAGAATCAGCTAGATTCCTACAAGATAACCAACCATCCATTCTCGACTAGGGATGGCCCTTTGACCATTTTTCACTGATAAAAATATGATCGTTTCCTTTTTCTTGAACAAAAACTGATCATACCTGTCAGATTGTTATAACCCGATAGAAACTTTGTTTTAAACTCAAGAGTTTAAACTAATGTTTTGTCTGGGATATTTTTGATCAGCGTTATTTAAAAGGTTCCTTAGTGTTAAACATCAATAAATTTAGATTCTTTTATCTGATTTAAAAGACCATTCGAAAACCAATAAAAGTCCAATAACCAATTCAAGTGCTGGAAAAATATTTTAACTAACCGACGGTAGAGTGTTTCAAACCACTGTAAAACTATCTTTTGTGAGCAATAATTGTTCATTGTATATTGCTGTAAACAGACATGAAATTTGCCTTGTAAGTTTTTACAAGATCACAGTAAAAAAAAAAATCTGTACTATCTAACAAAACAAAAGTTTACCTTTTGATTTTAAGAGAATTTCAAGCTGAAGTATTGTCTTGCAAGATGGCGGAAAAAGAAAATTATTTTGCAAGGTACAGAACAAAGAAGTTATTCTGGCAATATCCTGGAACAGAGAATGTTATTTCGCCATTTCTGGGGGAAAAAGTTTATCTAACAAGATCCTTTATTTTTAGAGGTTATCTAACAAAATCCTGGAAAACAGAATATTATCTAGAAAGATCTTAGAAGAGAGTGTGATATCTTGACAAATCCTTGAAGAGAGAAATTATCTTGGCACATCCTGGAATAGAGAAGTTTATCTGAGTAGATCCTGGAAGAAAGAAGTTTATCTAGCTAAATCCTCGAAGAGAGAAAAATCATCTAACAACCTCCTGGAAATTAGATGATTATCTAACAGAATCATTGAAGCGATTTTGTTATCTAGCAAGATCCTGGAAGAGAGAAGATTATCTTGCCAGGTTCTGTAAGAGAGAAGGTTATCTGTAGCATGATCCTGGAAGAAAGAAGGTTATGTACACCAATATCCTGTAAGAGAGATGGTTATCTTGCAAGATCTTGGAAGAGAGATGGTTATCTTGCCAGATCCTGGAAGAGAGAAAGTTATCTAGCAAGAGCCGGAAGGAGAAAAAGTTATCTATAGCAACATCTTGAGTTGCTATGATCCGACGAATACCTTGATTTTTTAGGCTAAGTCAATAAAGTTCATGGTTTATATGTGAGTTCCCTCGTCGAGACATGATTGTTATCTTGCAGATTCTGACAGATAGACGGTTTTATTCCAAGTTTTTCAAGATTTTGCCAGAAAATGGTTTATCTAGCAGAATCCGCCAGAAGAATGTCTTGCAATATTCTGACTTAAAAATGGTTATCCTGCATAATTCTGATGAGGGAGAAAGAGCTCGTTCCGGTAGAGATTCATTTCAATTGATTAATAATATCTAATCTGCTCAAGTTTTTTCCGATTTTTTTTCAGTACAGTTTTCTTGTCGACCTTTGAAAAATTTGGAAAAATTATTAAACAGTGCTTGATAAAAAACTGCTAGATTGCTAGAATGGTTTACAAAGTTACTTTTCCAAAACTTTTATTTCTAAATACTTCATGTAAATTACATGACATACTGTGCCTCAATGCAACGCAAATAATTACAACAAACGCATTTTCCTATATCATCATATTTCTTACATTGTGTTCAATTATTGCAAGAATACATCACAAGCTCAATTAGCATTATGTTGTTGCCTGGTAAACTTACTTTAGAGAATTCCCAGAGATAAATCAGTTTCGAAATCATTCCCAGAAAAGTTTTATATTACAGTAACTTTACAAACAAATTGTTATCTTTTGTTAATAATAGTTATTTTGTGAGACCCAGGCTCAAGAATGGTTATATTTTAGAATTGTACCTTCTATGTATCTTGTACGAATCTGCCAGAAATTTCGGGCAGAAGATTCATAGTCTTGTAGGAATCTACCAGAATCAGCTAGATTCCTACAAGATAACCAACCACCCATTCTCGACTAGGGATGGCCCTTTGACCATTTTTCACTGATAAAAATCTGATCGTTTCCTTTTTCTTGAACAAAAACTGATCATACCTGTCAGATTGTTATAACCCGATAGAAACTTTGTTTTAAACTCAAGAGTTTAAACTAATGTTTTGTCTGGGATATTTTCGATCAGCGTTATTTAAAAGGTTAATAGTGTTAAACATTAATAAATTTAGATTCTTTTATCTGATTTAAAAGACCATTCAAAAACCAATAAAAGTCCAATAACCAATTCAAGTGCCGGAAAAAATTTTTTAACTAACCGATGGTAGAGAGTTTCAAACCGCTGTAAAACTATCTTTTGTGAACAATAATTGTTCAATGTATATTGCTGTAAACAGACATGAAATTTGCCGTGTAAGTTTTTACAAGATCACAGTAAGAAAAAAATCTGTACTATCTAACAAAACACAAGTTTATCTTTTGATTTTAAGAGAATTTCAAGCTGAAGTATTGTCTTGCAAGATGCCGGAAAAAGAAAATGTTTAATGAAAAAAAAGGAAAAAGAATGTTATTTCGCCATTTCTGGGGAAAAATGCTTATCTAACAAGATCCTTTAATTTTAGAGGTTATCTAACAAAATCCTGGAAAACAGAATATTATCTAGAAAGATCTTAGAAGAGAGTGTGATATCTTGACAAATCCTTGAAGAGAGAAATTATCTTGGCACATCCTGGAATAGAGAAGGTTATCTGAGTAGATCCTGGAAGAAAGAAGTTTATCTAGCTAAATCCTCGAAGAGAGAAAAAGCATCTAACAACCTCCTGGAAATTAGATGATTATCTAACAAAACCCTGGAAGAGATTTTGTTATCTAACAACATCCTGAAGGAGAAAACGTGATCTATTTTGGAAGATTTTGGAAGTTCTTGGAGGATCCTGGAAAAAATTTATCGTGTAAGTTTTTACAAGATCACAGTAAGAAAAATATTTGTACTATCTAACAAAACACAAGTTTATCTTTTGATTTTAAGAGATTTTCAAGCTGAAGTATTGTCTTGCAAGATCCTGGAAAAAGAAATTTATTTTGCAACGTACAGAACAAAGAAGGTATTCTAGCAATATCCTGGAACAGAGAATATTATTTTGCCAGGTCCGGGAAAAATTTTTATCTAACAAGATCCTGGAAAACACAACCTTATCTAGCAAGATCGTGGAAGAGAGTGTGTTATCCTGACAGATCCTGGAAGTGAGAAAGTTATCTCGGCACATCCTGGAAGAGAGATGGTTATCTGAGTAGATCTTGGAAGAAAGAATTTTATCTAGCTAGATCCTCGAAGAGAGAAAGGCATCTAACAACATCCTGGAAATTAGATGGTTATCTAACAAGACCTTGGAAGAGATTTTGTTATCTAGCAAGATCCTGTTAGAGAGAAGTTTATCTTGCCAGATCCTGTAAGAGAGAATTTATATAGCAAGATCCTGAAGGAGAAAACGTTATCTACATTGGAAGATTTTAGAAGATCTTGGAGGATCCTGGAAGAAATTTATATTGTAAGTTTTTACAAGATCACAGTAGGAAAAATATCTGTACTATCTAACAAAACACAAGTTTATCTTTTGATTTTAAGAGAAATTCAAGCTAAAGTATTGTCTTGCAAGATCCTGGAAAAAGACATTTATTTTGCAATGTACAGAACAAAGAAGGTTTTCTAGCAATATCCTGGAACAGAGAATATTATTTTGCCAGATCCGGGAAGAAAGGTTATCTAACATGATCCTGTAATTTTATAGGTTATCTAACAAAATCCTGGAAAACAGAATATTATCTAGCAAGATCCTGGAAGAGAGAGTGTTATCTTGACAGATCCTGGAAGTGAGAAAGTTATCTTGGCATATCCTGGAAGAGAGAAGGTTATCTGAGTAGATCCTGCAAGAGAGGAGTTTCTCTAGCCAGATACCCGAAGAGAGAAAAGCATCAAACAACATCCTGGAAAATAAATGGTTATATAACAAGAGTCTGTATCTATATCAAGTTCTTGGAAGATTGAAGGTTATCTTACGAGACCGTGGATGAGAGAAGGTTGTCAATAGCAAAATCTTGGAAGAGAGAAGGTTATCTATAGCATGATCCTGGAAGAAAGAAGTTTATGTACACCAATATCCTGGAAGAGAGATGTTTATTTTGCCAGATCGTTGAAGGGAAAAGGTTATCTAGCAAGATCCTGGAAGTGAGATATTCATCTTGCCAGATCGTGGAAGAAAAAAGGTTATCTTGCAAGATCCCGGAAGAAAGAAGGTTATCGTCATCTTGGATGAGAGAATTTCATCTAGCAAGATCTTGTAAGAGGGAAAATTATCTAGCAAGATCCTGGAAGAAAAAAAGATTGTCTAGCAAAATCCTGGAAGAGAGGAGGTTATCTAGCAAGCTCCTGGAAGAGAGTAGGTTATCCAGCAAGATCCTGGAAACAAGAAGGTTATCTCGCTGACTTTGCAAGACGGAAGTCGTCTTTCCAGATTCTTTTTCAGTAATTCCGTTCCAGCTCCAGTCTAATTGTTTCATATCTTCCATTTTAAAACCTTGAATGTTGCGAGTGTCTGCAAATAGTTTACTGTGACCACATTTCTTGAAGAATTTTGAGCAAATTTATTAGATAACTAACTTTCCATTAACTATTACAAAGATTAATTCATTGTTTTTTTGTCAAAAATTTGAATCAAAAAAGCTTCAGGGCTCAAAATGATTCGTGCTCAATTACTCTGTGCATTTCTTGGTGGGTTCACTTGTTGTTCCTGAAGCTTGCTCTTCGTTTCTCAATGCATTGTCTATTTTCAAATTTTTTGCATGGTTTTTGCATGCAACTGCTATGGAACAATCTATCAGTATAAAAATTTTTTCAAAAGACTAGTCCGATTATACAAAGTTTACATTCAACCAGTATTACAGTACGGGGTTTTGTTGTATGGAGTGGCCAATAAAAGCGATCTTCAAAAATTAGAGTGGTGGCAAAGCAGAATTTTTCGTTTGTTATTTTCAGCTAAGAGATTCCAAAGCATTGACGAACTGCGATGTAAACACAAGTTGTTTTCTGTTAAAGAGTTACACATATATGAACTGATGAAATTACTGTCAAGAATTCTCCGCCATGAACATCCAAGCAAATTATTAAATAACTCATTTCCGGAATTAATTGAAGAAAATATGCAAATAAATGAAAGAACTCATCTAGTCAAAACAAAATATTTGCAAACAAAGCAAAGAAACAAGTCACTCATAAATAGATTAAGACGCTTATATAATGTTTTAACTAAAATGGATGAAAGTATTATTCAAAAATTATGCTCATTTAGTGCACAGGATTTAGCAAACTTTTTACATTGTTTTAGAGACTCATTTATTATAGATAACAGATTTTTTGTTAACCTTTTTTGGTAAGGAATAAAGCGAGCTGCATTTTTTTTGTAAAATTGGCATTCTTGTTAAACATTTTCTTAGGGGTTTCTAAGTTTGATTGGAAAGTGGTATTACCAGGGTAAAATGTGATTTTAGAGGGTTTGAATTAACAAATAAGTAGACTTTGAGAAGAATTAAAAGGCATCACTTGACCGGTCTAGCGACCTTTTGATGTCCTTTCGGGTTATGTTTTGTTGTTTGTAAATTTATAAATGCAAGCAATGGAATAAACTCGAGAACTAATTTATTATTATAACAATACAAACAACTTTTGCCTGACTAGCTAATAAAACTTTAAATGAGTCTAAAACGTTCTAATTTAAGGGGAAATTAAATATTTTTTTGATAATTTATTTAATTGTACAACAATTGAAGCACAACGTAGTTTCTTTTCTTCCCGTCAAGACGGTCAATTTCGACACATAGCACTGAATTATTTCCCAATCCGTGAATAAATTCAAACCGTTCAGAACCTTGGCTGATTAAGAACGAAATATTCAAAGGCTTCAGTTTAACCCCATCTTCAACTTTTGCCAGATCTAACTGGTACACCTTCGAATCAAATTCATTCCTGGAGTAAATTGGGTGATTGCATGATGCGAACAGATATCCTACTTTTGGATTTCCGGGAATTGGAGAAACCCAAGCAAGAGTTGTAATGTCTCCCATGTAGGCAAGTTTGAATGTCTTGTCTTTTATGTCGTTGTCACTGATATTGAAGCTGTTTCTTTTACAACTTAATTATTTACTGGGATGAATTGCGAAATTTTGCCGCAAACGTTAGTCCAAGCAACAATAATTTGTTTGGCATACTGCATTTCTTTGAAAATCTTCACAGAAGAAGAGCAAAAAGAAACACAAATCATTTTTTTGTTTGAATTAACCGTCGCGACGCCCCCCCTTAACTCATGACCTCCTACAGGTGCGTGGATTTTTGTCTGGACATCTCGATTTTCGGTCTGGGACCGACAGAATTGGGTACAAGATTACTAGCTGAACAAAATGATTGCTGTTTTCAATTGCTGTTTTCATTTCTTGCCAGCCGCAGACAAAAGGAAAAACTCAATGGCATGTTCTCTGATTGTGAAATTCTGAATCACTGTGTGCCAGTGGGGACTGTTTTAGGACCCCTCTTTTTTCTTTCATATGTGAACGATTTCTCATCTAATATACAAACAACGGGAAAGGTAATTCAATTCGCAGATGACACAAGTGTCTGTTGTAGGACAGGAAATTAGCTTACATGGAAAATTCAAGGAAGTTTTTTTTACAAAAAAAAGAATATTTAGAGATGAATAAACTAATTTTGGATACAAACAACACCGAATTAATCTTTTTTGGCGCAATAATTCTGATTTCGAATCTATTCTTTGCAAAAACGAAGTTATCACAACATAAAAAGTTTGCAGATATCTTGGTATTAAAATTGACAGGAATCTTAATTTCGATGAACAGCTGAATTAAAACTTACAAAAGATGGCTCAAGCTTAAAGATCAAAATACCTGATAAAACATCAAATTACCCTGAACGCGCACATTCTTCTTTTAAAATCACTTGTTTTCACACTTATCGGGTTCTGCAATTTTTTTTCAAAATTTATTTGCAAAAACCTAAAACGTCTTAATCGGCAGATTAATTGTGGTATAAAGGTGTGCTTTCTACGCAAAAAGTTTGACAAATCTGCTAATCCAGACAAAGATCTTGCCAGCCGAGCTAATAATAGCAAAAACGTCGCTAACCAAATTTCATTGTGATATAGCCAGGCCAGAAAATTCTGAAAAATTCCACGGGTATCTGAGTCTTCATCAAAATACTCGAACAAAACAATTCTAAATTGTACAGATTATTAAAATCAACTTTGAATGAATTCGATTGTTCGTCAATGCGTACAAAAATGGAATAAGTTGCCACAGTGGCAAGAATTGGCAAAAAATGAAAACGTTTTTAGGAAAACTTTGAATGATTTCTTGCTCTCACAACATGAAAAAGTTCCTTTGAATAGTAACGCAGGAGCTTTTAAAAGTTATTTTTATTTTTTAGGAAGAAAACAATCGGAAGAGAATTTTATAATGTGATTCTTTCAGAAACTGATTGACGTTTATTATTTTCTATCTCGTTTGAATGATTTGAGGTATTTTTTTTTCAAGTATATGTAACCATATGGTCATATTTTTAATTTAATTGGTGCAAAAAAATTCTTAGTATTCTTATTAGCGTCATAATTAACTTTCACTCTTATGGCGAACTCATTATTATAAAAGGACTACAAAGGTGTCCTGATAATTATACAAAATCATTCATTAAGCTAAGAGAAACATATCCCTGATATCCTTCAGCGTAATTTGGTTCCTCTTCGTTATCATCAGATAATCGGGAGTTGCGATGAAGAAAACAGAAGAGGGATATCCTGCACCGTCTATATGAACTGCTTTTATAAACTTCTCGTTATCATAGATATGGGCGTGAATTGATTCCTTTTTCCATGGAACAAAAACAAGTCGGTTTTTGAGCGCAGAAATTCGACCGTAAGCTACTGTATCATGACCAAATAAATCGATATGGCGCTGGATTCTGCCATTTGAAGTGTCCACAACTGCCAGTTTGGATCTCTGATTTAGCTCGTAAAGCACATACAATGTGCCGTTACCACTCACAGCCACATCCAGAAAATTGCCTGAAAGTCAAAAATGCTGGCCACTTTCATGAATTAAAACATAGGTAATTGCTGTTTCAGTACTCTCTTACACTAAAATGAAAGCTTTCTAATCAGAAAACATCCAGCACTCGAGTTTAAAAAAAGGCAAAACGTCGAACGCAGAAAGAGTTGCATCGAACATGTTTACGACAATTTTCTATAGAATTGTAGAGCAGTACTGAGGTTGCAAAAAATTGTGCATTTTTTGACACAACTTAAAAACTTTTGGTACTTAGTGACCCGACCCACATTAGTAGGTCGTTAGTTTCATGACTTTGTAATGAATTGTTTTCAAAAAACTTAAAGGTACTCTTTAATTTCGCAATTTTTGTTCTTTTTTGTCTACATGTAACGTAGTCTCATTAGCAAAACATCCAACATCCTTGCTGCTGTAGTTGAAGCTTTTTATTAAGCTATGAGATTGCTGGATGCTATCTCGACTTTGTTATAAAGTGCTCTTAAAAGTAAAAATTGAGCTTTTGTCGTAATTAATGCTTGTTGTTGTTATTGGAATTTGTTACAATTTTTTTCAAAGCATTTTTTTCATACATCAATTATTTTTGATAAAACTGTGAGTTTTTGAAGGTTTTCTGTCTTTTCCTTATTCAGTCGACAATTAAATCAACAATATGGATGAACGGGGTCGAAACATTATGTGAAAACGCATGTTAACAAGTTGTTACGTTGTATTCAAAGGTAATGGAAATATTTGATTTGAGAAAGAAGGCGCAATTGAGAATACGTAAGGTTTTAGTGAATAGATTATTGTTTCAACGGCTTCGACACTGTCTGCTCGCAAAATTGAATTGAATTTTTCATTTTTGTTTGTATTTGTCCGTTATTTATTAGTTGTACGTCGTATTTTCGATAATCATAGATCGCAGTTTTTTCATTGGAGGTTTAAATGAACCTATTTATGTTTAATAGCCACCGTCAGCCACTCAACGGCTATTATTTAGTCGCTTTCCTTTATTTTAATTCCTTTTACATTTTGATCAAGTTTTTTTTTCTCATAAGTCACGACACTCACTTTCGGTTTCTGCAAACAAATTACTTAGATTTTGCACTCTTATCTCACAATATCAACAAAGTAGGCAGTTAACCTACATAATTTCTCCATTTTTTGTGCACATAATCATACCCCAACACCTATCTTAATAAATTTGAACATTTTACTTGCTCTGTTGCCATGCTTCATTTATTATCTTACATACTGCATACACTTCCCTTGAATAAAATCAACAAAACTAGCGTAGACGGCTCCCAAAATTGTCATACATAGTATCCATATATTCATTACCTATTCTACTCAATTTCCAAATATTGTGCGCAAAATTTCAAAACATTCAGCACTTTAGTTCTAACTCTTCATACTTTCCTAACAAAGTGCGAACAAAACTGGAAGTTTTCTTTTTCAAACGGCTTCCAAATTCTTTACACAATTTCTACTACAATTTCGGCAGTTTATCAAATAGATTCCATTTTTCCGAAACGGTTTTTTCCTCATCTTTTATTTTCCATATCATTCTCCTTTCACAATGTAAATCGTATGAGACCTTGTCAAAAAATTCAGTATCTTATTTTCAATATTTCGATCCAGAACTATTAATATCCAAATTTTCAAAACATTTAGTTTCTTTATTACGAAAATGTTATAAAAATTGCTAAAACTATGTAAGGAATATGATGATATATGTTACAAATATGAAAAAAAGTTTTAGAGTATTTCTTAAATCTATAGAATAATTCCGCTGAAACGGTTGAATTAATGGTTTTAAAGTATTGTTTTCAAGATTAAAACATCTGATTTGAAATACGACTGTGAACTTTAGCAAAAGTGAGTAGAGCTAAGAAAATGACAAAAACGAATTTATTCAACAATTTCAACACCAGTAACTAATCATTAAAGAAGTAAAGCACATGTCTTCAGTAGTTTGCTCCCATTTAGCTGAAAGCCTGCAAAACGCTACTCACGAAAAAATCAATTTCAAAGGAGGAATTTCTCTTTACTTTCGGTATTTTTCCTTTGATATTGTCCGTATCTAACGCGGCTTCAAACTTGGCAATTTTAGTACATTCAGTTTGAAACGCAACAAGCAATTGATGTTCAATTTCAAACGGCTTAGAGTTACAAAAAGTTGATATTTGCTTGCTTGTATATCATCATATAAAATCTCCGAGAATTTGATTTATCTCCGTCAATGTTAAACAAGCATTTCTCTCAACATTAGGTCGGAGAGCAAACAAAAACCTCATAGTTGTTCAACTATTTTTGTTTTCGAGCTAAGAGAGATTTTCAATAAGTTTGCACAGTGTCTTAAAATAATCTGGCAACAGGTACAGTTAAAGCTCGAGCGAACAAAAGGCTACCTTAGCTGTTGTTGTTTCACGCGAAAACCGACAAATAATTGCGTTTAAAACCGATAATACCAATGATGAATTCTTACTTATTTTTCAAAGTGCTGACGCTCTCTAACTTTATCTAAACCGAATTTGCAGAATAATTCATATGTCTAAAGCCAATGATGCCGACTAAACTAATTATTTCAAAATTCACCAAATTTTGAAACAAAGATTCCTGAAAATGTTGAGGTTTCCTTACGTTTTGTACTTTTAAGTCCTAAGAACTTCTTTGCCGGTTTTCTTCAGCTTGTTGTGCAAATGTCCTCTTAAGTTCACTGACACTTCTACACGGGAAACTATTTGATCACTGAATTTTCTTGTCAATTTTTCATTGTTTCTATGAAAAAAATATACGGCTCCACTAGTCGAGAAGCCCGAACAAAATTTCGGGGTGTCTGGTTTTTGGCTTAAAAAATTGTTGGCTTGATTGGTTTCTCTGATACGGTATTTTTGCGTTCAAGCCTAAGAAACGATCAGTCTATTCGGTTTTAAACCGAAGGACATCGTTAGTATGTTAAACCTCTTCGATTCGGTATGTTCGATTGGAAACGAAAGAAATCGTCATCCTTTTCTATATGAAATCATGCAGTCCACATATGCAGTCAAATGTCATAAGGGCTGATTTCTGGTCACATTAATTTCAAACGTACCTAAACTGAAGGCTAACATCCCAACAATTTCGTACATTTGGAACCAAACATACCGAATATAGGAAACCAAACAAATCGGCAGTTTGTTACGTTTTAAAACAAAACATACCGAACATTTCATACGCTTAAAAACCGAATATACCGACGATTGCTTCCAGTTTAAAAACAAAGATTTCTGGACTACGGTTTATGAGCAATTTTGTATACAGATTTTTTGCCGAAGCTTTGCTTTAGTGGCACTGACGATAGCTGAAAAGGCTTCTCGCATTCATCACTGTCCTGCTGGACTCAACTGGAAATAAAAGCTGTTTTGATTAGAAATTTGGGGAAAAATAACATTCTCACCTGTCACGAAATTGATTGGATCGTCACACTTCAGGCTGTAGTCTTTGACCTGAATTTCTCTACCCGTGAACCACTGGTATATCTGACGAGATTGGTGATCAACAGCAATAGAACCCTTGTGCATTCTTGCCCGACCTTCTGATTCAACTCCAGTATTTCTTTTCAAGTTCATTAGACTAATTTTTTTGTTACCCGCCACCTGCCCAAGACCTATCTCTACAAGTGATGCCATACGAAAAAAAAATTACTTCCCAGGTCGAGGTATCACTGCCATTCAACGCAAAATTATGTAAGATAAGGGGCGAATGCGGAAAATTTTGTAAGATAAGCGGTGAAAGCGACGAAATTGCATAAATCAGGCTGTGAATGCTGTGAAAAAAAAACTTTAGATCCTGGCAGCGGTGAAATTACATATATTGACAGCTGATTTTAGCGGTGAAATTACATAAATTCGCAGCTTCGAAAAAAGTGTCCAAATTATGTAAGATGAGCGGTGAATGCGGTGAAATAATATAAATTCATCGCTTAACTTAGTGGTGAACTTACATAATTTTACCGCCTACAAAAAAGTGTTAAAATTTTGTGAGAACAGCTCTGAATGCGGTGAAATTACGCAAATTCGCCGCTTAAATTTGTGGTGAAAGAACATAAATTAATCGCTGAGAAAACGCTCCGAATTGTCTTTTGTTCAACGAAGTTAAGATACATTTATTAAAAGACGCACGGAAAATTTACCCAAGATTAATCATACATCTTTTTGAAAATTTTTTTAAGCGTTAAATTTAATTAATTTCGCCACTAGAGCAAGCGGTGAACTTACAAAAAATCACCACATATCACCGCTAGTTAGTGAAAAGTGGCGCAGTTGAAAAAGATGTGCCTGTTATGCAGGATGCGAGAGGTTCGAATCCGTGCAAAGATGGTAACTTGTATTAAGCGGTGAAATATGGTGAGTTTTTGTAAGATCACCGCTTACTCTAACGGTGAACTTAGGTAATTTCACCGCATTCACCGCATTTTACCGCAAAATTTTGTACAAAATTTGCGGTGAAAAGAATAACGTTTCACCGTTTATCTTACATATTTTTCCAATTTTTTCTCGAACTTCGTAAAAAACTAAAAAGTTAGACAAAATAACGCGTTACGCGTTCTAAATTAATTGAATTTTTTGCTTCATGTTTACATTTTGCCGATGATCTACAGAGAGACAAGTTTAGTACTACAGTGTCGAAAACTCAACGTAGTTGAAAGTATTCAAGTTCATTTCACAATTAGAGCATTGTGAGAATTAGCGGTTGACTAATTGACGCAAAAATCTTTTACAACAAGTTGAACCTCGCGATCACTGATTCGAGCTATGACTATGAAAAGCCAGTAGTGGACCGTCATTACAACGTCCAACACTCAACTAGGATTGTGAAATTAGACCCTGGGAATTTTTGAATGCTTTTCAGTCAAGTGAGGCTTTGTAGTGAGCCAAATGTGAAATTTGAAACACAGAAAAAATTTGAAACTTAAAAGTGAAATTTGAAACACAGATAATTTGATTCATTTTGGTTCCCATAACTGCACGGGTCGAGACCGAATGGTTAACTTGTAAAAACATGCAAGTTTCTGGCAGAAACTGACAAGGCGATGCATTAACTTGAAAGTTTTTCTTCCTAAAACTTGCTAGTTCTTACAAGTTAATCATTCGAATTACAAGTTCTTACAAGTTAACCATAAAACTAAAAAGGCTCTTGAAAGTTAACCATTCATCTCGCCGGGTTCTTACAATGGTTAACATTTGACTTACATAAATTCTTACATAAGTTCTTTGAAAATAAGTTGTTACCAGATAAATTTTCTGACTATATTGTAGCAAAAAACAATAAAACGTTGCGAGATATGATTGTAAACAGATGCTTCAGATCTGGAAAAGTGTGAATTCAAATTATAAATTAAAAATTGATAAAAAATGAAGGGTCACGAAACTTTTATGCGAAAATGCTGACATTTGAATTTGAAACTTCAATCAAAGTCAAAAAGGTTATAAATTATTAGGAACACTTTTTAAAAAAGCAATGGTGAAGAACCCAATTGATTTCTACTGTTCCTTAAATGAATTGCGAAAGGACCTCTTGAGTTGATAAAATTGAGAAGTAAACATTTCATCAACTTAGTTTGCATTGTAATATGATAATCAAATTGTGCAATTAATCTCACTTGCTTTCTGCTGTAAATGACTGGGTATGAAATTGACAAGTTTACCATTTGACTTGCAATTTCTTACAAGTTAACCATTCGACTAGCAAGTTCTTAAAAGATAACAATATTTTGGAAGAAACGTGCAAGTTCTTACAAGTTAACCATTCGGCCTCGACCCGGGTAAACGAATCCCGAATTAGGTTGCCACCTAAGTTGTCGAAAAATCCCTACAAATGAGTTATAAATGAACTTCTTGGTCGGTACAAAAATGTAGTAGCAACTCTAGTAGAAAATGGTGCTGATTTTTCCTATATTGGTGGTAAAAACATGATGAACGATTGAATCGTATAGAGCGCGGAAAAAAAAGAGGAAAATTTTTAAAGCGTATAAAGTCAATTAGTACACTATTCTGCCCCGTACAATCGTATTGGAACGATGGCACCAAAAGTCCCTATATGTGTGGGGCAGCGGTGTGCTATCATCCTGGGGCCCTGTTTCTGTGGCCCATGCTCAAAATAAAGCTTAGATTTAACCACGTATTGAACGTATAATTCCAACGATAGAAGTCAATATTAGTTTAGAGTAGTTTATTAGTCCGTAAGAGTTCTATTCTTGATTGTAATGAATCAGTCATTTCCAGCTGTAGCTTTTGTTCACATTTCCTATTAGTTTTTTGTTGACCTGAGTCTGGTTCTTCGGTAGTTTTGGTGGTTGATTTGGATGTGATCTTTCTCTGGATTCATCCCGTAGCTTTTCTTTCATCACTTCTTCTGCAAGTGTTTTCAATTTCCGTAATGAGTAACTAACTTTTCGATGAGTAACTTGACGAAATGGCCATTAGTTCCAGCGATTACGTATTTCGCTTTCTTTGTGAACACTAGCTTTACATGGGATTTTGGATCTTTTATTCCGTGCCGTCGTCGCTGTGTTGATTTTTGGGCTTGTATTCAGTTTATGGAAGGATAAGGCTGAATTTATTGAAAAATTGTTCAGGCAATTAGATTTGGGAGATGTTGCTGGTTTTTGTGCCTCTCAGTTTTGCTCCTCTACCGATCAACTCTTCCTCGCAGTGCTTGAACCCATGACATCCATGCCAAGTCCACGCAAGACCTTGGATTCTCCAAGAACCTCACAAGGTTTCCAGGATCTTGCTAGGAACTTGAGTGCTTTTCCCAGGATCTTGGAGGTCCTCACGTGGGATTGCTCACTGGGCTTCACCCTGCTTGACAGAATTGCTTACGTAGCCGTTTCTGAACCTGTTAGATCTAACTTTACTGTAAAAATAGTTTAGGTGGAATAATATGGCTTGCTATAACTGGTTTTATTTTTTGGCCGCAATAAACTTTACTTTTGAGAGGATGGACTTTTAAAGTTTTTTTTGGATGCTTCTTTCGGGACTAATTTCAGGTTTTCTGTTTTTCTTTTTTTTTGTTTTTTGCTTTTTGTTTATTTTTCCTATAAAAATTATCAAATTAGAGATTGCAGATTATTGCAGATCAAGCAAAACGAGATCTCTTCATATATGTCGACTAACTTGAAAAAAGATATAACAAAATAAGGAATAGATATATGCTTAAGACCTGTTTGTGCTATAAGTCTCTACTTAAAGATTGGGTCTGAAAGTGTTAACTTGTAAAAGATTGAATATAAATGTACTTGCTTACAAATTTCCAGTTGAATCGAGATGAACTGTTGTGGTGATGAGACGGCCAACATCTTTCCAAGGTCTGATAATATACTCGTGCGGAGAGAAAGCTTATAAATTTCACTTGTTTAGAAACAGAGGTTATGATTGCAGTTAAAGTTATCTTAAGCTAATTGAATAGTTAAGTAGCTTTGGAATTATTTTAGAAGTAATGTAAAAAGACTGTTGTCTGCGGGCATAAGTTTAAGCAAAATTCAATCTCATCCTGCTTCTCTCCTCAATACTATCAGTGAAGCGTAGACCGATATCCGATCAAACCATGTTCACGTTCATAGTGAAACGGCTTCCTAATTTTCCTACTGGCCGGGAATCAACTCTGCCAATCTCAAGAAACGGCTATTGTTTTCCTGAAAAAAACTTTCGGGAGCATTTGAACCTGTTTCATCTTTTTGTAGGCACTTTAATTCTCCAACTTCTGCTGATATTACCTTGAATTTATTGCGGAGAAATTTTTTGGTTTTCTTCTGGTGCACGTGATATGCTTTAAATAGTTTCCCTGAGTTGCAAATGTCAGTCAAAGAGCAGGGAAATAGAACAGGTTTAGCGGCGCCTATTCATAATTAGTTCTTGTTATAGTTTGGATTTGGTCCTGGATAATCCAGGCCTTAACTGAGGCTTTTTTTATTTAGAAAAGCAAAAGCTCAAATTCTAATATATTATAAGCCTTAGTGCGCGTTAATTTGTTTGACCTGTGCTAAGAAAAGAGGTAATTGAAGCTTTAAATTATGCGATTGATGTCCGGGGTTAATTATTTGGTCATTTCTAGCAGCTCTTATACAACAAAGCTTTAATCGACGAGGGGGATTCAACTAGGTTCGTTGTTATAATTGTGGTTATGGGATGTTCTTTATCAGAGTCTATAATGTGCGAGTTTGGTCATTAGGGTATTCACTATCTAATCTGGCTTTCATGCAGCTCTTTTTGGAGCCAATAATTACAATTCCTTGAACTGAGACTGGTTTTGGTCTTCTTCTGACTGAGATTTCCTTTTGAATTGATGGCCGTGGATCTTACAATCTTTACAATTTTTATATTTTCTACAATTTTTATGATCGTTATAATATATTTACATTCATTTATTCATTTTTTTCATACACGTAATTTTTTTTTTACTATTTTGCAAGTTTCTGCAAAATTATTTTGTATGTTTTTGACCAAGAGTGTGGAAATGAGACATGGAAATTCCAATGGTCATTCGTGCTTGGTCTCTGATTGTGTCTGTTTCATGCCATAGTGTTTTCTCGTAGTTTGATTTTGGTATTATGATGTGTAAATCTTTGGACCTGCATTTTTTTTGAAGCAATAAGGCACTTTTCTTCATATCTTTGGAAGACTTCAGACTTTTATGTTTGTGTTCAAAATTGATATTACCTCAACATTTCCTTCATTTACGTAAAGGTGGCGAGTTCCAGTTTTATGTTGTCTTTGTTTGAGGAAATGAAGTCTTCGCGTTCAAAACGCAGGACATATTTTGTTTTTGTTATGGCAGCCAATATCAGTTATAAAGTACTAATGAGAATTACCAGTATTATCCGGGGTTTTATTTTTGTTGTATCTTAAAATCGACGTATAGCTACTCGAGTGAATGTCTTGGTTAATCTTGGGTTGTCTCTAAAAGTCCAATGGAACACCCCAAGTCTTCACCGACCATTTTTTGATAACTTAGTTGCCTGTTTCATTTTATATTAGGCGGATGTTTTTTTTGTTGTCTGCTTCCATTCCGGCCCAGAAAGCCAGGTTGGCCTCCTTTTTCTTTTAACATCCCAATCCATGTCTGTGACAGTGGCTCGAGAAAGAACCGCCCCGATATGTTTGTTCGGAGGTGCTGTTTTGTACTCAGCGCTACCTCTCCCAAAGCTGTACGAGGTCTTGTTCACATTGTTTTCAGTTTAGGGTTTTTTGTTCCTCGTTGTTCTTGATGACTTGTCTCAATACGGATAATTATTGATCTTTGTTAATTCGATGGATGAGTTCGTGGCGTGTGATATCCGATGATCCAGCTTCGGATGAAAATGCATTCCTAGGATCTGTCCCGGGTCGAGGTTTTGTCAAAAAATAATGTAAGATTAGCGGTGAATAGCGATGAAAAAAAACTTTTTTCACCGCAAAGCGCCCGCATCTTTTAGCGTTGAATGCGCTGAAAGCCGTGAATTTTTGTAAGAATTGCGTTGAATTTTGCGGTGAAAAATTTTTTTCACCGCATTCACCGGAATTCTTACAAAAAAAGACACTGTCGTAGAAGGGTTCGAACCTCTACCTCATGCGTGTCACCAACTTCATAATCCACTGCGCCATCTGTCACATACTGCAATGATATTTCCTGTGAATATAAGATAAGCGTTGAAATAAGCACGGTGAATATTTGTAAGATTTGCGATTTCAGCGGTGAAAAATTTTTTTTCACCGCATTCTGTTGGTAGCGGTGAAAAATTTTTTTTCACCGCATTCTGCTGGTAGAGGTGAAAAGTTTTTTTCACCGGACCCTGCTTGTAGCGGTGAAAAATTTTCTTTCACCGCTTAAGCGCTGAAAAAAAATTTTTCACGGCTTAAAAGTTTTTTTTCTCCGCATTCATCGCATTGAATTCAAATCTTACACTTTTATTCAAATTCACCGCAAATCTTACATCTTTTAGCGATTTTTAGTGGTGACACCTCGACCCGGGGTTCTGCTTGTCCAATTTGTGTCGCAGGTATTTTAATTTGCTTTGTCTGTGCTCTTTTTAGATAGGGTATTGGTTTAACGTCGATTACACGTGTCCACTAATTGATCTTCAGTTTTTCTTACACATTTCTTAACGCTTGTCTGCTGTTTGTGTAATTATGCTGTATCGTATTTGTAGGAAGTAGATATTGTGATACAGGTCTAGAATCTACCACGCTTTGTTGAGTTGTGCGGCGGATAATCTGTTCAAAATTCTTGTACTATTATTGGCGGCGTCTCTGTTGAAATTGTTTCCGGTTTGATTAAGATTTGTAATTCTTTTATTAATCTCACTTTGTCTGATAGCTCTCTGAGAACTAGAAAAAAAGAGTTGACCTGATTGCTTCGCAAACTTCGTTTATTGCCTTTTGGTTGTCAATGGGGTACTACTAGTTCGTTTAACTTGCTTATTTAGACCAATTGATGCTTCATTTGAAATCACTGTGCAATGGTTTAAATGTTGTTCCTCAGTTCATGTAGCAGTGTGCTAGATAACTGTTGTTTTGATTTCTGCTTTTCCGGGTCGCCACTTCGTCACATACAGGGATCATATATGATGTTATACAAATCATAGCGTATTTCTTTGTACGATCCTTGCATGACAACAGAGAGTCATATCTGCTCCTTTTATGATTACCAAGAAATCATATATAAACCTAGTAAGATTACCAAGAATTTTACATCCAGTTTTCATAAACCTTTTTTCCCTTTTATGTTTTACTTAATTTTATTCGGTAAGACATCACATATGTGATCACTCTGGCATAACTTTATGGTCCACTAAAAGACCCTAACTTACATTATCGTTTGCAAGGTTGGGAACTAAATAAAAGAGTAGTTCCAAATAAATAACTAAAGTTTTGATATTCGTTTTATGTGTCATATATGACTTGTATAGTTTCAAAGAAATTTTTTCAACTTTGACAGAAACGAAAATTATACAGTTTTTAGGTTTTGATTCTTTGTATGACCCTTGTATGATTTCTAGGAATTCATATATGATTCTTGCATGACTACCATGAGTTCATACAAGTCATATATGACCTAGTATGATTACCAGGAATCATATATGACCTAGTATGATTACCAGGAATCATATATGACCTTGTATGACTACTAAGAATTTTGTATGACGAGCAACCCGGGTTAAACTGTATCAACTGCTCTTGTTTCGTTATCTGTCAGTTTTTTTAAATCTCATAATTGATTTTTCAAGAGTTTTCTAATTAGTTTAGTTTGCTCAATTCATAAGACGATAGATGACCTTTTGTTTTGTCATTCATTGTTATCCGACAACTTTATGAATACTTTCGGCCTCGGGTTTCACTCCTTAAATGTTGAGAAAAACTTTTTCTTAAACCTCACATCAGCACTTTGTTTTTGAAACAGATGAGAATTTTTTCACAAACAATTAATCGGTTCATGAGAAACAAAATAAAAATAACGTAGCCACGCTAAGTCAAAAATAAAAGACATATGTGTCAAAAAATCAGCAACAAATGAACAACAGTTTTCCTTTACAAAAGTTCAGGCTCCAATTGGGAGAATACCAGCACTCAATGCTGCTTTACGGGACAAATTAACAAAAACGATACGATTATTACTGATATTTGCGCAATTTTATTTGTGCAAACAAGTTAATAAATCATTGCCTTAATCGGAAAAAAGCAAACTGTAGATTCCGCTTTCCACTATTAGAGAAAGCCTACAACTTTTCATTGGTGTGGACGATGTAACAAAAAAAACAAAAGATGCCGACAAAAATCACCATTTCGCATGTATTTTTATCAAAATTAAATGCAGTTCATGTCAAAAAACCGTGTAAACTCTTATGGTGCTAAGATAGGTCAAGGCCTGTATTTGTTTTTCAGTGGGTTGGATCACTGAGATCAGATCAGCTAATTGCTCTTTTGAAGCCAGAGCCATTTCTCTTATATGTTCCGCTTTTTCACAGATTTTGTCAAGCTCTGCTTGTTGCAGCGCACACTTTCTGGCTAAATACGACTGGTATGTCTCCAGACACAACTTTGGGTTGTTTCCAGACATGGAATCATTTTGAAATTTGACAACATCTTGAGCTAGCTGTTCAACTGAAATTGATGAAGAATTAACTTCAATTGATTTTGCTGTGAGCAGTTGAAAACTTTTCCGAAGTCTCGTAATCGTCTCAGAATTTTTCCCGATCGTTTCCTTGAATGAAACCTGCTCCACTTCCATAGGCATGACTAAATGTCCCTGGCCAATATGGTTGGTCATCCAACAAATGTTGCATATTTGCTCTTTATCTGTACGACAGAAAAAATCCAAAGGTCTCTGATGGACTGGGCAGAGCTGATTCTATGGTAAGTGGGCAAACTTTAAAAAGCATACCTGGCAAAGAAATATTCAGTTAATGTTCACCCTGGTCGAGGTTTTACAAAATTTTCCCGAGTAGAGACCTTGGGTCCAAATAATTATCGGAATTGGAAAACATGATGAAAGCAGGAAATAGCCTGAACTTAAAAGCAAAAAAAATTATGCTTGACTGGAGTTAAGCCGAAAATACCCGAATTGATCAAAACATAAAATTAGAGCGAATCTGACACGAAGAATGTGATAGAAATCATGTTGCATAAAACTTTACAATATTTTTGCCCTGAAGAAGAACGTAAACTCACAAAAAGCACAACCTACCCAGGTTTAGATGCGCGACCCTAGACCGCTCTGATCAGACCGTTTGGGTTGCACACCGGTGGCATTGTGTTTTTCTTTGTGTACATTCTGTACAGTTGCTTCTTGACCTTCATTTTCTTTCTTTCTGTACAGTTGCTTCTTGACCTTCATTTTTTAAACGTTTGAAGCACTTTCTTATGCATTGCTAGTTTTAAAGGTTAGCACAATAGTTCTTTTTAAGCAACAGATTCTGTAACAAAGTTCTAATTGTAATTATCAAGAATTGTAAATTACTCCTGTAAATATCCTCCAGTAACATATTCCAATCATGATGATAACTGCAGAAAAGTTTAATAGTTATTCGAAAGCAGATCTTTATAAAATTTATTGCGAACTTTATCAAAAATTGGAAGAGAAGAACAGTCTCATCGCCGAGCATGTGGTAACCGTGAGTGAGTTCCTTAAAAAATCAGCACAGGTAATAACTGCTATAATAACACCAACGATTAACACGAGTGCAAAAAATGACGTTTTTATTCGAAAGTTTGAAACATTAAAGATCGATGAGAAAACGGAAAATTTTTTAATTGGTAGTAGTATCATCAAACACCTGGCAAGAGATCGGACATTTCCTCAGGACTGCAGTATACATGCTTACCCAGGCTCAACCACAAAGGAAAACTGCAATTTCTACAGGGTTACGATCAAAAAAATATGAAAACAGTCATTTTACAGGATGGGATCAATGCTATTCTAAAACAAAAAAGTGATCATTCAGAAACATTATTCTCAGATTAAAGATGTGTCTCATTATGTCTCTGCAATATAGGAAAAGTTCAGCCCAGAAACATTGGTATTGATGGAAGTGCCTCCCTTCAAAAAGTTGCCGAAAAACGAACAAACCAACAACAAAATTTACGATTTCAATGAAAAGCTGCGAGAGTATATTACACCAGAAAACACTGAAAAATCAAAATACTTCCTGTCCGAAACATGTTGAGTCAAATGGCAAATTACAACGCTCTCTTTTACGATGATATACATTTTAATTTTCAGCAGGGAATTCCGTTCATTAAAAATGTAGTTTTAAGTCATTTTCTTTTAACTTCTTGTAATCTTGTTCGTTTACAACCTTTGCAATATTCTCAAAGTGCATACGTGAGTAGGGCTAACACTTACAAACGATGGAGGCAAACATGTCGCTATACAAAAGGATTTTAGCTGCAGTTTCTGTTGTTTTTAAGCTATTTTGCAACGTGAAATGATTTATAGTCAGATATAGCTAAAAATGGCAGGTATTCAACTCACTCATAGTTATACTATGTGTACTACTCATATCCTCCGATACTTTTTCAGAATTTTTTTTTTACAATTTTTCATTATGCATCTCGAATACCTTCATTCAAAGGAAGCTGTAACAGCAAACAATGTGCTTTAACATCCAAATTCAACCTTTCCTTTTTCTTGGTTGTTATATGGTACCTTCTACTAAAAAGTGGTGAAATCGAATTAAACCCTGGACCAGTTTTGCCATATGCACTTATGATGAAAAAGTTGAAATTATTTGATTCCAGAATAAAAATTCTACATCAAAACGCCAGAAGTTTAGCAGGACAACATCTGCTGTTGAAAGAACTCATTCAGGACATTGGTTACAACTGCATATATGCTTTTACTGAAACATGGTTGTCACAAAACCACCCAGAAGAATTTTGGCATATAGATAAGCAAAACTTTGACTGTTTTCGAAAAGATCGCATCCAAACATCAAAAACGAAGGGTGGTGGTATTATCAAGTACATTCCAAAAATATTGAAACCTCGTCTTCGCAATGATCTCAACTGCTTTCCGGATACAAATTTTGAAAGTTTATGGGTTGAGTTGAGCATACAAAAAAAGAAATGCGTCTTGAATTTATCATACTGTCCCGAAAAAAATTTGTAAAGATGTTTTTGGAAAAATTGGCCCTGGGAATTGATCTTGCTATAGTTGAAGGAAAATCTGTCATACTTGCTGGAGACTACAACTTAAACTATTTTGCAAAGCGCGACAGAAATCTGCTACAATCTGTAATTTCTCCATATGATCTTAAACCAACGAATAATGATACAGCTACAAGAATCACTAACTCTTCTTCAACACTTATCGATTATATCATAACAGAAGATTACGAAACAGGCATAGTAGCGGATACGATTTTGAAAACTGATCATTTTGCAACAATCACAGCTCTTAAATCTGTGATGCTAAAATCAAAAACAACAAAGAAAAAAATTTTTGACATAGCATTCCAAAATTTTATTGAAAATTCAGACTGGAGACACTTTTACGGTGCAGTGACAGAAGATATGATGTTATGAAAGTTTCACAGAATTATTGAAAGAGCATTGGCACTACATGCTCCAACTAAAGCCTGTTATATAAGAACAGATAAACCAAAATTTTTGCTTCAAGAAACGGGGCTATGTGGGGAAACAAAAAGACAGTTTTCAAGAATTAGCGATGATGAAACTAAAAACGATTTAATTCGTCAAAAAGAAAAACAAATTTTTTCAAGTTTTATGGAGTTAAACATTGAAAAAGCCAGATGGAAATTCATTCAAGATCTTCATAATAAAGAAAAGACTCAAGCAAGAATTCAATCTTTATTAAACAGTTTTGGTGATAAGATAACAAAGCCCATGGAAATTGCAAATCTTCTAAATTACAGATTTTCCACTCTAGGAGAGTTCGTTGACTTGCAACAAACAAACAACATTCCTCCTAAAACTGCTCCGAGAAAGTGTTTCAAGTTCAGATATATAACAACCAAGGAAACAAATGTGTTCATAGATTCATTGAATCTAAGTAAACCAGTCGGTCCATCAAAAATACCAGCTTGGGCAATAAAAGATGCTAAAGCAGCGCTAGGGGAACCACTATGTTATCTCAGTAATCAGTTCATTACAGAAGGAAAATTTCCAGAAGATCATAAAAAAGCTTGTGTAACTCCACTCTTCAAAAAAGGTAATCTCGAAGACCCACTCAATTATAGACCTATTTCTGTCACTTCTGCTTTGTCAAAAATTTTTGAAAAGGCGTTCAGTTCACAAATCACAGGTATCCTAGAAAGGGAGCATTTATTGTCTGCTAGTCAATTTGGTTATAGAAATCAAATCTCAACAATTGATGCTATCCTGAAATCGACAGAACAAATAAGATTAGAACTCAACAAGAAAAAAAATGTTACAGGGGCGTTTTTAGATCTTTCAAAGGCTTTTGATTCTATAAACCACAAAATACTGCTACGGAGACTTGAAAATATAGGTTTTGACGAACATGCTACCAATTTAATAGAGAATTATTTGAGTGAAAGAACGCAAAGAGTTGTTCTGAATGAAATTGAATCAGATTGGATAAATTTGAAAAGAGGAGTTCCACAAGGTACTATTTTAGGACCTCTATTATTTAACATTTACGTCAATGATTTAGCAAAGATTGTAGAAAACGAATCCACGGTCGTCCAGTAAGCAGACGATTTTTTTCTTTTTACATCCGACACTTAAACATAACATCTCAAAAGTTATCGATTTTTTTGCAAAGTCCCAGGTAGTAGTGAACAAACAAAAAAAAACAGAATATATTGTGTTCAGCACCAGGAAGAGGTTAACAAATACTGTTTTGAATGTCGACAACGAAAGAATAGCAGAATCCAATAGTGTGAAGTATATTGGCGTAATTATTGATAGCAAACTAAAGTTTGATGGAGAAGTGAAAAAGATTCTTCAGAGAATGGCTTGAGGAATAAAAGTTTTGAATACACTAAGTAAAAGTTTACCAGAGAAAACGAAAGTCTTATTACTTAATGCAATAGTAATAAGTCATCTACATTATTCCCCTCTAATTCTGACAGGATTGCAAAAGTCATTACTCACAACTTTAGAAAAACAATTGAATTGGGGAATAAAATCCATTTTTAATAGGAGAAAATACGATCGGTCTAGAGATCTCAAACTTCGCGACAAAATACTACCAGTTTCTTTTCTCTTGAAATACCATTGCTCAAAAAATTTTTTTCTTACTCAGCAACGATCTTCCAGCATATAAAAATGAACCTCTCTCTACCATGAGAATAAAACAACATGACAGGTCAAAAAAAAGTAATGTTCGATTTAAGAAAGAACAATAAGCTTTTAACTGATTCTTTTATTGCACAAGCCATTCCAATTTATAATAGTCTGCTTTCTAATAATAGACTGAAAACAACATCGAAAGCCTCCTTAAAAAAAGAACTGAAAGATTATTTTTGGAAAGAATTTTTGAAGGACCCAAAAGTAACTGATATAAAAGAAGACATTGAGAGCATTAGATTTTAATTTTATTTTTTAATCTTCATGATGTACATATAGAATTGTGAGAACATTTTTTGCTCGCATTTTAGGCCATTTTTTAATAATGTAAGGTCAAATTTTTAGTAAGGTAATTTAATGATTTTATAGTTTTACATAATGTTATATTCTTAACTTTACATTGCCTCTTTTACTATTTGCTTTTTATACTTATGTTTACCAGAAGAAATTAACAATGTTCTTTTTTTTATTGTGCCACCCAAAATACCTGGTCTTGGAAACGCTTGAGTCGCACGATGCTCTGGACAATGGTCGCACTGCGGTCTGATCAGAGGGGAAAGTTTGGGAATTGGTCTGGGCAATGGTCGCTCTACGGTCGGATCAGAGGGCAAAGTTGCACTATAGTCTGATCATAGGTCTGCACGAAAGTCTGAACAATGGTTGCACTACGGTCTGATCACAGACCAAAGTCTGGACAGGACATAAGTTGCTTCAAAATCTGACCACAGAGCATAAACTGGCCATATTTATTTGACTGCAGGGTTTTACCTCTGGTTTTACTGACACAAAAGAAAAATT
This sequence comes from Convolutriloba macropyga, assembly GCF_964194025.1. Taxonomy (NCBI): domain Eukaryota; kingdom Metazoa; phylum Xenacoelomorpha; order Acoela; family Convolutidae; genus Convolutriloba; species Convolutriloba macropyga. The sequence goes on along the minus strand of NC_134480.1, from coordinate 34,880,842 downwards.
GCAAGCAGTTCAAAATGACTTTTCTTTTTATCTCATCAATTAGTTTTGCTCTGCCTTAACAAGATATACCAAATTATTCAATTTTAGATTGAGCAGTATATAGGTTTGAATTGAATCAACTAAACAAATGTCAACGCATTATAACATGTATTCGGGTATGATCTGATCATAGGACAAAGTTCGGAGTACGGTCTGATTAGAGGGAGCGTTGGTCGCACTAAAGTCGCACAACATTTTTGTGTCGCATCAGAATCGCAAGAAAATTTTGTGTCGCACGATAGTCCAATCAGAGGGATTTGGGTCACATTATGGTCTGATCAGAGGTCTTTCGGGTCGCACTATGGTCTCACAATATTTTGGGTTGCACTACGGTCTAATCAGAGGGTTGCATGGTTGTTTTGTAAAAGGGCATAGTCTAAGAAATGGTCTGATCAGAGCAGTCTATGGTCGCGCACCTAAACCTGGGTAGAGATAAGCTTCGAAATTTTGCGTTTAAATATTATGAGCCAAATTTATACGACTGATTCAAATTTTTGCTCAATGATTGAAGGTTTGCAAAATTTTGCCATTTTTATCCGTCGAACGTCAAAACCGAAGACCAAAACCGAGTAAAAAAACCGATGACCAAATTTTAAGAAAAGTAAATTATATGCCGGTACTGATAACTTCTAATCTTAATTCTTGAGACTTGTGACGAAATGTCAAGACTTGCTCAAGATTTGTTAGGTCCAAGTCGAGTCTTGGCCAAGACTTGGAAAGTCTTGGGTCCAGCCCTGGCCAAGATCTGACAAGTCTTGAGTCAAGTCTTGATTAATGAGCAGGTAGACAAAGAAACGTTTTGATCTGAAATTATTTATAACTAATGTATTTCAAAAGTAGTAAAAAATGGTAAAATTCTTACTCAAAATCTGCTAATCTGACCAAGCTATTTCTGAATTGCGTTTATACCAATTTTGAATGTCTCATATATTCCCCCCAAAATCTCTTATCCATAAATTTTCTAAAAAGTTGTCATGACTGGTATCATTGGGCGATATGCGATATCAGAATTTGTTCCATTTTCTATAAATTGAACTTTGTGGATGTGATCGTGTTGTTATGTGCTTATTTTTTCACTTTGAAGAGTTTTTTGCAGGCCAATGTTAGTGTTGGCTTTCTTCTTTCATTACCAAACGAAAGCACACAAACAAAATGAATTGTGCTCAATACTTGATACAAGATTGTTGTCAAGTCTTGGCCAAGACTTTCTCACGACTTGTCAAGTCTTGGCCAAGACTTGAATCAAGTCTTGCCAAGACCTAAGACTTGATTTAAGACGTTGCAGATCTTAAAAGTGAATTAATCAGAGCTCTGATAGAGTACTGATCCAAGACTTGCAATTTCACTGAATCAGTACTGATTAAGACTTGACGTTCAGTCCGGGCATTCAGTAAGCGTTGATATGAGTTCGACCACTTACACCTCCATTCGTATCTGGCTGTCTGGACATTGTTGCAGATCCACGTGCAGCAATAGCCTAAAATATAAACGGAGACATACTGAGTTCAACTTTCTTTTCAGCTGAGTTGATATGATGTCCTGTAAAAATTTTCGTAAACATGATCTCCGAAATTTTATCGCTTATGCTCATTATAGCCACAAACGTAATTGTTTCAGCTGCAGTGTGTTTTTTACTCGTCTTCTCAATTTAGAAATTTAATTTTATTCAGCTCCTTTACATTATTCCAAACCAATAATGGCGAAGAAATTTATTCTGAAAATAAGATATTTTTTACTCGATGAAGTTTGATATCCTGATATATTTTGCGTGTAAAGTTTCGAGTGATGTGTAAGCTTTCCCTAATCTCAAGCTAAGACCCCGGAAAAAAGAATTTAGACCCCTTTTAAGTGTTATTCTGATTAAACAGAAACTACGAAGTCGAAACAGTTCGTAAAGATTTTCAATAAAAAGTAGAATTCATTGTTTGAAACTTAAATAGAACAACTTAGCAGTAGAATTGAGTGATGTGTTAGCCAGTTATTAGCCCACTTTAAATAACATTTGGCATTTATGTGATGAAAAAGAGCTTGTGAGGTTTCAAGTTTATTCAATGTTTTCATCTTTTGAAGCTGTTTTTTTATCTGAGCAAAAATTTATCCAATTAAAAGCAATTATTTAATCCAATAAAAACCAATGAATGCAATAGCTTAACAGCCAGTTTTTCACTATCTTGAAACAAATTGTAGTCGCTATCTTTTTCTTTCAAAAAACCAATCATTTCTCTATTCTTAACAAAACTCTGTCAGAGGGGAAAGGAAGCGTAATAAACGCAAATATGTATTTTTTGGTAATTTTCATATACTTAATTTCTGAAATCATTTGTTTCTGATACAAATTTAGTCCATAATCGGAGGGATAGATCGGAGGCAGACGTTCATAAGTACCGCCAAACAACTCAATGTTACCTTTGTCTGGCTTGTAGGAAAATAAGTATTTGCTTCTAAACTGCGAACTTTTTCTCACTAAACATCTTTTTTTAGGAATACTTGTTAGTTTTGTTTTCAAGATGACGCAAAAATTGATCAATACTGAGAATGTTTTTTGTAACAAGAACTGGAGACCACAAGATCTAGAGGAGCTAAAATCTCAAAACTTGTCTTCAGTTTGTTGACTCTTTTCTGAATGAAATCAGCAAAGCAAACTTCAATTGAAAATTGAAAATGTACTCTTTTTTAAATATTGTGTGATGCTGTCAAATATATCCTAATCTTTTTCACCGCCCGGATCTGTTAGTCAGTTAAAATCAGAGCTGGAACATTAATTTTTACAGCCTGGATTTTAGCCAGGCCAGCTTTCTGAACATGTCCCACTTTGCAATTTACAGCATGTTCTGCAGATAAAATTATAGTGATTCATCCTACGCATTATTTTGTTATTATTAGCGTTCTCTGTGAAGCTTCACTAACCGAATGTCCTCAAGCTGAGCATTGCTAATTATCCGTATTCACTCTATCTGAGCAGGCTAATTACCCGCCATTTCTCTATCTGAGCAGGCTAATTACCCGCCATTTCTCTTATCTCTATCTGAGCAGGCTAATTACCCGCCATTTCTCGATCAATTGTTGTCTCTCATCTTAAATTGTCCAAACAATTAAGATCCCTTATCTGAATTCCTAAATCAGGCATTTCATGCCCGATGTAAACTATTGAAAAACTCAAAACACATGCATTACTTTGAATTAAAATGAAATAAATATAAATAAAACATTTAATATGTACCGCCGCGGTGATGTTTTGATTGCTGAAAGTTTCAAAGGCTCACATTTTTGTGCAAACCAATCCGAGTTTTTTGTTTTTTTGCTGTTTTCCATTTTTGCTGCTTCTCGGCTATCCCCCGTGAAGAGACACAAAATAACGTAGAGCAGTCCTTGATTGGAACTATTTGGTTGATGTTTCCGCAGTTTTTTTTAGTTTCATTATTTTTTTATTTCAATTGTTTTGTTCATTGATTCAATTGGTTTCAAAAAGCATTATCCCTGGTCGAATGTTTCGTAATCCAATGAAAGATTATAGTTGCGTTAAAATCGGTGATTTGATCACAGATGCTTTTAAAAAACTGATGTTGAGCACTTCTCTTAGACCCGATATCTGACGTATATCTGATAATCACTATATTCGTTTTTGCGTTTTTGTTTGTCAAGCAACGTTTTTCCTTATTTTTACTCCAAATTAAATGATTTTAGCAGAAAAGAAAATGCTCTGAAAAGTCTGCTTCGTTAAAATGTATCCATTGCTATATTAATTTTAACTATTTACGTAAACAATTGATGCTTAGATTGCCTGGTGGTATTCTGAATTGATCGGAGTTTTGCAGCCAATAACAATGATTTTGGCTCCTGAACAGTTTCAAACCATATTAAAAAAATTCGACGTATTCAAAAAAAACTTTCGAAACATTCGAAACGCATTCGAAACAGTCGGATACAAACTGAAATTTTGACTACACGTTGTTGCAGTATTTCTAAAAGACTCAGACAGGTAACTTTTGCCTTTTCCCCAATCTGTAATTGATAGATACTCGAAGTAACTTATTAGTTTTTTCAAATATCTGGCACATTATGATAAAGCTATTGGACAAATCGTCGAATCAGTATTTATGCCACTCACAGTAGTATACTTTTGAAAATGCAACTACAAACTACGTATTGTTTAAACGCCTCTTTTTTAAGTTTGCTCATAAAATCAGTCTAATGTATAAGTGGTAAAGATCAGAGTTAACGAATAGACAGTTGGTTGAGTGCATCTTCTGCAAAATTTGTTAATGCAAAGTATGATATATATATATATATATATATTTGACCACTCAGATTTCTGAGCGTTTGATTTTCGTATTTATGAAGGAAAAAAATCAAGTGACACCTTACTGCATTTACGGAAGGAAATAAGATAGCTGAATCAACGACGTTATTGCAATCAGGCACGTTTACCGAAACGAAACTGATGAAAAATTTTCCCTTGATGTCTCCGAAAAACCTAATGCTTACGCTTCGACGTTAATATTTTTGAGACAACTTATGATATGAATCGTTTCTTTCTGTTATTCATGTAATTAGAAAATTTACATGCATTCGGTTTTAAAAAAATGATCTTACTGATCTTAAGTGTTCTGATTTTTACAACACTTATAAAAATTCTTTATGTTTTTTGTTTCTCTTTTCAAACAGCTTCATTAGAACATATAATTTGTTATTTGAATATTTCCAAGCCAGTTAACTATTTCTAAATAATTGCCAAGCTCTGAACATTCAGAGTTTTAATGTTTCCCCACAAAGAGATAGGTTTTCGGAAAACTTGGGGCTGTTGTATTGGTCGCACATGAGCACATTTTTTTTCTTTCGTAGATATTGTGTGATGCCGTCTAATATAGCTTATTCATTCTTACAGGTGAAGTTTTGATTAATAAAAGTTTCGATCGCTTACATTTTGAGCAATTCTTTTTTTTTGCTCTTTTTTTGTTTTTTTATGTTGCTTCTCGGCAACCCCCTATAAAATAACGTAAAGCAATCATTGATTCAGTACATTTGGTTACTGTTTCCACATTTTTTCCTGTAGTTTTATTATTACAATTCAAAGAATTTGAATTGTACAGGTGCGCTGTGTTTTTGTTTTTTAAGATGGGTTCACACATTTTTCAACGACTTTGATCTTTCAAAACGGGATACACAGGTAAAGCCCGGCGGGCATTTAGTTTCATTAGAGACCCAAAGTGGGCTTTAGTAGTCCTTCAGGTCTTTATAATGGTGCAGCTGCTAGGATGGCCTTAATTTAAGATTAAAAGATACTTTTTAGGAGTTTTTGGACTCAAAATGTTGCATTTTTTCAAGCTTTGTGTGATTTTTTGTTTTGATTAGTCTCAGGTTGAAGCTTTTAAGAGTTGAACAAGGCTTTTTGGGAGACGAAATTGCTTATTATGACCAATTCATGGGCTATATCTTTTGGTACTACAAACACAAACACGCAAAATGATACTAATTTTTGCAATTTTTTTCAGGTTTTGCGTTTTTCAGCCCCAGGTGTCAAGATCTCTACTCTAGAGGTTGATAAAGGGTTTGATGATAAATTACTGCATAGTTTCTAGTGGTAATAGAATGGTTTTCATGTTTTTGCCATCATGAATTTTAGCATTTTTTGACACAACTTTCAATTTTGTTCATATTCTGACATTTATTGTCATTATTCAAAATGTTTGATTCCCAGGAGCCTGAAAATCTAATCAGAAGTTCGATTATAAGTTCTGGGAAAATTTTTAGTTGCCATGGAATAGGTTTCAACTTTTCAATAGCACAAATTTTAGCAATTTTTTTTTGACAAAAATCGAATTTTTTCAGGTTTTTAAAAATTTTTTTCGTTTTTTCAGTTTTTCCAGCTTCACGGACCAGGCAATCTCCTTTGGGGTTTGTCAAGAGGGCACTGCATAGTTTTTAGTAACAATGGAATGGTTTTTAACATTTTAATGTCTCGAGTTTTAGCTTTTTTTGGATAAAATCTGCTATTTTTTTAAGGCTTCCTAATGTTTTTGTCAGTTTTTGACATTCGTCTATTCTCAAGTGCAGGAACGCATATTCAACGTTCTAATGAAAAGTTACTGCATGGTTTTTAGTTTCAATGGATTTGTTTTCAACAATTTAACTATTCGACCTTTAGAAGTTTTTTGATAAAATTTTGCAATTTTTTCAAAACTTTTGTAATTTATTTATTTTTTTCGTGCATCAGTAGCCAGGTAACCTCATCCAGGGTTTGATAGTATGTTATTAAGTAGCTGCTGTTGGGCAATTGAATGGCTTTCAACATTTTAGTAGAACGAATTTCTATTTTTTGAAGTTTGAAATTCTTTCTAAAAATTATTGCCTATCGATCTATGAGCCAATGAGTTTTTTTAAAGCTTGGAATTGGGTTACTGGATAGCCTCTTGAGACACAAAATAATTCTGAAGATATTTATATCACGATTATCAGCAATATTTCTTTATAATTTGCAATTGATTTCTTTTTTTAAACTTTATGCTCATTTTCGTGTTAATCGATCTTCAAGGGCCAATGAATATTTTTCAGGTCTTGCAGATATAGTACTGGACCGGTTTCAGAAACAAAATATGGACTTGAACATAATTTTGAAATAGGTATTTTTAAAGGGAAAAAATTGTGCATTAGTTTCAAATGCTTCAAGAGTTTTAGCAATGAGTATATTTTTGTTTAGTTTTGATTCTTTTAGTTTCTCAATTTTTTGATGATTTTGTTTGTGTTCTGGCTGGCATTGTTCAATTGATCTGCTGGTCATGTAGAATACGTCTGAGTTTTTCATTCAATTATTTGAATTGTATTTCGGGACTTGTCCTGCTATGTTTTTTTATTTCGATTGTTTTGTTCAGTAATTCGATTGGTTTCAAACAACATCATTCCAGGTCAAATGTTTCATAATCCAGTGAAAGAATATAGTTGCGTAGAATTGGATATTCTGATGCGAGATGCTTCTAAAAATATATTGAACACTTCTCTTAGATCCTATATCTGACGTACATCTGAAATAAGCTATCGGAATTGATCGGAGATTTTGAAATTTGAAGCCAATAGCCAATTATAGGAGCTCCTGCACAAATTTAACCCATATTGAAAAAAATGATCAATTCGAAAATAAAACTTGACACATTCGAAACAGTCAGAGATAAACTGAAATTTTGACTACATGTTGTCGCAGTATCACTAAGAAACTGAGACAGGTAAATTTTGTCGTTTATGAAATCTATAATTGATAGACACTAGAAATAACTCTTAAATTTTTTTTAATAAATCTGGCACGATTTGAGCAACCTATTGGTTAAATTGGCGAAATTGATTTTATGCCACTCACAAAAGAATACGTTTAAATTCGTATTTGTATACTACTTATTGTCTTTACACCACTTTTTTAACTTTTGCTCATAACATTACTCCAATATAGAAATGTTAAACATCGGATTAAACGAACAGATAGTTGGTTGAGTAGTTCTTCTGCAAAACTGAGTGTTGCAACATTTGAATTATACACTTGAGAGCTCAGGTTTTTAAGCGTTTTTTTTCGAATTGATGAATAACAAAACTCAGCTGACATTTTTCTGCATGCACCCAATTAAAAAAAATAGCTGAAACAATGTCATTATTGCACCCGGGCATGTTTACTGAACCAAAATTGATGACAAATTTTACAACGATTCTCCGAAATCTCAATGTTTACGCTTTAACAGAAATCTTAATGTTTTACGCTTTAAGATTAATGTCTCTGAGACAGCTTATGATATGAATCGTATGGTTCTGTTATTTATGTTATTCCCAAGCATTGGCTACAAAAATTATGTTTTGTTTTTTACAATCTTTTTTCAAAATCCTTTATGAGCTTTCTTGATTCTTTTTTCGAACACCTATATTAGAAGATAAAAAAGATGAGCTGACTAATTTCAAGCCAGATAACTATTTTTACGCAATTGACCAGCTACAATTATTGGGAGTTGGCATCTTTCCAGAAAAACAAATAGGTTTTAGGACTATTTTATTAGGCACATATGAGCACATACGTATTCTTTGTTAAAAAATTGTGTGATTTTGTCAATTATAGCTTACTCTTTATCACCGGTGATGTCATGATTGCTAAAATTGTTTTTTTTCTGTAGTTTCGTTATGTTTTCTATTTCGATTGTTTGTTTTGTTCAGTGACTCCATTGGTTTCAAACAGAATTACCTCAAATCAAATATTACGTAATCCAATGAAAGATTATAGTTGCGTTAAGTTCGAAGATCTGATCATAGATCCTTCTAAAAAATGATGTTGATCGGTTCTCTTAGACCCGATATCTGACGTACATCTGAACTTGCTCTCTCTTTTTTGCATTTATGTTTGTCAAGCAACGTTTTTCCACAATTTTCCTCAAAAATAGGTGATTTTTGCAGAAAAACAAATGCTCTGAGAAGTCTGCTTCCTTAAAATGTATCCATTGTTTTATTCATCGTAGCTGATTACGTTAACAATTTTATAGGATGCTTAATTTGTCCGATGGTATTCTGAGTTGATCATTTTTTTAAAATTTGAGAAGCCAATGATCAATAATTTGAGCTTATGAACAATTTTAACAAATATTGGTAAAAAATCTACGTTTTCAACAACAAAACTTGACACATTCAAAACAGTCGGATATAAATTGGAAATTTTACTACATGTTGTCACAGTATCACTGAGAAACTCAGACAGGTAAATTTTGCCTTTTCCTCAATCTTTAATTGATAGATACTTGAACTAACTTATTACTTTTTTAAATATCTGGCACAATATGATAAAGCTATTGGATAAGTCGGCGAAGTATGTTTTTTTGCCATTCACAATAGAATACTTTTAAAGTTGCAATTATATATTACGTATTTTCTCAACGCCTCTTGTTTGTTCGACCCCTCATGAGAGGGGAGGAACTAATATACTCAAATGGGTTTTTTGTTCTGACAATTTTGGCCGATCGATATAATAATCGTAGAGAGTTGTGAGTAGTATCATTAGAAATCCCGTCCAGAGTAAAATATGGATTTAAATAGATTTTTTCAATTTTTGCTTTTTATAGGGAGTTTCGAGGATCATAGCTTTGTGAATTTTAGAGGTATTTCAGCTCTTTTATTCACATTTTGACCAAATTTTCGTCAATTTTGATCAAATTTTCGTCAATTTTGCTAAAAAAAATATTAAAATTATTAACTCTAGTGTTATAGATATTATCTCTAATGATAGAGGAGGATTGTTGAATCGTTCCATCCGAGTTTTTTGGCTAGAAGTTATGCTAAATTTTTAAAAATTCAAAATCTTTTTTGTTAAAAATGGGACCAAATTTGCTTTTCTAGCCCACTTGCTTTAAATTTGTTGCATATAGACACCTAAAAACTGCGGCCAGATTCTTTTGCAACTCAAAAGAGAGCTAGTTGTACTACCACTGCTGGCTTTAATAGTCGTCTGGAATTATAATATTGCCAATTTTTTGCATATTCAAACTCAAAATTTATACAAAATCCATAATTAATTTTTGACAAGCTGAAAAAGTTTGCATTGAATTGATCTACTTCGCAACTATTCTAAAAATTGAGTGTTTTGTTAGACGCGCAGCAACATCTTGGTTGATCATGATCTCACTAGGGATCCTTATGGTAAAAACTTTTTAGATTTTAATGGGGCGCGACCTTTTTTTTTCAAAACATTTTCGCTATGTAATTGATTTTTCTGTAAATTACAACAAAGGGTTCAAATCAGAGCTCAATTAATGACACCGACTATTTCAAATAAACGAGACTCAACGAGAATACATTATGGTTTCAGAGTTAAGCTCATGGTTTTTATGGCTCTGACAAATTGTTGTTGTAAACGTTTTATGGACTTCTTTCTTTTAGTTTTCGTTTCTTATACTCTTTGCAGCCCAATTACTTAGTTTCCCTAAACTATACCTTCTAAAAACTATGTTTTAGAAGGTATAGTATATGAGAACCTAGACACTTTTTTCTGTTGTTATCTAATTTCTGTTACGACTTTGAATATGTTTGTTAGAGAAAAACTCGTTGAATATTTCAAATTTGCCACCATTTTATCCTATTTCTCTCAACTTCGGGCGTAGTAACAGTAAATGCTTGCAGAAATCGACTTCCCGTGTGTTATAAATTAATTTCGGTAAAGGTTTTAAAATCAACTAATAGTTTCTTTATTGTGGTACTACGCGTTTTCAATTTTTCTTTTATTTTTGATCATAGTTGCATATTTTATGAGTTCACTTTGTTTCCTTGTCTAATTATCACAATATTTAAAAGTCCAAATAAAGTAAGGCATCTGTCTGGTTTTGCTTTTATTTTTATCGCGATGAAACTCAATCTCACTCATTAGAAGTCTCCATAACATTTGTTGATTCAAGCATTTTTTTGGCGCTTGGTAATACGTTGTGGCTGATTGCTTCGACCATTTAGTTTGATAAAAAAAAGTTTAAGAGATTTCGATGCTGTTCAATTTTGTGTTTCTTTTTGTTGTCATGTCCAGGTAGTCCTTTTAAAAGGAAGACTCAATGATGTTACGATGAAGCAAAAATGATTATCTACAGTTCTTGCAGGTAACATCTTATGATTATAGTGCCTTGAACACTGTCATGCTGTAAAATTGTTTGAAGTTTTGGCTTCTTCTTTTTTTATTTGTTTTTGTAGGCTCGCAACTTAGTCTCATTTTTAGTGGACACAATTGGCTCCCTCACTTGATGGCACCTAATCCATCCGTTTTTGTTGTAATCCTTAGCCTGTTAAGACTTTTCAAAATATTTGTTTTCAAAAATATATTTGAGTTTTTGAGCTTCTTCTTTTTAATTAGTTTTCAGGTCGATCAGTCCCTGTAATCGTTAGTCTCATTGACTTTGAAGTTGACTTTGAAGTTTTGCAATCGAACATTGGATAATGAAATGTCTCATATCCTTACTATGTAGATATAAATGAACATTTTAGTGGTTTCAATTGATATCTAATAACTGTAAAATTAATTGTTTGCAAAAATGAAAAAATGTTTTTGAACTTAGCACCTATTTGCTTTTTTTTCCAACCTGTTAACCAGTCACATTGGGGACAGGCCTCATATCTTTACTAAGCAAGTATAGGTTAAAATTTTTTGTTTTGGTTTTTATCTGACGCGAGTTTGATTTTGTTATATTTTTATCATGATTTTAATTATAGACATCGAGTTTTGGTCGTAAATAATGCTTCTTGTTTGATGTTTTTATTGACCTTACTAGTAGTGTTTTTTCAACAACTTTCATCGGGCCTCTAGCGCGGCATAATCGTGTTTCATTGGTTGTTTTTTTAACGTTGTGTATGCTTTTGAAAGTTTTCTATCTCTTCATCATTTGGTAGCCAATTAAGTTAAAAATGTGGATGAGTGGAGTGGGAACATTATGTGCGTACGCACATTACCGAGCCTCCTTATTAACATTTGATCTTTAAATCAGTCTAATGTATATTTGATAAACACCAGATTAAACGAATAGCTGGTTGGTTGAGTACATCTTCTGCAAAACTGATTGTTGCCAAGTATGATATATATACATACATTTGAGAACTCAGATATTTAAGCGTTTTATTTTCGAGTTTAAGAAGGACAAAAATCAGCTGATACCTTCCTGCATACACCCGAAAAAATATAGCTGAAACAGTGACATTATAGCACCCAGGCATGTTTACCATCAGATTAAACTAATAGCTGGTTGGTTGAGTACATCTTCTGCAAAACTGATTGTTGCCAAGTATGATATATATACATACATTTGAGAACTCAGATATTTAAGCGTTTGGTTTCCGAGTTTAAGAAGGACAAAATTCAGCTGATATCTTCCTGCATACACCCAAAAATATATAGCTGAAAAAATGATATTATTGCACCCAGGCATGTTTACCGAATCGAAATTGAGGACAAACTCTCCCACGATGTCCCCAAAATCCTAATGCTTACGCTTTAACATTAGTGTATCTGAGACAGTTTTTGTTACATGAATCGTATGATTCTGTTATAGATGTAACTGGAAACTTTCCGTGAGCTCGGTACAAAAATTATGGTCTGTTTTTTACAATTCTTATAAAAATCCTTTATTAGTTTTCTTGTTTCGCTTCTCAAACAGCATTATTTGAAGATAAAAATATGAGTTGATTTGTTCCAAGCCCGATAACTATTTCTACATAAATGCCAAGCTCTAAATATTAAGAGTTGTCATCTTTCCCAAAAAAGAGATAGGTTTTCGGAAAACTTTGGACTAATGTATTGGGGGCATTTGAGCCCCATTTAGTTTAGGTAATTTGCTCTTCCGACTCACGAAGGCAATCTGTCGTTGGAAACAGAGACAGCGCCGTGGTTGTCATGAAGTTTATGAATTTTACGGTATGAAGTTTTTCGTCACAGTAAGCGATTGCCGTTTACGTTGCCACTTTGATAACGATAGAAATTAAAATGATGTAAAAATCCCTTGAAATATATTGTATGCCCCTACCTAACGTTCATTGAGATTCAGCACTGAATCAGAGAAAATTCAGAGAAATTTTGGTTTTCAGTACTGATTCAGAATGATGTCAGAATCAATTCTGAACTTCTCTGATTCAGACAAAAATTCAGAATCAATTTTCACTGAAACTCTCTGAATCAGAGAAGAATTCAGAAAGAGTTTTTCTGAAATAGCTCTGATCCATAGCAAAAATCAGAATTCTGTAAACATCTCAAAAGAGAAAAAAATTCAAAGAAAAGCTCCGAAAATAAAATTTTGCAGCTTCAGCAATGAAAACCTTAATGAACCTGTGTTTGTGAACCTTTTTTATAATAAAAACAAAAATTTTTAATCTCTCCCGAACTGCGTTTCAAAAAAATTCGGTCGCTAGAAAACACATGGAACCAGTCCCTAATAGGACTCCGTAACTGTTATTATCGAAATCCGTTTGATTGAAAAAGAAAAAAAGTTGTCCTTATAATGTTTTTTTTGGCTAGTTTTGTCTATTTTTAATGGTTTTTTTTGTCATTTTGTTCTGGAAAACTGTACTCGCAGAGATTTTTTACCATGTTATAACAGTTTTCCTATAGTCTTTTTCAGTAACTCCGCCAGTGCCGGTCCCCAGCCCGGAATTAAAATGCGGAGGGTATAAACCACACAGAGCATACTGAAAAATCTCACAAGTCAGTTTTTAACTGGACTTGAGAAAATCTCCGACAACCTGTTCTATAGTTTCTTCATTTTCTAAGGTATTGTATGAATTTATAATTTTTAAGGACCTGAGAGCGAACGCATTGGTAAAACCTAGCTTGACTCGCGATTATAGTTATGACGTTAACCTAAATCAGACAAAAATCAGAATCTGATTCAGAGTTTGAATCAGAGTCTAATTCAAAATAATTCAGTGTCTGTTTCAGAGTTTAATTCAGAGTCTGAATCAGAGTCTGAATCAGAATAATTCAGAGTCTGAATCAGAGTCCGAATCAGAGTCGGAATCCGAGGATTTCAGAGCTAAATGTGAAACAATAATGTAGAAACAATTTGTCGTCATTGCCATTTGGCGAATTCTATTGTCAGTAAAATCTTATTGTAAATCGGGAAACTAAAACCGCAATTTATAGCTTTCTTTCTAAATTCAGTTCTCAAATAGCCCATTAAGGGGGAGGGGGAGATAAACCCGTGTCGAAATTACATCCCCCGGCTGATGACCCCCAAACAGATGTAAGATTTGGGCGTAATTGTCTATGTGGGGTAAAATGA
>NC_134480.1:34858757-34866843 GCF_964194025.1 Convolutriloba macropyga | reverse complement strand
TAAAGATGGATGCTTATATGATCGACTATAAAGCTATAACGGAAAATGTGTAAACAAGGCTTTGAATCATATAAAGAGTTTTCGGAATTTGTATTGAAACGCACAAGAAATGGGGTTAGTTGCTTGTTTTCAGATTTTCCTCAGCTGAATAATTTGTTTATTCATGTCAAAATAAATAAATTGTTTCTTTGTTTAACATCTCATTGGTTCGAAGGGGTAAATGTTTATGTACCAGAAGTCTTTCGACAGCAATGAAACCCAAAACCTTTAAATTCTTGTAAACGAGTGTTGAACTGAAAATGTAAGAAAGATGATCGGTAAAGTGCGTTCGCACATAGCGTTCCGACCTCGCCCGCCCACATTTTTGGCTTAATTGTCTGCCAGATGAGTCAGAGATGGAAAGCCTTCACAAATTCAATTTTTGTTCAAAAATATTTGGTGTATGAATAGAAAAGTTGCTTCAAACCCAAATCATTTAGTAAAGCAAATAGTGCCATAATAGAGGGCCGATGAGACCCGCCATTAATAAACGGCAAAACTTAATAAAGTTTAAATTGTTTGAAAACAATCAACTTGAAGCAAAAAAAATTTTAGATATCAACTGAAATCTCTTAAAAAGTTATGTTCATTCATGTCTCCATGTGCTGACATCGAGACCATTCATTATTCAGAATATGTCGCACGCCTACAAAAACTTCGACAAATACAGACGTAAAACAAAAATTCAACTAAAATAAACGAAAGCCTTCTAGAACTATGATCTATACCGTAAAATACAATATATAACCATTTGCGCACTCTTTCGATACCAAAAATAGAAAGTGTGACTTCTGAACAGTGAGATTCGCTGGCATGTAGATTTAAAAAAAGAACAAAAAGGGCAAAGTAAAGAAATATATTTTGTTTTTTGAAAACAGTTGATCTCAAAGTCATAAAAAAACATTAGATTTAAAAAACCGACCAAAACAGCAAAAGAAACAAAAAGCAAAATCAAATTAAGTTTCCTCGTAAAACCGGTGTCGAAGTTGTTAAAGTAATAGACAATGCAATGAAAACATAGTTTTGTTCAATTGCAAAACTATAGCGAAAAAAGACATTATATTTCGATTCATCAGAAAGACAATGTGACCTGTGTTTGCTTATCTTAAGCTGCAATGTGATGAAAAAAAGCTAATTAAACCATTGTACGTTTTGAAAACAAGTTTTCTGTAAAGTCAAAACGTTCATAATTTTTCAACTAAATAAATTAGATAGGGTTTTTTTTGTAACTTATTAGGAAGCCAATTGTACCTGTCATTAGTATGTCATGATTTAAACTGTTCAGTTCTGTAATGAGCAGTTTAACTAATTTTAACAATCCAAATATTTTTAAGAAAACAGAGACTGAATACAATCCAAAACTTTGGACTGTAAAAAACTATTAGACTAAAGCTGGCCGTGCTATTGCTGCTCGCCATTAGGAACACGTAATTGTTCTGATGGATAATTATCGAGTAAAATATGCAAAAACAGTCACAACTTTTTTTCAAGAAACAGTCAGAGAATAAGCGCAAGAAAAGTAGACCTCCTTGGAGTTGACAAAGATTTTTTCAGCATTTTTCAATTTTTAGCATATGTGTGCTAATCAAAAAATTCAAACAAAATGGACCAAAAAAAGTTTAATTCGTGCCATTTTTGCCAAAAGAAAAACTGAATTTTGAACATTGTAGCCAAAACGTTGGATCAAGCAGTTCAACAATTTTTTTATATTTAGAGGTAAAACTAACAATGTTATCGCTAACAATTTTTGTAATTTTTTCAACAAGATTGGCAAAACAAAAAATCATCATTGTCAAAAATTGGAAAATATTAAAAAGAACATCGAAAATCAATAAAATTTTACAAAATTTTAATCGTCAATAACTACGAGGAAAACAAATTTAAAAAATTGTTTTGATTTAAATATTTAATTTGCGCTGGACGAGCTTGCTAATGATACCACTCACAACCATCTACGATGTATATATCGATCGGGTAAAATTGACCGAAAAATAAAAACCCATATATGTATATAGTTACTCACCACTAAAAATGGTCGGAACAATAATTCCAACTGAAAAGGTAAGCTGTTGTCTCATTTTTTACACCTACTGATCAACGTTATTTGAGGAGACAAGTCCGAGAGACCTCTCATCAGAACAATTTGTAGAGTTTCAAATTGATCAAACTTTTCAAGACCTCTGATCCGACGGCTTTCCCGACATTGTTCGATCATCATACCGTATTCCAAACTTATTTTCAAGGTTTTGGAAATTCATATGATATACTCTTAAATTTATTGTCTAAGCTTGCAATTTTTGTTTACAGAGTTTACTTGACTTCCAAACTCAAAGACTTTTAATTATCAAGAAAAAATTATTTTTGAATTATGGCTAACAGGAATTGCTAAGATTCAGGTGGTAACATGCCGTACTGAAAAAGTGCCGAACACGAAAAAAATAATGGCTAAAGGAATGAATTTGACATTTATTTATGATAAAACTAAGTATTGGTTAACAAACACTGATAATAGACTGATAATTTTACGTAATTTATCTAAGAATAGCAATACAACTAGAACCAAACAGGCCAAAAATGAAAATGACAATAATTTTGTTAGAAATTGGTGAAATTTACCTAACAACAATTATTGACAATATACATCCCTAGGCGAACTCCAGATAAACCAGATAAGTAGGAGAAAGCTGTTTCTGGCACCAATATGACTAGGCGAATGGCTGGTTTTACACCTTTAGCTTGAGTGATAGTCAAGAGATTTTGTATTTGAATATGGTTTGAATTACACCCCGCTAAGTTTGAGAATTTCGTGTGCGTGCTGTTATTCACTGGTACACAATCAACTCTTGTTCAAGATGTTTCTTTTGCATAAAAACTGGAATGCCAAGAAATAATAAAGGAAAGGGATTTTTAAAAGTTTTCAATTGTATTTGCAATGCCCTTCGATCAGTTGCTGGGACGGTTTGGGAAATACGTTTTTAAAGGAGTTATTAAAAATATTTGGTTTCTAACCATTTATTTCCTCTGCTGGTTTCATCACATATCAAAATCACTTGTCTCATCTGCTTTGTTGTTCTTTTTGTCATTACTTTATCACTTTTCTCTCGACTTCAAAACGACTTTTGCAAAGTTATGCTTATTGAAATTTGCGATGCAATTGAGTTCATCATCTTAAGATTTATTGTTCAACATTTGAGAAGTGTCTTTATTTTAAGAATAATACTTAAAGGGCACCCTTTCTAACTAGATGTTTAGATTACTCAGTCACCAGAGTTCAAATAGTCCATTTTTTGCACACTGATACATTTTTACACTGATCTTTCCGTTTGAGATGAGGGCTCAGAGTGACATCAAAGAAGTTTAGTGATTTTGAGTTTCCAGTGGGCAATACGTTGAAGTTCAGATGGGCCAACTTGCCTTTCTTCAAAAGATTTCTAAAACTCATTTATTGAGTTCAATTTATTCTGTTATTCAGCAAAACTTAACCGATCTAGGAGGCATTACGCAGGTGGTTGGAGACATTCGTCTTTTGATTTCACCTGGATAACTAAGGCAATATACGGTGAAATTGTCACCGAATCGTCGGATTTAGGCATTCTTTTGAAACAGCCGAAAAACCAAAGAGAATAAACGCAATTGTGCCCTCTGGTGGGATTCCCACTGCCAGTTGATCATGTTCAAGGATGCTACATTTTATCTTAACGTGCATAATTTTTGTTACAGGAGAAACTGTGTATTTAAGACCAATAGTTTTAGCCCTATCGAGTGTAAATTCAGAATCAGTACCTGAATACCAGACAGCTTCAAGGTTGTCCAAACGATCCTGTTTACGCGCTGATTAAGTTTTAAACGATTAATTGTCGGTGCTGCCTATAAGTGCCTTGAGTTTTGCTTAATTTGTTATGAGATTCACAGTGTTCGACGACATTATTTTCAAAACAGTTTTAACTTTATATATTAGCAGAAATAACGTTTTGGTATTTTTCAGCTTCTATTTGCAGCATTTTTGCAACTCTGTCCTACTCACTGGAGCGTGCGAGTTAGTAACTGCACTGATTATGAGGGGCAAAAATAGTTTTTTTGTGACCCATCAAAGAGTTTTCATTACAGCGCAGAGGTGTACCCCAAAATTTCCGCCCTAGTAAAATTCGCTCGAAAATTAGATACATAAAATGAACGAAATTAGGAGAAATCCTTTGGATCTTATTTTTCGGAAAAAGTGTTTCGCCATTTTTGCGAAATAAAAGAACTTTAATTTTGTAAACAGGTGACAAGTATTGTAGCACGTTTCAGCTCATTTTAAGTATCTAATATTCGCATTAAAAGTATCTCTAAAACCTCAAATAAACCTAATTGAAAGCACGCATTTTGAGCATTCAAAACTGATTTATACTCTGTATTAAGCACTTTATTAAAGATTTAAATGAAGCTGTTAAAGATTTAAAGCGATTTGAATACAAACAACTTTAAAGACAAAGTCAAAAAGGCGAGCCGTCGGTTCTTTTCCGAAAAATCCCTCGTTCAAGAAAGGGCTTGTACATCAATGTTAGACTGGCAAACTCAGGGGCACTAAATGTAGGAGCACTGATGTACAAGCCAAGCGGTATTTGTTAGCCAAGAAGGGAAAAAATACTTAAAAATCCGACAAATATCAACAAAAAAATCGAGGGATTTTTCAGAAGAAAAGTCAATATTCATGTTTTCTGTTTCTAATTCACTGAACAATAAACTTAATTTGCAAAATTATCAAAAACTCTTTTCGGGCTTTTTTAATAACGTTTTTGTTTTTTTTTGGTTGCTCAATTTTTACTATATTGTCACCTGGACGACTATAATGTCTCCTGGAAGCAATTTCGTCCAATTTTTCTCAAAATTCGTCTCTTATTTAAAAAATAGAGTTGTAGAATGTTGCTCGAACTATTTTTGTAGTACTTCCTACTCATATGGTTTGTATTAAATTAGAAATTTTTACTTGGGAGTCAATACTTGAAAAATTGGTATAATAGAAAAGTATAGTATGGAAACGCAAAAATTCGTCTGTTTTTTATGTAAGATGCCTTCTGATTTCTTGACTTTTAGGTCTGGGTTGTTCAAAGTGATAAGAGCAATAGGTATGTCTGGCTAGCTTTGGCTCTGATGTAAAAAAGTTAAGATTAAATTATATAATTCAAGTATGGCAATTTCGTCAAATGTTTCTCTAAAGTCGTTTCGTATTTCAAAATTATGATGTAACCCCATGGGTCAAGGAGTCGTTCAATGTTGCTCATAGTATTTTCGTAGTATCCCCTATTCATTTGGAGTGTAAAAAATCATAAAATTTTGTTTTCGGGTCAATACTTGAAAAATGGGTAAATTATATGATGTACGTCCGAGTGCCACAAAAACTGATTTTTTTTCCTAAAAATCCCTTGCTCAAAAAGTGCTTTGTTTGTCAATGTGGGACTGGTGTAGATTCAAGGAACTGGCTAGGAACCCTTTGATAAGTAGTAATAAAGTAGTAAAAAGTGCTAGTAGTAGTAATAAAGCTTTAATAATCACTTTTATGCTCATAAGCCCTCATTAAAGTAAGCTTTTTTGCGGATTATAGTGCAAAATTGAGATATATTGCGTGCGAAAAAGCGATACATAAATGGAGGAGATTCGTGATACGAAATGCGCGAAAAATAGGATAAATAGTTTGTACTTTTATTTCGTGGCTAAAATTTAGACCTTTTTGCGAACACGGGTTGCGCAATTTCTTACAATTTTGCCTGTTTTTGATAAAGTAGCTATTTTACATAATATTGTTGCTTTTTCAATGTGTTAACATGGGAAAAAAACACGAGATACACAGAGCGGGCATATTTGCCCATGACGATTTAGGTATACCTCTGCGGCGTAATGTTTTGCAATTTCCATCAGCTCCTGGAAAGATTCTCTGGAAGTTCCAAGAAGTTGTTAAATTCTACTTTTTTGGCCCAGAAACCCGGGTCTTCCATGGAAATATTAAGCAACTAATGAGGAAACTGATGTGTGGTTCTGTTTTGAGTGGTTTAACAGTTGTTTGAACACCTCATTTTCTTCTTGGTATGTGACTGCAACGCATTTTTTGTGGACAAGTTTTGGGTAATCTGCATTACTTTCATTTGACCGCATCTGATTGATTTATTCCATGATCACTATTCGAAAATATTTTGATTGCAATTTAAAGAGTTAGTTGGAATACAGCCAAACGTCATCAGCTAAGTCTAAAACAGGTAATTGAAAGACCACCCGTGTTGATCACCTTCCAACAACCAGAATATATGCTCAAGGTCTGTTTCAACTTTTGATGGCTTTCACTGTTTTACTGCGCAGACTACGAAACTTAAAAAAATACTCATTTATTTTTCATCAGTTTAGAACAACTCATTCCAATAAGTTAACACATGAACCCATGAGTACGTTCTTGTTTATTATAAATAGTACTTCTTTGCTTTTCGGTAATTTAACCGAAACCTAAACTTGCTAAAACCAGGCTGAGATATGCGCTCAAAATTGTCCTGATTGGACGGACTGTCCCAGAATGAAAGTGCCTCTGATCGGACTCAACCGCACTTGACATTTTCCAGTTTCCGTGCGCTCGAAGTGCGCTCAAGCGGGCTCGAAATCATTTCAGATCGGACCCAGTTGCGCTCGCATCGTTTATGATCATACCAGTTGCGCTTAAAGTCGTTTATGATCATACCCCATTGCGCTCGAAATCGTTTATGATCAGATTCATGTGCGTTCCTGCGCTCAAAATTGCCATTTAATTTCGAGAGCAAAATGGTCAGTTGTGCGCTGGAAATAGTCGGAGCAGGGAATTCATTATTGTCGACCGAAATTTTTTGTATTCATACCTAAAGTTTTTTTCTTTTCTGTAAGAAATCAATGTGTTTTCAAAATGAAGGTTCTCCTGTCTCTTTTGCCTGCGCCTTTTTATTGGCATTTTGTCAATTTCCTTTAAAAAGTCATTTATTTTGAGGAATGCAACGTGAGGAACAGCAACATATGGCGCGTGGACCAATGAAAGATCTCTACTGTGAAACAACAATAAAAAATTGATGGAATAGTGGGCTTCTATGAAATTGCTATGAACAATAGATGTAAATTTTTTTAGAAATTTGGCCCAGTCATAAAGAAACTTCAAAGTTTCTATGAGCAATGATAATCCGTGAGTAAAGATTGTTAACAAACCCATGGTCTTATTTTAATAGGTCTAGCTCGTATATTCTGTTTCATCCACAAAATGTCTTTTGTGCTACACAGTAACAACTTATCTGCGTATAGCATGTGACTATGTAAAGAAATTAGCGCAGGTGACTGGGAGTGTAAAATGCCCCGAAACAGAATAGATCCGGTCGAGCTAAAAATTAGTAGGAAATTAAATGGACGGTTTTTTCTATATTACAGCTCTCTCAGTCGGTATAAAGGTCAACCAACCTAGCATTTATAATTTAAGTATATTATAAAACCCAGGGTACGATTTCATTGGTCACTAAAACTTTGCGACAGAGAGCTTAGTTTAATGGTTTGAACTTAGATTTAAAGAACTTGAAGTCTAATTTTTTCGTCCTAAAGTTAGTGTCCTTTGAAGGTTTGATTTTAGATTCAAAGAATTGAAAGTCTAAATTTTTTGTCCTAAACTTAGTGTCCTTTGGAGTTTTGAACTTAGCATCAAAGAATTGAAAGTCTAAATTTTTTTGTCCTAAACTTAGTATTCAACACTTTTGTCACTTTGGTTCTCTAAATACGTTAGAGCAAAACCTTATCACCTCGGGACTCATGCCCAGCACTTGGGTAGAAAAGGCCTCGTGTCAGAGCGCTAAGTCCCTCCCCGTACTTAACATCAGTAAGTCCCTCCCCGTACTTAACAACGTCAATATCAGTACTGGACAAGTCTAAATTCAAGTCTAGGTATCAGAACTGATTCAGAGCTATGATCATGACACATTTAAGACTTGTCAGACCTGGCCAAGATTTTGCAAGTCTTAATCCAAGTCTTGGCCAAGACGTGCAAGTCTAACTGCAAGTCTTGGCCAAGACTTGG
>NC_134480.1:34723757-34853757 GCF_964194025.1 Convolutriloba macropyga | reverse complement strand
ACGCTGTCAAGGAATACGCCAAAGAAAACAAGGTTACGGAATAACAATTTAGTAATTTGGTTAAGTCCCAGTGAAACCATGCGTTGGTTATTAAATGGAGTGATTAAACAGGCTGGGAAGGCATAAATTGGAGCCCTTGTCCAAAAGAGCAAACAAAAATGACGCAACAAATGTTTGGTTTATTCGGTTCTTCGCGTAATAAATCGTTGTTATGTTCGGTTCGTTTTATAGGTTCCGTTTCAAACAAAACAAAATCATCTCTGAGGTTTCCCACTTTTAGACCTCGACTTATGAAAAGACTTTATAATTCTTGTAGGGGGGGGTGGGGGGGTCTTTATTGACTATAAATTCACAGTCCAGAACTCAGGTAAAGTCACGGTAAAGTCTTTTCTTGAGTCCAGCTAAGTATTTTCATAGCCAATTAAGGTCGAGCACGGTCTTTTAATAGGTCGATGACCTCATGAGTCGAGGATCGCATTTTGTGGGATTAATAACAGTTAACCTTTCTATAGTTCTTTTTGTAGATGTGTAACATCTACCAGCAACGCCAAACTAGCGTTACAACAGGCAGTCCAACTTCGAAAAACAGGTGGACTTCCACCAAACAACCTTAAGAAATAGTGAATTCTAAAGATAAAATAGTTTTCGCAAATAAGCAATATAGCAAATTTGTTTGGCTGAGTTCAGCTAGTTAACAAAGCTCTAACAATCGACATTTCATCATCCATGAGTCTAGTTTGTTATGATTTAGTTCATTTGGTTCTTGTTTTTCATATATATGTATAATACCACAGTTCGTTTTTCTGGAAAATATGAGAAACATTGAAAAAATTGAACGGTAAAACCCGTTGACTGCGTTAGAAGCAAAGACCAATTTACAGAGCAAATGTAAATTTTATGGGTCCAGTTTGAACAATTTAGGTCGAGGTAAAGTCGAGCATCATATTTGGGTCGAGCTAAAATCCGGCATCAAAAATTTTGTTCGAGCCAAAGTCTAGCTGAACGATTAGGTCCAGCTAAATTATTTTCATGGGCTGTTTCAGTCCAGCATGGTCTTTTCATACCATTTTTTCGTCGAGAATGGTCTTTTCATAATTCAAGGCCTAACCTTGGGTTGGTCTCAACGTGAGAACCCATGACATGGCCCCAGGTTCAAGCCCCTCTATTAGGACTAAGTTCAGATTTTGGTCTTTAAATAGCCGGCGCCAGAGCGAAATGACCTCTGGACAAACTTTCGTACGACCGAATGAAAATTCCAATTTTATGTGAATGTAACCACTGCTGACAAGAGAAGGCAAGACAAAGCAACTTCTGACCAGATCTTCGTCCGACCAAATTTTCCGATCGTCCCACGTACGACTCAAATTTTATGTGCGGCTTTAGTGCGACCAATACTCCTTCTGATCAGATCAACCTCAAGACTTCGCCCTCTGATCAGACCATTCATCAATACATGTTAAAATCAGTTGGAATCTTGCATAATATATGCAAACCGAGCGTACAGTACTCAACCAATTTTTGAATAAGATCGTTTTTCTTGTTAACAAAAGTAATTCATGGAATAATGAACAAAAAATTATTGCAACTATAGCAAAAAACTATAACTGCAACTATCTGCCAAAAACAGCATGGTAATAAACTGAAGTCAAATAAATTTGGTCATTTATTGCTGTCGAATGAGATTTTGTTGCAGCTTATGTCCGCAATTTGTTGTCGGATCAAATTTTTGTTCGAGCCTTAGTCAGTGTGCCGTGTGACTTTGGTCTCTAATCAGACTTTTGTGCGAGAAATGTTCAAAATATGTCAAGACTTTTGTCTCTGATCTCTTTGTGCTACTTGTCCTTTGCAATAAGCTTTCTTTGTTGCATATTTTTTGTCATTGACTATTTTAAATTGCTCTCGAAAAAGTGTAGAACAATTTTTGGAGTCATTTGAAGAACTATAGCACAACCATTATTAACTTTTGTGTGATCTTGAGAATCGCTCGAATTCCTGATTTCGTGATATCATTTTTTGGCAGTTCACAACTAAAAGTAAATCGAAAAGCAAGACAAAATTGTTTTCATTTTTCACTTCTTTAAACCTTACTATTGGCCTATATAAGATCTATAAACATAATTGGGAACACCTAACAACTATTGAAGCACCACTGCCCCGCACCTCTTCCAACCTTCTCAGATAGGCTTCAAGAATATTGAGCTCCAATGCTTCGAGCTATCCTTTCAAAAATGAATTCCCGACTTGTCGTACTTCAAGTTGACATAAGCACCAACTGGTGGTGCAACGAGTTGATTGAGAATTAAGAGGTCAAAAAAAGGATTTCTGTTAAATTTACATCTCACTTCCCAGTAAAATGCGTGATCAAGTATTTCACAAAACATTGTAGATAAACTGATACTATAAACACTGATGGAAATCCAAATGGGTGAGTTACATCACATTGTATATCATGGCGCGACTCTGACTTGAGATCAATTCGCGCCATGTTAGTCGGTTATTATTGAATATTGGCTTTGGATGTAAAATTGATTTAACCGTATTAGGATGATTGTAGACGTAAAGGTAGACGAAGTTGTTGACAAACCAACAATAACGGTATTTTTGCTGAGTTTATTTACCGAAAACCAAAACCAAAGGATTTCTGTTAAATTTACATCTCACTTCCCAGTAAAATGCGTGATCAAGTATTTCACAAAACATTGTAGATAAACTGATACTATAAACACTGATGGAAATCCAAATGGGTGAGTTACATCACATTGTATATCATGGCGCGACTCTGACTTGAGATCAATTCGCGCCATGTTAGTCGGTTATTATTGAATATTGGCTTTGGATGTAAAATTGATTTAACCGTATTAGGATGATTGTAGACGTAAAGGTAGACGAAGTTGTTGACAAACCAACAATAACGGTATTTTTGCTGAGTTTATTTACCGAAAACCAAAAGCCGCCATAATCTAATTTGTGCTATTTTTATTGAGTTGAAAGATGAACGCTGTCAATAAGCGTGCTAGACGTGGGGTGAGAATGATGAAATGGGTGGTGAATAGTGAAGAAAAGAAATTGGCAGACAGAGAATTGAGGCGGCGGATAAAAGAACTGGATCGGGAGCGTTTGATATTAGTAAGCATGGAGCAAATATCCCGTGTGAAACGGCTACTTGCTGCCAGGAGTAATGTAACGGAAACAGGGACGGAATCAGAAGAGGATATTATCAGGGAAATAAGGAGAGGGAGGAGACCAAGAAAAGTTAAAGACTAAACTTATAACTCGTATTATTATCATCATCTTCATCATCATTGTTATCATGTTCATCATCATTATCGTTGTTTTATATATGCATTTAGTCTTGAGTTTCTAATTCAATTTATTTTGGTTCTGGCTCCGCTTTCCGTACGAGATTAACATGACCGAATCTTTCGTCATTTACCGCAAACGCAAGATAAATAGCGGGAACCGATGGGCCCGCGTATGTGCCCGCATAACTTTCCCAGTGACCTACTGGCTGTCATGGTGAACTAACATAGATATAGATATTAGTTGCGAGCGCTCGCGCAATCATACGTAGGTCGAAAGATTTGAGCTCGGTAACATCTTCGGTCGAGTTACTAGAGCGTACCCCATCGGAGAGACCAAATTGGTAAGGATTTGGTCCTGTTTGTTGCAGACGTTTCACCCAATCTTCGATAATCTATCCAAAATCGCGATCCCCGGTAAACACGATTAATAATGCTGAACATACGCAGTTGTAAGTATAATGACTCGTACGTACGGCTCTAACATGGAACTGAGTGACATCGAGAAAATCCGAACTGGAAGAATAATATGGCTATGTGATTACAAAATTATTGTTTATAGGATATTTCAGAGAATTATGTTACTTACTTCTGCAACACTCGAGCAAGTGATATGATTCCATCCAATGGGATACGCAATTGCCTACATTGTCGCGCTACTCGGAGCCTGTTAATGTGAACCATAGACCGGTGTTACGAATCTCGCTACGTTGGTGGCACTTTTCGCAGTGTGTCGCTGGCAATTCGGACGTAACATTTCGACGTGCTACTTGCCACGAGCCAAAAACTCAAGCTGCACGATGTAAGAATGACCTTCGTCTTGATGCACCTTAATTAGCTTAGGATATGCGTCTTCACTGTGAAGAACCTGTCTCCCAATTCCGCAAAGTTTTCCGTCCCTGACAGTGAATGAGCGAAGCTTCGTCCGAAAAAGTTGCTCTTTGCGTTTAAAAACCTTTGAGAACGTCGTAGAGAGTTTTTGTAGTGTAATATCTTGCTATACTCACTGATGTACATTATAACTGAAAGAAACTTGAGTTTTACAAAATTCGTAATTTTGGTCAACTCTGATAATTTTTACAAGTTGGGACCGAAATTTTGTACACCGCCCCGGATTTTCGAAGCCGATATGGCTGAACCAAGCTGCACCCTAGGTATTCGTAAGCAATTTACAAACCAGGATTAGTAATGCCAACTTTACCCAGTAAACGAGCGATTAACATTTAGAAGGGGAAAAAGTGATAATTTTGGGTTAAAATCCGAAATCAGCCATTTTTGAGTTTAAAGAACGCTATTCATATTAGGGTCCAATGAGGCCATGAGCCTACGTCTGTTTAGGTGATATATGAACCATACCCCAAGACTGCTTTATGTAAACAAAAGACCCAAAAACACAAATTTAGTCGGAAACTAAGTATAAGTTGACTAGTCTGCCATTTTGATTATTTTGGTAATTTTGTGCTTACCTCGTGGCTAGGCCGTAAGCCTGCAAAAGTTTAACTGATACGTAATCCCTTGCTCCGAATTCTCCTTTGTAGCAAAACTCCCCATAACCCTGAAAAGTCTCGGAACCTGTATATGTGTTGTAAGTTGTATGTTATTTGGGCGGCCATCTTGACTGACCTTAGTAAGTGCGTTCGGTATTTAACACGTCAACATATTGCGGCTTTGGTGTTTTGGATTGTAAACAAAGTGGCCAATCGAATTTTTGACAGCTGAATACTTGTGTCATAATGACGGTTGTTAGTTTAAGCAAACAAATTGTTTGCTCATCTTTGTATGAAAGCGGCTTACACTATAATCGCAGCGCAGAAAATGCAAATCATGAACGAGTTAATTATCGATTTTTTGGCATAGTTTGCCGGAATTCTTCAGCGAGAGGCTCTTGCTGATCATGATTAAGCGTCGTTGCGTTTAACTTTGGCCGTGCGATTGAGCGAGAGGCTCTGAATAGTCGCTGAGTCGAGCGTAGATTATTTGGCAGAGTTTTGCGGTTAGTTCGAGCGATTAGCTCGGTTAGCGTTCTAGCAAGGTTCAAATCGCTAGGAAACTAGATAGTAGTAGAGCGATTGCTCTGGTAGTTTTTGAGTTACGGCATTTATCGCGGTTATATAATCGAGCCGTTGTTTATCGTTTCGCGGGATGTTTGCGTTGATATGTGCTTAAAGATTATCAGTCAGTACTCTGAGTAGTTCCTAAGTGTATGTTAGTCAGTGCTCTAGAATCGCTGTTATAGTTGAATAGCAGTTGTTGATTGTTGTTGATTCAGATTTATAATTACTGTTATTTTGGTTGATTATTTTTCTATTTATTTTTGTTAATTGAATAGTTGCACTAACTGTTTGTTTAAGCCGGAAAGAGCAAGTAAACGAGGTTATAAACAAGATTGAACCACCTAGCAGTAAACATTCAAATTGTGAGATCTGGGAGCTAGTTCCCGTTCTAGGCTACCTAATAAAGTTCAGGATCTCACTTTGGATCTTTTTTAGTTCTAATTTTCCACAGCTTTTGGTGGGTTTTGCTGCGGTTTTTGTGCGATTTTTTGCTGGAGATATTTTGACGTTCCTTTCTCGATAATCAGGTAATTTCCTAAGGGCATTAAATTTTCTGGGATTTTTTGGCTGACCAGAACTTTGTGTTTCATCGAAACTAATTTAGAGACATAAGTTTGTGGCATGAAAGGCATGAAATAGTTTGACCTGTGGCTTTTTTTTGTCTTTGATTTTCGTGCAACTCAAAAAATTGATTTTCTTTGGCGTGCTGCCCGTTTTACGACTCGAAGAGTAGTAGTCCTGATCTACATTCCTCAAAGTGACTTCTATATATTATGTGTTTTAGAGGAGGACAAACGCCGCATGCGAAAACTGCTGAACAAAAATCAAAAGCAGCGAGAGATTTTAGAAATTTCTTTAATCATTCATTCTTTGTTCTTGGAGAGAACTCGAAAACAAGTTATCAGAAAAATTTTGCGATTTGAATAAGCTATTAGGGTTTAGGTAGCATTTTTTTTCTTTCTATCATTCTGTCGTTTCGAACGCTTTTTTAGCAATTTTTGTATCCTGTCTGAATTTTTTTTTCTAAGTGGGCAGCTGTTTGGTTAAATTAAGTATTTCACGTGATACATGTAAGTTTTTTAACTGAATGCTCTTTTTGATTTTTCTTTCCAACGTAATTTGATTAATTTTTTTGCCTAACTTCTCCATATTTTTGTTGTTATATCACTTTTTCTGTATGTTTGTCTTTTTCTATTTTTTTTTCAGCAATCAATTGCTCTTTTAGATCGAAGAGAGTGGTTGCGCGTGGTAGGCAACTGACTGTTTTGCAATACAGCACTTATGAAAACAAAAGTCCAGTTTTTCAGGTTTTTGTTTTCTTGCTGTCTGTGTTTGATGAGTGTTGAGTAGCCAGTGATCAAATATACATGTTTAAAGGTTTTCCCAAAAGATCTGTTGGAAACTTGTAAAACAAGTGAATTGTTTTAAGATTTAAAATAGTTTGTAAAGCATATGGAGCCGCAGCTCCACTAACATGAATTTTAATTAAATAATACCGGTCTAATTCGTGGAATGTTAAAACATAGTTGATTTGAAGTTTAACAAACTGAACAATTATACTATTTTCTAGTACTGGTGGTTTATTCTTTATACTGGTGGATGTTTTATGAGCTAAAAAGACACCGAGGATAATGTTGGTCAATTGTTAGATGGTTTCAATATACAGCTTTTTTCGTTGGGGTAGTTTTCCAAAATTAGTTTCTCCAATCTGAAATTTTTCACTGAAGAAAATGAAATACAGCTTAAGAAAATCATATTTCGACGAGAGTGGTGCATCTCAATTAGAGAATGTAGGCACACGAAGCGAACCACAAAATCATTTGTTCATCAAAGACCTGCATACGGGTTTGACTCAAGATTTGCAAAATGAAAGAAATAAATAATTTTTCACATAGCTCCAGGCACAGTTCTTTCTCTGCCAGATATCACAGAAAAGCTCTACTGAGTTGAAGTACTAGAAAACTGCGATCGGTACACCAAAATAAGATATCTCGGTTGGCGTCAGAGCACGACGCTTGGCTGGATTCCAAATGAATTTAAGCGTATTCAAAATACAAAGAGCAGTTAGGCAGCCGTCGGGAAATTAGAACAGACCTCTCAAAAAAGTGATTCCAGTCGGTTGAATAACTCATATTTTGAAAATGTTGATCTCTCAATAATGTACGAAAGTAAAAAATTGCCCGAGAAATTGACAATATTGAGTTTGTACATGCCAACCTGTCGCATTGTTCCAAGCATATTTGCAGCAAGATGGTCCTAATTGCTATCAAGCATTCTTCTTGAATATGTTGAGGCTCCAGACAACCAGGCAAATTGGCAAAAACTTTTCGCGGTCTCAAAACGCGTTTTACGTGCTTGTAACCGATGAGGCAAAAATAAAAGCGCAATCAAGACCAACGTCTCCTAGAACGTTTTGTTCATTCAAACGCCGTTGAAAATGGGAAACTTTGGTCAGTAGCTGTCTCCACGAAACAATCTAAAAAACACATATTTAGTAGGAAACTAAGTGTAAGTTTACTTGTCGGCCATTTTGATTATTTTGGTAATTTTGTGCTTACCTCGTGGCTAGGCCGTAAGCCTGCAACAGTTTAACTGATACGTAGTCCCTTGCTCCGAATTCTCCTTTGTAGCAAAACTCCCCATAACCCTGAAAAGTCTCGGAACCTGTATATGTGTTGTAAATTGTATGTTATTTGGGCGGCCATCTTGACTGACCTTAGTAAGTGCGTTCGGTATTTAACACGTCAACATATTGCGGCATTGGTGTTTTGGATTGTAAACAAAGCGGCCAATCGAATTTTTGAGAGCTGAATACTTGTGTCATAATGACGGTTGTTTGTTTAAGCAAACAAACTGTTTGCTCATCTTTGTATGAAAGCGGCTTACACTATAATCGCAGCGCAGAAGTCGCAAATCTTGAACGAGTTAATTATCGATTTTTTGGCATAGTTTGCCGGAATGGTTGAGCGAGAGGCTTTTGCCAATCGTGATTAATTGTCGTTGCGTTTAACTTTGCCCGTGCGATTGAGCGAGAAGCTCTGAATAGTCGCTGGGTCGAGCGTAGATTATTTGGCAGAGTTGTTCGCTTAGTTCGAAGGGTTAGCTCGGTTAGCGTTCTAGCATGGTTCAAATCGCTAGGTAACTACATAGTAGTAGAGCGAATGCTCTGGTAGTTTTGGAGTTACGGCGTTTATCGCGGTTATATATCGAGCCGTTGTTTATCGTTTCGCGGGTTTTTTGGGTTGATATGTGCTTAAAGATTATCAGCCAGTACTCTGAGTAGTTTTTAAAAGTATGTTAGTTAGTGCTCTAGAATCACTGTTATAGTTGGATAGCAGTTGTTGATTGTTGCTTATTCAGATTTATAATTACTGTTATTTTGGTTGACTATTTATCTATTTATTTTTTTTAATTGAATAGTTGGACTAACTGTTTGTTTAAGCCGGAAAGAACAAGTAAACGAGGTTATAAACAAGATTGAACCGCCTAGCAATAAACTTTCAAATTGTGAGATCTGGGAGCTAGTTCCCGTTCTAGGCTACCTAATAAAGTTCAGGATCTCACTTTGAATCTTTTTTAGTTCTAATTTTTCACAGCTTTTGGTGGGTTTTGCTGCGGTTTTTGTGCGATTTTTTGCTGGAGATATTTTGACGTTCCTTTCTCGATAATCAGGTAATGTCCTAAGGGCATTAAGTTTTCTGAGAACTTTTCGGCTGACTAGAAGGTTGTGTTTCATCGAAACTGTTTTAGAGACATAAATTTATGGTAAGAAAGGCATTTCTTAGAGTTCGACCTGTGGCTGTTTCTTTTTTCCTTGGTTTTCGTGCAACTCAAAAAATTGATTTTCTTCGATGTGCTGTCCGTTTTACGATTCGAAGAGAAGTAGTCCTGATCTACTTTTCTCAGTGACTTCTGTAGATTATGTGTTTTAGAGGAGGACAAATGCCGCATGCGAAAACTGCTGAACAAAAATCAAAAGCAGCGAGAGATTTTGGAAGTTTCTTTAATCATTCATTCATTATTCTTGGAGAGAACTCGAAAACAGGTTATCAGGAAAATTTTGCGATTTGAATTAACTATTAGGTGTTAGGTAGCAATTTTTTTCTTTTTATCATTCTGTCGTTTCGAACGCTTTTTTAGCAATTTTTGTATCCTGTCTAAAATTTTTTCTTCTAAGTGGGTAGCTGTTTGGTTAAATTAAGTAATTCACGTGATACAAGTCTGTTTTTTAACGGACTGCTCTTTTTGATTTTTCTTTCCAACGTAATTTGATTAGTTTTTTTGCCTAACTTCTCCATATTTTTGTTATTATATCACTTTTTCTCTATGTTTGTCTTTTTCGATTTTTTTCTGCAATCAATTGCTCTTTTAGATCTGAGAGAGTGGTTGCTCATGGTAGGCAACTGACTGTTTTGCAGTGCAGCACTTATGAAAATAAAAGTCCAATTTTTCAGTTTTTTGTTTTCTTGCTGTCTGTGTTTGATGAGTTTTGAGTAGCCAGCGATCAAATATACATTTTAAAAGGTGTTCCCAAAAGATGTGTTGGAAATTGGTAAAACGAGTGAATTGTTTTAAGATATAAAAAATAATGTGTCAGAAAGTCTTTTTACTCTTTTTTGGTTCTGTCTTTTGTTTGGTTCCTCTTTTCGTTTACCTGATGTTTAACACCATTGTCTCTATTTCATCAAGCGGTTTTCATTTCCGACCAAACAGAAATTGTATCGCAGAATCGCTTGCAAATAAATGCCCCTAGAGCTGCCATTAACTATTTTTCGGAAAATTTTACCAAGTTTTGATTTCACATTCTACTTTGTTCCCATGTTTTTTGTCTTATATTAAATGCAATAAAACGGTATATAGTTTTGGAAGTGGAACAGGTGAATGGCTTGGGTTTAAGTGAAGTTTTAAATCGAATCCGTTCCACATTTTTCTGGCTATGTTTTTTGGCTCAGTTCTGCTCACACTTTTTTGAGTTTTTGTTGTCGATAAGTAGTCAATTAGGGTTTTGATATTAGTCAAAGTGTAATGTCACAGGAATTAAAAATTGGTTATTTTAAGGCGTAGCGTTTTTTCATATGGCTTTTAGAGTGGAATGGGAAATTGTAGTTTGCAGAAATTTTTCGACTTTCAATTTCATCATAGTCCAATTAACAATTTTTATGACTTAGATCTGTTCTGCTTTAAAGAAATTTCTGTTGTTTATCGAGTTTGAGCTATTTTTGTAGTTGTTTTTGTTGTCTTTCTTCATAGAGCCAAAACTGACTGTAATTGATGGCTGCATAAAGAATAATAAAAGAATTTTTTTTTAGTTCAGCCTACTTGAAAATGTTTCACGAATGTGAAAAAAAATCTTTCATAAATTTAAGCATTTTTTTGAAATTTTCAAGTGTTTTTTTTCTTTATGCCTTTATGGTGTGATGTCATTGATCTCGCGAATGACACGTATTTTTCTCCAATGTGATCTTACAGAAGCGTCTTTTACTTTACTTATACACTGGAGGCTTTAAACTGTTCGGTCACAACTTGTTTTAATTTTTCATTCTAATTTATCCCTAAGTTTAATGTATTAAAAAGAATGCTATGAAAGATTATAGATTTAAAATTGGATTAAATGAAAGTATTTTTAGATTCACCTTGTTTTGGTTTCATTGTTGATGCGTTATTACTAAGTCTTATGAATAACAGCTCTCAACTTTTGTAAATGAGGCATAAATGAGACTAATTAAATGTTTAATTTCATAGTTAGTACTTTTCATAACATTTTCACTATTTGTATTCAAAGAATTCACTTAGGTTTTGGCTTTTTTTGTTTTTATTGTATTTTCACATATCACTCATTATCACTAATAATTTAGTTTTCTTGTCTTACTTTGTTTTGCAATTTTCAGTTGTGCTGCCGTCAATCTCCTTGTTGGCAAATTGTTACAATGAGGCAAAGTTTGAGGTATTTTCTTGGCTTCGATTCACATTTAACAATTCTAACGACTTTGACAGTAGTTCGTTTTCAAAACATCAGTGACTTTAGAGTTATGACCTTATTTTGCTTTACGTTGGTCCATCGACTTTTTGTTTACGAAAGGTCTCCTGATGACTCTCTAACTCCCGGCTTTTGTTTTGTGTTTTTTGATGCCTTCGTACTAAGTCTCTGTTAAGTGAAGTGTTGTAGGTTTTCTGAGAAACAAGAGTCCAGACACACACACACACTGCTTCATGGTTCTATTTGCTAACTATTGGATGTACTGCCCTTGAGACCATTGTTTTCCATTTGTTGCCAATTTGATTATTTTCCAGTCTCTTTGTTTCATTATCAACCGATCTCATTCTTTGTTCTAATTGAGAAAAGATAAAAAAATGTTCATTAATTCTCTGTGTAGCTTGTTTTTTCACTTTAATTCCTTTTTTCAAAATAGCAGACTATACTGAGTTTTTATTGCTGCATGCACCCGTTGTTAATTTTGTTAGATTATCTTTT
The DNA here is from genome assembly GCF_964194025.1 of Convolutriloba macropyga. Lineage (NCBI taxonomy): Eukaryota > Metazoa > Xenacoelomorpha > Acoela > Convolutidae > Convolutriloba > Convolutriloba macropyga. Next base: position 34,841,932 of record NC_134480.1, on the reverse strand, counting down.
CTTTGGGCTTCTGTTTTTTCACAAATAAGCATCTGTTTTATGTTTTAATTACGGAAGACAGTAGTTTTATGTCACAAATTGTTTTCGAGGTATTTGGTAAAATTCTAAGTTCTTCGTGTCACCAAAGTTGCCTTTCTCAAAACCTTTGCAAAATTCTTTTTCTCCAATCCAGCTATCTGCAGTCCCTTTGACTTGTTTCTCGTTGTTTGCCAAAAAATTTTATGTTACTGTAGAATTTTTTTAAAATTGTTTACCTAATGACTTGTCACAATAGTTTCACTTAATAAAAAAACTGTTTCACACAAAGATAATTGACTTCCTCTCAGTTTTCAATTTGTTTTTGTGTTTGTATTTGTACAAGCTATATTGGCTGATAAAAGTTGTTCTTCTACGAAATTTGTTCTTTTTTGAAAGTCAGGTTTCAATTCGTTTATTTCTTTCGAGTCTTTTTAAGAAATAGTCAGCTTGGGGCGCTGTATTTTTTCAAAGATCTGTTCTCACACTTTAAAGAAGTTTGAAATTAATTAGACTAAAGATTTTGTTCTCGCCAAAAAAAAGGAGGTGGAGCAAAAAATATAGTGTTTTTTTTCATATGCAGCATTTCGATTGCGAAACTGTAGTTTTTTGAATTTTTTTTGACCGTATTCAAAAATTATGTCAGGATTTAACCAAAAAGACGAGCTTATTTCCTTTGTGAGTTGTTTTTTATCTTTTTGAGCCTGATGATCTACTGGCCAAGATTGTAAAGCATTTGGAGCCGCAGCTCCACTAAGATAGATTTTAATTAAATAATCGGTTTAATTCGTGAGTTTTTGAAACACAGTTGATTTGAAGTTTAACAAAATGAACAATTATACTATTTTCTAGTACTGGTGGTTTATTCTATTTTTACTGGTGGACATTTTATGAGCTAAAAAGACACCGAGGCTAATGTTGGTCAATTTTTAGATGGTTTCAATATACAGTCTTTGTTCGTTGGGGTAGTTTTCCAAAATTAGTTTCCCCAACCTGAGATTTTTTTCACTGAAGAATATGAAATACAACTTAAGAAATACATTATTCGACGAGAATGGTGCAACGCAATTAGAGAATCGAGGCACACAAAGCGAACCACAAAATCATTTGTCCAGCAAAGACATGCATACGGGTTTGACTCAATATTTGCCAAATGAAAGAGTTAAAGAGTTTTTTCACGTAGCTCCAGGCGCAGTTCTTTCTCTGCCAGATACCACAGAAAAGCTCTACCGAGTTGAAGCACCAGAAAACTGCCGTCGGTACACCAAAATAAGATATCTTTGTTGGGGGTCAGAGCACGACGCTTGGCTCAAATCCAAATCAATTTGGGATATTCAAAATACAAAGAGCAGTTGTGCAGCCATTGAAAAATTAGAACAGACCTCTAAAAAAGACATTCTATTGATCTCCTGTGATTCCAGTCAGTTGAATAACTCATATTTTGCAAGTGTTGATCTCTCAATAAAGTCAGAAAGTAACAAATTGCCCGAGATCTTGACAATATTGAGTTCGTACATGCCAACCTGTCGCTTCGTTCCAATCAAACTCGCAGCAGGATGGTTTCAATTGCAATCCAGCATTCTTCTTGAATGTGTTGAGGCTCCGAACAACCAGGCAAATTGGCAAAAACTATTTGCGGTTGGTTTCAAAATGTGTTTTACGTGCCTGTAACTGAGGAGGCAAAAAAACAAAACCGCTATCAAGACCAATGTCTCCCAGAACATTTTGATCGTTCGAACGCCGGTGAAAACGAGAAGTTTTGGTCAGAAGCTGTCTCCATGAAACAATCAAAAAGACAGACAACGAACAACATTGAGGAAAAAACCGTCAGAGCAAAAACGTTATGCTCGCAAGGTCAGTTTTGCCGAGCTGCTAAAGTTTTGGTTTCTCAAGGTGTCGCACTCAAGCTTTATTCAAAGTACTGGAAAACTTACACCTGAAAGAACCAACGCGTTCGAATTTAATAAAAAAGTAGTTTATGAACAACTGAAGGCATTCAGCACCCACACTGCAGCCGGTCCCTCTAAGATGCTTCCAGAACACCTTCAGCACGCAGTAGACCACACTGCACCTGATCGGTCTGAATTTGCTCTGAAAGCGATAACAAAATTTGTAAACTTTGATAGAAGGGAAATTTGTCCTGCCTTTATTTCCTAAGCACTCTGCTGCACTTCACTCACGGCTTTGTCCAAAAACAAAGGTGGGGTGCTTCCAGTAGCAGTTGGCGAAGTGTTGCGACGCCTCAAAGCAAAATGGCTGGCAAGTGAAGCCAAATCAGAAGCAGTGAACTGTTTGATAGGCTACAATTGGCAGTCGGCAATAGCTGAGGCGCTGAGGCAATCATTATTTTGTCAAAAATTACACACGATAACATAGTTAGTGCTCAGTCGGACGAAGGCGTGTTGCAAATTTATTTCGAAATTGCTTTGAGCTCATTCAAGCGTTCACACCTATTAAAAGCGACTTGTGAATTTGCTCCTGGAGTTGCCGCCTTCACCAGTATTTGATACTCCCAGCACTCACCACTCTTTCATAACAAAGCAATCTTTCAAAGTGAATCGAGTATTCAGCATGGTGATCCGCTGGGAGGTTTATTGTTCTCCTCGACGTTATGGCCGATCATACAGAAAAGGAAGACTTCAGTTCCGAATTTGTTACAGCACACTTGGTACCTAGACGATGGGTTTTTTTGCTGGGTCTGAAGATCAGACTAAACATACCCTTGAAATCCTAGCCAAAAAGGTCCTGAGAGATGTCTAACCTTGAGAAAAGTCGAATAAAAGCTGTGGTCAAATAAAGATTTACCCTTCGTTGATCAGGCAGTAAATAAGATTTTGGAAAACCGTTTTGAAGTTCTGGGCACCACGGTGGGTTCGAAAATATTTGTCGCTTCTTGTTTGAAGAGGAGAGTTCAAAAAATTCTATCTATGCTGGACATTTTACATCACCTCAACGATCCTCTATATGCATTAATATCCTTCGCTACTGTTTGGAAACACCGAAACTAGTCTACTCTTCACGAACTAACACTCCATCGAACGAGATGCTTGTAGTATTGAAAAATTTCGATGACGGCCAAAGAGAAGCGTTGGATCAAAATGTTGGCTCAATTTTTGGTGATGTCGCATAGAAACAATCTTAGCTTCTTATCAAGACCAAGTGGGACTAGGCGTAAGACAGTCACAAGATCAATACCATGGTGCGTTTTTGGGCTCAATTATAGCCTCAGACGAGCTGGTCAACAAAATAACAATTAGGCGTCCCTCAGAAAGTGACACTTTCAAAGAGTCACTTCAGAGTATGGAACCGTTCAGTCTACTTTCGCACACGCAAAAGAAGATCCAAGAAACACTTGATGGTCGCGCGCTATGAATAAATAGAAAGACATCCTATTCTTTGCAGGGGTAGGGGCTTCTGGCCTAGTTCATGAGTAACATGGATCCATTGCCAAAATTTTTACTCATAGCGCAAAACTGAGGCAGTAACTTTTGAGGAGACTTTGCATACGGCCACGAAATGGCAAGAAAATGATTAGTCCGCTAGTTTAAATCTCCCAAAAAAGCTTGTGAGAAAAGATATTGCCGGTTGGTGGGCGGGGTCACAAAGCGATTTTTTGAGAAAAGTCATCCCCACTAGCAATTTTTCCAAGTTTTTCATAGCGCAGTTCGATCAGGCACAGGGAGTTATAACGTATGCGAATAATTAAATATGCAAAAAAATAAAAGTTTAGGGATTTTCAGTCAGTATCAGGTAAAAGCTCGGGATCGCGGTTTATGATAAAGAAAGAAAATGTCCTTATTGCAGGTTAGATACATTAGACCCATTTGTTCACCATGCAGTTGCCTGCTATGGAAGGAGCGATGCAATTTCAGAGCACGATATAAAATGCTATAGTATAGCTTCTGGCTGTTCAGCAGCTAATTTGTCCCCAGTAATTGAAAAACGCTATCTCATTGCCGAAATTAGGTCACTCCCGGGAGACGTCTATCTGCCTTCTTTGAAATCTGGTCAATCTGCTGCTCTAGACATAACCGTTACTTGTTTTCTGCAACCAAGTCTGTCGAGGACTTTGAAGAAGGGACTACTGCGCATGTTGTTGTTAGCTAATAGCAGAAACCATCAGTCAGTACGACATGCCATTACCTTCAATAGAGCAGTTCACTCACTTTCTATTATACAAGGATCAGCTACTATGCTGTTGTCGCTAGCTCCGTAGTTGAACGCAGCTTTTAGTTGAACTTGTCTGATGAGTAGTAACCCGATTACTCGGGAGGAATGGGAGATAACTATTTCTAGACGCTTGTGTTGAGCTGAATCAATCTCTTAGAAATAGAAACACGCCCAGAATAATAATTGTACACACCCAATGAGAGGGGAGGGAATTATGCTCATTTTAAGTTCAATAACGCGAGGAAATCTAAAAAACGAGAGTTAAAAGGCTGAGGGAGAAAAGAAGAAACATCAAAGATCGGAGAAAACATAAAGATTGAAAATAAGAAATAATCAGCAAATATTTGAATATATGAGATCAAGATAAGCCAAGATTATTTAATAATGGAGACCAGTAAATAGAGCAAATAAAGAGTTCTCTCAATTAAATAATCATAATAGTCTGCTAAACTAAATTGATAATAATTGGTGTCGTATAATTCGCATTTCAGTTTAAATAATGAAAAACACATTAAAGTATAATTTAGTGTAATATATTGCTATTAGCGCTTTTAGCGCTTTTTTGTAAAAAAAATTTTCGAGTATGAATTTCGAGCATGAGTTCATGAAAGAAAAGTACTGCATGCTGCGAACTTTTGATAATACGTTCAAACGTTAGAAAGTAAGCGCATTTTAGCATGTTTCTTACAAAATTTTAGCTAATTTTTAGCACTTCTGTCTCAAATTATAAGCGTTTCTGAGCGCTTTTTGTACAAAAGTTTCAGTTTCTTTATAAAATCAGATAGTTTATCTTTTTCTGATCTTTGTATCGCATACATGTAAAATTGAATATAGTACCAAGGCGAGCAGCTTAGTGGTTCTTCAGAATTGCAACAGATGATTAGCATACTTCCAGAGAAGGTTATGGGCAATAGTGAGACTAAGTTCGGGCATTAATTAGGTTCCAATTATAGTAAATCCTCAACAGTATCAAAGTTGTGTCCCACTAAAACCCAACAGCCACGTCGACGTATACACTGCAAATTTGTTTCGTGTGAATCACACAAAAAATCGTTTATTGCCAAACGTCAATTCGGTGGAAAAAAGGACACATGAGAAAATTCCCAGTTACATGATAATTCATGTATGTCTACACAATTCTCTCGGCCTTATTCTCATGATTGTTCGCGTGATTCACACACAAACAAAATCGTAACAAAAAACCCAATTGTTTGTGTCACGAAAATGATTTTTCTCTAAAAAACACAGGATTTTCTCATGTGGAGAAACTCGGAAAATCGGGTAAAATTAACCCGTTTTATACTAGTTGTCGTGTGTTTTTACATGAGACATTTAGTAGTTTCACGCGAGGAATTGAATTTCTCACGAAACACGATTTTTTAAAATTATTTTTCGTGTGGACCACAACAAAAACCATGAGGTTATTGCCGTAAAATTGTGTAAAAATACACGATATATAATGTAAGCTGGCAATTCCTTGTGTGCCACTTTGTGCCCGAAAAATCGTATGGCAATACTTGATTTTTGAACAATTCACACTAATTCTTGATTACAGTTTCTATATTCACATCGCCGTCATACTTAATTTTTGCACCCTAACATAGTGTAGATTATTAAATGTTATGAAACGCAGTACCAACATTTGAAAGCGGCTTCTAGAAATCTTTATTTCTCAACAGTGCAGCACTAAGATATTCGTTAGTTTTGCTCAACCTGGAACAAATTTACGGATTGCTTTCTGGAGTTACGATAGAAGATACTTTGAAGTTACTTTCTGTTCAAAGAGTGGAGTTGGTCATATTCATGGCCCAATTTCTTCAAGGCGCAACTCCAAATTTGTACAGTTCTCCCAAAAAACAAAGTTTTACATTGTTCTATCAGAAATAAGTCGTAGAGTGGTCGAAAAAGCAAAATGATACAATATTGGAGCTTCACAGTTCTGCTGATTGGGAACCCGAAAGGGTAATACTTGAGTTTTTGAATAAAAAATGAACCGAGGTAATTGTTAATCCGCAGAAGCCCAAAGAAAGAAATTAAAACCCATCGCTGGACATTTTTAAGGCCAAATGAACTTTCGTTGCACTCTGTGGCAAAGCGCTGCTAAAACTGCTAATTATTAGCCAAATTGTTTATCAAAGGAGACTGAAAGTTTGCAACAGGAACATTTATGAAGACAAAGACCGCATGAAAAAAACTTTTGTGGTCCTTTAAAATTAGCAGAATCAAAGTTGTGTCCCAGAGAAATCCAGCAACCCCGTCGAAGTATACACTGCAAATTTGTTTTGTGTGAATTACACAAAAAAACCGTTCATTGCCAAACGCTTTTTCGGCGAAACAAGAACAAACGAGAAAATTTCCAAATACTTGATAATTCATGTATGTTTACACGATTCTCTCGGCCTTGTTCTCATGATTGCTCGCGTGATTCACACACACACAAAAACTCGTAACAAAAAACCCCAGTTGTTTGTGTCACGAGATTGATTTTTCTCAAAAAAAAACACAGTATTATCTCATGTGGAGATACTTGGAAAATCGGCTCATTTTAGCCCTTTTTTACAATAGTTACTGTGTGTTTTCACATGAGACATTCGTGTAGTTTCACGCAAGGAACTGAATTTTTTTTCACGAAATATGGTTTTTTTTATAATTTTTTGTGTAGACCACGCAACAACCATGAGATTAATGCCATAAAATTGTGTAAAAATACACGATATATAATATTAGCTGGCAATTCCTTGTGTGCCACTTTGTGCCCAAAAAATCGTATGGCAATACAAGATTTTTGAACAATTCATAGTAATTCTTGATTACAGTTTCTAATTTCACATCGCCGTCATACTTAATTTTTGCACCCTAACATAGTGCAGATTATTAAATGTTATAAAACGCAGTACCAACATTTGAAAGCGGCTTCGAGAAATCTTTATTTCTCAACAGTGCTGCACTAAGATATTCGTTAGTTTGGCACAACCTGGAACAAATTTACGGATTGCTTTCTGGAGTTACGATATCAAGGACATCTTTGCAATCACTGCAAAAAGACAGTTTTTTGGAGATGAAGATTTTCGGTACCAAACTACCAAAAACGCAGCATAAAAAGTCCATTTTCCTCATAGGAGCTCTTCGACAACTTCTTGGCAAATTGGGCACGCACGTTCTGCTTGGGAAGGCATTGTGAGAAAAAGAATCAACCATCGTTTAATGCAATTGTTTCAAGCCTTATGTTCAAATAATGCACTGATGTGAAGAAAAAAACTATCGGCTCCGGTTTACTCCATGCAAAAAGGAAAATATCTGTTTGAGTCCGGCATTATCAGGGAACAATTTCTGCCATTATTTAAAGAAAAGTTTGAAAAGTTTTTGCAATATAAAGAGAGAGCTGTTCAAAGAGTGGAGTTGGTCATATTCATGGCCCAATTTCTTCAAGGCGCAACTCTAAATTTATACAGTTCTCCCAAAAAACAAAGGTTTACATTGTTCTATCAGAAATAAGTCGTAGAGTGGTCGAAAAAGCAAAATGATACAATATTGGAACTTCGCAGTTCTGCTGATTGGGAACCCGAAAAGGTAATACTTGAGTTTTTGAATAAAAAATGAACCGAGGTAATTGTTAATCCGCAGAAGCCCGAAGAAAGAAATTAAAACCCATCGCTGGACATTTTTAAGGCCAAACGAACTTTCGTTGCACTCTGTGGCAAAGCGCTGCTAAAACTGCTAATTATTAGCCAAATTGTTTATCAAGGGAGACTGAAAGTTTGCAACAGGAACATTTATGAAGACAAAGACCACATGAAAAAAAACATTTGTGGTCCTTTGAAATTAGCAGAATCAAAGTTGTGTCCCAGTGAAATCCAGCAACCCCGTCGAAGTATACACTGCAAATTTGTTTCGTGTGAATTACACAAAAAAACCGTTTATTGCCAAACGCTTTTTCGGCGAAACAAGAACACACGAGAAAATTTCCAAATACTTGAAAATTCATGTATGTTTACACGACTCTCTCGGCCTTGTTCTCATGATTGCTCGCGTGATTCACACACACACACAAATTCGTAACAAAAAACCCCAATTGTTTGTGTCACGAGATTGATTTTTCTAAAAAAAACACAGGATTATCTCATGTGGAGATACTTGGAAAATCGGCTCAGTTTAGCCCTTTTTTACAATAGTTACTGTGTGTTTTCACATGAGACATTCGTGTAGTTTCACGCAAGGATCTGAATTTTTTTTCACGAAACATTGTTTTTTTTTAAATAATTTTTCGTGTAGACCACGCAACAACCATGAGATTAATGCCAAAAATGGTGTAAAATTACACGATATATCATGTAGTTTGGCCTTTCTTTGTGTGACACTTTTTCGCGTAAAATTGTATGGCAATACACGATTTTTGAACCATTCACACTATTTTCTATTTTCATATCGCCGTCATACTTATTTTTGACACCCTAACAGAGTGCAGATTATTAAATGTTAAAAAATGCAGTACCAACATTTGAAAGCGGCTTCTAGAAATCTTTATTTCTCAACAGTACAACACCAAATTATTCGTTAGCTTTGCACAACCTCGAACAACTGTACGGATTGCATTCTGGAGTTACGACATCATGGACATCTTTGCAATCACTGCAAACTAATTTTTTTTTAAAGATGAAGACTTTCAATACCAAATCACAAGAAACGCAGCATAAAAAAAGTCTATTTGTTTCATGAGGGCTCATCGTCCACATCCCGGTAAATTGGACAATTGAGGTTCTTCTTGGGAAGACATTGTGAGAAAAAAGAATCAACCATGGTTTAATGCAATTGATTCATGCATTATGTTCACATAATGCACTGATGAGGAGACAATAACTATCTACTTCAAATTACTCCATGCAAAACAGAAAATATCTGTTGGAGCCTGGCATTATTATTATTTTAAAAAAAAAGTATTGAAAAGTATTTGCATTAGAAAGAGGAGAGCTCTTTAAAGCATGGAGTTGGGCATACTTATGGCCAAACTTTGTTCTAGGGCAAAATGAACTGTGTATTTTCAAATATGTACACAGTTCTTCTAAAAAGAAAGAAAATTTTACATTGATCGCTCAAAAAAAAATTGTAGAGTTGGCGAAAAAGCAAAATGATACCATTTTGGAGCGTCGCACTTCTGCTGATTGGGAACTGAAAAAGTAATACTCGAGTTTTTGGATACAAATGAACTCACGCAACTGTAATCCACAGAAGCCCTAAAAAAGAAGTTAAAACCAACGCTGGACATTTTAAAGGCCAAACGAACTTTCGTTGCATTCTGTGGCAAAGTGCTGCTAAAACTGCTTATTATTAGCCAAAATGTTAATCAAAGGAGACTGAAAGTTTGCAACAGGAACATTTATGAAGACAAAAGCAGCATAAAAAAATATTTGTGGTACTTTAACATCAGCAGAATCTCTTTTTAAATGGCAAAAACAAATGGAAAATGTAAAACCTCATAACATATTAACAATTTTAATCTGTTAGATTACCTTTCGTTCCATTTCTCTGGAGTACTTCTTGAGCAAAGAATCTTTGAAATTGCTAAATAAACAAAATATATTTACGGAGGCAGCTGTTACCTCTACAAAATAAACATTAAAAGCAAGTTTTATGCTTTGAACGACATTAGCTTATGTAGCCAACTACCCCCATTTTATTTGTTTTTAAGTAATATATTTTGTTCTAAGCACTGGAAATAGCCCAATATAGCATGAAAGTTTCATTGACTGGCAAGGCTTAAGTTCTAATACAGATTAGGACAAGTACAAGAACCACAGAGGTTGGAATGTTGACGAAACATTGTGGGCCGATAACTCGTTAGTGCACTATGTATACTTTGAGCACATTGAACACATTTCTTGTGCTTTTGTTGCTTCGCCATGGTAGACAATTCTGGATGAAAATGTTTGTATCTTTCATACCTAATACATAACAGACTAAGGTCAGAAAACCGGACCAATCTAATATAGCTTGATTTTTTCTCGATTTCAACACTTAAAAAAGGCTAGGCATTCAAGAAAATTTTTCTGTCGCGTTCATTTCATCACTTTTCAATACAACAACTAAAGAAACAGCTTGCTAAAAAATTTCTTTCAAATATTGCTCATTTCTCATACGCTCATTCACTCGAAAAATCATGTATTTTTTATCACATGAGGAAAACTTTCTCGCATGAAATCACACGAGACGCAATTTTCACACGAAAATGTGTCTGACTCTTCATGACAAGAGAAAATTTTCACGCGAGAGAGTGATTGTGATTGTACGTATATATACTGAACGTCAAATGTAAGTAAGCACCACCTAGTTTCATGAGGTAAAATTCCAGTATACAAGAACATACAAATGGGCTGAAATGCGTTGAATTGGGCTGGAACCTTGTGATAAATGTGATGAAGTTTCAATATTTCAGCGAAAAATTAGCATAATAGATAACTGGAATGCATTTAAATGTTCTGAAAATTGATAAAGAATTCAGTGAATTTCGTAATTTCTGCAGAAAAACTAACATAATGATTCGCTGAAACTGTGTAAGAAATGCGCTGAAACTTCAGGGCATCTCAGCGCATCATTATTAAAGGTTTTTGCGATGAATTTTTTGAAGAATAAGCGCATTTTAGCGCATATCTCACTTAATTTTGTTACTCAAAAATAAATCAATAATTGACTCGTAATAGATTTCTAACTTTGTTTCAATGACAGGATAGATTTTCGCCTGAGGAAGTGGAGGGAATAGAGAGGAGTGTGTTGCCTTGGTTTGTGAAGATGCTGGACGATTGCAGTAACCCGGGAGCCAACTGGTCGGTTAGTTCCTAATTCGACAGACTTACGATACAATCAGATGTGATTAAAACCAAAGCTGAGTGAGCAAATGAAACCGGCAGACCCGGACTGAACTGCAGGTCAATATCAGTACTGGGCCACCCTAAATCCATGTCTACATGCACATATCAGTACTGTGCACGTCTAAAAACAAGTCTGCAAGACTGACAAGTCTTTGCCAAGACTTGGATTACACTTGCAAACTGATTCCCAAGTCAAAACCAAACTTTTTAAAAAATTTCGTGGGAAAATTTTGAATTCCGAAAAACTTTGAAACGTGCCACGATTTTTGCGACAATTTTTATGGACTTTCTCGGGGCGCCTGACTACTGATATCTTGAGATACTGTAATAAGAAAGTTTTATGGCTGGCAGAACAAAATTGAGGGAGTATTTCAATCGCTCTCAAACAAAGTTAGTAGCAATCACTTTGGTCCTGCTGGTATTTTTTTTCAATTCAGTTTTCTGTCCTGTCAATTTTTTTTTGTCTGATAGACCTGTTTGTCTGACTTTTCGTACTCAAAAGCGTGATAAACCGGCAAAACCCCGAAGGCGTTGAGTAACCGAGCCTTTTTCTTATAAGAGCCTTAGGCCTTACTAGTCTCTAATTATGCGATTCTTCCAAACCGTTGAGGAAGCATAAATTCATTGCGGATTGCACAGTTTGACAATTCTGCGGGTATTAATACTCGAAAGAGAAGAGAGTTTATGTATTTGACTTTGCTTGACAACGTCTGATAATTAAAAAGTGCAAAGAGTTCAAAAACATTGCCTAAAGTTCCCGTTTTGAGGGTTTGCAAGATGGGAAAAGTTGAAGATGAAAGCTGAGTTAATAAAACGAGTCAATTTCTAGCTGAGTTTATAAGAGCTTACTATCTAAAATTTAGGTCTTCAGACATATGACAAACATGCATATATTTCAAAATTTGATCTGAAATTAAAAATTGAAATCGAGAGATGAAAATGAAGAGAGGATCTATAAATTAAAAGCGGTATGATTTCTAAGATGTGTTTTGGTGTTGCTAAGATGTGGTGTTGCTTGTCTTAGGTGAGCCGTTCAATGAAACTATAGACAAAAAATCACATAAAATTTAATTGCTCAAGTGGAGCAGAACCGAAACGCAATTGACTCATCCAACTTCTCAGGAAGCGCTGGGGACCCAAACAAGCTCTGATTAGACTAGAGTTGCGGAGATAAACTGTGACACCTCCAGAAAACCTAATCGGAGCCCCGCCCAGGGTCCGGATATTCGGCTTATAGCGTTGTCTAGAGTCTGGATAGCTTTGTAGTATGATCAGAATAGTTAAAACAGAGCCCTTCCCCTGTGGGGTTGACCAGAAAGTTTACTCAGAACCGATGAGTGAAAAAGAAGAGACAATTAGAACCCGAGGTGACCGATCTCTGAAGAGTTGATCCAAATATAACTCGATTATCATCAGTGATCAAGCTCAAGACTGAGTTTTGGTGACTGCTGCTGAGCTGATATTTTTTTTGGGACTAGAATTTTTTAACAAAGAACTCGAAAATTACGTAAAATGACGTCTGTATCATAAAAAAACATTATACAGAAGAATAAGGATAATTCAAAGGTTAAATGTGTCTGTGGGGGTACCCCCTGCCCAACATGAAAGTCTAACAACCCAATATGAGATCCACGTGAGCCTTATGCCCTTGTGCGCGCTTCAAGTTGGTTTGATCAGACCCAATTTTGGTGTGGATGGCCGAGTTTGAATCAGATGTTGATTTCTTTCAAAATCAGAGGAAATGCTCTAACTAACACTCAGACATCACATTGAAGCTCTATTTTTGGTTCTGATCTTGAAATCAGATTTAAGTTGCAATGATTACATGGCTGTCAAAGAGTGTGTCAAACTCCAGCAAGATTGCTGCGTCATTTTGCTGCATTGTATGAGGGGTCACTCTAGAACCACCTAAATTTTTGAAAGCATCTTACCAGGAAAAAAAAAATGCGGATGTAAAAATCTCAGCCAGAATTTGTTGTTCTTTTGAGAGTCCTAGTATACAAAATTTGCTCTTGCAAGGTTCATATAAGATGCTGATGCTGACCTCGTATAAATACCCAAAACGTGTGTCAAGTCTTGATCACTATATTAAAGAGACATGCAACTCGTGTTGAATTGAAAAATCAGTATTGATCACGTTTTTTTAATAGCCGCGAAGCGATAGCGGCTATTATTGGGGACATCGTGGTTGTTTTTAGTTCGTTGTCTCCATCGATGATTCTTACGACCTGACTTCTTGGAATTGACTTCTTCGAAATGACTTCAGTGATTTCTATTGCTTTGCAGTTAAAATCTATGTACGTGATGTCGTTTCTGCTTTTAGGTCAATTGTGTGACTTACCTCACTCAAAAAAATGACTTCTGAGCTCACTTATGCAACTTTAATTTTTTATGAACATTTGCTAGTTAATTGTGTGCATCTAAGTAGTGCCAATCTTGCATGCCCTAATTCGTGATTATTGGTCTTGAGTTTTTGATTTCGAATATCAATTTTGAAATAGCTCTTCAAGGGCTTTTCCTTATAGAGCGTATGTGTCACAAAATTAACAGTCCGAAGCTAACCCAAAAAGTCTAGTGGTCTATTAAAGGACTGGTGGTCGTTCTGTCTATCTTATTTCTTTAGGTGTTTCAATTCATGGAAGGCCACTATCGGCTAATGCGGCTATTTTCCGGCAATCTGCCGGCTATGATATATGTTTTAAGACTTGCGAAGACTTGTCAATTTTTGTTAAAAAATTGTGGAGTCAACGTCAAGTTCTGGGGAGGACTTGAGAAGTCATGAGCCAACACTTGCCAAGTGCTGAGACAAACTTTGATATTTGGCTAGTTATTGAGCATTGTAAGATTTTGACATGAAATTATTTCTAATGAAAGAATTTCAAACTTAGCTAAAATTGGTACTTTTAAATGAGAAATTTTGATAAATTGACAAAGCTTCCTGGGAAATAGGTCTCTAATAAATTTGAATTTTATATAAATTCACTTGAAAATCAATTGTTTTTAAATAAACAAAATGAGCAGCTGTATTTTTTAGAAAGGGGCGTAATCAGAAATTACATAATTCTCTATCAAGTAATCTTCGTGGAAATGTTGTTTTTTCATGAACTTCTTTTTTCACTCTGGAGAGTTTTGCAGAAAAGCCATTGTAAACCGCGCTCTCGATTGCTGTAAAACAAAAAAAAACAACGTTTAAAATTGTGCTAACACTTAAGTCAAGATTTGTCAAGCAATGGCAAAGTTTTGACTTAAGACTTCTCCAGATTTAAGGCTTGAATCAAGACCTACCTAGTCTAGAAACGGACATGATCAGAGCTCTGATACAGTACCGATCCAAAAATTGCAAAGTCACTGAGTCAGTACTGATTCAGACTGGACGTTCAATCTGGGTTAAGATAGGTATCCGTTGCTCAGAGTTTTTGTGATAAATAGGCATTGTTATCAAAAAACAGCAACAAAAACAGCAAACACTGCACAACAGATACTATGAAATCTGGCCCAAATCACAACTAACACATGAAGCATCCAATTTAAAAATTTAGCACTATTATCTGGTGAATTGTTTGTAACAATTTCTACACAAAACTCTCATTGCGTGACTTTCAGCAGGCTACTGCTGATTTTAAGAGTTTTAAAAGATTTTAATAGATATCACTTGCCCTTTATCAAATAACCGGTAAATTCTCGAGTTTTAAAAGATATTAGCATAATGCTGTTCTTTCCGAGCGTCTTGTAAGATCTCAGCAGACAACCGTTCTTGATGTCGGTGTCAAATTTTTAAAACTTCGATAGAGGTCCGCTAGGTTTTTTTCAACACCGCATCTCATTGAAAACAGATAGAAAAGTTAATTCAAGAAATCAAACGTAAAAATACGATTTTGTTTCTGCGATGAAAATTCAGTTTGTCTTCCGAGTTCCATCTTTATTTATCCCTTTAAATGCAGATTTCGTATTTGGGAACAAAATTAAGTCCCGTGTTAACGAGTGTTAAGGACAAAACTGACAAAAAACTTACTATGAATGGCAAAGTTAAGCAAGTACATATTTTAGTGCGTCTAATATGAATTATGGTGAATTGTTGATCAGTTCAAATTCACATCTATGTTTTGTTTCTTTTTAAGGTGGACATAATGAAACGACTGCGAATGGCAAACGCTTTCAAACCAAATCCGAGCTTGGTCTTGTTTTGTGGATCCCAATTTTTGGTATGGACAGTTACTCATCAGCTTAACTGACACTAATGATAACAAAACAATAACAATGAAAATCTTGAAAATTGACAAAGTTGAATTGATGAACACTAATTTGATTTTTACCGAATAAATAATTAAAATATCACAAAATTTACGAACAGATGATAACAACAACCGATGAACAAACTAAAAAAGGGTAACTTTTCGGGTAAAGTCAGTCTTAGTTAAGGTGAAAAAAGGAAAGGCAAATCTACCTTAACAGTTGAGGTGAGTTAGGATGTTTGTTAAGGTAAAATTACCTTAGCTTTGTTTAGTTTGAACGTTTCACCTGGCACACTTTTGAGTTTTAGTTATATCTGGGGACTTTCAAGCGTGCTTGATTGGACGACTCATTGTGAAATGTTGCTGGATTTTTTCATTCATGAGGGCAACTCTTATAAATCATTACGTATTTTTTTTCCGAAAAAAAATCGCTCTTAACAACACACAAGTTGCATAATCTTGCAAAGTTGTCTAACAAATTGTTAAAAGCTACTGGATATCTTTTTCTAAAGAGATCTCGAGAGATATTTTTTTCACGAATCTTACCAGAAAACCCAGATTTTCACTCGCCCTATCTCTACTATCTGGTACTTCGTAAAGACTCCCCAATTTGAGAAAATCATCGAATTGCAAAAATTTATAATCAAATGGATAGAAAAGTGTAAAAGGTCACCAGATATTTTTCAAACAGGTATTTTTTCTTGCAGAACTGTCTTTCTGCTAAGCGCTTAAGCGGTGAAAGAAAAGTTTTCAGCGCTGCCAGCAGAATACGGTGAATTAACATTTTGAGCGCTGCAAGCAGAATGCGGTGAAAACAAATTTCACCGCTACCATCAGAATGCGGTGAAAAAAAATTCTCACTACTAAAATCGCAAATCTTACAACTATTCACCGCTAATTTCAATGCTTATCTTAAATTCAGAGGAGATATCACTTACCTAAGTGACAGATGCCGCAGTGGAATAAGAAGTTGTTGACATGCAGGAGGTGATAGGCTCGAACCCCTGTACGGCAGTTTCTTTTCTGTAATAAATCCTGTAACTGCGGTGAAAAGAAATTTCACTGCTAAAATCGCAAAAATTCAGCGCATTCATAGCTAAAAGATACGGTCGCTTCGCGGCGAAAAATTTTTTTTCACCGCTATTCACCGCTAATCTTACATTATCTTTTGACCAAACCTCGACCCGGTTTCTTCACCGCTAATCTTGCACTGTAATTTTCTTACAAACTTGATCCGGGAGGTTTCTGTAGACTGTGTTTTAAAGTGCATCTCATAAAACTTGTCAACGACTTCAAGATTTCTGACATTTGGGGTTGACAATAATTACTTAGAATAGTTTTTCTGATCTTAAAGTTAATATCCGGTTGTTCAATATTCAAAAACACTTATTTTCACTTAAGTATGGAGAGCGGTCCACGTATTCATATACACTCGAGTTCTTTTTGAAAATCCTAATCAACTTCGTGTTTTTTCCTTGAGTTCTTTTTTGTTGATTTTCATCAAATTATAGCTTCTTTCAAGTTCAAACGGAATTAAACCGAATAGGTACATAGATTAATTCAAATTTTCTGCATCGATTACTGGCTACTTGTCAGCATAATTGCATATACGCCTTTATAAGTTCTCTACAGGGGCTGTCAACTACACTTAAGATTGTCTGAATTATGTTTCCAATTATTCGTAACTATTGCCTCACATTTTTTTCACTCACTGTGCGTATTCGTCCACACAAAATTGACCACAATTCAAAATTTTACTATTTTTAATTGTGTGAATTACACCTTTGTTTAATCTCTGCTTCTTGTGAAATCTTTAATCTACTCCACAATATACACACGTATGTGTACCCTAATCCAGCTCCGACGCTTATATAGCAAGATTCCTGCAAGACGCGACATTCAAGATCCGGGCACTCAGCTTGACAAAAACTTACAATTTCTAGCAAGATGGTGCGTTATCTTACAAGACTCTTGCCGAATTCTTGCTAGGGCAGTTCACAAAGGTTATCTTAGTCGAAGGAAAAAATTTATGCACTCGAATTGCTCGACTGCCGTCAAATATCGTATTTACCGCACCATTGCAATAATGCATGCATGTCCTGGACAACACTATCCATTAGTCATTTTGAAACGACTTTTAATCGCCAGTTGTTGGATCGTCAAAAGCATCCGGGTAGTAAGCGGGGTTATTGTACGAAAAACTGGCTCTCAACCCCGATGCAATAAAGCGCTCCGTTTTGACGTCGTTACCTGCCGCGTTTGAGCGAGCTTCTATTTGTTTATTAGACCAATGAGAAGGTTTTCTCTCCACAGTAGACGTTGTTGATTGAAAATTTCGAAAACAGGACATGTTTTGAACAATCTTCTTCGCTTTGCGTCTGAAAGCTACGTTTCCGGTGATGAACAGCACCAGTGATAAAACTACGCTTAGTTGGGCAATAAGAACCGCAAAGTTCACAAAAATTGCACGCAAGTAATCGTCTTCCATTCCGAACGAAA
This sequence comes from Convolutriloba macropyga, assembly GCF_964194025.1. NCBI lineage: Eukaryota > Metazoa > Xenacoelomorpha > Acoela > Convolutidae > Convolutriloba > Convolutriloba macropyga. Next base: position 34,824,153 of record NC_134480.1, on the reverse strand, counting down.
TCAACCCTAAAATTAGGGAAGCGATTGAGCAGCCTAGTTGGACAAAGCTGAACACGATACTTCCCACTATTAACCACCGGTCTTTCCGCTCAGCTTTTGGTTGACGTTGACCAGAGGCCCTTAAACGAGATCGTCGCCCCCTGAAACGTGAAAGAGTTGAAAATTAGTTGATAGATTTCTGCACAAATTCTTGTGAGTGGAATGCTTTCGTGTTTTGTAAGTACGTGCTCAGTTTGAATTTTTACTATAAAAAGTACTTTGCAAGTTTTGTCAGATTTTACTCGAGGCAATTTTTGGCATCCCCTGGGAATAGACAACTGATATCGAAAATTCGATTTTTTTTTCACAAAAATACCGAACAATAGAGTTCTCAACGGAACTTCAAAGAACTTCTCGAATGATTTTCAACGCACAAATTTTGATAATTTCCTAAACGATTGTTTACGATTAAGTTTCTATGAATCTGTTTTGCTTCTAAGACGAGCATTTTCTCTGGTGTGTAGTTTTCGAGTGGTGACACAAAAACAGCTTTTTTGCTGACATTAGGCGATGATATATATAACGCTGATATATGGTGCTTCAACTTTTTACAACTGATGTTCTTCATATGAAGTCTTCGAGGAATCTTTCTCCTGGTTTGCTGGACCCAATAAAACGCCTTAAGATTTTTGTTCATTTTGCAGTCTATGAGAAAACATGCAAGATTTTTGAAAAGAAGTTGCAGGACAAGCAACGCGGGTTATTGCTAAGATTTCTAATAATGCATGCTTTGGCTTAAATCTTTTAATTTTGGAACTACTAAAAAAGTTGACAGAGTTAAAAGTGATAGTCTCGGTGAACCGATGATTGTTCCGATCCCACTTGTGGGGGGAGCACCACTTAAATGGGCTTTTTTTCAGTCAGTTTTGGCCGATCGATATATTTATCGTAGAGAAATGAGAGTGGTATCATTAAAAAGCTCGTCCAACGTTGAGTTCGGTATCAAAAAGACTTTTTTTCTGAATTTCTTATTTTTCAAAGAGTTATCGCGAGTTAAAATTTTGAGTGAAAACGGTATATTTGGCATAATTTTGTTCACTTTTAGCCTAATTTTTGTTCAAATTAAGACTTTTTTGGATATTTAAAACAATAGGATAATTAAAATAATATTTCGAGACTAAAATTCACACTAATAATGAAGCAATCGTGTGGTGTTCCAATAGACAAAAGGCGATAAAAAGCTATTTCAGGTCCCATAGGGACAATTGCTATCAAAAAATTCAAATTTAATTTGAGAGCTGTTTTTTTAGAAATCGTTTCATATTTCTTTTTGTTTTTAGGCACTTAGAGACTGGTCACTTTTCATCTCGAGGTTCTGATGATGACAAACCCCATTTACAGTCAAATGATGACCAAGGAGCAAAAAATTCATCTTCAAGGAATCGCTCTTTTTTTTTGGCTTCGACTTTGAGTTTTTGTAATTTTTAATGAAACTTCGATATAGTTTTTGAGATTTGACGGAATTTTTAAGGTAGCTGAAATTGAAATTTAGAATAGAAAAATTTTCATGGAAAAATTAATTTTTTAATGGTTTCGACATTTTCTCGCTCAATTTTTTCTTGAATTTGCTGTTTTCGCTAGTTTTTATATTGTTATGTAACCAAAAAAATACTGACTGGTCTCATAAACTTCTAATCGAAGATTTAATTAATGATGTTGCTCAATACAGTCAGTTAATATCGAGTCGTCTGTAATTTTATGATATTGTTCGTTTTCAATGATTTTTTACACTTTTCAGGTTTTTTTTTGTTCTTTTCGTCATCTTGTAACTTATTCTCATCATTGAGCGTTCCTATCTAATTCCTTTTAATCCAAAAAATTATTGTATCAATTGCAATTATGTCCTTACTTATGTTTTTTTCGATGGACAATAAGCGTTTTAATAAAAGTTTTGTGAGTCGTCAACATTTGTGTCCTTTTTTGTTTTCTTTTAGCACATTCGCCTATTAACAAAAACCAATGATTTTTAAGTGTGGCCCAAGTGAACTTTTTAATCTTTCAGTATAATTTTGGCTGATTTAGTAATAACAAATGAAAGAAATATTCATAATATTCAGATAATAGCTAATGATTTTAATGGCTTGAATAATTTGTGTTTCTGCAAATTGGTTAAATTTTTGAGTTTTTCTGCTTCTGTAGTCCGTTCCTATGGCCTAATGAGAATAATTTCGTCAGAAGCTACTGATTTTTAGGACTTTAGAAATTAATTGGTTTAAAAAAAGTTGATTGATTTTCAATTTTCGCCTTATTATTTCCTTTTGTCGACTTTGTTACCTAGTCTCATTAAGGAAACTGCCATCCGCTGTATATTATGGACATGGTCAATTTGTGCAGTTAAGGCTCTATACGATTGCATTTTGGCGTTGTTACTATGTGCGTTCAAATTTAGATACTTAGTTTTTGCCGTGAAATTTTTGTTTTTGCTTCTTTTGTCGTTTGTTTTTTTTTCTCGTGCTCTGGTCGGAACATCACGTGCTAACGCACATTAACGAGCATCATGGTTTGAAACAAGTGTCCAATAAACATAGGAAACGGATAAATGATCTCGACGGTTTATCAGTATATTAACATTTGATGTTCTTGAGTCTACGACTAGGCAGCTTTATCAGGTCAAAAACGTTTGAAAAACGGCCAAAAACGACAAAAACATAATAACAAATGTTTTTGGGTAAAATTTTAACTAGAATTTGAGTTTGCGTACCTAATTGTGCGAGCAATTGATAAGCTGAGAGATATAGCCATAATTGATGGCATCAAAAAAGTTGCTACAGCAATCGAAATCATCAGTAAACGTTTCTTTCCAGTCATGGCGCTGGCCGTACAGTATGCATGTTTCGCCCACTTAAATGGCAGAAGACTTACTGACGATATGGCAAAGCTTCCAATAGCATTGATCAGTGTGAAAAATAGAGGAATAAGTAAATTATTGGCATATTTAACTTGATAAGTATTTCCGACCAGATTGACTGACAGCTTTCGGTCGTAGAGTAACAACATCAGCTGGTATCTTTGCATGCATGAAAGTGACTGTCCGACCCATGTGAAAATCTCGCATCCCGTTGTTGTGTCCCAAAAAGTAAAGAACTGTCTCGTGATCCTAAAACAAAAGATATATCAGCATAAATTGAGGATTCTGACCAGATTCTACAATCAACCTCCGCAGTCAACCTCCACGTGCACACCAGAGTTGAGAATACCAATCAAAAACGCTCGGGTCGAGAAAAAATTGGAGAAATATGTAAGATAAGCGGTGAAAAGTTGTTTTTTTTACCGCAAATTTCGTACATAATTTTGCGGTGAATTGCGATGAATGCGGTGAAATTATGTAAGTTCACCGCTAGAGTAAGCGGTGAACTTACAAAAAGTAACCACTTTTCACCTCTCACTACAGGTTACCGTCCTTGCACGGATTCGAACCTCTCACTTCCTGCGTGTCAACCATTTCTTCTTCCACTGCGCAACTTCTCACTCAAATCTAGCATATTAGTTTTGAATATAAATCAAATTCACTCTACTGCGGTGAAATTACAAATATTAGCAGTGAAAAGTGGGAATGTTTTGAAAGCTCAGCTCTTACTCTAGTGGTGAAATTACATAAACTCACCGCTTAAAATGTGTGATTATTCGTGGGTAAATTTTTCGTGCGTCTTTTAATAAATGTATCTTAACTTCGTTGAACAAAAGACCTTTTGAAGCGTTTTGTAAGCGGTGATTTTATGTTATTTCACCACTAAGATAATCGGTGAATTTACGTAATTTCATCGCATTCACTGCTGATCTCCCACAATTTTAACACTTTTTTCTAAGCGGTGAATTTCTGTAAGTTCAACTTTCAGCTAAGCGGTGAGTTTATGTAATTTCATTGCTTTCACTGCTTATCTTACATAAATTGGACACTTATTTCAAAGCAGTGAAATTATGTAATTTCACTGCTAAATTGAGCGGTGAATTTATGTAATTTCACAGATACCAAGTGATAAAGATTTTTTCACAGCATTCACCGCTTGATTTATGTAATTTCACTGCATTCACCGCTTATCTTACATAATTTTGCGTTGAATGGCGATGTCATCTCGAACCGGGCGACAAAACTTTTGTAAGAATTCTTCGGTATTATCGGTTTCAGAATTAAGAAACATTAACTACATTCGGCATTGTCAGTTTCGTAAGTAAGAAAGATTCGGTGTCGTCGTTTTTATAGCAAAAAGAGAGTTTCGGGATGTTCGGTTTTAGAATATTCGGTTTGTTAGGCATTTAAATATAAGCGATTGTGTTGTTATGTTCGGTGTTTATTCGTAAGAGATTTCCGATATATGTGGTTTTAGACGTAAGAAAATGTCGGTTTTTCGAAAAAAAAGGTTTTTCTGTTTAGAATGTATTCAAACGTTCTGATGGCATTCCGTTTGCAGAACTTTGATTTTTACATCTTAGAGAAAAATTTCTGAAAGGATGTTCATTTTTATTGAAGATAAAAATTTTAGATTCTGTTGATTAATTCACATTTACTGAGTTTTGACACACTTTCTTGTAATTTACAAGCAAAGTTATCGACGGTTGGTTACATTGGAGACCGATAATGCCGACCGTTTTCTGTTCGGTCTGCCGGACTACTCTGCGGGTAAAACCCAGAAGACAAAAGTTCATGGTAATGCTCTCACCAATACTGAATCTCTCTTACGTTTCAAAAATGACGGTGTGGAAACTGCCTTTTGTTTAAAAACGACAATACAAATCTGTTTTACGTTTAAAAACGTCAAAACAATATTTCTTATGTTAAATACCGAACGAAAATAATGATGCCGACGGAAAAATCGGTAAAACCTTTGTCGATTTTTGGCTAGAATAAAACGACAATACCAAAAATTTCTACGGTTTAAAAACCGAATATTTCTTGACAGGGCAGGCAAATTTACTGAATGAGAAAACTGAACTAGGGCAGGCAAATTTACTGAATGACAAAACTGAATTACTTGCGTAAAGGTGTCAAAGCCTCAAAATACCTAAAATTTTTAAAAATTTGCACAAATGCTTTCAAAATTTCTAAGTTGGCTGTTTTTTGGCCAAATTTTATTTTCATTTTCCACCGTTTTTTGTTTGTAGCGGCTAACTCCTCTTATCGTGGCGAGTTCAACAAAAATACGTTCGCTAGGAAAAGTTTATTTACTTTTTGGAAGAGCTTCGATGGATGGGACTTTTATTCATTTTCACAACCATTCATTTTTCATTAAATCTCTGTAAAACTTTTACCCATTTGCACTCAGTTATCTTATTGACAAAATAGCAGTTTTCTACCTGTAAGTAGGAGCACATGTAAGCAATATAAAGGTTTTTGAATTTCACAATGAACACAACCTTAGTGTACCTGGTACCTTTTCCCTTGTAACATTAGATAAAGTTGCACAACGAGGTACAACTATCACTTGGTTCATATTGGGCAAGTAACACCGGTGAACCAAATGATGTTAGCTGAGAATTTTCATTTGGGTGCTCTTAAACATTTGATCGGCTAAAATTTGTTTCTACAAAAAATGTGACGTCAAAAAACAATTTGTGGTACTCTTGCGGGATCAGTTAGATTGGGCTATATATTTCAATTTTTGATAAGCACAGCACTAAATAATTTCAATTGCAGCCTTCTAAAATATGACTAAAAAGCAACAATTTGAACTTTTTTGACTAAATTTGAATTATTATCTATGATAAAATGGGTCACATGTCTCTTACTGAAATCAAGAACTTCCCAAAGAGGTCAAAAGCCAGTCCAGATTTTCATCAAGATAGCTTGTTTATCTGTCAAGATCGAAAGATAGAAGAGCCAAATTTCAGGACACAATCAACACTGTAAAGTGTTGTAGACACAATCATGAAGTTTTTGTAAAAAGCAAACAGTTTCAATATACATTACTTTAACTACTACTAGGGGTTTTTGCCATTCTGATTTTTTTAATGTCAAATATTTTATCACAGATTGATTGTGAATAATTTAGAAAACATCGAAAATGCCCCTGTAAGTACTGAAAAAAATATAACAAAAAAATAATAGGCAAAGTTGATTTCAGCAATGGATAAATTTTATAATTAGTATTCTTGATAAGGTTTCGATAATTTTTGTTGTCTCTTCTCTGCTCTCAATTGTACTGTGGTTTCAATAGATTTTTCATTTTGATGCCAAACTGTTTATCAAGCGCTGAGTTTTTCACAATTGTTCCGGTTCGCACTGAACCAGAAAAATTAGCACCAGCAGTGTTAAAAACCGATAGCTTCAGGTTGAATTTTTTTGGATGTCATGGATCTCTTTTAAATCAAAAAACCTAAAATGACCTTAATTTATACTTAAATTTGTACTTCAAGATTATTACAGTTTTGCATAAATAGTTTTGCCTCCTTATCAAAAATTGACCCTTCCGCTATTTTTTTCCGTTTTTCTCGATCAATCTCGCGGCTTCTCCTCACTTAAGGAACCATTTTCAATTTAAACCATACTCGTCCGAAATTTCTTGCAATTTTCTAGTAAACATTTGAGCAGAGATTTTCAACCTCAGTGATTGGCGGATTCACTTCTGGCAACATTCTTGTAAGATTATCTAGAACTTACAAGATTGCATAAATCTTGTAAGAAATGAATCTTGCCGCGAAACCTTAAAACGTCGTTGAATGGTCAAAGTAGTAATTTAGTTATCGTTCACGCTAAGAAAAGTTTTATAACTCATAGCTCTCCTCGTGCAATTCAAAGTCTTCCAAAAACCATGCAAGATTTTGCTTTCCTAAGAATCCTCTAGTTGAGAAACTTTCTGTTGTTAAACATAAGAAATCGTTTGTGTCGTCGTTTTATTCCAGACAAAAACGGAAAAATTTCCTACAATTTAATCGTCGATATCGTCGTTTTTGTTCGGTATTTAACTTTAAAAAAGACTCGGTATCGTCGTTTTTAAACGTAAAAGAGGTTCGGTATCGTCGTTTTAAATTAAGAGATTCGGTATTGTTTAGAGAAGCACCAGGATTTCTTAAACTAAGGGTCTGAAAACAAATTAGTCCAGGAGACCGAACAATAAAAAAGATCGGCACTGCGGTCTTTGAAATGCAACCAACCGTAAAAACCTTTGCTTGCAAACTAAAAGAAAGTACTTCAAAACTCAGTGATTGCGAATTAATCAACATAACTTTCAACAATTTTCAACAAGTATGTTACAATTATGAATTCAAAATTAATCAAGAAATTTATGCTCGTTCATTTATGAGCTAAATAAGGAATTTGCAATGAATTTCCACATTCCTTCACAATTTTTTCTACGAAGAACGTTTGAAACTTCTGCAAAAAACCGTATCATCTTGCTTGACTAGGTTATATACAGAAAAACTAATTTTTCCAATGCAAAAAACCGACAATTTCTTACATATTCAACTGAACATACCGACGATCTCTTACGCTTAAATACCGAACATACCGAATTTCTAAAACCGAACACTCCGAATCTCTCTTGCGTCCAAAAACGACCATATCGAATCTTTTTTACGTTTGAAACCGTCAATAACGAACAAACCGAACATACCGAAGCTTTTTTTACGTTTGCAACCGAAGATACCGAAGATTTTTTACAAAGTTGTTCTCAGTTTCGTTTGGTGTTCTCAACTAGGGTCTTGAAAGCCTTTTGTCTAGAAGGAAAATATCTGAAAAGGTTATAAGAACATAATAAGACGTCAGCTAAACCAGAAAAATTTTGCATCAATTTCAAGAAATTGAATAATTTAATGATCAAATCTTCAAGAATCTTTCAAGAAAAATGGAAGAACTATGCATTATCATGCAGGATTTCTGGCGAGATTCTTGCAAGATTTTAATTTCATTAACTATTAGGAATGTGCAAGGGGTTTTGAAGATCACACAAATTCTGGCTTTTATAAAACTCACCCGAACCCAAAGTTATATGCGAGCGTCCAAAGAACGTCCGTCATGGTATATGTGATTAGATAGAGTGAAGCTGCGTTTACTTTGCTGTTGTAACTCACTGTTGCCACAATCAAAAAGCTGCTGATGAGAGCCAGTATCCCAGCTAGAGGAATCGCAATACTCGACAAAAATACGGAAAACATCTCGACTGTTGTTTCAATATATCAAAAGAAATACGCAGTTCGAGAAGTGAGCAGATATAAGCGGATAATTATGTAAAAAAAGCACTGAATTTGTGAAAATTATAAAAGAACTGCCGTTGAATTAAAGGAAATTGTGTAAGAAGTCACTGAATGTGTTGAAAATATAGTTTCAAACGCTGAAAAAGCTTATAAAAAGATTGTCAGTAAAGTTGCCTAGTCGAGACCAAAAGTTTATCTGGTAAGATCTGGCAAGATTCTTAAAAATATAAGTTTCTATTAGTAGAGGTCTCAAGAATAGGTGCAGAAAACTGATTTTAAAAGTTAAAAGGGCCATATTGTAAGACTCCTCAGGAAAAAGTGTATCTTGTAAGATTCTTGAAAGAAAAAATTTATCTTGAAAAGTTCTTTGAAGTAAAAAGTTTATCGTGCAAAATTCTTGCAGAAAAAAGTATATCTTGTAAGGGTCATGCAAGAATTAGGTACCGTTGACAGACACATATCCTCCCCTATGAAACGTGCCAATCTTTCGTTCACTCAAAAATATTTCTGCTCTCGAAACCGCCTTTGTCGAGAATTTCGTGGTGTCAAGGCTTTCGTTTGTTGACCAGATTTCTATGTGTTAATCAGACTTTCGTATGTTTATGTCCCGACTTTTGTGCGTACCAACCCAAAATTCGTGGGCTATATTTTTTTTCGCTCATAAGTGTTAAATTACGAGTGTTTTCAGAGTTGTCAATTTCCAGGCTGATTTTCGTACGTTTATAGTCATTTTCGAGCGGTGAAAAAAAGAAAACTTACAGCTATTTGTTTTCATGTTCAAATCTTTTCAGCGTTATGGAAAAAACCAGCATTATTTTTAGACAGAAACTGAGAATAAACAAAACAAAACAGTTTGAGGTAATGAAAAACAATGCATCCTGTTTGTATAGTTGCTTAATAAGAGGCAGCCGAAGGGAACAAAAACAGCCTCATGAGTGCTACCTTTAGGTAGGAGACAATGATTTGACAGGAACAAATTTTATTCTAATATTGATTACATTCAACTAAACGTTCGAAATAGTTATCTTTGCCTAGATATTTCGCTTCCGTTCACACTTGCAGACCATGAGATTTTGAACAAGCTAAGCACCCCTTGTTTGTTCTATGGATATCTTCTTTGTGTCGGGACCATAACATAAGATCTGCTACATAAATTCCGATGTATCAGATTCAGATAATTAGTTTTTAGAATATTTTGTTCTGATATTGCTACCGATGAAAAATAAAACAAACGCAGAGACAATCTCACGCATCAGGCAACAATTATTCGCTGCTCTAAACAATTTCAGGCAAAATTTTGTTGAAAAAAAAACAGGTTCTAGTAAAAAAAAATGATGCATACAAATTTGATGCATAGTATGCATACAAAAATGATGCATACTACCGTCATATCGATCAGATAAATACCGTCATATCGATCAGATTAAAAATTTTTTACTATGGTTCGGAATATTTAACATAAAATATCTACTTATAATCATCGTAGTTATTCTACAAAAATGTGGTGACATTGAAAGAAACCCAGGTCCATCAAATTTGGATAGAATAACAACAATTGAAAAAAACAATGGTGAGTGTGCGAGAAAATCGGACTTCCCCAAGTTTTGGTATATGAATTGTAGAAGCCTCAATAATAAACATGAGCAATTGTCTCGTTTTTTGAAAAATCTTAATGAAACCTCATTCCTAGTTGTTACCGAAACATGGATAAACGAAAAAACTGACATTCCCGAGTTTTATCTGTGCAATAGTCATCACTTCATTCACCAACCAAGATCATCATTAACTAATGTACAGAGAGGTGGAGGGGTAGGTATTTGGGTTCCCAAACAGTTTGAAGTAAAAATGAGAAATGATTTGAACACAATCAATAGAAGTTTTTTTGAGTCAATGTGGATTGAAATTGGCAAGGCTTTAACACAAAAACTACTCAATAATGTAGCATACTGCCCCAATGTAAATCTTTCTAACTTTTTCTGGATGAAATGACTGTAGAAATCTCAAATGTGTATTCGTATACAGATAATCTAATTTTATTAGGAGATTACAATATAAACTTATTAGGCACAAAAGGTAGACAGTCACTTGATAATTTCACAGCAAACAATGGGCTATGTTACGTTAATGAAACGGAGGCAACATGGACAAATGGTGAATAATATTCGTTAATTGATCACTGCTTTATCTCGAAGAACCAAATTTTTGAAGCCAGTGTTCTAGAGTCGACTCTTGGAGTTGATCACTTCACAATAGTATATCAGTCATCATTAAAAATAGATCACAGTGATAAGAAAAGGCAGTTTTTGATACGTAATACCGAGAAATATTCAAGATCAAATTTCAATCGTGACATTGCGCTGCAAGATTGGTCGCCTATGTACCTGATAAATGAGCCGAACGAAATGTTTTTAAAATTTATCGAAATTTTTGAAAATATACTGAGTTGTCATGCACCCTTGAAGTTGGTAGAAAGTAGTACCAAAAAACAACAAAAGCAATGGTTGACAAAAGAATTACGTGGTCTCATAAATGAAAAACACCGTCTCTTCAATGCGTGGAAGAAAAACCCAAAATCAGAGATTTATAACATTTACAAATCTTTATGCAATTCAGTGAAAAGAAAACTAAAAAAAGCTGCAGATGATTACACAAAGATTTTTTTCCAGCAGCTACCAACTTCAAGAGAACAATGGAAATTCATCAAAAACAGGATCAATTCCAACAGCCAAATAGAAAAAATTGACAAATTAAGGGAAGATAGTCATTTTGTTGAGGATGACAGAGAAATTGCCAATGTTCTTAATAATTGTTTTGCGAGACTAGGATTATACAAAGGCAAAGACGTTGCTCCAAATTGTTCTTCCCTAACATTTGATGGACCGGAATTTAGCTTCCGACCAGTCACCAGAAAAGAATTGTATAATGTTATTGATAATCTACCTAAGCATAAATCTCCGGGACCGGGCTACATACCAGCATGGGCGCTAAAAGATAGTACACTGTCTATTGGAACTCATTTACAATTTGTCGTCAATGAATGTATAAACAAAAACACGTTTCCTAATAGTTTGAAAACAGCGCATGTTATACCTGTCTATAAGAAGGGAGACCGACTAGAACCAGAAAACTATCGACCCATATCAGTCACACCAACTCTAGCAAAAATTTTTGAGCGATTACTACTTGAACAACTAACTCACCACCTAACTCTTAATGGTCTGATTAACAGGAATCAATTCGGCTTTCAAAAGCAAAAGTCCTGTCTCGATACTATCATTTCATTAACTGAAAATATAAACCAATGCGTTGACGAAAACGAAATTGTTGTCACACTCTTTTTAGACTTAGCAAAGGCTTTCAACTCAATATCTATAGATGTTTTTATGAACAAAATAAAAAGTTATGGAACTGGAGAAAAGGCAAGAATCTTATTAAACTCTTTCCTTTGTGATAAAAAACAGTGTGTAAAAAATGGGATAGCAAAATCAGATTGGGTTGTCATAAATCACGGTGTTCCTCAGGGAAATGTCTTAGGGCCTCTAATTTTTATACTTTATGTCAACGATTTGAGTGAAGCTGTATCAACGAATTGTGATGTATTACAGTTTGCCGATGATACAGCAATTCTATGTCATGCAAAGAGTTAAGCAAATTTGCAGCTAATAGCTGAAGATACATTAAACAAGACAGATCAATATATGAAACAAAACAGGTTAACTTTGAATGAGAAAAAAAAACGGAGTTAATGGTGTTCAGGAATGAAAAATTGCCGATCATTGAAACTGTCGATTTCAAGGGACACCGATTGGAAGCATCTGAAAAATGTAGATATTTAGGTATAATAATTGATAGGGAACTGACATACCAAAATCAACTAAATAAGGTTATCAGTAAAATGGCTTCAGCAATCAGATCATTATATTTGGTTCGTTATCAGGTACCGCTAAAAACAAGAATAAATCTTTTTAAATCACTAGTTTTGTCTCATTTAGATTTTAGCGCATTTTTTTTCAAAATTTACCATCTTACTCTATTGACAGAATTAACAAACAGATAAACTGGGGAATAAAAGTTTGCTTTATGAAAACCAAATACTATACTGCCAGAGATCTACTTCTAGAGACTAAAATGCATCCAGCAGAGCTCCAAATAACACGGGTGTCTTCAATAGGTTTTTCAATATTCTCCAACAAACAAGAAATCGCTCTAATAAACATTTCAGATTTTTAGAAAACGTGCCTATTATTGTAAACAAACGAACCCATAACCTTTTCTTAGAACAAAAATGTAAGTCAAAACGGAGTAATGGTTCAATTGTTCTTAACTTTATTCGAAAATGGAACACAATTCCAATTACAATTAGAAAAGAAACGTCGAAGACCAAATTTAAACAAAAAGTTACAGCGGAAATGCTTAAACGACACGAAAGAGTTCCAATAGACAGAAGGGTTGCAGGATTTAAACATATTTTTTATTAAATTTTTTTACGAAAACCGAACCTTAGTTTGTTATAAATTAGAAAAAAATAATGTTTGATTAATAAATTTCTAACATGTAACATTAACCAAGTGGTTAGTTTAATTTACATGTTTGCAGATTAAAAAAAATTTAGACAAACAACGAAACAACCAACTCTGCTGAGAAAATGGTGTGTAGGGAAAAATATGTTTTCGGATACAAGAGCATTGCAGAATATTTTAAAAATTCTGTTGATCACGAAGACAATTCAGAAGTTGTTATTTCATTCCAGAATTATATATATAATATAGGTAAATTTTTATAGGTAAACATATATATATATATATATATATAAATATAAATTTTTATAGGTAAATAAATATATATATATATATATATATATATATTATATATATATATATATATATACATAAATTTTTACCGTTCAATTTCAACCACTTTCTTCGAAATGTTACCACTAGCTTCATTTCACCACTAGTTTAGCCTATGATGTATACAAAATTCTCAACAATTCTGCAAAAAAAGCATTGCGCAGAGAAATATGGTTCTGGGAAAAATAATTCAACAATCACTTATTTGGTTCTCTACTGCAACAGTTTGTATGAGTTTCGTGTCTTCAAGCAAATACTGATAGTGTGTCTGGAGAAAGCAAAAGCATATGTTGCCATCAATTTTAATGTCAATCTTTTAAAAAATGTTATGCTTTCAATCTTTTAAAATTGCTAAATGTGATTTGCTGATGCTTTCTTTAAGTATTTTACTTGACTGAGAGACTGCGATGAGTTGTAATATCGTAGTAAATGTCTGGATTTCAGCCAATAACCAGCGGAGGGCCGCAGGGGCCATTTTCGCATTTTTGTTCTTTTGTCCCAATATGATTGAGAGCTATTTATACGAGGATGACACAAAAATTAACATGATTATGGTTATTATACAACAGTTCATCTAACATAACGAAAAAACTATTGTTTAGAGCAAGGAAAATTGGTTAAAATTCAATGTCGATAAAATTAAAAGCGTGAAATTCTCCTCAAAAAAGCAATCAAAGTTTGCTTCTCTTTGCCAGCAAAGTCAGCTCACAGGAAAAAGTTCTGGCTCAAAACCTGGGCATTTATTTTTCAAGATCACTTATCGTGGGATCATCACGTGAGTATTGGTATGCAAAAACGGAATCAAAAGCTTGCACGTCTAAATATATCAATTCCAAGTGTAACAAAAATGTCAGTCAAATGCAACCGAGTCAAAAGTTACTTAATATTTGCCTTGTTTTGTGGATAAATTGTTTGATATTTCAGCAAAAGTAGCTCGAGGCGAACAAAAAGCTTCAGAGAAAATCTGAATTATAGGTTCCAGGATTGTGTTCACTGACTTAGAAAACAATGATTGTCTTTGATCTGCAAATGTCTCTTCCAATCGCATATCAACTTGTCTTCCTTGATCTCGTAGTTTTAGTCCAAAATGTGACAGTTAGGTAATCACTAAGGGGCTAACAATTTTGGCACATGCGAACAAAATATCCTAAAACACAATCTAAGGAGAAAATAAATTTACGTAAGAAAATGTGATCGCCAGCGTTGCCGATGAACGAATTTTTTAAGGTTACAACCTACAACAATTTGATGCCTTTCACCTGGGATTTTTTATTTATAGTCCATATTCAGTTGCTTCCAATTTCAAAACAGAAGGCGGTTAATGTCTAGTTATTTTTGCTAAGAAGAATTTTAAGTACTAATCGTACCCAATTGGATGGACAGTGTTTCAGAGAAAACAAATTCAAGCCCTCTTAGGGACTTACTAAGGGAATTTCACAATAATTGTGATTTAAATTTGACGTTAGTTCATTCGTTATGGGGTTTGAAATCCTTTTGGGCACTGTAGTGATTTCGAAAGTGACAAAAGTATAAGGTGTCAACTCTGATATGCTCAAAAACTGGTAAATGTACTTGTAAGAGAATGTAGATAAGGATTCAATTACATTGTTCTAGACAGTTTGTTGAGTTTTTTTTCAGTTTTAAGTTGCGGGAACAACCAACTCGTTTTGGTTGCGATAAGGAGAAAAGTCAATGTTTTTTTAAGTTTCACTTCTGACTTGATTGTTGCACGACATGCTCCAGGGGAAAGAGGAGTCCAACTAACTCATCACAGACGGTTGACCAGATCGTCATAGAGGGTGTAACTAAAGTTGCCTAGAGAACTGTTTCGGAAAAAGTTCAAGAAAAAATGGGCTAATCAGCCAAAACGCGTGCGAGCGCGGAGACCGGGCGAACGTACGTGCCGTAAGCCGTTTTCACCTTCACCACACGGTGTTGTCCATCTCGTCCAGGGTAGACCTCGAGAATACGTCCAAGGGGCCAAATTCCACGTGGAGTCATATCTTTCAGAATCCAAACAATGTCGTTGACTCTCAGTGGTGTTTGGCCAATATCGCTCCATTTAGACCTCTTTAACAGTGTCGGAAGATACTCCTTGACGAGTCGTTTCCAGAAATTTGCTGCACATTCTTCCAAGACTTGAAACTGGCGGGTTCTTGGCTGTCAAAATTTCCTTGTGGGAGAAAATTGAACGGTCTGTTGATCAGAAAATGGTTTGGCGTGAGAGGCATTTCTTTTTGCGGAAGGTCAGCGACAATCGTTAGTGGTCTGGACTTCAATATAGCTTCGGTCTCGACCAAAATTGTCCTGAACACATCAAGCGACAATCTTCTAGAGCCTAGAATGACCAATAGAGTGCGTTTCGCAGTCTGGATCAAGGGCTCCCAAATACCGCCAAAATGAGGTCCATAGGGAGGATTGAGCTTCCAGGTTGTGTTCGTTGCTGCCATTGCTTTGTAGATTTTGTCGTTGTCGAGACGTTTCACAGATCTTTTTAGTTCCTCAGATGCACCAATAAATGTCTAGCCATTGTCACTGAGCATTGTTGTTGGCTGACATCTGCGGCTTACAAAACGTCGATAAGCGTTTAGAAAAGTGTCAGTGTTGAGATTGGGACAAGCTTCTAGATGGACACACCTAGTAACCAGGCAAGTGAAGATGAGGCCGTAGTGTTTTTCATTCTGTCCTTTGGCATCTTCTATATAAAAGGGTCCCAAAAAAGTCGACTCCACTGTTCGCGAAAGGATACTGAGTAGAGTCTGTCGGAAACCGGCAGGCAGGAAGGGGAGCCATGACAGGTTGAATGTTTTGAGCGGCAAATCGTCTGCAGAGAAAACATCGGTACTTTATACTCAAACGTGTTTTCCTGAGGCCAATGATGTGGTATCTTTGCTTCACAAAATCTTTCACTGGCTCTGTTCCTTGATGAACGCAAATGTTGTGTGCATGCTCTAGATAGAGTCTCGCTATCTTGTCTTTTGCGTGCAGTATAATCGGAAATTTCTCGAATTCGAGGTTATCTGGCGCAAATTGCAGTCTTCCGCGTGACCGAAGCATTTCATTGTTGTCCAACATAGGGTTGATGGAACGGATTTTGCTCTTTGAATCTATCCTGGAACCACGTTTCAGGGCTTGGATTGTTGAGAAGAAGAAATTTTGCTGCAACATTTTGATCAGCCGATTTCTTGCAAGAATGACGTCTTCTGTTATATACTGCTGATCTTTAGGCCTTTGTTTTCTAATCCGAAAGACCAAATTGAAGACTGTTGCTAGAGTCAGGAGAAACTTGTTCCAAGTTGAGAACCGTGTCGGGTCGATAATTTGCTCCGACAAATTGCGTGAAATTTCATGCGTTGCTAACACATGCTTTGGAGAGTTTTTAGGAGCACTGAGCTGTCTTGTGGAAAGAAATGCTGGCGCTGTTAGCCACTTGGCTGGTATTTTGTCTGGATTGAGACCAAGGGTCCCGTGGTCAGCTGGATTTTATTTGGTGGTAACGTGTTTCCATTGGTAAGCATCAGTTGATGCAAGGATTTCTTTGAGGCGATTCGCAACAAAAACAGGTTGTTTCTTGGTTGTGGATAACCAGTCAAGTACTACTTGACTATCTGTCCAGAGTGTAGAACGAGTAATGTGAAACGATGACTCTTTCATGATGGTTGAAAGGATGCGCACTCCGATGACTGCGGCTTCCAACTCTAATTTGGGTATGCTGATTTGTTTAATTGGAGCAACTTTGCATTTGCCTATTAAGTAACGAGTTTCAACATCAGTGGCTAAGTTAGAAACTGTTTTCAAGTATGCAACGGTTGCAACTGCAACAGCTGAGGCGTCGACAAATACATGGATTTCATTTTCACTTTCTGGTGAATGGCAACTCTTATCGAGAGTTCTGTTCAATGTCACTTCTAATAAAGAAAAGTATAAGTCCAAATTCTTTTGAAGTGGTTTAATTACTTGAGGGGCAATTTATTCATCCCATTTTTTCCCAAGTTTCCACAGTTCTTGACGAACTACTTTGAAACGGATCGTCGATGGCGACATTATCCCAATTGGGTCGAAGATCGAGGAGACAAGACTAAAGATCTTACGTTGAGTGTACGCTAAGGCATCTTTTGGGAAATCAGCGAGAGGTTTCATAAGAAAACAAGATTCTTTCTCAAGATTCCATTTCACACCAAGAACTCGAACAATATCTGTCTGGTTGTCTTTGTCATCTGGAGGGATTTGGTTTAGGACTATAGAGCTGTTTGAAACAAATTTTGTGAAACCCACCTGTTTTTAGACAATGTTTTGTTTCAAGAACTGCCCTACAAGCGTCTTTTTCTGTTGCATGTGATTGGATGTAGTCATCCATGTAAAAGTGCTTTCTGACGGCTTTGAGGGCCTCTGGGAAATGTTGAATGTTCTCTTTGGCACAATGGTTAAGAACGTATATTGCGCACGAAGGCGAGCAATTTGCTCCAAAGATGAGTCTGGTAAATTGGTATTGTTGTATCTGATTGTCTGCTAACCAGAGAAATCGAAGAGCAGATTGATCAATCTGATGGATGGCGATTTGCATAAACATGCCTTCGATGTCCGCAAGGACTGCAACGGGATGTTCTCGAAATCTCATCAGGACACCTAAAAGGTTATTAAGGAGATCGGGTCCTGTGATAAGGTTTGAATTAAGCGATTGGCCGCGGAATTTTGAAGCGGCATTTGCAATTCGGCGGACTTTTCCTGGCTTGTTGATATTTTCTACAGGATGGTGTGGCAGGTACCAAATTCTGTCTGGTTGAGGATCTTGCAATTCCACCGGTTTGACATAATTTTTCTCAAGGTCTGTCAAGAGAGTCTTATTGTATTATTCTTGCAACAAAGGTTTACGCTGAAGGCGTGCGTTGAGGCTTTTGACTTGGTTCATTGCAGAATAGAAGTTGTTTTCCAACTTTATTTCTGATTTCAAGGGCGGTTTGATTTCATATCTCTCACCATTGTGATTGGTAGAGTTCTTCAAAATATCAAAAAACTGTTCTTCTTGTTTTGTGTAAACTTGTTCAAGGTCCTTCTGAATGCCATCTGCTTCAACACTCCAGATCTGTTGAACAAGTTCGTCAAGTCCGGGTTCATCTGTTCTGTTTCTTGACACATGGAAAATAAATTTCTTCTTCTGCTGACTTGCGGGCTGCTGAGTGGTTGCTGAGATACGGTTCTCATGTTCACCGGCGAGGGTCCAACCAAGTTTAGTTTTCACAGCAAACGGTTGATTTTGGTTGCCAGGTATAACATGTGTACGGTAGGTGAATGCGAATGCATTAACCCCGAGGAGGGCGCCGATTTTGCCATCGGCAATACTTGGGAATTGTATGTGGCGCAAACTGTTGAAGGCATCCCAAATTTGATTAAGTTCAAAAATTTTTGCAGCTCCGACGTTCAGGGACGGGGTGCTGAACGTTCGAGAGAGTTCAAACGATATTTCAGTTGACTTATATGGAATTATTGTGACTGGCTCAACAATTTTTGAGAGGGACATGCTGTTCTCTGTATTGAGAAATTGTAGTGGTACTGACAGTTGAGTTTCACGGGGAAGCTCAAGAAATTCAGCTATGGCGTCCAATACAAAGCTGAATTGGCTACCGGGATCTATGAGGGCGTAGGTATCGAATGCTTTATCCTCCTTGAGGAATGAAACCGGAATAAGCTGCAATTGCTCATACCAATTTTTTGGTGTTTCTGAGCGCTGGTTAATGCTGAACGATTGGTTTATTGCATTGCCGTTTAAATTACGTCGGTGCATGTTTTGATGGCTTTGGTTGTTGAAAGTTTGGCCATAACGGCTGTTGGGGGCTTTGTTTGTTTGACTTTTCTGTTGAGAAGATGTATTTGGATTTTGAGTTGAATCGTTACTACTAGAGGAAGCTGTTGGATTGCTACCAGAAACAACTTCAGTAGAAAAGGCTGCTGTAGGGCGTTTAATTTGCTTGGCAGGATCATGAAGAGTTTTGTGGTGGAATCCACTGCAAACCTGACATCGTTTTTGCGATGGGCACGTTTGTTTGTGGTGTTTGTTGCTCAAGCAGTTTGTACACAAATTGCTTTGGCTGACGAGGTTGAATCGATCACCTGGTGAGCACAACTGATACTCAGGGCAAGTGGCAATGCTGTAATCTTGTTTGCACTTCTCGCAAGATCGTTTTGTGTTAAAAGTTTTATTCGGAACGTTTTGTGAAGTTGACGGTTGTTTCTGCTGAGGCACAAAGTTCCAATGTTTTCTACTGTTTTCCGCTGATGCGTTGTTGACTGACAACGGGAGGTTGCTTTTGTATGGCTTGGTTTGTAGGTTGTTCGAGAAGACAATCTTTGAGGCTTGAGAACTGATGGTTCTTTGATTGCTTTCTCGACTCACTTTGTCGTAGATTTGAGCTTGGAGCTCTAACCATTGTTGAAAATCGACGAGAGTCGGGTCTGAGCTGAGCTCGGTAAGACAATGTTCAGTCCATTTCAGAACCAAAGGATGTGGTGTTTTCTCTTTGGCTTTCTTAATGAGTGTTGTAGACTAGAGGTCTGCTGTAAACCAAGGTATTGGAAGGCTTGCACAAGTCTTTTCAAAAATGAGGAAAAGGCAATGAAGCTTTGCTTGTTTTGGAAGTTCATTTGCCGGTTTATGAGCTGGTTTATGAACGCATTAACCACTACAGTACGATCACCGAAATGTCGGATTAGTTCATTCAGTGCTGTCTGATGATAAGATGGATCGCAGGAGTAAGCATGAGTCAAGTCCTTTGCTTTCCCACTCACAGAATTCTGCAAGTAGGTTATACGATGCTTGTTTGTAAAGGAAGTGTTGTTGTGAATCATTGTGTTGAAGTTATTGATCCACTCGTGAAAGTGGATAGGGTTACCATTGAAATTCTGAAGTTTCAGAGGTGGCAATTTGATTGAATGTTTGAAATCATTATTTCCTCTTTCCTGTGTTACATTAGTGTTCGAATATACTGAGCTAATATGTTGATTGACAGTGGGTAGTAAGCTCTGGTTGATTAGAGGCTGGCTGAGCTGGTTTTGTCCAACAGGATTTAGCTGTTGATTAATGCACATTGGGCCATGGATCGTGGAAGTTACTGGGGCTTGAAGGTTCGAGTGAAGTTGAGAGCCAGGAATAAACTGGTTGTTACACAACTGACTGGGCTGTGTCATATTTTGATTATTTGAGAAGCCTGTGCTGACGAGGCCGTGTTGACTGTTCACAGGTTGTGGAAATTGCAGAGGAGCTGCAATTACGTTTGATTCTGAAGCTACCTGGTTTGGCTGAATATTAGGAGCTGCAGGATTTAAGACGGTATTTTGATGCGCTGGTTCCATGAGTTGCATGGAAATTGGTGGGACACTTGTGGAATGTACCCCAGTTATAGGATTAATACATTGATTGGATTGTAGGCAATCGTTTTCTAAGACTATTTTATCAGTTTTCTTGGAAGATGTGAGGTTCTGTTTGCCACTGTGGGTAAGCAGGGGAGCTTTTGCCGATCACAGTTCAAAAGTTGACTATCGGGATATCCATTTGTTCCTATGTGAACTTGAGAAGGTCCAAAATTGTGTTGCAGATTGGGAAAATTATGATATTGAGGATTTCTGTTGGCAAATGAATCCTGATTGTTTCTTTGCTTTGACAAGTTTAAATTAAAGGTTTCCTCCAATGCCGAGTTTTGGGCAAATAGACCATCTGCATGTAATTGGATAGTTGGATCAGCCAAATTGAAGGGGTTTAAAAGTGATTGATTGCTTGAAAGGTTCAAATTTTGGATTGGAGGCAAAAGGTTCTGCGACATGTTAAAATTGTCACTCAAGTTGATTTGAGCTGTTTCAATTTCGTTGACGTGTCTATTTTTCAGAGTGGAGGCAATTTCAAGTTTCCCTAATCTTGTTGGAGATGTGAATTCCTGGCTGATATCTTTGTCAAAGTAGGGAAAAGGATTGGCAGCATTTATTTGGTTTTCAAAGTTATTTTTCGATTTTAGAAGACTTTCATGAACTTCCCTTTTAGGATTTCTTTGGTGGGCTTCAAGGAAATGTTGAATTTGAAGTCCTGGTTCATTAGATGTTTGTAGAAACAATGATGGTTGTCTTGGCCGTGGTGGTATTGGGGGCGGCTGGTTGATGAAGTTACTGCTGGTCTGCTTTTCTTCTATATCGCGCTGATGCTGGATTCGTTCCTTGTCGTCACTGGGCACAAGTGTTGATTGCTGAGACAAGTTTCTTCTGCTGGAGATCATGCTGACATCATCTCTAATGCGACTGGAAGACTGACTGAGCTGGCCATCATCGTCCAAGAGATCGAATTGCAGTTCCAATTCATTGAGTCGAGTTATTAATGTCGTTTGCCTATTCAATATTGATGATGCAGTGCTTTGATGTGGCTGCTGTCTCATCAATTCCTCTGAGAGACTCTTGAGCTCCGCTTCCTGGCCTTTGATCTTGTTGATCATCAAAGACAATGATCGGAAACTCCTTTTCTGCTCAACAGTTTTCTCAAGGAGATCGAGCAGTTTCTTCATTGACATTTCTGTCGCTTTGAACATATTGATGGCAAACTGACATTCAGCGCTGTTCTGCTTCGACATCTTGGTGGCTGTTGCTTTGTTGAAGCTGACTGTTGAAGCTGTTGGTGAAGCAGCTCGTTACTGAAGGTGAAGAACGGCTTTGAGAACCGGAGCGACGCAAATTTTTGATTTGTAAAAAGGTTGTCTAAGGTTTGAATGCTAATGATCCCAGTTTTTCCTTGTTCAAAAGTCCAGCGACACAATTTTTCTCAAAAATGATGTCCTAGGATGTGTTTTGTGCGCTAAATCTAGCTTTTTGCACTAAAAAAACCTAAAAGCTTTTCCGAACGTTCGCGCGTTTTAACCGCTTTTCTTTCAACAGACCTAAATAATTGCTTGTTTTTTGTTGAATCAACACAAGTTTCGCTTAAATAGCTGGCGTTAACTGTTTGAACTAGTGTGTGTGGCTACTGTGGTTTACAGGAAAACTGTGCCTTGCTACAATTATGCAGTTGAACCAATATTAGACCAGAACTCAAATAATTGTTACATTAAACTCCTTTTTCTTGAAAACTTCAATAAACTCGTCTGTTTCTCTCAAATTCGAAAAAATTACCTAGCTTATAAAGCTACCCAAGAAACTTTCCTTAGCTCCCTAACCCTAACCGAGCACTATGATTAAAAAATAACTCTCACAGTTTTTTGCGAATTTATAACTTTGAAACCTGTTCTTTTTCTAGGAGTTTATTGTTGTTGTGACGGCTAAAGATAAGAAATTTGTAAAAATACGATACGTTTAGGCAAAAAGAGTTACAGAGGGGCTACTGAATGCTAGAAAATTGCAGAGACGAGTCATATTGTGGAGATCTTTGGAACTCTTTGGTGTATTGACTTTTTTCGGGTTTTGCAAAAACTTTTTCGTTTTCTTTAAAACTGTGTGACTTTATCTGTTGTTTTTCACTCTTTCTTCGTTATCTTTAATATGCATTGACTCTACTAAACTTTCAAAGCTCTCTCCGACAGATATCGTCTGAGATCTGCCTTTCAAAATAACTGAGAGTAGGAAAAAAATATCAAATTTTCTTGTGACTACTGGAACCAATTTTCTTCGAAAACTCCTCTTCTGCTAATGGCAACGTCTGAAACCAATAGGGATAAAGGGAGTTCGCAGACGGCAACGTCTGAGACTGAGAACTTCTGCAAAAAAATCAAGTTTGGACGTTTTTTCCAAAAAAAAAATTAAAATGGTATTTATTTTCGTCAAATGAAAGTTTTGATATTTGGTGTGGCGCCTAAGGACTTTCTATTTACTTCCCTATACTGTTGAAACTATCAAACTGACTGACAATGACTTGTTTTTTCTGATATTTCTCATTTATATGATACTGATTGGATAAATCTATGGAAATGGCTTTCTGTTTGACTGCAAACTATTTCAAAAGAGTGTTTTATTGGTTTATTCCGCAATTGAAACGGATATGGATTGAGAAACTAAATTGTGTTTTTTGAATTTTCTGAATTCAAAAAATTTTCTCCGACATTTCTTATTTATATGATACTGATTGGATATATCGATGCAAATAGCTTTCTGTTTGATTACAAACCAATTCAAAAGAGTGGTTTATTAGTTTTTTTCGCAATTGAAACGGATATGTAGTCAGAAAACTAAATTGTGTTTTTTGAATTTTCTGATTTAAGGAACATTTCTCTGATTTTTGTGTTTTTTTTCGCAGATTTTTCTTTAAAAATGAGAAAATTGCCTTAACTCGCTTTGAAAAAAATGAAACTAGTCAAGGTTTTTGAATCGAGGTGTTATAGTAACAAATAAGCTTTTTTGGGGGACAAATATCAATTTTTTGGAGGCTTTTTGTCGAAAAAAAGTAGAGATTTTGGATGGCTCTAACCGGGGAACAGGACATCAGAGGTAACGTCTGAGACCTCGGGCGGACTTCTGCTGGTGACGTCTGAAACCAGTAAAAAAACTTGATCCTCTCGTCGGGGTGACGTTTGTAACCCAAACTCGGCTTCGTCGCTGAAAAAATTGCTTGTCTTTTTTTTGTGTCTTTTCTGTGTCTTTTCTGTGTCTTTTCTTTGTCTTGACCGGCTGCCAGCTTTCGGGTTCCGTTTACTGTGGTCGGCACTTGATGGTTGCACTGACCGCTGATGCTCTCTTCAGTGCGTCGCACAAGTTGTGGAACAAAGAAACTATTTGCCGGTAACAGGGGAGACTTTTGTCCTCAAAATTGTTTTGGGGAAAGAAGGTTTTGTTCTTTGAACGAGGGGTAAACTATAAAATGTAAGAGAATGTAGATAAGGATTCAATTACATTGTTCTTGACAGTTTGTTAAGTTTTTTTTCAGTTTTAAGTTGCGGGAACAACCAACTCGTTTTGGTTGCGATAAGGACAAAAGTCAATGTTTTTTCAAGCTTCACTTCTGACTTGATTGTTGCACGACAGTACTGTATAAAATGAACAACAAAAAAAACAATCTTTTGACAATATCCTACCATCAACGAAGAATGAAAACCAAAAAAAACTGATTTGACAAAAAAAAACAAATTTCAATTTAACCGAAGAAAGATTTGTCTTTTCTGCCATTGCCGGGTGCAGGTTTTGTTGAATAGAAATGTGTGATTGGCGGTGAATACGGGTTAAAATAAAAAATTTTACCGCAAAACAACAGCAGATTTAAGCAGTTGTTGGCGCGAAATCACTCACTTGTGCAAGTTTTTTTATTTTTTAGCAACAAAATTTTCTAAGAATTGCGGTTTTAAAGTGAACAGTGAGCGGTGAAAATAAAAGTTTCAACCATTTCACTGCAATATGCTGTGCTGACAACTCGACCCGGGTTAGTTGAATTTATAACTTATCATAACCTAAATCTGAAACCGTAACCACTAGAATGTTCCTCTTTTGTTTTTGCGAGGGTTTTGTTTATTTTGCTTGCTGAAATGGGAGAAATTTGGCATTTGTTAACCCTCCTACTATTCTCTATCTCTACCACTGTCTTTACACAAGGGAGATGAATTTATGACAATAACATATTATGATGTTTCTTTTCAGAACAAAAACTTTTTAAATTTGGCATAGTCTCATTCGTGAGAGAAAGAATGGGAAGAGAACAGTATCAGGGAAAATTAGATAGATACAAGATCTAATTATTTTCATTAGAAAATATAATGAGGAAAAAGCAAAAAAGGACTTAAACGCCATAACAGAAATAGAAATAGGTAGAAAATTTCAAACCTCGAAGCGATTTACCTACTAAAATTTAATCACTGGAAGGCTAACTGGATGTGTCATGTATACGACGATAAAAACACAATTCAACAAAAAATTTTTTCAATTTATTTTGAACTTTATGAACAATAATCATGCTCAAATAGCTCAAAAAATGGAAATTAGGAGTTACGAGATCAGAAAAATTTTAGAAGCAGTTTTGAACACAGTTGGGTCTGATCATGAATTATTTTGAAAGCATTTATTGGTCAACATTGTTGTAATTTTCATGCTAAGAAACGCTGGCTCTGCTCAGAAGCATCAGTACAAACGCCTTCTGTTCAGAGACAGATTGTCCTGATCATAACCAAATCGTCTTTCTCATAGCATTTTTCAGTCCGGACCTTTGAGTTAAAGCATCTAAGCGCTGAATCATACTATTTCAAGTCTGTGACTTTACTCTGAGCAGTACCATGTTCATGACATTTTTTTAAAACTGATCACAGTAAAAATTCAGAACAAAAAAAAGATACTCTGAATTTAATCTGAACTTAATCTGAGTACAGTCTGAATTTCATCTGCACAGGTCATTTTTACATTCTGCTCAGTCTGAACTTTTGCTGAAAATGCTATTTACATTCTGAGAAATAGTGCTGACGGCTAAGAAATAGTCGCCCTTTACAAGTCATTTTGAACAGGTATAGATCCCCAAGACATTTTATCGATATGTTCATCGGTTCTTTATTCGATTAAGCTCTCATTTTGACATTACTTGAAATAACAAACTGATGATTGTTTGTTGAATTAATTCATTGTCGTTCCAAATTCAGTTCATTTACAATTTGTGATCTTTTGGTAATTCGTCCTCTAACCATAAAAGTAAGATATTAACAATTTTAGCTGGGCATAGCAAAATATAATCAAAGAAATCAACCTGAAATGTTGATTTTTAACAAAGTTCTGGAATTAATTGTTTTCTGCTTTTTGTTAAACATTGCCATGACCCAAGACAAAAATTATGTGTCATCAATATCTGAAAAGACTTTGAGTTTTGCCACAAATAGTATTTCGGCTACTAGAGGTCGTTTCTACGTTCGTATTAACAACATAAAAGCTACAAAACCAACACCGATTCATTGGATGTGTGGTGGGGCTGCAATTAACACGCGTTGGATAGTTACAGCAGCTCAGTGCCTGATTAGTTGGAATGGAACAAAAATCCGCAGTAAGTAAATTTAGTTACTGAATGCGAAATTAGCTGTCAAGAGGTTGAAAAAAACGATCAGAAGTGTATTTCTTCAGGAAGATTTATAGTGCGATACAAAACATAAGAGCTGACCAGAACAAACAGGCCATTACATTAGAGCTATACCAAATAGACCAAACTCATGTGTTGGCAAGATTGGAGGCGCGACCGAAAATGTTGTTCAGATTACGAATTTGCGTTGCATACCAAAGTTTTCTTCCGTTTGAAACCAAACACAACAAAGATTTCCTACGTTTTTTTGTGTTTTTTTTGGTCTTCTCAACAAGTGACGACCAGGTTTTTGACTCCGATCAGCATACAAATTTTGCTGTCTGGCGGCCCTCTCAATGCGCCTTTTACATCAGTTTCAACGAGAGCATAAATTACATAAGATCTCCCCGTTGTCAATTCAAAGACGATGAAGGTCAAACCTGTCCGCTAATTTTTCTTTCGAAAAAGGACGCAGTTTGCGGGGAGTAAGATTTTTGCTCTGAAAAAAGTGTGAGCAAATTACAATATTGCAATAAACCATAGTCAAATTTGTTGATAGTTATGCGAAGAACTGTTTTTTCAGGTCCATCAAAGCATACAAGAATACGAGTTGAGTTTGTCAAACTGACTATTTGCTTATTTTGCTACTTGTGCAAGGGCTTTAAACATTTTTTGCCTTTTGATTTTCTTTCAGTAAAGCACAAATCAAAAATTTTTGCCAAGGTAAGCATTCGCTTCCATTTATTACGACAAAAAGTTGCAATTTCAAGGTTTTCGGAAAATATAAAGCAGTTAGAACCCGGAGGTTCGTGGTAAAGCAAATCAGCGCTGAATCAGTCTAGAGAAATTCTTTTTTTTTCTAGATGGCAAGTACTGTGTTCACGACATTATTTCCATTGGCGCGTCCTAATTTTTGAATAAAAATTCCTTCATGAAAAAACTTATGTTCAGCTTAACTCCCACAAACAAGGTTGTCTTTAAATGCGATTAAACCTACCGCGTTGCTGATTGTAACATTTAATTTGCGCAACAATTTGCAACCACTGAGCTAAATTGGCTTTGTGATAACTACATGCAAACCAGCTTATGTCTGAAGATTTTGTATACTGCTATAGTATTTATCAGTTATTAGCTAAAAAGTATGACTTTATTCTGCTATGACCTAATTTAGGGGTATGAGTAATTTCAGATTTTACAGGATAAATTTAACCTAAGCGAACTCAGTGTTCTCAATATAATCATAATGAAGAAAACTGCACATAAAAACCTAAAGAATCTGTAGATGCAACTTTTTTGAACTGAATTAAATTTTCGCTCCAGAAATGCGCTGGTTTAGCACATTTTAAAAACAAAATTAACGTGTGTTGCACAGATAGAATGTGAAACAAGTTTTTTGTTAAATATTAGAAATTTGTTAATTTTATACAAAATAAGCATCATATTGCCCAGAAAAGATGCCCGGGCCGAGGAATTTGGCCAAAATTATGTAAGATCAGCGGCAACTAGCGTTGACAAGTCGGAAAATTCACCTCAATTTTCTTACATAATTTTGCGTTGAATGCGTTGAATTTAAAGACAAAAATTCAACGCATTCAGCGCAAAATTATGTAAGAAATGGCGGTGAATTTTCCAACTTGTCAACGCTAGTTGCCGCTGATCTTACATATTTAGCGTTGAATTTAGCGTAGATCTTACATATTTAGCGTTGAATTTAGCGTAGATCTTACATATTTTTGCGTTGAATTTAGCGTTGATCTTACAAAAAAATCAACTCGTAGAACTCTGGGTATGGGACTCGAACCACTGACCTCCTAGTTACTTGTCGCCTCTTCTACCATTGCGCCACCGTACCTTGGTTTCCTTAAGAGCCGAAATCCTTATAAAGCGTAGATCTTACATATTTTGCGTTGAATTTAGCGTAGATCTTACATATTTTGCGTTGATTTTAGCGTAGACCTTACATATTTTGCATTGAATTTAGCGTAGAACTTGTATATATTTCGTTGAATTTAGCCTAGATTTTACATATTTTTCGTTGAATTCAGCCGAGATCTTACATAACTTCAACGTATTCAACGCATTTATCATGTGAGAAGTACTGGGAAAAATTTAAAAAACTTTTTAAGTTTTGAAAAAAAATTTGAATTCCTAAAATGGTCTGAAATGGTTTTTGCACCGTAAGAGAGCACTAAAAAAGATTTTTTCTGACTTCTTGTTACTCAACTTTGGAGTATAGGGTTCGAAATAGTGAAAAAATTAAATTTTCGAAAAATAAACTTGAAAAAGTTTTGAAATCGTAAAATGGTCTGAAACGGATTTTGCCCTATAAAAGAGCACTAAAAAGTGATTTTTCTCACCTCTGCAGTATAGGATTGAAACAGTTAAAAAATTAACTATTTAAAAACAAACTTGAAAAATTTTAAATCGTAAAAGGGTGTCAATTGGATTTTGCACTATAAAAGATCACTAAAAAATGATTTTTCTCTGACTTCACATTTCTCACCTTTGCAGCATAGGGTTCGAAACAGTGAAACTGATTTTTCGAAAAAAAAACTTGGAAAAGTTTTGAAATTGTAAAATGGTCTCAAATGGACTTTGCACTATAAAAGAGCACTAAAAAGTGGTTTTTTTGCTGACTGCATTTTTCTCACCTGTGAAGCATAGGGGTCGAAACAGTGCAAAAATTGACTGTTTGAAAAAAAACTTGAAAAACTTTTGAAATCATAAAGTGGTCTGAAATGGAATTGAAAAAATTCAAACTTAAATTTGCAAAAAATTCTACGCAAAATATGTAAGATTGGTGTTGAAAGCGTAGAATTTATGTAAAATCTACGCTAAATTCAACGCTAAATATGTAAGATCTACGCTACAATTCAACGCTAAATATGTAAGATCTACACCAAATTTCAACGCAAAATATGTAAGATTGGCGTTGAATGCGTTGAATTTATGTAAGATCTACGATAAATTCAACGCTAAATATGTAAGATCTACGCTAAAATTCAACGCTAAATATGTAAGATCTACGCCAAATTCAACGCAAAATTATGTAAGATTGACGTTGAATGCGTTGGATTTATGTAAGGTTTACGCTAAATTCAACGCTAAATTTGTAAGATCTACGCTAAAATTCAACGCTAAATATGTAAGATCTACGCCAAATTTTAATGCAAAATATGTAAGATTGGCGTTGAATGCGTTGAATTTATGTAAAATCTACGCTAAATTCAACGCTAAATACGTAAGATCTACGCTAAAATTCAACGCTAATTATGTAAGATCTACGCCAAAATTCAACGGGAAGTTATGTAAGATTGGCGTTGAATGCGTTGAATTTATGTAAGATCTACGCTAAATTCAACGCTAAATATGTAAGATCTACGCTAAAATTCAACGCTAAATATGTAAGATCTACGCCAAATTTCAACGCAAAATATGTAAGACTGGCGTTGAATGCGTTGAATTTATGTAAGATCTACGCTAAATTCAACGCTAAATATGTAAGATCTACGAAAATTCAACGCTAAATATGTAAGATCTACGCCAAAATTCAACGCAAAATTATGTAAGATTGGCGTTGAATGCGTTGAATTAATGTAAGATCTACGCTCAAGCGTAGATCTTACATAAATTCAACGCATTCAACGCCAATCTTACATAATTTTGCGTTTTTTAGCGTTGACACCTCGACCCGGGTGATTAGACTTTTTCTTAAGAAATTTAGTTTAAACTTGTAATTGTGTAAATCCAGAAACCAGGAAAGACGGTAAAAGAATTTTAATTTTTTAAGCGAACCTTGATTTTGTTTACATTGCTGAAGAGATCAGTAACTGTTGTCACTAGGTCCAGCTGGAAGAACCTTAGTTGTATTCCTGGTAACGATTACATGCTCAAGGTAGTTTTTTGTTGAGTTTAAATCTGAGAAAACTGAAAGATTATGATTCAATAACGACCAATAATAACAGAGCTCAAAGAAACGAGCTTGCAGGAATCTTGCCAGACATTTTTCTAGAGTCTGGCATAGTCTTTCTTCAAGATATCCATCCGGTCAGTAGCTAGTAAAGATAAAGTCTTCTCTTCTTTAATATAAGGTACTGAAAGTTGCGACACAAAAAACGGCCAATTTCGCATAAATATTGGGATCTATTCTTTTCCCCCTCTTAAAGTATCTAATACTTTAAATCCCGGGAGCGCAAACGTTCTATGTAACAACGTTTACGTTCTAAATAACAACGCATATATTATAATTCCGAGCAATGAAAACACATGGGGGCCGAAAACAATAGATCCGATTGCATTGCGGATGAGCTTAACAACTCAGAAATCAAATTGAATAGCGCTTCAGGGTCATTTCAAGCCTTAAAGCTAGAATAGTGTGACAAGCGAAATTTAATGCTACATTCTATCGAAGCCAAACGGATT
Source organism: Convolutriloba macropyga (assembly GCF_964194025.1). Taxonomy (NCBI): domain Eukaryota; kingdom Metazoa; phylum Xenacoelomorpha; order Acoela; family Convolutidae; genus Convolutriloba; species Convolutriloba macropyga. The sequence continues at coordinate 34,793,730 of NC_134480.1, read as the reverse complement.
TGGTCATTTCGTCAACATTTATATTTAGCAACTATTATTAGTACACAATAGTCATTCATGAAGTAAAACTCAAATTCGAACTACCTCAACCACCAGCAAAAAAATACTACGACTTAACAGTATTGCATCAGATTCTTTGCGACTGGATTGCGAATCAACCTGTTATTGATACAGAATATTCGACAAAAATTCTACATGGTTAACAAATTTCCCATGACATCAAATTTACACTGAAAAAGTGACGTTATGGAAAAGTGTTCACATTCTGTCGACATCATTATCTACAACCAATCAACAGTTGAATTTGACATGTAAATCCACGTGACTAGCAGCATAAAAGGAGCTCGAAAAACTACCAAAAATCAGTTGAAACTCATATATTTGGTTATATTAATTTGACATACAGTGCGTATTGAAGAACGCTTTCTTGAGCGGTTAATTGCTTGTTATCGTGTCTTGTTTCTGTAGATCAAATTAGTGATTGTACAGTGTTAACTTTACTTTGACTTGTGAAAAGAGAATTAACTTTGATATTCTCAAAACTTTCTTTCTGAGGAACGAAGTTCCTAAGTAAGAGAAACTTTGTGCAAAGCATAAAGTCAGTTTCTTTTACTGGCTTTAACGAAGCCTACTCTAGTTCAACATTGGTGTTACTTAAACCAATAGAGAGACTTGCTAACAATAAAGTTAGAAAAATTATTATTCTTGTTCACTTATAGTTACAGTAATTCAGCCCCTTTCTGTAATCTTTGTAGCAGAAAGCCGAAACTTTGTAGAAGTATAGCCAATTTACAAGGCTACAATTTGTTGGAAATAGAATTCCTATTGTCGGCTTATAACTTGAGTTATTAACAAAAACTCAACAAAATTTTGATTGTTTCAATTTGATTTATTTTGTTATTCTGAGAGAAACAAGTTTGTTATACAGCAAAGCTGAGCGATTAGTTATCAAGCGTAATAGAGCAAAAAGTAATGCAACGGTAATCTACAGTATAGCGGATAATACAGTTCACGAAAGTTAACTGCAAAAACACAAAATCCGGACAGATTTGAAACCGCTGAAACGAACTGGGCGGTGTAAAGTTTTCCTTGACTTTGATAGGAGAGCAGCCGTTACGTTTGGTCCGCCGACCCGGACAGTGGAAGGCAAACTGCTGTCCAATCTGATGAAGAGAGTGCCGAAGGCACCCTTCAAAGAGAATCAAACAAATCAACACCAACAGGCCAGCGAGGCGAACAGAAGAGTGCAATTCAATAAAGAAATTGAAGTGCGAACCCTGCTCAAAGGAAACCAACAAAGCAAAAGCGAACAGCAACCAGGCAAGTCAAGCACAACCAGCAGAGATGAGCTTCAATCAACAGCTCACAGGTACGATAAGAAGCTTCAAATGTTAGTGGAAGAAGTTAACACTAAAAGAAGTCTTGGCTACAAAATAATTGAAGATTCAGATCGACCCAACAAATTAAAGGTCCTCTATCAACAGACTGTCCACCGCCTAGAGGAAGAAATACCCAAGCAACTGCATCGTCGAAACAAGCTTGTGCCCTACCAAGCAAATTTCGTTGAAGAACATCTGAAAGAAGCAAGGAAGTGCAAAGCAAGTTTGGACTATCAATGGCTTTAATATATATGCAAAGGCACGCAACCAGAAATAAATGCAGAGCAAAGCAACCCAACCCAAGCCGTGAATGACATCGAGAGCCACAACAACTACCCAAAGGACAGCCCAGTTGCTCAAACAGTGCAAAATGGAGCAACAGCAAGTGGCCAAGAAGCGGAGAATGTTTCGGAAACACCGTCAGCAAAGCAAAGGCGAGAGGAAAGGATGAAAAAAATCGATATCGATTTCAAAACCAAGAGTCGACTGGAACAAGCACGGTTTGAGCGGGGGAGGCTAGAGCTGTAAATGCAAATGAAGGAACTGGAAACCAAGCATCAACTACTGGAGGAAAAGCGCGAGCTAGAGCGCAGAGTGAAGAGAACAGCATTAGAGAACGATGATGCTCGTTCCCAATCAACCAGTGCTCGAGACAAAATACTCTTCAACTGTACCACCAAGAAGAGAGATGTCTCTGACTGGGCCAGCAGGATCGACAACCTTCTAACACCAGAACGATCAACAGCTCGCTTCGATGCAACCCCTAAAAGAAACATGTCTAGTCACTTCTCACGATATCGCAGTTCACGAGACCGATCCTCAAGTGTTGAAGACCGAGACGTTTCCCCCAGAGCTGGTCTACTACGATACAACAGTGAGTACGCAGATAGTAGTAGCCAACCAAAGCTGAAGTTGAACAACTTTGATGGAAACACTCTTGAATGGCCGGAGTGGTCTAGTATGTTCATTGCTACAGTGGATCAACGACCAATACCAGACTCAGAGAAGATGAGCCATCTGAAGACTCTACCGACAGGCAAGGCAAGGTCAGCGATCTCTGGAATGGGCTATTCTGGACAGTTCTATGGTGCTGCATGGAGCATTCTGGAGAGGAGTTTTGGGAAGGCCTCATGTGATCACTGATGCATAACTGGAGAGCCTTCGCAAAGCAAGTCAGGTGAAACCACACGACTCAACAGGTCTGATCAGTTTCTCAGTTATTGTTTCGAACTTTGTGAATGTGGTCAAAGAGTACAAGCAGATTGGTGATCTGCAGTCAAGCTCGACATTGTATATGGCAGTAGATAAACTACCCCAAGTTCTCAAAGAGAAGTGGTGGTTCTATGTTGATGATAAAGATGAAAATTGGCCTGATCTGATTATGTTTGAAAAATGGCTATCAAGGATAGCATTCGTGCACGAACGGTTTTCAGCTTTCAAGGGAGAGCGAAGAGAAGAAGACCGAAGAAGCACAAATAGAGACAAACGGTTCTCGAAAACGTCGAACTTCAGTGCAAGTTCCAACGTGAAAGAAACGAAGCAAACGCAAAGTGATCACTGTCCGCTAGCTGATGGCACTCATAAAATATGGAACTGTCCACTATTCAGGAACATGAATGTGAATCATCGGTACGCAGCTGTGAGAAAGCAACGCTTATGTTAGGGATGTCTAGGCAAAGGACATGCAATCAAAGATTGTAAAGTCACTGCGTGCCGCATCAATGGATGCATCAAGAAGCACAACCGATTGCTACACTCAGAAAACCAAATGGACGAGGGCAATCATGCAGTCAACGTAAGCGCAGCAACAATCAACCAGAGTAACGAAGTTACTAGCTTTCTTCAGATAGTTCCTGTCTCAATTCAGAGCGGTGGCAACCGGCTGAATACATATGCTTTCCTCGATAGTGGATCAAGAATTTCATTCATCGATCAAAGTGTGCAAGAAAAGTTACGAGCCCAAGGCACCGATGTGACGCTCAACATAGCTGGCATACACGTAACGAAGGATCTGAAGACAGAAAGGGTTCCTCTAAAAATAAAGGGACTACATTCAAAGGTGCATTCAATCGAAGCGTTTGCACACCCGTCAATATCCTTGGGAAACACAAACTACAATTACAACAAGCTGAAGCAAAGCTTCAACCACTTGAGTGTTTTACCAAAAAAAAGCTTCAACTTGATGGAAGTTGGCATCATCCTTGGTCAAGATGCTTATGAGCTACAACGCCCATTGGACTTTAAGATAGGAACACGAAGTAAACCTTTCGCCGTTCACAGAGCTAGGATGGGTAGTCAGTGGACCCATGACGGGCAAAAGAAGACAAAATGTTTGTCATTTCGCCTTCACAGAAGATGTGAAAGTGGCTGAGAATATCCAAACCTGGTGGGACATAGAAACCTATGCTTCCAAAATCAACGTCGTCAGTCAGTCAAAGAAGGAACTGCAGGCAAAAAAAGATGCTAGAGAGTACGACAAAGTTCACAGGCTAGCGGTACGAAGTGGGAATGCTGTGGAGTGAACCAGAGCCAAACCTACCGAACAATTACAGCTCAGCCTTGGGCCAGCCTTACTCACTGGTGCGGAGATTCCAAAGGGACCCAAACCTGAAAAATTTGTATCAACAGTCAATAGATACAGATGTAGAAAAACGATTCGTAAAGATATTGGACGAGTCCGAAGTGAAAGGCACCTTCGGGAAAGAATGGTATTTGCCACACCATCCAGTGCTAAACCCGAACACGCCGGGCAAAGTAAGACGTGTTTGCAACGCTGCCTCCAAGTACAAAGAAGTATGCCTTTATGATAAGCTACTAGCACGACCTGATCTGCTACATGGGTTGATTGGAACAATATTCAGATTCCGTGAAGGACCAATAGCCCTGACAGCTGACATCGAATCGATGTTTCTACAAGTGCAAGTCCCCGAACAGGACAGAAGTTGCTTGAGGTTCTTATGGCGTCCAAGAACTAACGAACCTGTTCAGATATACGAATATCAGCGTCACGTATTTGGAGCTAAAAGTTCTTCAACTTGTGCAAACTATGCTCTAAAGCGAGTGGGACTGGACAACAAAAAAGAGTATCCGATGGCAGCACAGGCAATACAAAACAACTTCTACCTGGACGATTTCATCAAATCAGTAGAAACCCCGGAAGAAGAAAATTTTCAACCAACTACAACCTCTTCTCTCACAACATGGATTTGAACTGAAGAAGTGGATAAGCAACAATGATGCAGTTACCGAGGCAATCCCAGAAGACTTGAAGTCAATCAGCAACACGTAGCAAGTCGAAGTGGAACCCAGTACGGAGGGATCTTCAGTGCTAGGACTACAATGGACCGTTACTGATGATAGCCTTCAAGTTGGTAGAGGTACCAACAAAGAAGTGGAAATCCCTATAACCCAGAGGAAGATTCTGTCACTGGTATCTACAGTGTTCGACCCGATCGGATTGTTTGCTCCGTTCAGTGTTCATTGTGGTTGAACCAAGCATCGATAGAAGATACTTCAACAGAGAGAGGGATAAAACTGAGCTTCATGTGTTTGCTGACGCATCTGAAGACACGATGTGTGCAGTGGCTTATCTACGTTCACAACCAAAAGAATACTCAGCTGACTTAGCATTTGTCATTGGAAAATGCAGAGTGGCACCGATGAGGCATCTTTCAATACCGCGATTGGAATTGCAAGCGGCAGTTATGGCAGTGAGGTTGAAGGAACAGATAGTCAAGGAACTTGAAATGAAGACAATTAGTTGCAGTTTTTGGTCAGACTCAACTACAGTATTGCAGTGGATACACAGTTCCCATCGCAAGCAACAAGTGTTTGTGGCCAATCGAGTGGCTGAGATGCTAGATACAACTGATGTTTCACAGTGGAAACATGCCAGCGGTATCAACAACCCAGCGGACATTGGCACCAGAGCAATCAACATTGAAGAACTCAAGAGAAGTGAGTGACTCACTGGGCCGGCTTGGTTAAAACGACCAGAAAATGAATGGCCGGAGCAGGTGAAACTAATATTTACATCAGATGGAGAGAATATACCCTCATCAGTATTCATGATACAGGCTGAAGAGAAGAAAGCTGTTATCCAGTGGGAACGATTCAGTAACTTCAACAGACTAGTAAATACAGTGACATACGTACAGCGAGCATTGAACAAACAGAGACCAGCAACACACATGGTTAGCATCGAGGAAAGAGCAAAAGCAAAAGCAACAATCTTCAAGCTACTACAACAAGAACAGTTTGGTGAAGAGATGAAATCTCTCAAAGCTGAAAAGGAAATTCCAAAAGTCAGCAAAATTCTACAGTTCTCCCCCTTCCTGGATGAAGAAGGACTTATTCGAGCCAAAGGCAGAATAGGCAAAAGTCAGTTGGACTTCAATGCAAAGCATCCAATTTTGCTACATTGGAAACACCATGCGGTTGAATTATTCTTGCGAAACGAGCACAAGGACAATCAACACGAGGGCACTGAGCATGTAAGAAACATTGTTCAGCAGAAGATGTGGATCCTAGGCATACGGAACGCCTTAAGATCAATCAAGAACAAGTGCATTACCTGCAGAAAAGGCAGAGCACAAACGATAGCACCAGTAATGGCAGGTCTACCCGAAGAGCGGTTAGATGCTTCAACAGCCTTTACAAATGTTGGAGTCGACTACTTTGGCTTTTCATTGTGAAGATGGGGCGAAGCAATTAAAAGCGCGATGTTGTTGTCTCTTTACTTGTCTAACTATGAGAGCGGTGCATATAGAAGTGGTACCTAAGTTGGACACAGACAGTTGTCTCAATGCAATAATGAGATTTATTGCCCGAAGAGGCAAACCAAGTACAATCATCAGTGACAACGGAACAAACTTTGTTGGAGCTGAAAGAGAGTTTGCGGAGTATGTTGCGGCATGTAACAAAGAAGGGATCGAAGAACATCTAATTCAACGAGGGATCAGATGGAAGTTCAACCCACCCGCAGCACCTCACTTTGGAGGAGTATGAGAGCGGTTGGTGAGAAGTTGCAAGAAAGCAATGTATGCAGTGTTGGGGAACAGATCAGTCACCGAGGACGTTCTTTCAACAACGATGTGCATCGTTGAGCAGACTTTGAATGTGAGACCTTTGACTCCAGTCAGTTCAGATGTTAATGACTTAGAAGCATTGACTCCCAATCACTTCTTGCTTGGCAACAGGAACGTTGCCAAGCGCGGAAGAATTTGTAGAAGAATACCCTATCTACCATGCGCGGAAGAATTTGTTGATCATCGAAAGCTCTTTCGACAAACTCAAGCCTATGCAAATCTCATATGGGACAGATTTCGTAAAGAATATCTGCCAACTCTGAATAATCGGCAAAAATGGCGATCTACGGCGAACGAAACACTTAAAGAAGGCGATCTCGTTTGGTTGATCTAAGAGAGCAATATGCGTGGATATTACAATCTAGATCGAGCTGCGGAGACCATCGATGGGTCTGACGGTGTGATTCGATCAGCTATAGTTCGAACGAACGACGGAGTGTACAAGAGACCAGTAGTGAAGCTCGCCCCAGTACTACCTGGAAAAGATGTTTTCGCGATGGAAAACAGGGCCGGCGATATTGCGGCTGAGCTTAACAACTCAGAAATCAAATTGAATAGCGCTTCAAGTTCATTTCAAGCCTTAAAGCTAGAATAGTGTGACAAGCGAAATTTAATGCTACATTCTATCGAAGCCAAACGGATTTGGTCATTTCGTCAACATTTATATTTAGCAACTATTATTAGTACACAATGGTCATTCATGAAGTAAAACTCAAATTCGAACTACCTCAACCACCAGCAAAAAAATACTACGACTTAACAGTTTTGCATCAGATTCTTTGCGATTGGATTGCGAATCAACCTGTTATTGATACAGAATATTCGACAAAAATTCTACATGGTTAACAAATTTCCCATGACATCAAATTTACACTGAAAAAGTGACGTTATGGAAAAGTGTTCACATTCTGTCGACATCATTATCTACAACCAATCAACAGTTGAATTTGACATGTAAATCCACGTGACTAGCAGCATAAAAGGAGCTCGAAAAACTACCAAAAATCAGTTGAAACTCATAAATTTGGTTATATTAATTTGACATACAGTGCGTATTGAAGCACGCTTTTTTGAGCGTTAAATTGCTTGTTATCGTGTCTTGTTTCTGTAGATCATATTAGTGATTGTACAGTTTTAACTCTACTTTGACTTGTGAAAAGAGAATTAACTTTGATATTCTCAAAACTTTCTTTCTGAGGAACGAAGTTCCTAAGTAAGAGAAACTTTGTGCAAAGCATAAAGTCAGTTTCTTTTACTGGCTTTAACGAAGCCTACTCTAGTTCAACATTGGTGTTACTGAAACCAATAGAGAGACTTGCTAACATTAAAGTTAGAAAAATTATTATTCTTGTTCACTTATAGTAACAGTAATTCAGCCCCTTTCTGTAATCTTTGTAGCAGAAAGCTGAAACTTTGTAGAAGTATAGCCAATTTACAAGGCTACAATTTGTTGGAAATAGAATTCCTATTGTCGGCTTATAACTTGAGTTATTAACAAAAACTCAACAAAATTTTGATTGTTTCAATTTGAATTATGTTGTTATTCTGAGAGAAACAAGTTTGTTATACAGCAAAGCTGAGCGATTAATTATCAGGCGTAATAGAGCAACAAGTAATGCAACGGTAATCTACAGTATAGCGGATAATACAGTTCACAAAAGTTAACTGCAAAAACACAATATCCGGACAGATTTGAAACCGCTGAAACGAACTGGGCGGTGTAAAGTTTTCCTTGACTTTGATAGGAGAGCAGCCGTTACAGATTGTTCCTTCTGTTTTGACACCCTTAAAGTTTTCCTAATCGAATTGTTATCGAATAAAACAAGAAAATCTGAAATGATATCGATGACAGCATTTATCTAATGACTTAAGATAGTAAAATATTAAATATTTACCGCTAATCAGGTTGTGAATACAAATCAACGCCCGGGACTATTTTTTAATTTTTTTTTTGATTTTTTTGCAATCAACACACTTAAAATGTTGAGGTTGATGTACTTTTGAAACATTGCTGAAAAAACTTGTTTTTCAGCTGTAGACATGAAAGTGGAACGTACTGACTTCACAGTTGCAGGTCTAAAGAGCACGACTGTTCCTGTTACTAACATTATCGTCCACCCAAAGTGAGTTCCCGTACCTATGATTCAGTGACAATCAGTACTGATTCAGGGCAATTACAGAGAAAACTAAAGTTTTTAGTACTGATTCAGAAGGATTTCAGAACCAACTGTGATATGATTTATGCATTTCTCTGAATCAGAGCAAAATTCAGAGAAAAGACTCTGTATTCATCTTAATCAGAAGATAATTCAGAATGAATCACTGAATTAACTCTGAATCAGACAAATTCAGTTTAAAATGTGACCTGCATTAGACTCTGACTCAGTATTAAATTCGGCTTAGAATTAGATACGGGTTTGCAATTAATCGTTGTTAATCAGAAGAAACCACAGCAATAACTGTTCTTTTCTTCTTATAAGAGTTCTCTCATAATAAGTTATGAGTAATTTGACCACGAAGCTGGTCGGGGGATAGTTTCCCATTATGGTACGACCTCAATCAGGGCTAAAATTTTGTGGGCTAAAACTTTATACCGTTAGCTGTTTCTCAACGCATTCACCGCTCTCTTACATCTGTTTTGCAATATAATATCCGTTGAAGATATTTGGTAATTTTAGTGGTCATTTTTTGTAAGATCTGCAATTCATAGCAGTGATTTTTTTCACCGCTCTAAACGCATTCACTGCTATTCTTACATCTTTTTTCTGCAATTTTGTTTTAACCCGGGTTACGTAATCCGCATTGGTGATTTTGAACGCAGTACTTTGCGTGGGTTGAAATCAAACATAAAAACTGTCAAAAACGTGCAAAAACCTCTCGGTAGTTTTAAACAAACTATCAAGGAGAAACAAAATTTTGGCCGTTTTGATTTGACAAAACATTGGGTCAGATTGACTTCGATTACGGACAGGGGGTCCAAGCAAGAACAGCAGAACAGATCGAAATTTGGGCATGAACATGACAGAGCAGAATTTGAATACTATGGACCATAGACCGAACAGACCCAAGGTCAGCAGACCCTGCACCCCCTCCCAACTCGCGCATACCTGTATTGCTTTGTGGGACCTCGTCCTGAGCGTGAAGATGATTAAAATCCAAAATTTTCTACTCGTCTCTCTTAAAACAAAGCCGCAAACTAAACTAAACTAAACGTTTAATGCTAAGAGGGCTAAGTGATGGATCAGAAAGCATATATAATCAAATGCAACGTCATCATTTTCAGATTCTCAGTTGCAGCCAAAAGTGTACCAGTGAACGATATTGGACTAGTTCGGGTTAATTTGCCCTTGTCCAAAAGGAAACCTATCAAACTGTGTAGTGATTCTGTCGGCCAAGGAACCAGTTTGCATCTCCTGACAATGGGAGCAGTGAGGCGTCACAGAGTTCCAATTTTTCCTAAAGTTCTACAACAAGTGGCCTTTACCGCCTCCACATTCCGGGTTTGACAACCTTCTTTTCCCAACCCAGGATGAGGTTCCAGGCGAAAACAAGTATGTCCAAACTGCCAAAGATGAAAACAGGAGCAAGAACCGAGAAACGCTCGAAAGTCTGATGCTGGCACTAAAATCTGTTCATGAATGCACTAAAATTAGCGCATAAAATTCCGTCTAGGACAGTCTGGACATGCTGGTTTCCGTCTGGCATTTTAAACTGGGTTCTGATTTCAAAGTACAACCCCAGTCGACAAGTTTGCCAAATTTTACCTTGACATGCGGTGAAATTTAAATTCACAAGAACAGCAACAAAATCGCTTTTTAACCTTGAAAACGCTGAAACGCACTAAAATTGCGTCGAAATTGCATCATACTTTTAAATTACATTTTTTCAAGAAGACTTGAAACAATAATACTTAAACTGCCTTCAAAAAAACACTGATCTGAATTGCGCAACATATCCATACTTTTTTGAATTAATTGCAATAAAACGTTATATAAAAAAGCAACCTTGAGCTCGTATCGTCAAAAACCAGTTTTTTACTGATCAATATCTTGGGGAGTTGAAGCCTACTAAAAACTTTGCGATCTCCGCGGATCCTTAAAGCAACCAGGAACACTCTAAAGACTATCCAATTTTTGTTGTTTTTTTCAGAAACTTTGATTCCGGTTTATTCTCTGGCATTTTTCTAAAATACATACAAAAAGTTTAGACAAGAGGTTTTAGAAAACAAAGAAACCTCAGGTAAAACTGCAAAGAAGTGGATACTCCTTCAAAAAATTCGTTCTTTAAAAAATTAAATTGATGAAATCAAAATTTTTTATTAGTCAGACTAATGTCGAGCCAGTGACAATCTGCTTCACTGAAACTTGTTTAAAAAGTAGATTTGAAAGCAATTGTTTTTCTCTACAGAACTATCTCGAGATAGAAACATCCAACAGAAAAAACAGAGGAGGTGATGTTGATATTTTTGTACACAAAGAAGCGACAAAGAAAAAAATTGCATCAGTTTATACAAAAACTCTGCCAACTATTTGTTTGAAGGTTAAAACTTGCGGTAAAACATAATTTTTGAATTGTGTATGCGTTCCGCCCAATGTTACAAAAAGCAGATACCTTTGGAAAACTTTCTTCCTATATTGATCAATTAAGTATAACACCCAGTACTCTACATATCGTGTGTGGGGCCTAAATGTTAACTTTTTGAAGAAATTGGCAAAATTGATCCTAAAAATTACCCAGAGGGAAATGAGTGCTTTGGCTCTTGTAGACACTCAAACTGCAACGCTCAAAACTATTAGAACAAAAACTTGTATTGATGTTTTTTTTACAAATTTCAAATCTCAGAGTTTTATTGAGAAAACCAGAATCAGCTACCATTACACTTTGGGACTAGAGTTTGTAAAAGGAGAGAAAAATTCTGAAAGTATTCAAATACTGAGAGGAAACTGGAATAAACTAGGCGATGATCATCTCCTTGGTGAATTCAACTGTTATCTCCCGAAAAAAATTGAATCAGTGTGGGGCCAATTATTAACAAGTGATACCAAAGATATGCAGAGATAGTACATGAAAAACTGACTGAAGACTGAAGCGCTCCATACTTTTTTGCTACTAAAGCCATCAAAACAAGGATCCAAGAAAGACTGGATTGATAGAGAAGTAAAAAAAATGCTCGACTAAAAAAATGCGAACTCTGGATGCGTTATTTAACAACAAAATCTCAAAGCGATAAAGTAGCTTACGAAAAACCATTCAAAATGTTAAGGAAAAAATACGAGGAAAGATGTTCGAATTTTATGAAAAACAAATAATGATAGAAGCTGGAAACAGATATAGGAAATTTTTGCAATTTTTTCAGTTTGTTAACGAAGTAGTCAACGTCAATGGAGATGAAAAAACAGGAGTAAAGACCGCTGTTGAAGATCTTCATAAGTTCAATAGATTTTTGCTACAATAGGAGCTAACTTAGCAAAAAAAATTTCCTTCACCAAAACTGACACAGAGATCAAAACAAATAAATTCTATGCTTTTCAGGACAATTGATGAAAAAGAAGTTAACGCGGCTATTGCAAAGACTAAGAAAAATTACTGCACAGGCTGCTATAATTTGATTTACGTCTAAAGCAAAGCTGTATCGGCAAGTGTTTCCCCGGTTCTGACGATGTTTTTCAACAAAAGTTTCGACGAGGGAAACTTTCCGAAGCCTTTTAAAATATTGTCAGTAACATTTCTTCATAAATAAGGAGAAAAGAGCAAACCAGAGAATTACACAACGATGTCATTGTTACTTATCATTGACAAAATATCTGAATCCCTAAATTTCGACAGATTTAAAAACTATATAGAAAAATCCAAATTCTCAATTTGGGTTCCGATCAAACCACAGCTCTACCAACGCAATTGTTTCATTGTTAGAGGATATCAGAGTGAATAAGCAAAGAAAAAGAAAATGAAATCAAGGTTTTTTTCTGGTTTTGAAAAAAGCATTTGATACAGTCGACCATCACATTCTCTAAGAGAAATGTTCAGATTATAGATTGAGGGTTAAAGTTTTGAGCATAATAGCTTCATTTCTGCACGACAGAACACAGGTGGAGAAACTGAATGGCAAAACTTCAAAATCTAGAGAAGGGTTGTTTAAAGTATCGCAGATTTCCATCCTTGGACCGCTGTTGTTCAATCTCTATTTAAATGACATTTCTTGTAAAATTTAAAACAGTACAGATTTTCTTTTTGCGGACGATACCGCTATAAAATTCACCGGAACCCCGAAAACAATAGATAACAAGCATCAGTTAGCTTTGAACAATGTTACACACTGGCTAGAACAAAATAAGTTTACGGTAAGTATAAAAAAAGACAATGCATTTCAAGCAAAAGAAAGCCAGTGAAGGCGGCTTTTCATTTTACGCGGAATAAATGGAAAATGTGAAAAGTTTCAAATATTTAGGCATCATTCTAGATAACCGCTTAACATTTGCCGAACATAGCAATAAAATCCAGAAAAATTGAACCAATTCACTGCTATGTTTTATCGGCTGAGAAAGCTCCTAAAAGTACCGCATATGATAAGTGCCTATAAGAAATATGTACAGCCAATCATACAGTACGGAGTTCTAGTTTATTGGTCGACGACAAAAAGTATTCTACAGCCTATTGATAACAAAGTAAACAGATTGCTGAGAATAATTTTTTCTACGAAAAAGTTTGATTCAACTACAATAATACGCAAAAAGAACAACATCTACACCATAAAAAGGACTTCATTTTAACGAACTGCTAAAGTTGCTGATAAAAATGATACAAAAAGAATGCAATGTAAAACAACTGCAAAAATCAATTGAAGAAAAAGAGCTGATTAAAATTGATGGGATGAGGAAAACGAAAGAACAACTTAAAATTAGTTAGCCTAAACTATGTAACTGCTCAATCACAGCAAAGTTGAGAAAACTATGCAACTGATTGCTAGGGTTGGACACTACTTTTTCAAAAGTCTGAGCAAACAGAAAGAAAAACAAGCTAAAAATTTGCTAAAACTTTCCTCAAAAACTATGTTATTGGTTCCTTAGACATAAAAAACTATATTTTAAGCTGATTGGAGTCATCAATTTTAGTAAGCTGTATACTTCAGTTTAACTGCAAGAATTGTGCTTTGGTTTTAATTGAAGTTTATTCAAGACACATAGTAAGTTCTTTTCCCTGCATTCACCCAACGAACTCTTTTTGTTTATCTTCCTCAAAAAGGCGCCTGAAAACGATGCATAGGGGTCAATGGTGTCCTTTCTGAGCGCATGTGAAATTTGATAATAAACTAAAAGTGTAAATGCCCTTTTGTATAATGCGTAATCCGTAAACAAATTATTATTTATTAATTTCTTTCAGGTTCCGCGTCATCCTAGGTAAGAATGAATACGATCACACATATAGATAGAGTATCATTTTAATATATTTAAAATCAAAGGTTTCTTAAACGAAAAGTTTTTCAAATTTAGGATAAAAAATATGCTGTGGTTTAACAAATGTTGAAATTGGAGACACTGAATCAAAAGCTTTTTAGACAAGAAGTAGCTAATAAAACAACCTGAAGATTGATTCCGGGCAACATTATCTGTAGCTTGTATGTTATTCTCATTCCAACATAGAAAAAGACAGAAATGAGTGAATTTCTAAATTGCTTAATGGTTACTATGTTTTTAAAATAAATGCTCGAAACGCTTTCTTTCGAAAATAAAGACAAAAGCTTCTTAGGCCAGACAACCGATGATGCCAATATATTCCTAATGATGAACGACAACTAAAGCTGCTAAAAATTTTATTCTCATTTAAAAACAGATCAAACTATCAGCTTCTAGAATATAGATCAAACCTGCTCAATCTTGTATGGTATATTAGTTCCCCTATCACTATTGTGCACATCTCAAGCTTTAAAAAATTTTAAAGTAAAATTTCCTTCTCTTAAACTTCATCGGTTTGTTCAATGAAAATTTCAAATGATTTGGAAACCTGGGATCCTAAACATAAAAACTAGGTAAACTATAGCTTGAAAATCTATCTGAAGATAGATTCCGTAACAAAACGAATGAATAACGCATCCATTTGTTAGTTTGAACAAAATAAAAAGAACGCCAGCAGAATGACATGTTGGGCACAATTATCTGTCGTTTAAATGCATTTCTCATCCCAAAACAAAGAAGACGGAAGTGAGTGAAAATTTTTTCAAATTGCTCAATGGTATCTAAGATTTAAACTTGAACACTTTGAATAATTTTTTAGAAAACAAAAACTATCGTTTCTTAGGCTGGACAACCGAGGATGCCAAAAATTTCCTATTGATAAAGAACAACTAAAATCCCTTAAAAATTTAATTTTCAATCGAATATAGATCAACCTATCAGCTTCTAAGTTTGGAAGTCAATCAAAGCACCATTCACCTAGGTTTCTAGGTTCGCAAATCTAACGTTTCAATGGTTTACTGCTTTTCATTTAAAACTACAGTAGATTCTCAATATTTAGAAAACGATCATAACAATAGAGAAACATTTGTATCAAAAATATATTTTAGGTTGGCCTCAAACTTTTAGATTTTTGTGCGTTTTGTAAAGTTTTTATAAGTCTTCATCGCATTCATTCCTACTAATAGTTCATCGCATTTTTATTTTTATCTTTGCTTGTGATGATACCAGGTTGTTAAAACATCTTTTTCTCTCTCTTGTCTAAATTGAATTCGCAGTGCAAGCAATCAGCAAACACAGTCATTAGGGTGAATATTGAATTCGCAACGCAAATTCGACACCAAATCTTGAAATTAGCCAGCGAATCAACGAATTGGCGCCGCGAATCAACGATTACACCGAAAAACTTTTTTGTCGTGTTTGTCCAAGTTGAAGGCAAACAATATTAATCGAGGGATAAAATAGCATCAAACTGGTATCTCAGAAATTTGGGTGGGTGAGCGCAATGCTAACCACAAGAGGTATGTTAAACAGTATCGGGAAAAAATTGCACTGTAATATGGACGAAGATTTGAATAATATTCTCTGATGACAAATTTTTATTATTTTAAGTAATGTTTGCTTCAAAGATTGCGTAGGCGCCCTTGCATGAAACATATTAAGATCAAACCTCCTCAATCTTGTATGGTATATTAGTTCCCACGCAACTATTTTGCCAATCACAAGCTTTACAAAACTTTTGTCTTAAAACTGTCTTCTCTCAAGAATTAATGGTTAGTTATATGAAAATTTCAAAGGATATCTTTAAATTTTATGAATTTGAAATATGGGAACAAACAAATTTATATAAGAAGTAGCTTAAAATTCAATCCAAAGATTCATTCCGTAAGATAACGAATGAATATTTTATCCATTCGTTAGTTTAAACAAAATAAAAAGAACGCAAATAAAATGGCAAGCTGGGCACAATTATCTGTTAATTAAGCGTATTCTTATCCTAAAACAGAGAAGAATATGAGAGTGAGCGACTGATTTTTATACATAAAAAATTGCTCCATGGTCTCTAAGTTTTAAACTTAAGATTAACTCTAAGAATACTTTAAATGTTTTTTTTTAGGCAGCAGCAATCGTTTCTTAGGCTAGACAACCGAGGATGCCAACCAGTTCCTATTGATTAACGACAACTAACGCTGCTAAAAAATTTATTCTCATTTGAATATAGATCAAACTATCAGCTTCTAAGATTGAAACTCGATCAAGGCACCATTCACCTAGGTTTGCAGATCTTACATTTTAATGGTTTCCTGCTTTTCAATTAAAACTACCGCCGATCTTCATTATTTAGAAGAACGAACGCAATAACCCACTAACATTTGTACCAAAGATATCTTATGTTGACCTCAAACTTTTAAATTTGTTTGCGTTTTGTTTTATATGTATTTTATAAGTCTTCATTGCGGATTTATTCATACTAATAGCTCATCGCACTTTTTTGTTCATCTTTGCTTGTGATCGTAAGGTGTTCGTAAGTTTATCACGTTTTCTATCTAACAAACTCCTAATCCTTGATTTATTCATTTGTCTGTAAAACATAATATAATCAAGATGTTAATTTATTTTTTTTTCTTGTCTAAACTGAGTTCTCAGTGCAAGCCATCAGAAATCTCAGACATTAATGTGAATATTGAATTCGTACTGCACATCTAACTCAAATCTTAAAATTAGCCAGAGTAATTGGCGTCGCGAATCAACCTAAATATAAACAACTGTTTTCATGTACAAAAGTGACTTCTGAAAACAGATTGAAGGGCTGTTTCCGAAGTTTGAGACCAAACTTGACAAACAATTCCTGCTTTGAAAAAAAAAAACAATTAAGAGCTCAATTTTTAAGCTAGTCAGATAGTTGATTAGTTGCGCCTGAACATTATGTATGATAGTTATGTTGGTTTGAAGATAATTATAGCGATTAAACCAAGTAAACGGAAAAAGTTTTTGTCGTTTTTTTAGCTGAAGACAACAATTGCCTGTGCGCGCGAAATATTGATAAGTATATGTTAGCACATGAATCTTAGCGGCCCGAGGAGGCTAAGATTCATGTGCTACCTGATTTAGAGAGCCAAAGGGTACGAAGTGGGTTAAACTTTAATTAAAATTGGAATAAAGAGCTCTATTGAATGAACAGTATCCGGGAAAAAATCTTACTCTAGTGTGACCGGACGTTTGAATAAATTTTTCTGATGATGTTTATTTTTTTAAAAAAAGAGTTTGCTGTAAATAATGCGTAGGCCCCTAGCATTAAACGTGCTAAAATCAAACTTTCACAATCTTGTTTTGATGTATTAGTTCCGATGTCGCTATTTTGCCCCTAACAAGTTTTATCATGAACAAGTTTTGTCTTAAAATTTGCTTCTCTTGAGGTTTGCCGGTTAGTTCTATGAAGATTTCAACGGATGTATTTAGGTTTTTCGTCCTGTCATTTTTACCAGAAGTTTTTGTAGTTTTTGCATTGATTTACGCATGTTTTAGTTTTCCGACATCTGGAATATGGAATTATGTCCAGAGTACAACATATGCACAGATCCAGTGAGCGCTGGGACTCACTTGTGCATTGGTGACATTGGCAGTCCTCTGATCAAAAAGGCTTGTCCAGAGGCAAAACATCCTCGGATAACCGAATGTCTAATGGGAGTAGCGAGCTACAGTAAAAATGACAAAATTGACGATTCTCTCTCGCTATCCATGAATAGTTGCAGCTCTAACAGCTTTTTTTCAAGCATTCCTTATTTTTATGAGTGGATTTCTGCGACAGTGAGAAACAACACCATGTGAGAATATCACCTGTTGCTAATATGCGTTTTAGACGAGTTTATGTTTCCCCAACAGCCACTGTTTTCCCGGAATAACTTAAACAAAGGGTTAAAGAGGCAGAACTTAAAGAATAATAACAGTTAAGTCAAAAGACTAGTATGAAAATACTATACTACCACTGGCATACAACTGACATCTTAAGAATTTCACCCAAAAAATATTGCAGAAGTAGATTGGAGGTTAAATTAAATTTTTAGGCGGAAAGCAGTGACAAAATCTTGATCCTAACTTAAACAATGACAAACTAATGACCCTAACTTAAACGAAAAGGGGCTGTTTTGGATGTACTGTTATTTTAACGATAAAATTGCTTTCATAATATTTTCTAGTGTTGTCTTAATTTAATTTATTTGTTCTCCATATTTCACCATGAAAGCGAGTTACTTCTTTTTCTCTTTTTCAATTTTTTCGAGATCTATCTATGTGCAGTATTTTCTCCATGCTCCTCGGTATTTTTTGTTTGAAAAGCAGTGAAATCTGTTCTGTCAAAAACATCAATAAAAAAGCGTTTGATTTCAAGTCTTGATCCATAGACTTAAGTTTGCAGGCTGGGATACCGGCTGGCAGCAGCACTATGACACTTTTTAATTCGGTCTCTCTTTTTCTGGGGAAGCACAATTTTTTTTCCTGGCACTGCATACCAACAAAAAGGCTTATTTTGCTTTCAGGTCAGAAGCCAACGGTTACACATGTAATTTGTCTACAGAACAAGTAATATATTTACAGCTCTGAAGGTTAAAAAGAAATGTAACTACATTTCATACAGACTCAGCATGAAAATAATCAAATCGAAAGGTGAATCATACTCAAATAACATGATGTTATGGCCATATAAGTTTTCTGAGTTTTGCTTTCGTAGTGCGCTCGAGTTTGAAAGGTTACATTTAAACACATAACAAATGATTCTGAATATTTTTCTACAATATTTTAATGTTGTTGCTTGTCTTATCAGATACACTCACTCATCAATATGAAGCCTGTGCACAAAACATACACGCATTTATTCAAATTTAGAACACAAATTCTTCTGATTTTAGTCGTTACGTCTATTTCTTCGTACCTGTTTTTTCCTGCCTTTTTTTCACAGCATATGAGGATCACTTCAAGAGGATATTTTTCAGAACCTTACAACGTTCAGAATTCTCTGCGTACTTTAGATCACAAGTAAGTATTTATATCCGTTCAATTAATTCATTATTTTTATCAAGAAGGTCCGTTAATGTGCGTATGCACATTATTGGGTACTGTTTCAACTTGTCGGATGCCATATATGATAAAAAACTTAAACTATAAAAAGAATGTTTAAATTGTATGGGCGCAACATGAGCTTTGAATTTGAAAATTTAAATCAATATAAAATGAGAATAATTTTTCAAACTTTGTAAAAATCAAAAATGAACACACTATTAGGCAGCGCATTTTAAAAGCCGAAATGGATGCGCTTTGTGTATAAAATCAAAGGGTTAAATTGTAAGTATTCTGCATTAACTTGACGTCTGAATCACAGTTCAACGTTTTCATAATCTTTGTAATCTCTGTTTTCTTTAAGGTTTACGAGCCAAAGATAAATTTCCAAAATAGTCGCTAGAAAATGTACCAGGCGTCTTGCCAGCATAAAAGCAAACAACGAAGCCTTGAAAGTAATAAAAATGTCTTATTTAAAAATCAGTAGCCATAGTAATCTATATTTGTCCCAACATTGTTTTAAAAGTGAGGGGAAGATATATGCTTTTTGTTTACGTATCATAGAGAAAAATCACTATTAAATCACTCCTCGGTATCTAGTTTTGACCTATGTCAAAATATCAGAAAATAATCATTGAAAAAGAGCGAACCGTTTAAAATTTTGAAAAAGGAAGACTTCAGGAAACTTAGAGCTCGCAAAATAGCAAAATTCAACTTTGAAAATGTAAAACTGAAAGCAGAGAAATTTATTCCTTTCAAATTCTAGAGTTGGTTTTGGAACAATTTCTTTTTATTCCAGCAGTACTAACTATTTCATTATTTTCAAAACCGCGGTCACGTAAAAAAAGCCGTTTTCTTGGAAAGAACATCAAACCAAGCAAACTCATTTATGAAAAGTGAAGATTGAAAACTTTTCTGTTCTTTTTTATTGTATTCTTTGAGTTGTCAGAGCAAATAATTCGAACTAATCAGTTCTATTGTAAGGCAAAGCAAAACGATTCTGAGAGATAAAAGTCTACTGATCGAAAGGTTGAAAAACTCAATTTCTGTTTCTTTTTTCAATTTACTCTTCAAGCCGATATTTTGCAGGTGGTTGGTTCTGTAAAAAACTAGTTTTTTGATTGTGAATGTCCTCATATAACTTCTTTTTTTTCAATTCACATGAAATTTATCAATTTTTTTTAGAAATACTCCAAAGAGTGAAAAAGCCGAGGCGGAAAATTTAAAGATAACTATTTTTTATTACCAAAAATTAAGAGCGTGTAAAGACAGCCTGTAAAGTTCCCCTACATATAAGACACAAGTAGATGCTGAGTGCAAAAAATGTCAGAAATCTTAGAATTGAGCAATATTAAAAATTTTTGTTACCTATGGTGGTTTTAAATATGATCCAAACCAAAATTGTGTCAATTGAATTTTGCTGGAAACACAATACGGGTTTTTCAAAAAAAGAAATGACTCATTATGATCAAGAAGACAAAATTTTCAAAAGTCTTTTTGAAAGTAAATCTCAAATTTTAGCGTCAATTTGCAAAAAGACACAAATGAACGAAGTGAACTGAACTATGGGAAAGTATCATTAGCAAAAAAGAAAACTAAACATTTTTGTTTCGGTGTTTTTGTGTAAGTGTGTTTGCTTGTGTGGTATACAAACGTGATATCTAAAGGTAACAGAAGGAGAGAGAAAGAGAGTGCTATTTCCATATATAAGACACACATAGCGGCAGAGTGCAAAAACTGTCAAAAATCTTAAAAATTAGAAAAGCACTTAAAATTTGCTACCTATTGCGGTTTTAAATGCGTTCAATGCCAAAAATGTGCTCAAATTATTTAGTTGGTAACACAACTGAGAGATGTTGAATAACGAATCGGCCCAATAAGATCACAGAATATCAAAATTAACAAAGGTTTCTGGCAAAAAATATCAAAAAGTGAATTTCAAATTTTAGCATCAATATTATAATTACTGATACATTCCACGCTTTGTTTTCCTGATGAAATGAACGATGCAAACCAAGCTTAAGGATCAGCTGCAAAAAAGTTTGTTTGCATTGTGATTTTTTTGTTTGTTGGTTTTTGTGCGTGCTTTCGTGTGATTGAGTGGTCGTATTTAAGTGGGCGCGCATGTAAGTTATGTGTGAGAAATAGAGAAAAAGATAGAGAGTTGGTCTCGGAGATATAGCTCAAATAGTTTAAATGTAGATACAAATCGAAGCAGAGTGAAAAAAAAACGTCACAAATCTTAAAATTTAGAAAATTTTTTTATTTTTTCTTATAAATTGCGGTTTTAATTTTATTCAAAACCAATATTGTGGTAAATCTTCTAAATTAACTGCTAACCTATCTACTAAAATTAGAAAACACGAATTGGCCCATTCTTACACATGAAACATCCCAAATCACAAGATTTTTTGGAAAAATATTCACAATAATTAATATGATTTTTTTTTGAAAATTTGACATTTACGGATACCATTGCCTCGAAAAACCAAACAAAATTTTCCAGAAAAAAAAACAAAACACTATTCAACGATGCAAACTATGAGTAAATACCCGTTGAAAAAAAAGGATATTTACACTATTTTTTTGTGTCGTTGTGTTGGTTTGTGTTTGTGTAGATGTGGGTGCATGTGTTTGACTAGGTGTATATAGTTCAGAGCGTGTGTTTGTATGACGTGTGTGGTATGTACGTCAAAGAGAGATAGATAGAGAGAGAGAGAGATGAAGAAAGAGCTATTCTGAGACTGTTAGTTCCTGTCAGTTTTAGACAAATATAGGCAGAGTGCAAAAACTGTAAGCAATAACAAAAAATTAGGAAATATACTTGCTATATCTAACATTTTGCGGCTTTTAATTGGTGTGAAAACTGTAAGATTTAAAAAATCTTTTCATTATGCTCGTGAGACATCAGAAATGACAACAATTTTCAACAAATTTTATTGTTTAATGCTAATTAATTTTACAATTATCGATACAATAAACCAACTAAAAGCAAAATCGAAAAGCTTATTGAGCAAAAATGCAAAAAAAATGTGAGCCTTTCTTTCAAATTAAAAATAACCAAATAAACAAATTAAAAATAACCAAATAAACAAATAACCAAATTACCAAATAACGTAGACTATGCCATTTCTTAACATAATATTTCCGAGATAATTTATTTTCAGGCTGTGCATTCTGAAGGAATAATAAAAATTGTTGATTAAAAATTATTTTTTACCACAACTTATCTTAAAGTTTATTTGATCGATTATTACCAAAAATGTTTCTTGAAAACCATACGTAGGACATATATGGTTGTATGGTTTCTTTGATACCATAAAAAAGACAGCACAAAAACTGAAAGATAATCTCAAATGGCGTCTTTTGGACCACGTAGTTCAACCAATTGATCGTAGTTGCCATTGGTTTACAATAAAAAAAATTTATATGGTGTCTTTTGTACCATATCCAGGACCATAGACTTTTCTGGTCAATAAAAGCTCGAAAAATGTTTTTGTGCAGCCTCTTTTTTTGAATCAAAATAGCTATTCCAAAAACACTAGGGAAATTCGGCGAGAATCACAGAAAATTTTTTTGATGCTGTCTATTTTAATGACAGCATAGCGCACTTCTATTTTCCCGTTTTTTTTGGTATTTGACGATAAACTCATTGAACGCAAGAGATTGTTTAAGTTAAGGTTTTCCTTTAATTTCGGCAATTTTTTGCTAACATGTTTTCCTTGAACAGTTACGTTTGGGAGCACCAAATGGTGTAGCGGGATTGAGAAAGCACCATGGGGAGTAGAAATGTACTTCCAAGGTTTATAAAACACATTGAAAAATTGTATTAAATCGTAATATGAAGAGAGAAGAAACGAGTTTTTTTGTGTTAATCGGAAATCTGTAATGCATCAGCGGTTACGTGTCAGATCAAATTACCCTGGACTCAACCGCTCATATGTCGGCAAATAACAGTCACAATGCATATATCTGGAAAAACAAATAATGCTTTGTCCGAAGGTTAAATTTTCCACACAATTGAATGCAATGAGATGCTCTCTGTTATTTTACTCCGGAATGGAGAATTTCCAATGCGCATGTTGAAAAAAGGTTAAAGTTGGGAATTTTTTCGTTTGTAGTTGTTGAAACCAGTGAGAGGAGAGGGACAATACTTCTTGATACAGTGAAGGAAATTTGCAAACCTACTTGTATCGCCGATAAATTGTTTCTGACACCCTTACTTTGCGTTAATGAACGTGATTAAGCGCTTTGATATAAAACCTGAGTTTGTTTGTAAGTGTTTTTGATAGTGGAACAAAAAAAATTTAAATTAGTCTTTGATTATAAATTTAAACTTACACTATGGTACCAAAAAGCTAAAAATTTTTTTAAAAAGCAATACAAACATCGAATAATATAACATATTGAGTTCAAAATAGTTTGTCATTACAACTTTAGCTTTTGACGTCTAGTAGACGGTTTGTATAGTTTCCATACATGTTCCTCACAACGTCTGCGTCAATTCCAATTTCATACACTTTTCTTCTAAATTTTCCCAAAAGAACAGTCTGTTTTCGAAGTCGTTGCTTCCAAAATC
The DNA here is from genome assembly GCF_964194025.1 of Convolutriloba macropyga. Classification (NCBI taxonomy): domain Eukaryota; kingdom Metazoa; phylum Xenacoelomorpha; order Acoela; family Convolutidae; genus Convolutriloba; species Convolutriloba macropyga. The sequence continues at coordinate 34,770,182 of NC_134480.1, read as the reverse complement.
GTCCATAAATTTTCAATAGGATTCAGATCTGGACTGTATGCTTTCATTCCAGTACCTTCCAAAAAAAAAACGGTTGTATGCATGTTAAGCACTTTATCTTTTGTTGATGCCCTGGAATTTCAAGTTGAGTTGATTTTGTATTTTAGACCATGAAAATCCGACATCTCGTAACACCTTGTCAAACGGTGAAAAAACAAAGCGCGGTTTTAACCATCTTTTCTGTCTAAGCGGAGAAAAGGAGAATGAAATGTCTCTTAAAACTTCTAAATATCACGCCTTTTTTCACGCCTTTGCGAAAATCATACTTATGAAGCACGAATCATGCTTTAAAAACAGAGATCATGCTGTACGTAGCTGTACGTAGACAGTAGTTATACGGAAGTTTTTTGGCTTCATTGTACTTCATTGGTCCCTGCAGATCTTAATTGAGGCTCTTAGCCGTTAAATAATTCTTGCTTGCCATACATATATGGTTCGTGGAAACAATACGTATGACCATAAACGGTTGTTCAATAACCATATATCTGACTATAAATGGTTCTTGGAAACCATAATTAAGACTGTTCATGAAATTATTGGATCCATTTGTTTGCTACGTGTTTCCTGTCGATCTTGTATGAAATCTTTGAAAACATAAAAAATATATTTTTTGTTCTGGGAAACCATATCAAGAACATGCGAGAAATTTAGGCCTCTCTTGGATGGAAACATTTACCGAATTATGTGTTGTTCTCAAGTACAATTCATGGTCTTCTTTATAGTTTCAAAAAAGTCGGCCCAGGATACCTTTGTGCTTTGAGAAACTGTGGAGCAAGATCTTTGCCTCAAATAAATAGATAGTGTTACCTATTTTACGTAGCAACAGAGTTCAATGTTAGTTTACCGCTAATAGACATCGACTTAAGAAAACTTCATAACTCTAATGTGGGTGTGAGGGTGGGAGGGGGCACTATTAGCTATAACTACGCGCACCCCTTGTTAGAACTACGCGCAACTAGTAAAATTTTTTCATGGGCCGAGCTAAGTTTTTTTCATTATATTAAGGTCCAGTTAAAGGTAAATTAAGGTCCAGTGCAATCTTTTCACGGGTCCAGAAAGAAATGTTTCATAAAACAATTTGAATTGGACATGTTTTTGTTTTCATTTCATACCACTTTTACGGTCTTTTCATGCCAATTTTTGGTCGAGGATATTCTACAACTCGAGGGACTAAACTTGACTAATGTATACGTTTTCGTGATAATGGATAACACATTGCACATCTTGTAGGGATGTATTAAAGTTTCTTTTCACATTTTTGTGTTTCAGGCCGCCGGCTAACTCCGGACCAGTTCGGACAGGAGTCTACGCGGATCCAGTTATTCCTCCCTTGTCACCCAAGTAAGATCTTAAACATTCTTCTCTCTAGCCAGATTTCAAATTTGCCTATCTATGGGTTCAACAATTCTAATCAAATAAAAATCAAAAGAACAGCAAGATTTCGAGTAAACGGAAAACGTTCAATTTGGGTGAAAGAAGTACTCACGGTCAAAGACGACAAAAAACGTGTGGTTCCCAAAAATACTGTAAAAAACTCCTTGACCTGGTAGGTTTTGTAAAAGCTGATCTGCCAGATAAATCAAACGTCATTTTTGTATTTTTGCCCCCGGACAATTAAAGTTAGCTGATTTTAACGAACCAAACGTAAAATACAAAAGACAAAGAGTACGAATAAAGTGAAAAAATTTTCAAACCAAAACCTAATTTACGATTTCCATTCTGATATTCACTTGAAATATAAACAGCATCTTAACATAGAAAATTAAAGGTAGCAAAGATTTTCTGCATTGATATCTTTTGGTCAGGTTCACTTGAATAACTCTTTATCACTGAGTTTGGCAAAACTTGATTTTCTTCAAGTTACAGCAAAAAGAGGTCCGTAACGTTCTTCATCACTCTTTGATCGGCACGTTATCATGAAAACATAATGATTCTGAAAAAATATACTAAAAGTATAGAAATGAAAAACAGAAATACAGAAATACACATTTAAACATTGGTTACCAATAAAAAACATCTCTACAACCATTAAAATCCCTTTTTACATCATTATTTTATATATATTTAATATTAAATCTTTTTCAAGCTCTCTGAGTATTTTTTGTGCTCCTACATCTATTTAGCGCAGTTCTTTAGTTTCGCAGATTTGGGACTAATTGCCGCTTTTAGTGTCAAAAAGTGATGTATCTTTTGCTGTGAGTCCTCTTGCATATACCTGAGTAACCGAGTGTTCCGGTGTCAAAAATATTTTACACGAAACATGAGTCGCACGTGCTATTCTTTTACATAGTAACGTGCTATATAATAACATATAATTTGTAACTGGGGACGCAAAAAAACACTGGGCGTCCCAAACAGAATAGATCCTTTTTTAGGCAGAGTTATAATTGTATGTGTAAGAACGGGGCGCAGGATATTAGGGGAAAACTTGATTAGGCAAAATGGAATTTATAGCCACTGTTCAAAAGGTGTCAATAAAATTTAGTGAAAAATAGGCAAATAGCGATTAAAACGCATAAAAATGTAATGCAATATCCGATAAGTTATATGATCTAGTCAAGCGACTACAACCCTTGACCTCATAGAAAATTAGTTTTCAGAAACAACCTAAATATGACCAGATTTTTAACCAAATTCTTCAAGTTTTCGCCATGTAGTTTTAACCTCCAACTCCAAAAAAAAAAATCGAGCAACCTTTCAAACTCTAGTTCTAAATCATTTAGGTTAAAGTGATTGAGATATATATTATTAGCTATTCCTTAATTTTTACTTTTTAAAATCAAAATCATTGCCGGTGATGACACGGGATAGAGAAAAAGAGACGCAAACCAATTAAACAACTATTTCTTTTGCATGTACTTTAACAGCTCCCCTGCATGTGAAGATGACAACTAGGGAAACTTGAGACACTTTGAGCGTGGAGTTGATTTTGCGGTACCTTTTTCGAATGATTCATTTCGTAATCACCGAACTTCAATGAAACACTAGTTCAGGAATTTCGCCTTAAGACAATCAAGATTCCATTCGCATGTTCGAATTCTCGCCTGATATATATATATATATATATATATATATATATATATATATACATATATATATATATATATATATATATATATATATATATATATATATATAATTCATCAATATCTGGTTTAGTGGTTACCTTTTTTCTCATTTTAAATTTTTGTATTCGGTTTTGGCGAAAAATGTGATCTCAACTACATTCTAATAGTTAAATTTTAATAGTTAATAAATTTCTAATAGTTAAATTTGTTTCCAAATGAAAATTAATTACGGCTAAATGAAAAATTGAACCTTTTGTGGGGACCTTTTGTGGGGACCGTCTCCGACTTTGGAGATAAAGCTTAAAAAGTTTTGTACAAACGAAACTTTGTAATCGTACTGTTTCTCTTTTTTTCTTTCACCCTTGCCTTTGCTTCAAAGCGTTGCATTCAGTATGTTGGTTAATGTTGAACTGTTTCAAAATACAGCCTTTTGCTTCAAGTTTTTTGTTATTCTGAGGACTACGCTAAGTTCAATATGGAGTCCTTTGAAATTCTTTTACACATTTTTTGACATTCTGATAAAAATTCCGAATTTTAGCCTTTGAAAAGAGACAAATTGGAAAACAAATCTAACTGAAAAAATGAGGACTGACATAGTTGATTCAGTCCATATGTATAGTCACAGGAATTACAAATGATAAAATTAACACAAAAGCTGTGTTGCATTTTGCATTTTTAAACAAATTTTTGTTCAGAACCTTCATCCCTTTGTTATTCCCCTCTTTCTTTTTTCTGCCCTGATGAGCCTTTTCCTTCTCCATTCAGTTTAACGTTTCGTAATTTTTCTAAAATTGTGGAAAAAATTATCACATTTATCAAATATGTTTCACTTATTTAGAGATATCCCATACGCTGAGAGACCGCAATTGATAACTTATCCAGTGAAGCCGTACACACCTTTGCGAACGGGAAAATCGAAGCCAGAACCAGTTACGGTACTCTACTTTTCCTATTACCAGTATACAAACCAAATTAATTACACACCCTTGTGTGATCTGGATTTCGACTGTATCGTAACACATGATGGTTTTCCCGAGAAAAATCACTGGTCTAACTATTCGGCACTGATGGCGTTTGGAAAACCAGCCTTTCTTAGGCTTCGAAGATTGGTCGGAAACAAAGCAAACCACAGAGATCCTAAGCAAATGTGGGTTGCCAGAGATATGGAATCTTCGGGAAACAGGTTGGCTTTTTTGGGTGCTCAAAATGAGTTCAATATTACAGTTGGACTTTCGCCATTAGCCACAGTTCGCGATTCGTATTTTGCAGTCTTTAAAAAGAAAAAGCAAATTGAAGACACCTCAACTATAGAAAAAGAATATAGCCGGCTCGAAAAAGACAAAGATTTCTGCTGGATGGTTTCAGCTTGTGGCAGCTCAAACAACCGTCTCGATGTCGCATCCGAAATTATCAACAAATTGCCTGGAAAAATTAACATGTGGGGCGCAGCTTTCAAAAGGTGCATGCCAAAAGTAAACAGGTCAAAAGTTGTTGATCACGGATCGACGCCAGGAAAAACTGAACAACAACAGCTCGAATTGAGCAAGTGCAAGTTTTATTTCGCATTAGAGAACTCAAATTGCAGCGATTATATAACCGAAAAGTTCGGAAACGCTTTGGCTAATTACGCAATTCCTATTGTGAACGGCTGGCGAGAAAGTTATGAAGAGGCCTTGCATGGATCATTCATTCACATAGCCGATTTCGAAAATTCTTCTCAGTTAGCAGAATATTTGTCACGCTTGTTGGCTAACAGGGAAGAGTTTTTCGCATACCACAAGTGGCGTTTGAAATATGATTTTTTAAAGGAAGAGACGGCGGAGATATACAATCTTTTGCACTGTCGGGTATGCGAAAAAGTGTACAAAACAAGGGAGGCAAACAAAAACTCAATGACTGAAGTGTCAACAATAGCAAATCTTGGAGGAGTCTTTAAATCACTTCAAAAGTGTGCACCACGCTAACTTTAATCACTGGCCGAGGGGAATTTTTCAAAAACTTCATTACTGAAATGTGTTTAGAATACGCCGAAAAAATGCAAGACGTGCTCTGCAAAATAATGAAAATTATGTAAAAACTGAGCACCTGAAATGAAATGAATTAGTAAATACTTAGCCTTAGCGCATTCGGTGCATTTAAGAACTTTCGGTGCATTTAGTGTCACCAGATTTCAACGCGTTCTTTTTTTCAGAGCATTTTTCATAAAAATATGCGCTGAAAACGCACCATCTTCACAAGGCTGATAGTTGTGAAGAATTCTTGATAATATGTATAAAGGTTAAGGTGTGCTTTAATTGCTTTATTCTATTAACCTTTATTGTTTTAACAATGAGTTTCATAATTGGAACTTTTCTCGCTTTGTAAAATATTGCCATTTTATATCTAAAAAATTTGTATTTTTTATTGATATTTTAAATATATATTTATGCTTTGAATTAAAACAAATGAAACCAAATTTTTATGAAGAAACTTTCTGACTGTTATTTGTCGGGAATTTTTTGTAGAAGACTTGAGCTATACATTCACAAAAATTGGTTGGTCAATTTTCAATAATCTTGAATAATAGCATATATACAATACTTTTTTTTGTTCTGACCCCCACTTTAGCGGGGAGGGAGATACTATATACAAAGATGGCTTTTTTTGTTCAGTCAAATTTGATCGATCTATATATTCATCGTAGAGAGTTGTGCGTGGTATCATTAGAAAGCATAGGCATCCAAGAATATGGAATAAAAAAGTTTTTCATTCGAATTTTGTTTTTTACATGTAGTTATCAAGGTTCACAGTTTTGTAAATATTCGACGGTTTTTATTCACTTTTTCAGTAATTTTTGCTAAAATTTTCTCAGCTTTGCTTTAATAACTCAAAATATGTTGTAAAGTGTAGTGTTAGAGGGACATTGTGACCGTTAGGGGTGGAGGAGCATTGCTGAATTGTTTGATTGGAGTTTCGTTCGGCTAAACTTTTTGATGAATTTTTCAACATTTTGTGTTTTTTCATCAAAGTGGCACAAAATATCAAAGTGGCACAAAATTTTTCATCAAAGTGGCACATCAAAGTGGCACAAAATGGTCCATTTTGTTTAAAATTGCAGGAAGTACAGAACTGGAAACCACTGGCAAAAATCTCTGTGAACTCAAAAAGAGAGTTGGATGAAATTCGACGCCCTATAAAAGTCTTTTTTATTTAAAGTTTTGATGTTCGTTCACAAATTTAACTCACTAATTACTCAAAATGCTTAATTGGTTTTTTTATTTTTCAAATACTGCATTTAGCAATTGATCTGATTCACAAACACGGAACAATTGGGTGCTTTTTGGACGCGCGGAAAAACCAATGATAGGTTTGATCTCAAAAAGTATTCTTACAGTCAAAATAGTTAATCTTTATTTAGTCGCTGCCATTTTTCAAAATATTTTGCTTCTACTGTTTTTTATGTTGAATAATACTCCTAAAGTCTTCAATCACAGCTCAATTATTTCAAGCTCCCATTTGCATTAAAATGAGGCCAAACGTAGATATAACTTTTTTACATAGAGAAATTAATGGCTTTTGTGGCTTTGACGAAGAGTTTTAGTAAATTTCAACCGAATTCTTTTGTTTTGCCTCCAATTGACATTCTTTTTGCAGTCTGACTACAAAGTCTAACTAATCAAAAATCCAAATGTTTTCTTCAGGAGTTGTAAGTGGACCTGTGAAAAGCAGTCTTTTATCTAATGTCTTTTATGAAAATTTCAAGAAAATTTCAGGGATTTTTTTAGGAAATTCTTTTATAACGGCTACTTGGTTTTGATACTAGAAGTTTTTATACAAAATTTTGTCATTTTTTTGCAAATTCACCCATTTGTGCTGTTCTCTCTTGTTTCTTTGGTAATCTGTCACTTTACTGAAAAATACAACTGATGAAAACCTTAAAAATACGCAAGTAAATATTTTATATTGATTTTGTTGTTTTACGGGCTTGTGGTTTTAAGGGCTGTGACACCGTTCTGTTGCAATCATCGGCAGTTTTTTTAATTTTCTTTCGTATTCGTTTTTTTTATTTTATTGTCTTTTGTCAATGGCTCACAATGGATTTAGGTATGAAATTGATAACGGACACTGGTATATAGCTATTGGTTCTGAAGACAATCAAAAAGTATTTCAAAAAATAAAACGCAATCTTCAACTTTTTTTGTTTTGGTTTTTTTCATTTTTTGAATTTATAATTTCGGATCATTTCTGTAGCTTTTTCCCCTTACTGAGAGCTTTCGACATTTTTTTGTTGAGCCAATACTAATTTCTCGGTTGGATAAACAGGTTGACTGATGTCTTCAGGGCTTAGACAATTGGTTTAGAAAAATTTTGTGAGTCTTAGGTACCTTTCAATGTTTGTAATTCTTTTTGATAGCATTTTGGGGTATTCCTTTTACAAAAAAAAGTGTTATGATATTCAAAGGAGACGCGAGTGAAGCAGGTCTGCAAGTATTTTTGGTTTTGTTTAGTTCTGCAAGTAATTAATGTTATTTATTTTTATCTATGACCTAGTCTCACAAAGGCAGGCAAAATTAGTTTTTTTGGGAAGTTGCATGATAAACTCTCTTTTGTTTCTGTTGTAAAATTATGTTCTCTATGAGTTTTGATAACATTTGTTTTGTAAAAAAAAGCCGACGGATTTTTGGTCTTTACCAATCTTGTTGCTGTTTATTTGTGGTTTAATATCTCTACATTCAATCTCAACACTTATATAGTGAACTACAATACGCTCTGCCAAACGGTTTTGAATTTCCTAAAATGTTCTGTGTTCTTGGCGCTACAAGTCTTCAATGATTTTTCGTGACAATTGCATATTTGCCCATATTTTTAGATTATTGTTTTCTTTTCACTTTATGGCAGTAATGGGCTGTTCTATTGCCCTTCGGAAAAACGTAATGAAAGCTTTATTAATGTTCTCAGTGAACAGTTTAATGTTTAAGTATCTGCGACACCGTTTCAATCAAATTCTGAGTATTGTTTCGCCTATTTTTTCGTGGGTATTTGTTGTTTGTAGTCTAATGTTATATACTGGATAGTAAAAAGTCTTAAAATTTTTCTATGAGGATAAAGAATACTATCCAAGTGAGTTCGATTGACACACCATCTTTTTAGCCAGTTTCACAAAAACTCTTTAAAAAGCAACGTTTTTTGAAAATTGACCAATTGATTTTTTTCTGTCCACTTGTTGCCAAGTCGCATTGAGTAAAGGTCCCATACTTTTTCCTAATGAAGGACAGGTTAATTATTAAGTATAGATTTTCTCGGACGCCATTTTGATTTGATTTTTAATTGTTTAAAAAATGCACAACGGGTTTTGGTCATAATAATATTTGTAATTGGTTGATTCTCATCGCCTTCTTTTCTGGTAGTCACAATAATTGCAGCTCTCATCGGCCCTCTAAGGTAGATTGTTTATCCATTAAGTAATTTAATGAACAAAATGTTAATTTTTCAAATTTGACTGTAAATTCCAACTGAATAAAGCGTTCAAGATGCGCTTTTGGACATTATTTTTTTTGTTGCTTTACAGGCTTAAGGCTTTTCTGGCTGCAAAACTGTTCCCTGGAAGAATTTGGCAGTTTTTTGGTCGTTTATTTGTTGTTGTTGTGGTCGTATTCCAGTTAATGGGTCATTAATGTTCTCGATAGCCAACTATAGATATATAATTGAGATCAATAACTGATAATTTTATATAGCTAACCGTTCTAAAGACTTCCGAAAAAAATTCAGTCAAAAAAGTAATAAGTGTTCTTCAACTTTATCTTTTTTATTCTGGTTTTCATTATTATTTATGGTTTACAACTTTGTTTTATTTTCGTAACTTGTTCTCTTTACTGAGAGATCTCGTCAATTTTTTGTTGAACCAAATATTAATTTCTTTGTTGATTTAAAGTTTTGACTGATTTCTTCAAGGCTTAGACAATTTTTTTGGAAGAATTTCGAGAGTTTTAAACACTTATCAATGTTTCTGATTCTCTTTGCTGTCAATTTGAGGTGGTCGTTTTACAACAATATGACATTATGATGTTCAAAGGATACTCGTGTCAACATGTTATTATCTCGAGGTTAATATCTTATTAATTTAGTGGCTTCAACACTGTTGTTTTGACTTAATTACATTTTTTTAGCTTTGCTTTTATTTATTGTTATTTTAAATTTCGTCAACCCAGTCTCACTAATAGCATGCGCAATCAGTTTTCCAAAAAGTTGCAAGATAAACTGTCGATTCCTTCTGTTTTAAACTTATTATTTTTTCCATGAGTTTTGAAAACAATTGTTTTGTTTGGAAAAAAACCTTGGCTTTTTGGTCTTTACCAATCTTCTTGCTTTTTATCGGTAGATTGGTATCTCTATAGACAATCAACAACCCTTATCTAGTGAGCTATCATTTGCCCTTTTATAACGGTTTTTTTCCTCAAATGATCTTTCTCCTCTATTACTTTTTTTTTAAATAATTATTCGTGGTTTTTGCGTTCTTGCCATTGTTTAGACTGTTCTTTTCTTATCACAGTGCACAGTATTGCATTAATGGGCGGTCCTGTTGCCCTCCAAAAAATGCAAAAAGATTGTTTTAGTTACTTTCTATGGAGGTTTTAGTTGTCTTAGTTGTTTTAGTTGTCTTAGTCACTTTCTATGGAGGTACAAATTAGTCTCAATGAGTTGAGCTGATACATATGTGTGTAATCTAATGCCATTTTGATTTGCTGATTAATTTTTTTTAAAAAACCAGACAGCTGGTTTTGGTCATAATTAATATTTGTAACTATTTGATTCTTATCGCCGTCTCTTCTGGTAGTCACATTAATGACAGGTCTCATCGGCTCTCTAAGGTAGATTGTTTTTTTCATTTAGTAGGTTGTTGAACGATATGTTATTTTTTCAAATCTCTTCTTCATTTGGTAGACAAAAAAGCAAAAAATGTGGATGAGCGGGGTCGCAACAATATGTGCAAACGCACATTAGCGAGCATCCTTGTCTTTTAGTTATTTATAATGTTTATTGCACAGCTCATTGAAAAAGAGAAGCTCGTGTTTAAGACTTTCATAAGACAGATGTATCCTTAAAATTCAAATATAATGTTAATAATTCTCTAGGAAGACAAAACGATAGAAAGTAAAAAACATTCAGGTGGAACAAAGACCACATATATTTCAATTTTCGATAAAACGGCAGAGGTAGAAGAAAACTAAATTGGTTTAATTAAAATTTTTTTAATTAAACCTATTATTTTTTAGACCTCAAAACCAAATGGTGAAGTTTAAAAACTGTAGCTCGGTTGTTTAATTCCTAAATCTCAGTACTCCTCATCACTACTTCATCATTGCCAGCGACTTGACCTAATCTCAACCGAGAACGATTATAGTGCTAATTGATATCTTGCGCTAGATAAATGTTTTGGTGGACCTGACCTGACTTTGTGATGAAGTGGAAAAGCAGGAAAATTGATTGGTAATAAAGATAAGATGTGATTTTTAAGATAATTCTTAAAAAAATTGACTTCAAGTGCGTAAAGATTTGGTAGAAAAAAAAAATTCTTCGAAAGTCTTTATTATTTTGCAATATTGATGGTTATCGGTAAGCTTCTTTTTTCTTTTCCTCCCCAGGTTGAGGTTCCAGGCCGAAAATCGATATGTCGAGACCAATATGAACGCACAAGGCGGTTTCGTGCTTTCAAAATTACACGGTCTGGAAACACCAATGAACGCACGAAAGTCTGGACATAGGTATCTTTGAACACACGATAGTCTGGATATAGGCAAGTTTGAACGCTCGATAGTCTGGACATAATCAATTTTGAACGCATGATAGTCTGGACATAGACGACTTTGAACGCACGATTGTCTGGACATAGACGACTTTGAACGCACGAAAGTCTGGAAAGAGATAACTTTGAACGCACGATAGTCTTGACATAGACGACTTTGAACGCACGATAGTCTGGACATAGACGACTTTGAATGCACGAAGGTCGGGACATGGACGCCTTTGAACGCACAAAAGTCTGGAATTAGACAACTTTGAACGCACGGTAGTCTGGACATAGACGACTTTGAACGCACAAAAGTCTGGAAATAGACAACTTTGAACGCACCATAGTCTGGACATAGACGACTTTGAACGCATGAAAGTCTGGAAAGAGACAACTTTGAACTCACGATAGTCTTGACATAGACGACTTTGAATGCACGAAAGTGTGGACATAGACGACTTTGAACGCACAAAACTCTGGAAATAGACAACTTTGAACGCACGATAGTCTGGACATAGACGACTTTGAACGCACGATAGTCTGGACATAGACGACTTTGAACGCACGAAAGTCTGGAAAGAGACAACTTTGAACGCACGATAGTCTCGACATAGACGACCTTGAACGCACGATAGTCTGGACATAGACGACTTTGAATGCACAAAGGTCTGGACATAGACAACTTTGAACGCACGAAAGTCTGAAAATAGACAACTTTGAGCGCACGAAAGTCTGATCTTAGACGACTTTGAACACACGATAGTCTGGATATAGGCAAGTTTAAACGCACGATAGTCTAATCAGAGGATGTTTCGAGAGCTAAAATAGGTAAAATAGGTGAAATTCTGTCGGAAATATCAACAGTTGAACTAACGAACATTTTTTTGAGATTTTCGAGCGTGTTTTGGGTGTGTTCCCCTCCACCTTTTCACAACCGGTCTGGGGAACGGCTACGGCGGAATTACAAACAAACAGCTATAGGAGAGTTTGAGAAGAGCATTACGTAAAAACCAGGCTTAAACTCTTTCTCCCAACAAAATAAAACAAACTAAATCAAACAACAGCAAAATCTTAAACAATATAGCAATAAAATTGCCGGAAATATTCTCAAGTTGATTTAAAAACCATCTTTTTAAGAATTTCCTGTATTTTTGTGGTTTTCCCCTCCTCCTTTCTCAACTGGGCCGGGGGGGACCGGCTACGGCAGAGTTGGAATGGTTGCGTTCAGAATTTGTATTCTGCAGAGTGAAACAATTATTAGAAATTGTTATAGTTTTAGAAAAACGAAAAAAAAGTTATCTGTATAAAATTCATGCTGCACTTTTTTTGCACTCGATTTGAAATTTATTGAATCAAAAATTTGATTCCAAAAAAACCAATGCTTTATTAAGAAGCTTGCCATTATACTTAACTTATGCTGTTACTCATCATACAAAGATCTATTAGTTATACCAGGTCACATATTACTTTTGTATATGATTTCTTGATAGTAATAAAAGAAACCGTGCAAAAGTGCGCATACTGTCAATGTTTTTCATTTTTTATGTGCTACATCACTGAAACAGTGATGCTGAAAGAATTAAAAGCTGGGATGCACAAAAAAAGTTTACTTATAATTCTGCTTTGTTATATATAATTATTGCACGAATTCTCAGTAGTCATAATAAGGTCGTGAATTCTAATTTATAACTCGTTTAATGAGCAGAAATTAAAACTTACGTTGCAGTGAAAATGCTAGCAGATTTTTGATTCTTTTCTTTTTTTTGTAATCACACCAGATAATAAGAGAAGTGTTTGAATACATAGTAGTCATGCAAAGATCATCGAAAAAATGGCAACGTAAGTGAAAGAAAAAAATGAGTTGTACCAAGAAAATAGTACATAGTTTGTATTTGCGGAGGAGGTAGAGCTACGTTTTTCACAGTTTTTTTTACTAACAGCAGCTCTGTTACCCAGTGCATTAACTTATTGACAACCTTTCTGTAACCAGGATTCAAAAAATTCACTTTTCGCAAACTTTAACTCGAAAATCATGACATCAAGTCAATGCTTGGAGAAAAGAACAGAATATATGAGATAGTTGCAAACTATTTTAAAGGTTTGCATTTGTCACATCAAAAAAGTACGGCTAATTTTTGTTTTGCAAGTTCAGAAACAAAAACCGTGAAAATGACTTAATTATCTTACATTTATGTAAACACCAATTTACCTCATTTAAACACTAGGTGGAATTGTTTTTTTTTCCTCAAAAGGAAAATACATCAAATTAAATTCAAATACACTATAGGATAGTGTATTATATTTGTTGACATTTGTTGACCTCTCAAAAAATCATACGGAGGCCGTGAGTTTAATAGTTTCTATAGTTTCAGATTGAGGATAGAAAATGGCCATCATTACATTGTAGAGAACAAATGAGAAAGGCAAGAAATGAAAAACATCAAAAATTTATATTTTTTAGTTTACTGCGCAATCAGATAAGTAAAATGTTGTAGCATGAATCACATCGATTATTATAATAATCCAGACAAATCTAGAAAACTACGTTTTTTAGTTTTTCGTCAACAAAAAAGCAGTCGTTTAAAAAAGTCAAAGTCTTGTTTTGAAAAGGGTAATGAAACTCAGAAGGTTTTATTTTTATATTTTTCAATTGCTCTGGCAATATGTTACAGCCATGAGTAGTGAAATATGGATAACTTTAGGGAGGAATTGTGAAAACAAATTATAAAACCAAAATCAGATCTTCTACTGCGAAATTTTTCTGAACTTCTTTCAGGTGTTGTTAGCTGATTCCTTATTGCAAAAATTGTCCGGCTAACCTACGTGGGCCAATATTGTAAAAATGTGTTCTTTTTCTGTTGTTTCCTCTAATTTATATGCAAACTTTTTTTTGGTTTTTTGTGAACATTACTCCATTGACAGGTGAAAATTTGTTCTTCTGCCGTTGGATTTTATTTGGTTAAAAAATACATGTTTGGTAAAAAAAATTACATTTGGGTGACTTGGCGTTAAATGTTTCGGGGTTTTCACAGCTGACTTTCTGTTCTTATCCATGAACAGTATAAAAATGTTCGATATATATTGAAAACAAACAGTCCGAAGTCAAATTTCTATTAAGTGTTTAGCTCAGTTTCAGTTCACGGTCTTTTGAAACTTACATCGGTCCATTGATTCAACTCAAATACGCGTACTAAAAGATCCACGGTCAGGCTGGAAGTCCTGTAGGTTAGGAATTGTCCCGCTTTGTTTTCTTACTTCGGTTTACCTTTCGTTTACGTTTTTCGTTTTACATAAGTCACCATTTTGGTGTTTGATTTGTCGCTTGCATCGCTCAATTTTTCAACTTAATAGAATTTTATTTTTTCACTCATTGAATTAGGCAATGAATTGGATACTGATAATATCAAAGATCAAAATAAAATGAATGGGATAAACTGGTAAAACCCAGTCATTAAGTTATAGTGCATCATTGGGTTAAAAATTATTAGAGTGGTTGCTAGCTAATATTATACTCAGCTTAATAGCTTTTAATTTAGAAGCTGAATTAAATATAGTTTACATGCCAATTTAGAACTCTTTTTGAAAAATTTTTTTATTGCTCTCAAACGAAGTTCTGTGGTCCCTTTTTATGCGATTTTTCGCTTGACCGAATTTCCATCTGACCCATTTAACTTTGTGTCACAAAAAAATGAATAAAAATGTAACGCCCACAGGAAAATCAGGGCTCAAAGAGCCTTACGCTTTATCCCACCACTACCACAGTCCACTCCAGCCGGTGGTTTGGACCCCTCTCGTCCAGCCGTCCGAACCCTACGCCCCTCCAACTCCGCCTCCCTCGCCACTCCGCTCAACTCACATACTAACATCTCTCCCAAGAGGGGTACTACCGAAGCCAAACGCTCGCTGGTCGTTTGAGAGCAGTTCTCCCGGCGTTAGTCGGTTTTGTTTCCTTTTTCTGTTTCAAACCCGATGTGCATTAAGCGCGTCAACGGTGGCTTGTTTCCGGCGTTTTGGTGGCTGTGTTTTGTTTTAATATTCCGGGCTGACAAAAAAACTTTAGCAGCAGATATTCAGGCTGATAGCGTTGCTAAGATTATTACTGATACTCTGACCTCGACGAAAGAAGAAACTGATCTACTTAAGAGTAGTCCGATAAGGAGTGAAGTGCCAAAAGATGATCAACTCCATGCATCTCTTTCTACCACGAATGGAAATTCATCGAAGTTTAGCAATGCAGTCATCAAGAAACTCAGAAAACAACTTTTGTTTGTAAAACGAGTTTGTTTGGATCATTTTTGTCCTGAACGGCTATAAAATAACATTGAAAATTTTCTTGATAAACTGCTTTCGAATAATCAGATATTCAAACTCAGTTTGGCTTTGTTGTAACTCTAGGCAGATTCCAGGTAGTGTAAATTTGGCACTCTCTTGATCAATAGATTGAGTGTAATCGGAAAGTCCATAACTTGTTTCGTGATGGGAACATTTTTGTCTATTAGTTCAGAACAAAAGTTAAGAGACGTCATGGGACAGCTGGATTAGGAAAGCATGCATCGTGATTGGTTTCTTAAACAATGGTTAACAACACTACCGTCATCACATGATTCAGTTAGTCTAACTTAATACATAAAAATACTTATCTGACGAATAATGTTGTAAGCCTTAAACTAATTAAGATACCAGCCATAAAACTTGCATGCTTTTGAAACTTCAAAAAAACCGCTGAAAAATTTAAAATCGTTGACTGTTTATAGGACATGCCGAGAACAGGACAAACTGATGAAACCCGGTCATTGAGTTATAGTTCATCATTAGGTTGAAGTTCATTAGAGCGGTTTCTAGCTGATATTAAGAGTAAGCTCAAAAATAATAAGATTCAAAAAGTCCACTTTTCGCAAACTAAAACTCAAAAACCTTGACATCAAGTCAATGATAGATTGCAAACTATTTTACATTTTGCATCAGTCCCATCGGAAAGAGCCACCATTTTTTTTGCAAGTTCAGAAATAAAAGCCTTGAAAATGACTTAAATATCTTTAATTTATATAAAAAACCATTTTATCTCTTTTAAACACTCCGTGGAATTGTTTTCTTTCTCAAAATGAAAGTACATCAAATAACACTCCAATACACTTTAGTTTTTACAATTGTTGACCTCTCAATAAATGATACTGTGGCCGTGAGCATAATACTTTTTTTATATTGAAGAAAACAAATGAGAAGGGCAAGAAATGACAAACTTCAAAGATTTATAGTTTTTTAGTTTAATGCAGAATCAGATAAGTAAAAGTTTCTAGCATGAATCACATCATTTGTTATATTAATCCACAGACAAATCTAGAAAAGTACGCGTTTTAGTTTTTCGTCAACCAACAAAAGCAGTCCCTTAAATAATGTCAAAGTTTTGTTTTGAAAAGGGTAAAGAAACTCACAATTTTTTAGTTTCACATTTTTCAATCGCTTTGGCAATATGCGCAGCCTTGAGCAGTGAAACATGGATAAATTTTAGGGAGGAATCGTGAAAACAAATTAAAAAACCAAAATATGACCTTCTGAATTTGTTAAAGGTGTGGTTAGCTGACTCCTTATTGCAAAAAAATGTCCGGCTGACCTATGTGTGCCGACAATGTACATATTTTTAGCTTTTTGTTATTTCCTCAAATTTATATTTATATGCAATCTCTTCTTTTCGGCAATTGTGAAACTTTTGCTATTGAGAGGTAAAATTTTGTTCTTCTGGCCTTCTGTGTTTGGATTTTTGTAAAAAAAATATTACATGTGAAAGGCATGGCGTGAAATATTTCAGGAATGTCACAACTGATTTTCTGTTTTTATCCAAGACCAGAATAAAAAATTTCGATGTGTATTGAAAACAAAAAATCCGAAGACAAACTTCCAACAAGTGTTTAGCTCACTTTCATTTCCACCTTTCGAAACTTTTATCGGTCCATTGATTAAACTCGAATACGCGCACTAGAGTATCCTCGGTCAGATTTGAAGTCCCGTAGGTTAGAAACTGTCCTGCGTTATTTTCTTACTTCCTTTTACTTTTCGATTACGGTTTTCGTTTTACATAAGTCACCATTTTGGTGTTTGATTTCTCGCTTGCGTCGCTCAATGTTTCAAATCAATCGATTTTTTCGCTCATTGAATTAGGCAATGTATTGGACACTGTTAATGTCAAAAATCAAAATTAATTTAACAGGATAAATTGATAAAACCCGGTAATTAAGGCATAGGGCATCATTGTGTTAAAGTTCATTAGAGTGGTTGCTATCTGATATTATATTAAACTTAATAGCTTTCAATTTGGAAGCTGGAAAAAGTGTAGTTTAGATGCCAATTTAAAAACTTTTTTGACCCTTCTCTTTATTGCTCTCAAACGAAGGTTGTAGCAATTATATTAGTTTTGTGGTCCTTTTTTATGCAATTTTTGTATCACCAATTTTTAATCTGATCCATTTTACCTTGTGTCCTCGAAAAAGGGATAAACAGGTAATGCCGCAGGAAAATAAGGGCTCAAAGAGGCTTACGCTTTATCGCAGCACTACCAGAGTCCACTCCAGCTGGTGGTTTGGACGCCTCTCTTCCAGCCGTCCGAACCCTACGCCCCTCCAAATCCGCCTCCCTCGCCACTCCGCTCAACTCACATGCTAACATCTCTCCCAAGAGGGGTACTACCGAAGCCAAACGCTCGCTGGTCGTTTGAGAGCAGTTCTCCCGGCGTTAGTCGGTTTTGTTTCCTTTTTCTGTTTCAAACCCGATGTTCATTAAGCGCGTCAACGGTGGCTTGTTTCCGGCGTTTTGGTGGCTGTGTTTTGTTTTAATATTCCGGGCTGAGAAAAAAAACTTTAGCAGCAGATATTCAGGCTGATAGCGTTGCTAAGATTATTACTGATACTCTGACCTTGACGAAAGAAGAAACTGATCTACTTAAAAGTAGTCCGATAAGGAGTGAAGTGCCAAAAGATGATCAACTCCATGCATCTCTTTCTACCACGAATGGAAATTCATCGAAGTTTAGCAATGCAGTCATCGAGAAACTCAGAAAACAACTTTTGTTTGTAAAACGAGTTTGTTTGGATCATTTTTGTCTTGAACGGCTATAAAATAACATTGAAAATTTTCTTGATAAACTGCTTTCGAATAATCAAATATTCAAACTCAGTTTGGCTTTGTTGTAACTCTAGGCAGATTCCAGGTAGTGTGAATTTGGCACTCTCTTGATCAATAGATTGAGTGTAATTGGAAAGTCCATAACTTGTTTCGTTTTTTTGGTGTATTTAAAATTTTTTCCATTGAGAGATAAAATCTTGTGCTTTTGCTCTTCTGTGTTTGGATATTTGTAAAAAACTGCATTTGAGTTGCTTGGCGTGAAATAATTCAGGGCTTTCACAACTGATAATCTGCTTTATCCAAGACCAGAAAAAATTTTTGGATATTTATTGAGAATAAACAACCTGAAGTCAAATTTCCTTCAAGTGTTTGGCTCAATTTCATTTTGCGGCCTTTTGCAACTTCATCATCATCATCATCATCATCATCATCATCATCATCATCATCATCAGGCTTTTCAGTCGGGGTATCGGGGTAGACCATTACCCGCCACAACTGTCACGAATAAGAAATATGAGCTCTTCATCGCGGCCGGTGCATAGCAGTTTCTTTGGCAATGATGACCCACTCTTCATTCCACTTTTTGTGAGACATGCTTCGGGGCTTGAGGTATTTTTTCAGTTCTTTGCTCACGGTGCTTCTCCGTGGTGGAGTTTATACCACCGGGTGGCCGCTTTCAAGATGGCCCCTTAACGAACTCAAGGGTGGCGCTGGGAAGACAATCCTCAGGCATCGTAAGAACATGACCGATCCAACTCAAGCGTCTACGTTTGATGGAGATGTCGAAGTTGCTGGTAACTGTTAGGTCTCTAGGAGTTCTTCACCGGCAATTCTTGTCGAGTCCCATTATACTTTTCAGCTCTGAGGCGCGGAGTGGTCAAGTTTCGCAGGAGAAGAGAAGCACACTGGTGATGCAAGCGTTGTAGACTTTGATCTTCAAGAAGCGCGGAATGTCTTTCTTGCACCAGAACTTATCGAGGTTCTTGTATTTCTCGGCTAATCGGTCTATGCGGGACTTCACTTTACGGGCTATATCGCCGTTTAGCTAGATCGAGCTCCCCATATATGTGACAAATGCAACCAGATTGAGTTGGGCGCCGTAGAGCGCCGTTGCCGGTCCATTGATTCAACTAAAATACAAGTACTAAAAGACCCTTGGTCAGATATTGAAATCGTATTTGGGTTAAGATTTAGACAAATAAACGGACAGACAGCGAACTCGCGGCTTAAGATTCGTGAAGTCTCACAGAATCTTTGAGGCAACGTAAAAATTTTCATCTCCTAAATGCTACTTCGTCCAACATAGCTTCAGTACATCAGTTTTCCGATTGAAGAAAAACTCTCGACAGATTTCGCACTAATTTTTGTGGCTGTAAGCCCCTTTCTGTCATCAGTTACGCCAATTGAAAATTTTGAATGTTTTAGAAAAACAAAAAAAATTGAAGGATTTCACAAGACAGGTTAAGGACAGAAACAGAAAAAAAACTTTAACAGTGGGTATAAAAAACTTGACCTGACTTTAGAAGTTGCACTTAAATATGGCAAGATTCAAACGACTGTCTTTGAATTGGCAAATGATGTGTTTGGACGGCTCGAAAATAAACAATGTCCTCGACTTTCTCTCGTTTTTACCAGGGCTCTCGACAATATAAATACAGGCAATAAAAACCCTAGCTACACCTATTAGTTTTTTGTGAGGCCTCGTTTAAGGTTGGTCATTGAGTCTTCTGTGTTGCTGTTTCCAAATTAAAATGTTGTTAATCAATAGTTGCTTTGCATTTTATAGAAAAAATACAAATTGTTTGCCGAAAACCACTACTTCAAACTAATGCATGCAATGTTTTCCAATTTCAATAGATGAAATCCATGTATAGATGAAAGATTATTGAAATCAGTATTACATTGCTAAAACAAGTAGCAGGGACTTACTCTGAAATACTGAAGCTTTTTTTCAAATGAAAATTTTAATTTTATCCTTTTAGTTGAAAATGCGAAATGGATTTGGATTTTAAAGATACCAAGATAGAAAAGCAAGAGCAACAAAATTTGCCAGAGAAGGCTCAGTTTGATTGGCCAATAAAAGAAAAAGTTAAAACGTTACAAAAAAGTTTTAACGTTGCATGTCCTATGCCTTGGCTGAAAACCAAAATAATCGATCTATTATGCTAGTTTTTCAAAATAGTAATTAAAAAAACATCGGCAGACGATCAGACGATCTCCTCAAAAAAACTGGGCAGGATTAAGTCACAGATCAGTAAGATCGTTTTGGGAAAAAATACAATTTGGTTTATGAGTAAACTGAGGCATGACAAATGAAAGCAAATTGGCTCGGCTTTACCAGGGACAACGATATTGCAATAAAAACCTATATTTACACCTTGAAAAAACCTAAAAAGAATAACTCATAAAAATGAGTCCTTGCATAGGGTTGGATTTGGGTGTCAGTATTTTGTTTTGCTTAAGAGAAATCATATTCGACAAAAATCGACTTGTTTTTATATAGCTTTTCAAAATGGTAATCAAAAAAACATTGGCAGACAATGAGATGATCTCCACAAAAAAACTGGCACGATTAAGTTACAGATCAGTAAGATCGTTTTGGGAAAAAATACAATTTGGTTTATGAGTAAACTGAGGCATGACAAACGAAAGCAAATTGGCTCGGCTTTACCAGGGACAACAATATTGCAATAAAAACCAATATTTACACCTTGAAAAAACTTAAAAAGAATAATTCACAAAAAATGGGTCCTTGCGTGAGGTTGGGTTTGGGTTTCAGCATTCTGTTTTCCTTAAAAAAAATTATATTCGCCAAAAATCAACTTGATTTCATATAGAAAAAAATTGTTTTCCTAAAAACAAACGCCTCAAAAGAATACATTAAAAAACATTTTGATTGAATCTTGACAAGACACAAAACATTAAGTCGAGCAAGTAAAAACCCAATGAAAACTTGAGTACTAGAAGTATTTGATATCTAAAAAATCAGAGATAAAATTATTTTTAGGCAATGATATGAAAATTTAAAAAGTTTGGCCCATTAATTAAAAGTTTTCTGGTTTCCCCGCTATTTTAGACTCAAAAAATTTTCGAAGTTTTCAGGAAATGCTTTAGAGTCCCAGGTTTACGAAGATGCTTCCAGGAAAAGAATCAAGGCCTTACTAATGACACTTCAATACAATTGTCATGCCTCAAACCGAACGATCGTGAAGTCGAAATCAGTTCAGGGCACATCTAATTGCAAGTGTTATATGAGTACTGATTCAGAGCTGTCATAAAGACATTTTGTACACTTAGCAGTCTGAATACAAGCCTTAGTCACAATGAGCACAAAAAAAAACATAGGTCTCGGCAAATAAATGCAATTCAGAATCAAGGCTGAGCCCAGACGTGCAAGTCGAAATTCAAACTTGCAAGTTACACAAAAATGACAAGTCTGAAAAACGTCTGGAAAGAGCCATTAAATGTCAAGAATGGGTCCAGAAAAAGCAAAACTTAGCCAAAGAATTGTCATAAATTTCTACAGAAGTTTAGACAAAAAATGTCCGAAACAGGCCCAAAAAAATAAAAAATTAAACAAAAAATGTCGGCAGCTGGTCCCAAAAACGCAGAATATTACCAAAAATTTTTGCAAATATTTGTCCGGAAAACGTCGCAAAAAATTTGCATGTAGAGTTCCCAGTACTAAACACCAAAAACAAACACCAGAACCAAAATTCCCTTCAGTAAGGTCCCGATGTTCTTTTCTTCCGTTTTTGCACTTATTATTTTTCTTCCAGTGCTTCGATTCCCGGAAATCCTGCCGAGAAAATATAAGTTCCCCCCATTAAATGCGAAGCTTCTTTTTCAAACAAACAATTTAATCTTATCTTTTTAGTTGAAACACCGTAATGGATTTTAAACAGACCAATATACAAAGTCAGGTGCAACAAAATTTGACAGATAAAAAATAATTGTGGTTCGCCAAAAGTAGAAAAAATTAAAAACATTGCAAGAGTGTTTTGATAATTTTCCTAAATGTTTGGACAAGCTTTGATTTTTCAGAAAATGTTTTGCGTCCATAATTTATAGGATGTTTCAGGGAAGTAAGGGAAACCTTTATTGATGATTCCTAAACAAAAGTCTCATGTTTGACCAGAACATAACAGCAAACCCTTATCCAAAAAAATGTCCTTCACTTTGGCTCGACAAAAAACGATGTCCAATGCTTTGGCTGAAAATCAAAATACTTGACCTTTTTTGCTAGTTTTCTATATAGTTTTTCGAAATGTTATTTAAAAAAACATTGGCAGACAATGAGATGATCTCCTTGAATAAAATGGACAGGACTAGTTTTTAATCCAAGTCCGCTAGGGTTGTTTTGGAAAAACCACAATTTGGTTGATGGAGAAACTAAGGCTTGACAAATAAAAGCAATTTGACCGGATCCTCGACATTGTAATAAAAGCCACTATTTATACGTTGCAAAAGGTACGGCGCATTATTTACAAAACTGAGGCCTTGCATAAGTTTGGATTTGGTATTCAGTGTTCTGTTTTGACTTAAAAGAAATTGTATTGGTCAAAAGTCGGTTTGTATTTAATCGTATTAATAATATTAAAAAAAAACTTTTCCTGACAACATCTGCCTGAACTGAATGGCCTGGAGTCACCTCTCTTCGCATTTCATTATTGAATCATTATATTCCAATTTTACTCAGCACTGTATCCCGTTATTTGTAGACTAAATAAATATGACAGACTGAGCATGGAATCAGCAAAAAAATAATGATGACGTATTGAATGCTGTTTCTCTGATTATTATGGGACATGCACTGCAGTATGTCTGAGCATGATGAGAAGGGGGACTTCTGTATGTCTGAGCATGATGAGACATGCATTCTAGGATCACTAGCGTTCTGCTGTTCAACTGAGTAGTATGACAAGTATCAACCAAATGTTGTTTGTCTTAGCAGTCTGTTTCAAGTACTGTATTTAAAATGTTGCTGCAGTAAGCGCAGGGCAATTCCAAAATAAACAATAATGCACTTAGATCTTTGGGGTAAAAGCGGTGTAGGCTGGAGATGTTCGGTGGAGGTCAATGGAGGTCGGCTGAGGTCGGTGGAGGTCGTTGGAGGTCGATTGAGGTCGGCGGAGGCAGAAGGATGTCTAGGTGTCTCGACTTTGATGTGCAAATCAGAGTTTATTGTGGTGTAGTAGTAAAAGTACTAGTAGTAGTATTACAGGCTTCGGGCTTTCGCGTTTGGGGTTTCATTCCGAGTGCTTTTCAGTCTGTTTCAGTATATCCGTTTCCAGTGTCTAAATAGTAGACTCAATGGTCCTCATATGTTGTGTATTTCAGATTTGATTAAAAAATTGTTTTATCCTGAAAGTTGTTGTTGATTTTTTACTTTTTTTGATTGAAAATTGCTGTACACCTTTGTTTATTGATTGGGACATCATGACAGAAATCACAATCGAGTTTTCCATTGAGGGAGAATGATCTGTTTTGAAAGTGATTTCAGGAAAATAATGGCTGTATTCACATGTCTTTCTTGATAATTGGAGATTCCAACTTGAGAGATTCCATTCCTTATCTCTGGAGTGACTTTCGGCTACAAGATTTCGGGTTTTGCTTTTAGTGCTTTTTTGCCTCAAGAGCGGAGAAAAAACCGAAGGTGGTCGTCGTTCTGCAAACCTCAAACGCCTTGTCGAATATGCATCGAGTTTAACTCATGTGTTTCTAATAGTTGGCAACAATGACGTTCAAAAGAAAAAAAAAGACATTTTGTGAAAACTTTTACAATTCAAAGATGATATTTGGCCAACCAAAGTCAAACTTGCAGGAATTATGCGCCGAAAGGATCTTGATCCTGTAGTTGGGGCAAACAACATGATTTTTTCATGTGATTGCCTGGGGGTCCAATACAAGAGCACTATATTTATTAAATGAGAGGATAAGTTCATGAAGAAAAAATTTTTCATCTCTGCCAATTTGGTGAAGGTTACCGTCACATGGCGGCATTGATATTCTGCGTCCTCGCCAAATTTGTAAAACAATGGTAGCTTGTTGTGTATTTATATGATTGTATTTGGTGGTTTGCTTCGTGGCCTATTTGTATAAAATTTTAATTTCATGTGCCACTTTATAAAAATTTCCGAAAGTCAAGTAGTAAACATTACTGCTGTCTTATTTTTGAATTTCATATCTGCATCCGTCCTTGATTAAAAAGCTTTATTTGCATTTGAATTACTGTTTCCTTTTGAAAAGTTTGTCCGTGCGACCGTTTTTTTTTCAGCGGTATGAAGCTTCTGACGGATGAAACTTCAAATAAAACTGGTGTCTCATTAAAATTGGTGTCTCAATCAAACTGGTGTAAACTTCAAAATGAACTGGTGTCTCTTTCAAATTGGTGTCTCTTTCAAGCTGCTGTCAACTTCAAATGAAACTGGTGTCTCATTCAAATTGGTGTATCATTCAAACTGGTGTAAACTTCAAAATGAACTGGTGTCTCTTTCAAATTGGTGTCTCTTTCAAGCTGCTGTCAACTTCAAATAAAACTGGTGTCTCATTAAAATTGGTGTCTCAATCAAACTGGTGTAAACTTCAAAATGAACTGGTGTCTCTTTCAAATTGGTGTCTCTTTCAAGCTGCTGTCAACTTCAAATGAAACTGGTGTCTCATTCAAATTGGTGTCTCAATCAAACTGGTGTAAACTTCAAAATGAACTGGTGTCTCTTTCAAATTGGTGTCTCTTTCAAGCTGCTGTCAACTTCAAATGAAACTGGTGTCTCATTCAAATTGGTGTATCATTCAAACTGGTGTAAACTTCAAAATGAACTGGTGTCTCTTTCAAATTGGTGTCTCTTTCAAGCTGCTGTCAACTTCAAATAAAACTGGTGTCTCATTAAAATTGGTGTCTCAATCAAACTGGTGTAAACTTCAAAATGAACTGGTGTCTCTTTCAAATTGGTGTCTCTTTCAAGCTGCTGTCAACTTCAAATGAAACTGGTGTCTCATTCAAATTGGTGTCTCAATCAAACTGGTGTAAACTTCAAAATGAACTGGTGTCTCTTTCAAATTGGTGTCTCTTTCAAGCTGCTGTCAACTTCAAATGAAACTGGTGTCTCATTCAAATTGGTGTATCATTCAAACTGGGGTCAACTTCAAATGAATCTTGTGGTATGAAACTTTCGGCGAAGCTCATCTAATAACCAATGAATCAAAGTCTGGTCTATCTGGATGTAGAAAGTAGACGACGGGAGTCTCCCTGATAGACGTAGCCACCTTGCTTGATCTCCTGGAGGCTGTTTTTTTTATCTGCATCATAATCTGTGGCTGCCAGAACAAACAGTGGAGGTCGGTGGAGGTCGGTGAGGTCGCCGGTTGATGTTGGAGTGTTGAGATGACTTCAAACACATTCTAAACTGTATCAAACTGTACTAATTCAGCATTGAACTTTGATTGAAATTATTGTCAATACT
Organism: Convolutriloba macropyga; assembly: GCF_964194025.1. Taxonomy (NCBI): domain Eukaryota; kingdom Metazoa; phylum Xenacoelomorpha; order Acoela; family Convolutidae; genus Convolutriloba; species Convolutriloba macropyga. Next base: position 34,744,728 of record NC_134480.1, on the reverse strand, counting down.
TCATTAAATCAAAATCATGTAAAAACCCTTGTCTGCATGCTTTGTTAATTTTGCTGATTTGTTAATGCTGCTGAATTTAAATCTTTTGACAATTTTGTGTTTTCACTGAGTTATTATTATGCTCTAATTATAAAGCCCTTTGAAATCCTCTTGAGCAAACAAAATGTGAGATAACTTTGACTATATTGCCGCGCTTTGCTTAAAAAAGAAGCGCTTGTCTTTGCCGCGCTGCAGTTACTATGTACAACATTAAAATACAAGTAGACCACCTGCTAAATTACAGTAGATTACATGTCATCCTATTCAGACAAACAGCAGAATGTTTTTTGATCCTGTTCAGACGAATCGCAGAATGTTTTTCATCCTGTTCAGACGAACAGCGGAATATTTTTCAGCCTGTTCAGAGTAACAGCAGAAAGTTTTTCATCCTGTTCAGATAATCACCAGAAGTATTGATAAAAGCTCAAAATAAACAGTCTATAATATGCCTTGGTCAGTGTTCTGTGCTTTTTGTAAAGGATCCATGATTCAGTTCTGAAACGTAATGACTCTTAAGTCCGGGGGATTTTATTCCATCTAGGAAAATTTAAGAATACTGGAAAATTTCCCGGTAAGTTTCTCGGTTATTTCACAAATCTTTCCTGGAGGTGTTCAGGGATCTTTATAAGATTACCTGGAATCAGTGCACTGAGCTAGGAAACCCTATTCAAAGTACAGCTTTTAAGCTTGAATTCCCGTGCTGAAAATACCCCCTGATCACCCCCATACTGATGGTAAAACGGTGTAAGGTTATGGGGATGGTAAAACGATGTAAGATTATGGGGATGATGGGGAGTATGTAAATTTAGGGGGCAGTTTTTTTTGGGGGGGGGGATAAAACGATGTCAGATAAGGGAGTGGGGTTAATGGGGAGTGAGGGGGAATTGTCAGATTAAATTGCCCCCAAAATATATATTAGGAGTAATTTTAGGGGGCTAAAACGTTGTAGGATTAAAGTGGTAATCGGGGGTAAAATATTCCACACTCTTGCGTCAATTCCCACTATTACCCCCAAAATGGTTTAAGATTTTGGAGGGGAATTTGCTAAAAACTCCCCCGATTATCAATTTGCTAAAAACTCCCCCGATTACCCCCCTAATTTTACCTCTTTGTTCGGGTAAAAATTCGATACAGGTTGGTCAGAATACAACATAAACCGCACACAGCGATCTGTAGAATAGGATGTTTTTCAGTAAATATTTACCAGGTAAAAATAGTGAGATTCTCTGATTTCCCCGAAAGATTTCCCTCGTAAACTGCACTTCGTACCGCACTTTTAAGTATAAAAAACTTCCGAATAGATTTTGAATAGATGTTCAATACCTGTAAAATGCAGTGCTTTAAGTTTTTATGAAAAGATTAGCTCACTTTAAACCTGCTGGTTAGATATTCAATTTTGTAAAAATCATATTGTTTTAAATCTTGGAGAAAATGGTTCTTTCTAAATTTTTTCTGTTCCAGCACGTTGTCTTTATCTAGCCCAAACATTATATTAATAACAAGTTTTAAAAGTTGATAAGAATTGAACGATTGTTTATATGACCTAGTATGATTTCAAAGAAATTTCACTTTTTTTGCTTTTTTAAAACCAAAATCGAAGTGCCAAATATGACTTTATTTGTTTCTTCTGAAGCTCACCATTTTTTTCCATTGCGTCAATTATTTTTTTTGTATGATTCCTGTTTGACTAGTGAGAAATCATAGAAAACATATATGACCTCGTACGAAATAGTTCAAGGTGATAGACATAATACAGGGAATTTTTCATGAAGTCGAGACCTCGCACACGGGTCTTTGGGTGATCTTTTTTACTTTTTCGATTAGCAAAGATTTGCTTTTTATTTGTTTATTTATTTACTTATTTATCAAATACTAATTGCTCGATGAAAACCTCAATTCCAAAAACACCTTTGGCTCGCATTTCTATGCAAAATAACATGATCGGTAATTAAATGAAAGACTAAAGTACCAAAACATTAAACTAAGAAAATCAGCAAAGATTTAATCTCTTGGAGACTTAGGCTTCATTTGTTGAACAAATATGGTTTTGTTTGTGGAAATCTGAAGAATTCTACTGTTTTAGTAGCAACTTTGTAGAGCAAACAAGTTTTTCAGGTTCACATCAGGTTTTTCATAAATCAAAGTTCTGTTTTTTTCACTCTATGTAACAAAAATTAGCGACCAAAATTTTTATAGTGATTTCTCTTCTGGTTTTGAAAATCAAAATTTTTTACAGGAACTTATTTTCAATACCTAAAAAAAGAAGTTCCATTTTTTTGGAAATTACTAACCTTAAACTGATACATTTTCAAAAAACATCGCGCTCTAAAAAATACCCAACACCAGCTATTATCACCCAAAAGCAAAAAAAAAGGTTTCCCTTAACCTTGCTGCAAATACCCTTCTAAAATTTCAATTCTCGTGAAGTAAGCTGTCCGACAAAGGTTCATTCATTTATTATTTCTTCTTTACAAAAGCGTTTTGGCTCGTGTAACTTTTTGAATAATTTTGTGCCCTTGATTAACTGTTCCGACTACTTCAGTAGGGGCGGATCTATATACACAATTGGGTTTTATTTTTTTCAGTCAATTTTCGGCGATTGTTATAAAAATCACCATAGAGGTTTATGAGTGGTATCATTAGAAAAGCCGTCCAGCGTAGATTATATGAATCAAATTTTTTTTAATTTAAGTTTATTTCTTTCCACGGAATTAACGAGGTATAATGTTTTGCTAAAACTTGTTCACGAATTTCGTTGTTATTGTTCTTATTTTCCGTATATTTACGCAACTTTTGCAAATTTTGCTTAAATTTGTGTTAAAAATGGTAATCAAAATTGATAACGATATTGTTGGCTAAATTAGAAGAGTGTTGCTGAATGATTTGATCCATTTTTTAAATAAATTATTTCAACTTAATCAATTTTTAGCATGAAATGAGCTTCTTTAGTCCACTTTGTTTTAATTTGTCGGAAAAACACAACAACGACAGCCAGAATAATTTTTCACTGCAAAAAGCCTAATTTTGCTCGTTCATCCTTTTAGACTGTTCTTTAATTAAAAGTTGGCCGGTTTTTTGTTGATTTAACACTATAAAGATGCAAAACGCAACTTTTTTCCTAACAATTTGACTTCTTTGTCAAATTATTCATATCCATAATACTGGACGGGATGAAATAGTAACAGGTCTAATCATTGTTTTTTAAAGTTTCAAAACAATTTGGATTCTAAATAGTGATATTTCTAAAATGCTTTTTTATGCTTTTTTACGCTGATTACAGGAAAAAGCAACTCAAATCAGAGCTTATTAATAATAAGCCCTATTGGTATTTGAAGGCGATTCAATTAGTTGAAAGCTTATGATAGTTTTGAGTTCAAAAAGTTGTTTTTCGAATAAACAAGTGCCTTTTGAGCTTTGCAATAATCACATCGTCTTTCTAATGGAATAGAAATTATTATTTATGGCTGTTTTACGTTTTAAGTAATTGTTTTTGCTAGATTCTTAGTAATTGCTAAGTAATTGCTTAGATGCTACAAATTTTCACGAAATACTCCATTTTCTTGATTCTCTTCTTGTCTTGTCATGGTATTGACAGAGCAGATATCCACTAGTTATAAATACATCAACATTAACATATTTAACAATTATTTTTAAACAATACTTGAATTTTTACAAGTTTTCTTTCTCTTCCTCATTTGATCGACAATGAAGATAAAATGTGGATGAGCGGGGTCGTAACATCATGTGCGAACGCACATTACCGCTCGGTAATTTGTTTTGTTTTCTCGACAAACTTTTGCTTATTGACCCTTCGGTGAGTAGAATATTTGAATAGGAGAACTTTCTATGTCAAAGTTTGTCTAATTGTTTATTTCTTGCTGACGATATATGTTCGAAAGTAGTATTTGTAAATCTGAATGAAATTGCCATAAACACTTGATGCAAATTAAGATTTCAATATGCGAATATTTCAAACTATTGCTCGCGAAATCAGTTTGGCTCCTTTAATTTTGCTCTCTATCGAGATATCTACAAACTTAGCAGTATTAGATCGAGAACCTAAGGCTAAACCAGAGAATTTTCCCAACAGATTTTTAAATTTGGTTACAAATGGGCTGCCTGTGGTCGAACGAATATCATTCTTTGTCCGCATCTCAATATTGGACGAAACTTCTAAAACAGTCAACATGTGCGGGGGTGCAGTAGTTCACGCAAACTGGGTTGTTACTGCGGCCTCATGTGTGACTTATCCAAATTCAACCCAAATGAAAAGTATGTTTCCACAATTTCCACAACTAAACGGTCCATTTTCCACAATTTCTACAAATACAACTGCAAATCTTTTACAGTTTTAAAATTTTAAAAATGTGAATTTTTCACAATTTCCTCTGATAGCAAACTTCCAGGGTCGCGGTTTTTGCGGTGAATTTATGGAAGAAATGCGGTAAAATGCGGTGAAAAAAAAATTTTCACCGCGTATTTCTTACATCATTTTGCGGTGAATGCGGTGAATCGCGTTGAATTATTTATTTTCATCGCGTTTGCGGTATTCTGACAAAAAAGACAATTCCGTACACGGGTTCAAACCTCCTACCTCATGCATGTCTTCGACTCTTTATTCCACGGTGGCAACTGTCACTTACGTCTATCATCTTTCTTGTGAATTTAAGTAAACGTTGAAAACGAATGCGGTGAATTTTTGTAAGAAATGCAGCGACTTTTGCGGTGAATATTGGTAAAAAATGCGGTGCGGTCGGAATGTTTGGTTTAAAACTTAACCAGCCGTTAAAAATGTTGCTTGTAAACTACAATAAAGTATGTCGAAATTCAGTGGACGTGAATTAATCATCAGAATTCATTTCAATGTTACATATTTGAATTCAAAAATAACCAAGAAATTTGTCTTCGTTCAACTAAATTTGAAAACGTGCTAAAATAACGTTCAATTTTTTTCAAATCTTTCTGATTTTTATTTCTAAGAATTATATCTGAATTTTCCATAAAAAGAATGCTATTATAAAATTTGAACATATTAAAAACAGAAAATCAGAATTTTCTATAGAAAAAACCGACAATTACTTACGTCTAATGCCAAATATAGCGATGATTTTCTTACTGTTAAATGCCGAACATACTGACGAGCTCTTACGCTTATTGACAGAACATACGGACAATCTCTTGGGTTTAAATACCGAACATACCGTTGATCTCTTATGTTTAAATACTGAAAATGCCAAATCTCTCTTAATTTCAAAACAACTATGCTGAATCTTTTTTGCGTTCGAAACCGACAATGCCGATGAAAATGAACGTAGTGATGCTTTCCTACGTTTGAAAACAAACATACCGAAGATTTCCTACAATGTTTTATCGTTTTTGTTCAGTCTTCTCACTAAGGTACAATAGTTAAATTTTTTAAAGAGGGAGCTAACCACCGACAATCCCCGAATATTTTTTTTAACCTTATCAAAACACATCTTAAAAAATTCCCGAAATTCGCAAAATGACATTAGCAGAAAGCACCCATGTTTTCCAAATAGAGAGGCAAACAGCTTATTAATCACGTATAAATATATATATATATATATACCACTGAAACTCAACGTCCAGTGAAAAAAGTTTCCGGTCAACAGTGTTTTCCAGAAATAAGCAATTAGTACAAAAATGGATGATCGAAGTGTTGGTGTCGGTATGTTTTTTTTTATCCATTTATACTTTTGTTATTCTGGTGCACAAGGTTTTTATCTCTCCCAATGTTCGATATCTTCATTATAAATTACATGAAGACTTTCAGGACCTTAGAAACCATATGACAGTTACAAACAAAATCTGAAAAAAAATGCGTTTTTGACAATGTTTCTTTTCTTAAACTTCAAATGACTTAGCTTATTCTAGAAAAAGCAGTGGCGATTTCTCACGACAATTATATATGAAGTAGTTTTTTTAGAATTGCGGCTTCAATTTTATTTTAACCTATATAGTCATTATACAAAAATGTGCTTAACATTTTCCGAGGTAAATCCATAATCTTTTTTATTTTTGTTTGTTTTTATTATTTTTAAAAAAAATTCAACAGAAAATAGCGTCAGAGAAGAACTAGAAGCAACAAATTGACTTTATTTTCACCAGAAAGGAATTGTGGCATATCGTAAGTAAAAATAACTAACAAATGGACAAAAATGAAATGCGCTAACTCAGAAAATTTGTTTACACAATTGGAAAACAATTAATGTCAAAGTCATGGAAGCCATTAGCTATCAACTGAAATCCTTTAATGGCTTCGCTTATAACGCCATACAAAAGTATTGAGACCTTTTATTGTTCAGAACTTCATACGTCTACAAAAAGAACAATTCAGGCAAAAATCAAAAAATTAAGTCAATTTTCCGAGGAATCTTCGTCGAAGTGTATGAAACCAAAATCTGTTCACTTAAATGTTGAAAATATTCAACTTGGTCTTCTTGCAAGGCCAATATTTTGATATTGGAATTGTCATTAAAGTGCCAGTATATTGAGGAACGGAACGAATCAGCAAAAGAGATTGTCAAAAATTGTGAAAATTTTAGAAATTTCTGAAAACTGTGTTTCTTCTCCAAAAACATTATTTAAAAACTCAGAAATGAAAATTATATTAAAGTTTGCTTGAAAGGGAATGCGAACTCTCTATTTACTCTTTTTACTGAGACGCTAAAAAGTGGAAGCAATAAAATTAAAAGTGACGGATCTCAATATGCTATTTTTGTTTTAAAAAAATTCAAAACCGTAAGACAAAACAACCGTAAGCTCTATATAAAAAAGATAAAAAGAATAATTTATTACCACCTACGAAGCCAATGGTGCTTGTCATTGAAAGTTATTGAAAACAGTTTGTCGGAGCCAAAGAAACCATGAGTTTTACTCAAAAAACAGACTAGTTATTCATTGGACCTTATCTGAGCCCATAAAGACCAGTTAAAAGTTGATCTTTGGAATCAAAACAGACCTGCCTGTAGTTTGGATGAAAAAATTGCTAAAACGTAATACCCGGGTCAAGGTTGGTAAAGTCAAGGAAGCCATTAGCTATCAACTGAAATCCTTTAATGGCTTCGTTTATAACGCCATACAAAAGTATTGAGACCTGTTATTGTTCAGAACTTCATACGTCTACAAAAAGAACAATTCAGGCAAAAATCAAATATTAATTCAATTTTCCGAGGAATCTTCGTCGAAGTGTATGAAACCAAAATCTGTTCACTTAAATGTTGAAAATATTCAACTTGGTCTTCTTGCAAGGCCAATATTTTGATATTGGAATTATCATTAAAGTGCCAGTATATTGAGGAACGGAACGAATCAGCAAAAGAGATTGTCAAAAATTGTGAAAATTTTAGAAATTTCTGAAAACTGTGTTTCTTCTCCAAAAACATTATTTAAAAACTCAGAAATGAAAATTATATTAAAGTTTGCTTGAAAGGGAATGCGAACTCTCTATTTACTCTTTTTACTGAGACGCTAAAAAGTGGAAGCAATAAAATTAAAAGTGACGGATCTCAATATGCTATTTTTGTTTTAAAAAAATTCAAAACCGTAAGACAAAACAACCGTAAGCTCTATATAAAAAAGATAAAAAGAATAATTTATTACCACCAACGAAGCCAATGGTGCTTGTCATTGAAAGTTATTAAAAATAGTTTGTCTGAGCCAAAGAAACCATGAGTTTTACTCAAAAAACAGACTAGTTATTCATTGGACCTTATCTGAGCCCATAAAGACCAGTTAAAAGTTGATCTTTGGAATCAAAACAGACCTGCCTGTAGTTTGGATGAAAAAATTGCTAAAACGTAATACCCGGGTCAAGGTTTGGTAAAAAATAAGGTAAAATTAGCGGTGAATAGCGGTGAAAACAGAACTTTTTTCACCGCAAAGCGCCCGCATCTTTTAGCGTTGAATGCGGCGAGAATTTTTTTTCACCACATACACCAGATTTCTTACAAAAAAAGACCTGATGTATATGAATTTGAACCACTCACCTCCTGAATGGCAATTAATTCTTACTCCACTGCGCCATCTCTCACTTACGTCAATAATCTTTCCTGTGAATTTAATATAAGCGTTGAAATTAGCGCGGTGAATGTTTCTAAGGTTTGCGTTCTTAGCGGTGAAATTTTTTTACTTCTTGTTTGCTGGTAGTGGCGAACAATTTTTTTCACCGCATTCTGCTGATAGCGCTGATTTTTTTTCACCGCATTCTGCTGGTAGCGGTGAAAAATCTTGTTTCACCAAATTCTGCTGGTAACGGTGAAATTTTTTTTTCACCAAAATCTGCTGATAGCGCTAAAAAAATTTTTTTCGCCGCATTTTGCTGGTAGCGCTGAAAAATTTTCTTTCACCGCTTAAGCGGTGAAAAAAATTCACCTCTTCAAAATTTTTTTGACCACTTTCATCGCATTGAACGCAAATCTTACACTTTTACTCAAATTCAACGCAATTCTTTTAGCAGATTTTAGCGGTGAAACCTCGACGCGGGTAAAAAGGAAAGGCAAAAATTTAATCCGAATCCATTGTCATTGAAAAAATCAACGATGAGACGATATATTTACGTAAATATCTATATAATGTTATAGTGACTCAACTGAAGGTTGAACGCGGAGACTTCTCAAACGCCAGCACAGCTCCGAAAAGGAAAAACAACGTCATTGTGATGAAAATTCACCGAAGGTAGGGCATTCAGTTTACTGCATGAAACAAACAAAGATCTCATCATCCAATTTATCGAAAAAGTTATCAGGGTTGCAAAATTATTTTATCTCTGTTTAAGTTTTCCAATTAATGTAAAATTTTCAGGCAAAGATTTGGTGAACAGATATTTTTGATAAATTTATCAAATTGGTAATCGTTAGTTAACTTAAACTAACTGGTTTATCAAATTGCTTCTCAGAGGAATTTTTAAATTGACTTATAAAAGCTTCCCGGGTCGAGGTTCGGCGGTAAAATTTCGTAAGAAATACGTTGAAATGAAGCGAAAAAAAATAAATTTCACTGAGTTTTCTTACATGTTTTTGCGCTGAATGCGATGAATCGCGGTGAATTATTTATTTTCACTGCATTTGCGGCATTCTTGCAAACAGAAACTTTCGTACACGGGATCCAATCTCTCAGCTTCTGCATGTCTTCAATTTCTTACTCAACTGCGCCAACTTTCGCTTCATTACATGATATTTCTTGTGAATTTAAATCAGATTGATTAAACGTCGGGAAAAAATGCTGCGAATTTTTGAAGGAAATGTGGTAAATTTCCCGGTGAAATTTTGTATGAAATGCGGGGAATTATTTTTTTTCTGCCTTCACCCCAATCACCGCGTTTCTTACAAAAAATCACCGCATTCACTGCATTTCTTACAAAAAATTACCCAAAAACCTCAACTTGTTTGGCCCAATTAGTTCAAGCAATGAATATCCGATATCAAAACAGGACAAATGTCAGCAATTTATGCGAACCTCTTCTATGTTTACAAAAAAGTTGAGTTTCGGAATACATTTTTTTTGTTAGCTCTATGCTTCACAAAACAAATTTTTGAGGCAGTCTTCTCTTAGAAATTAAAACTGTAAAGATCGCCAAAATTTTTTTGCTATTGCATTTCTATCCAGATTTTTTAACAATGTTTGCAATTACTAAACGCAAAATAAAGAATAAATTCGAAAACTTTTTTCAGCAAAACAGGCAAACAAACTTCTTTATTTTCTTTGCATAATTTTCTGCAATGAAAAAGGTTTTGCCACTTTTTATGCAGTAGTTTGTACCCAAAACCTGTTCAAAGCACTGAATTTCACCATGTGAAAACTCAATCTTAAATTTTCGCCGGTTTTTTATTTCACAAAATCCATTCAAGTTCGTTTGATTATGTCCAAAATGAAAAATCAATCAAAAGTTAGTAAAAAAGTTTCATTGACTAAAAAATTTTTTATATTTTTAATAATTTGAGAAAAAATCCCTAAATCCGTATTCTAAAAGCCGTAAAACAATAAAGAAAGAAGGTGCATGAGAGCTAAAACTTTCTTTTTTTATTTTTTGCATATGATTTTGGTTATGATTATGAGTATGAATTTTCACAAGCCATGATTCAATAAAATGTGCTCTTAGCAGTCATACAACAATCACACAGATTTAAAAAGCCAAAAAGGAAAACCAAGAAAAGTCATTATTGGCTGGGTCGAAATAACGTTAGCAGGTAAAAATATGAGAGTCCAAATTTTAAGACAATTGAAGTTTTCAGTTATTTTTTTTGTAAAAAGTAGTTTTTTGCCTCAAAAGACATGTTTTTAATTACGTTAGGCACTTTGCTTTCAAGATCGTCTCCAAAAAACAAATCTCAACGGATTGACTTCATATATGATTCAACAAAAAAATTAAACAACTTAGCCTGCAAAAATTTTATAAACGTAGAGAATTTTTTGCTGATATTGTAGGAGTTTTCTGTAAATTTTTTGGACGAACTCGTGCCTAACCATTAGAAGTCAGTTTGAGAAGAATATTCAAGGATTTTTAACCCAATTTCATCATTTTGAGCAATTAAACTCAAACTTTTGCCCCCAATTTATTAGTAATTACTTGTGACAAAATTTGAAGACTCAATTGTTGCTATGAACAGTGCTATGGGTAGTTGCAAAACTTCCAATTAACATTTTAATCCAAAATTGGTATCGATTGACGCGATTACTTTGTCCAAGAAAAATACGATTTAGGTCTTCTTTTAACACGATCTAATAGACAATATCTTAGTTATTAGATACTAGGTGCCGCGTGAGAACTAGTGATCTATGGTGGGGAAATAAATAACAAACTATGTCACCATTTTTTCACGCTAGCCCCAAAAGCACCAATTTTTGATCCAACTGCGAATATATTTTAGAATAAATTTTCCTATTGTTATTATTTTCCAAGCACGGTTAAAACTCTAATTTCAGAATCTAATTGACGCCTCACTGTGTTAGGCAAAACGGTTTAATGAAAATTTGCTCAATTCCATTTGCCCATTGCCAATTTACCAAAACCTTTTGGATCGTTCCTAGCTAAGTCCTGGTTTTCGTCTCGTTCACATTAATGGGAGCGTTCTAAGCTGGTATCATTTTGGTTGGTAATGTAGGCAACGAATGTTGATTTTTTGTCAATAATATCCGTTTGGTTGCAACTGACGATAATTATTATCGATTTTTGTTGAAAACCAGGCCTTGTTCTCAGACGCGTCGAAAGCATTTAACTGCAAAAATGTAAAATAAATTACACATTAATTGCAATGATACCCGTTACAACTCAATTGTTTGATATCCGTTCTGATAGATTACAAGAAAAAAAATTTATACAAATCATTCAATTTTTCATTAATAATACCGAACCTGCCAATTTACTCAAAACCAGTTTACCCATATGTCATTTTACCCAATGCCATTCTACCCAATATATCCAATTATATTGCTATTTAGCTATTTATATAGCCATTTATAAACCCATATATAACCCCATATTCGGTTGTAATAGTTTCATATCAAGTCTGACAGAACAATTAAATATATAGTCCGGTAAATCGTCGTTCTGGTAAATTTAACAATAAGGTAAACTAAAGTTGTGGCATTGGGTAAATTGGCATTTGGTATGGAAGGTTGTGTATAATGGCTTTGGGTAAGTGACATAGGTTAAAATGGACTTTGGTAAATTGTCCTGACACCTGACACCGGGCAAAACAACTGCTGAAAATATATTCATCAATATTTTATCTTCATTAAGCTTGAATAAAAAGCAACCTGTCCAACTAGATGTAAGTTCTGACTGTCGCTGCCGAGCAGTTTTAACGAGGCAAGGGGTAATCACTTGCGTAATTGGAATTTCCGATTGCTTGTACGGCTTTTCAAGGTTAGCATTATCATGTCACAATTAGTTAAAGTTAACCTAGTCAGCGTTTCAAACAAACGCTTGTAAGGCCTATTTTTCCACAAAATTCAGTGATAATTGTCGTCACTTGCAGCCAAAGGAACAATATCGACAAAAACTTTTGTCGATATTGAAAGATATAAACTTTTTTCATACATTACCAACCGAAATGTCAGAAATTAAGGCAACTGACACTTCCTGCCTGCAGAAAAAAGGTAAAACTGACCTGAACCGGTCAAAAACGAGCCTTCTTGCGTCGGTTATGTGACATAAGAGCGTTTTTATATAAGGATGAAAACAACAATTTCAATAACTTAATTAAAACTATGATTTATATTCATAATTTAAATAATATTAACGAATGCTTGGATGATTTATATAAGTTTTTTTCATGTACTCTATCAAAGAATTTCTCAGCAAGGATATCTGGCATTCGATTTGCAACGGGCTTCATTGCAATTTATATGTGTTTTATTTTCAACAAAAATTGATGATAATTATCGTAAATTGCAACCAAACGGACAATATTGACAAAAAATAGAAAATCGGCATTCGTTGCATACATTACCAACCAAAATGGTACCAGCTAACGCGCCGATTAATGTGAACGGGGCGAAAACCAGGACTTAGTCATGAACAATCCAAGAGCGCACAAACAAAAAATTACTAGCCAAAAGCGGATCATTATAATGGTCTGGATAGGTCTGATCATACGACTTTTCTCTCTCAAAAGCTCTTATCGTAACCAATTTTGAATTAGCATTAGAAACTGTGTACTTTAGGAATAAATGCTTTAGATTTGAAATATCGAATGGAGTGCCAATATTTGACATCGCACTACTGAAACTGATCAAACCTGCTGCCCACAAACGGGTAATTGAACTCTGTACCGTGGACCGGGATGTTATGACGATGCTAGACCTCCTAAGTTTGGGTGCGACTTCAGTCGAAAGTAGAAAAACACTCACAGAATTACACGATGTTTCTTTTTTCGAATCAGTGTTTAAGTATGCCAGTATCTGGAGCTTAGAAATTTGTCCGGAATACAATATTTGCGCCCTTCCGATTATCCCCGGAACCCAGTTGTGTTACGGCGATGGCGGGAGTCCACTTTACAGACCGAAATGTGGTAACGTGGAAAAGTGTTTAATGGGTGTCGCAAGTTATTCACATGTTTGTTCCAATGGAGAACATTGGGGGAAAGGACTTGAATGCAGCAGTGGAATTTATTTCGCTAACATTCCGTTTTTTCGCCAGTGGATTGAACAAACCATTTTCTACAATTAGTAATTAAAATTTTCACTTTTGTTAAAAATTGAGCTATCATTTACTCTCAAAAAACTTGATTGAATTCAAGCAAAGTGAATTCATGCAAATATGCACTCGATTGTATGTAAAGATCATAGCTTTTGCTTTTACATGTTTTTAATTACTCTTGAGGAACTGCATTTATGGCCGTGACTTTGAACGAATTAAGGAATTGACCAGCTGGAAAAATCAAGAGGCAATCGTACGCTTAAAGCGTAAGTTATTGTTAGAATACACATTCTAGTAAGTTAGTAGTGATCATAAGAGGCGGCTTGAAATGTCAGCTCAATATAAGATAGCACAGTAAGACTCTCGCAGTGTGGACCAGATGGCTCAGTGGGTACCACAAGATTGCAATCAGTTAGGAGATTGTGGGGTCGCAACCCGCAGAGGTCCCAATCTTCACTCTCACTTTCATGATGTTGCTATGTAATCAACATACCGAGTCAAGAGTTCGCCTAATAATTTTACTTGCCGATAGCTTTAAGTATAGTTCACCCTCAGAACGGCAATTTTAAACCCAACTGTTTTTCTCATTAGTGGAGATATTTTTCCTAATTTTGGCAATCGCCAGTGAAGTTCAGGCCTTTCTGTAACAAAACAAAATAGAGCTACTGTTTTAGAGCAGGATTTCTTTAAAATTTTCAACTGAACCTTCTTGTAAGAGGGCATCTACGTAATTGATTCATTGATCTGTTAATTAAAAATCTTTTAGGGTGTTTAGATTAACAACTTTTAAGAAAGCGTTCGTTTTGTTTAAGAAAAATCTTCCAGGTAATCGTTAACTAAAGATAATGCTATAAACAACCGTAGTTATAAATTCTTTAACAACAACCCGACAAAAGTATGTAAAATTAATCTATTAGTTCTATGAAACAATCCAATTTGGCTATAATATTTTCATGGAGACTTTTGTGCGTTCTACACGGGTCGAAGTTTGGCGGTGAAGTTTTGTAAGAAATTGCGGTGAAGAAAAAAAAATTTCACCGCGTATTTTTTACATCTTTTTGCGGTGGATCGCGATGAATTTAGCCGCTTTCTCGGCATGCTTACAAAACAGAAACTTATGTACATGGGTTCGAACCTCTCAGCTCTTGTATTTCTTCAACTGGTTATTTCAATGCGCAACTGTCACTTATTTTTATGACTTTTATTGTGATTTGATTTCAGGTTCAAAAAACGTTGGAAAAAAATGCGTTGAATTTTAGTAAGAAATGCAGTGAATTTCGCAGTGAATTTGTGTAAGAAATGCAGTGAATTTCGCAGTGAATTTTTGTAAGAAATGCTGTGAAATGCGATGATTTATTTTTTCGCCGCTTTCGTTGCTTTTCTTGCATTAATTTTCCACAAAAGTTGACACGGCAAATTTTTGTAAGAAATGCGGTGAATTCTGCGGTGAATTTTTGTAAGGAAAGCGGTATTTTTTTTCATTGCATGCAGCACAACCACCGTGTTTCTTTTTTAAAAAAATCAAGTTACAGTCACACAATTTAACTAACTACGCATACAGATATCACTTCAATTGAAACTGTATTTTTTCACAATACTTAAATGTGAGAAATACTTACGAATAAATGCAAGCGTAGCGCACTCATTCGTACGGTTTCCCAGCGCGTACAATCATGCCGCCAAGACGTCAGCGTAGCTTGCGCTACCTCAACCGAGATATAGGATGAAATCCATTTGATTATATTTTTATATATGGCAAAGTTCTGATCTAAAAATTTTTGTCTTTGTCTTAGTTTACTCTCAGTATGATCAGAAACGTTCCGTTAATTTTTTTTTGCGTCCACTAATGATTTTTTATAACTTTGCCTGCTGGCTAAAATCTCATAATAGAGCTTAATATGAGCAGATAAACTGCTTGTTCTATTGCTTGTTCAATGCAGGTATTGTCACATTAAACAATTGTTGATGGCATTGCAGCGGCAACAACATTGAAAGTTATTTTGTTCGCGACGACGATTTTAATATTTTATGCAATACTCAAAGCTGCTCCGCGAATCTAAGCAAGCAATTTACGTTTGGCTTTATGGAGCTTTATATTCAATGCAGAATAAAAGTGGTCAATTAAAAAGCCCCAAATCAATTATTCAAAGAGAAAACTAAAGAAACATGAGAACCAAATCATGTCAAAATTAACATGAGAATTGCAATAACAAAATATTCCGCCAAATGCCCAAATTGTGTCATTTCAAATATTAAAATAAACTGTTTGGTACTTATAGTTTCCATAAAAGGAATCATTTTCATACTTGAAATTTTAAGCTCGACTTAGGATTGTATCTTTGGGCTTCAATGTATGACTTTAAGTAGATTGCTAAAGTTTCGTTCAAATCATATCTGATTTTATGATTGCTAAGAACCCCACAGGCGAATTTTTGTGTTGAGCAACGCGGTCTCTCAAGAACTGGCATAAAGTCTCATTTTTTTGCCTCAAAACTGTTTTCTTTTGATGATTATATAACAGAAGCCTTGACTGACAATGGTTGTTTCATCCCGGGTCGAGGTTTTCGGGTAAATTTTTGTAACAAATGCGGCAAATGCGGTGGAAAAAAATTAACGGATTTCACCGCATTTCTTACAAAAATTCACCGCATCGACTTTTGTGGCAAATTAAAGTAAGAAATGCGGTGAATGCGCTGAAAAAAAAATTCACCGCATTTCACCGGATTTCACCGCTTTTCTTACAACAATTCACCGCATCGATTTTTGTGGCAAATTAAAGTAAGAAATGTGGTGAAAGCGGTGAATGCAGTGAAAAAAATTCTCCCCATTTCACCCAATTTTTACAAAAACCCACCGCATTTGCTTTCCAACGTGCACTCAATCTGATTTAAATTCACGAGAAATATCAAAGAAGTAAGTGACAGTTGGCGCAGTGGAATAAGCAGTTGAGGACCGGAGCTCAGATGTTGGCACCCCTGTTGGGACAATTTTTTTGTAAGAATACTGAGAATGCGGTGAAAAAAATAATTCACCGCGATTCACTGCATTCACCGCAAAAAGATGTAAGAAATCAGCGGTGAAAATCTTTTTTCACCACATTTCACCGTATTTCTTACGAAAATTCACCGCCAAACCTCGACCCGGGATTTGGTAAATCGTTTAGGCTAGTGTCTTCATAACTGTGCTGACCTTCGATAAAACGTGCCTCCTACTGTGCAACATCTTCAAGTTCACTGAATATCTTGCAATGGCTCTTGAATAAGCCTAGCACCCAGGCCGAGGTGTCTTATCAATTAGAGCAAAACTATTTAAGATTGCCAGTGAATGCGTGTAAAAGAAGTATTGCCACTTATAAACGCAGAGCTCACATAATCTCGAGCTGATCTTAATTAATTTTGCTTTAATCTTACAAAATTATGCTTTGAATTTAGCACTGATCTTTCGTAAGTTTGCGTTGAATTTAGCGCTGATGATAATTAATTTTGCGTTGCTAGATCTTAAATAATTAATTTCGATTTCGTTGCAGTTCCATTTATAAAGAATGTGGTTAGTGAGAAAAATAAAGTACATAGACATGCAGAGAGCTGGAAGAGGCGATGAGCATGCAATAGGTCAGTGAGTGGTTCCTGTCTCATAGGCAGAGGTTGTCCAGGCGTTAACTTAGAGTACGGTCAAAGCTTATAAAAGCATAATTTAAAGCTCTACACTTCGGAATGCAAAAATTAACGCTTTCACAGCAAAGAAATTTTCCAAAATTTTTCTAACTTCTCAATTTACCGTATGTAAATGTTACAACTTTTTTCAAAAACCCTGGGCCATACATGTTATTATTGAATTTGAAGAGAGGACGCCAAAAAATTAACAAATCGTAGACTTTAATTTCACCCTAACCATTGCCTAACACGGTTAAATTGAACTGGATACAAGGGAATCGCAATGTCGACGTAAAAAATGAGTTTTTAACAAAAAAAACCCCAACACATTTGATTATCTCAAATGGAAATATTTTCATTATTCTGGACTGAAAAAGCTGTTGAACAACAAAATTGAATTAGTTACTGTGACTATCAGAGTAACAAATATTACATCGGTAATCTAGAGTATATCAGATCTCGCAAAGATTTGCAACCGCTCCATCTAACTGTGTTGTATAGGAATTTCATTGCCAAGGATAGGAGATCAGTGGTGATAACTATACACTTTAGAAAAAACTCAACTTGGAAAGCACCTTCTCTTCTGTCGGACATAAAGTTTTATATTTTTAGCAATTCATTTTAGCAATTCATTCAGAACTGTCAACTATTTTTTGTGTAATTTGATGAAAAATAAATAAAACTCTTGAAGATGGTACATAAACATCCACCTGACGCCTAAAAGTACTCAAGTGCTCTAAACGAATATTTTATATTAAAACGAGTTGAGAAAGTGTTTGCAAAAACATAACAATCACAAAACATTACGTACAACATATCTACAAAACAAGCATATAATACAGAAATGAATTTTTGTTAAAGTTGAAGGGAAAACGTTAACACATCGGAGAATTTAAGATTACTCTAACCAACGTCTAACACATTTAAATTGAACTGGATACAAGGTAATGGCAATGTTGACATACAAAAATGAGTTAATAACAAAAATCCTCACACATTTGATTATCTCAACCTGATATTATTTTGTTAATCTGGACAAAAAATCGTTGAACAAGAAAGTTGAACTATTTATTGGGACTATAAAGTATTGAGTATTACATCGGTAATCTAGAGTATATCAGATATTACAAAAGGTAACCGAGAAATTGTAATAACCGGTGAGATTTGCAACGCTCAAAATAACTGTGTTGTTTAGAATTTCCTTGCCTATGATAGGAGAGCTGTGGTCACATTTATTCAATTTAGAAAACATCAATTTGGAAAGAAGCTGCACTTCAGTTTGAGGTAATGTTTTTAATTTTTGGTAAGTCATTTTAGCAATTCATTCAGAACTCTCAACCAATTTTTGTGAATTTTGATCAAATTAAAAAAAAAAACACTTGAAGACGGTACATAAATATCCACCTGACGCTTAAAACACTCAACTGCCCTAAACAAATATCTTTATAAGGAATGAGTTTAGAAAGTTTTGGTATAAACATAACATTCAAAAAAGATTACGGACAACATTTCTACAGAAAAAGCATTTAATTCTGAAATGGATTTTTGGTTAAAGTTGAAGGGAAAAACTACAAACCGGAGACTTTAAGTTTGCCCTAATCAATGTATAACAAAGTTAAACTGAACTGTATACAAGGGAATCGCGATGTCTACAGACAAAAATAATAAAAATTATTATCAAAAACACCAACAAATTTGATTATCTCAAACTGAAAATGTTTTGTTGTTCTGGACCAAAAAACAGTTGAACAACAAAATTGAATTAGTTTTTGGATTATTAGAGTATCAAGTTTTACATCAGTAATCTGGAGTAAATCAGATATCACTAAAGTTAACCGAGAAATTTTAATATCCGGTGAGATTTGGAACTGCTCAATTTAACTGTGTTGTTTAGGAATTTCCTTGCCAATGATAGGAGAGAAGTGGTTACAATTTTATATTTTAGAAAAAAATCAACTTGGAAAGTAGCTTATTTTTTGTTCGACATGATATTTTTCAATTTTTGCAATTCTTTTTAGCTATTCATTCAGAACTGTTAACTAACTTTTGTGAAGCTTGATGAAAATTGAATAAAGCATTTGAAGATTGTACATAAATATCCACCTGACG
This sequence comes from Convolutriloba macropyga, assembly GCF_964194025.1. Lineage (NCBI taxonomy): Eukaryota > Metazoa > Xenacoelomorpha > Acoela > Convolutidae > Convolutriloba > Convolutriloba macropyga. The sequence goes on along the minus strand of NC_134480.1, from coordinate 34,725,765 downwards.
CTAAAAAGTACTCAAGTGCCCTAAGCAAATATCTTTATATTCGTATGAGTTTAGAGTTTGTTTGCAAGAGAAATTGTCTCTGTCTTTTGTACAAATATTCTTTTACTTTGGAAGTTCTCCAAAGTAAAAGAAAATCTTCCAAAGTAAAAGAAATATGAATAGCTCAAATTTTAAAGAAAAACTTTTTGTTATATTCTATCGCCAAACATCATATATCGACGATTTTAATCAATGCTTGAGAAATTGATAGTTCCAACTGTTTTTTCAAGCCGTCTTCATAAGTTTTGATTATTGTTTTCGATTAGTTTCGCTAAAAAGTCAGCTAAATTGCTTTCCAATTAGCTTCAAATAATAGCTTTGCCTAATACGCTATGCCACAAATTTATATAACAACCATCCGTTTCAAAATTTTAGTAATCAGTTGTTTTGTGGCGCCACAGTAAAAATCAATGTGGGGCCGTAAATTGATACGCCCACTAGGCTGGTGGGTCAAAAATATCCATTTTCATCTAGAAAGACTTATCCCAGAAAATAAGAATTGATAAAGCTGAAATCTCTTTAATTAACCACTATTGCTACATAAATCGGAATAATTCTGTGTTTACCCCAACTCCCCTCGTGTTTTCATGTCCCCAGCTATATACAAATTCAGCGTTCCTTTTTACCTTATTACCATGTAAAAGCAGCATGTGCATCTGGTGCATCAAACAAATATGTCTACTGAGCTAGGGAGAATCCAAGCAGAATAGATCCATAAACTGAGAATTAAAAATTGACAGAAAAACTATGTCTGAAATTAACAATAATCAGCACAATTATTGCAGACAAAAATTAGATAAATCAAAAAAATTTAATAAAGCATAGATTTTAATTAATGACTGAATACTGAATAAAAGTAAATCAAAAAATAAGTTTTCCATTTGCTAATTGTAAGTTTTTTTTTCAGTTTTCCATTTAAGAAACGGTTTCATGTATGTATAAAAGCAACTAAAGGTACACTAGTCTACTTCTAATAGCTAGCTTTTGCAAGATCTCGCAATGTAACTTTTCACCTGGGAAATTTGCATTTTATATGATCGAGTTTAAGCGTTACCAGCATATAACTAGAAGGGTGTTTTCCCTTACTTTCTGATTGCCTCAATTATACTTAGACCATTTTCATGGGCTACAGCAGCAATTTTGGATTTTTTTCTAATTGAACAAATGAGTTGAAAGAAAAATAAAAGTCGTACATGGTGCCATAGAAGAACCGAACACATTTCAAAGATTTATAAGAAAAACGTGCAACCAGTGTCTCAAAGAAACAAAAATTTATAGAAGGTTTCATAAATGATAGAAATTCGAATCAAGTGGGTACTGCGAATCCAGAACATTGTTAGAAGTTTTCTGCGCGAAATAAGACAAGATTCATAATTTAGTGCCAATTAGAGCAAATAACGAGAAGAAAAAATTTATAAGAACCATGCAAGATAACAGATCGTATTGCAAAATCCTCTACAAAGAACTCGCAAAATTTTAACTGCACGAGTCGAGGTTTTGACGAAAATAAAGTAGGAATTGCGGTTAATAGCCAACGAAAAAAACTTCCATCGCATCTTTTAGCGACGAATGCGGTGAAAAAGTTATTTTTTTGTCAAATTTGCAATTTTTAGAGTTGAATTTTTGAAGGATTTGCTTTTTTTAGCGGCATATTTTTGTAAATTTGTCGGTTTTAGCGGACAAATTTATACTTTTACCGCATGTATCGGATTCTTCCAAAAAAACTGCTTTAAACGGGTTCGAACCTCTCACCTTCTCCATGTCAACAACTTAAAATTCCACTGCCCGGGTCGGGCACTTACTTCTGTGATTTTTCTTGTGAATTCAAATTAGATTTGATGAACTTTACATTGCGTTGAACTTTTGCGAGATTTGTGAGTTTTTTGCGGTTTTTTTATGTTCACAGCTTAAACGGCAAAAAAAGTAATTCATCACTACCAACAGGATGCGGTGAAAAAAATCACACTAA
>NC_134480.1:34716257-34718757 GCF_964194025.1 Convolutriloba macropyga | reverse complement strand
CGGGATAAAACGTCATTTTTTGACGAAAAACGGCTGAATTTCAAAATATTAGCATAAATTCTAGACAAAAAATTGGGATCTAACAATTCAGCAACCCTCCTCTATCTTTAGAAGTAAATCAATTACAGTACAGTTTAAAAATTTAACATACTTTAGCAAATTGACGAAACTTGGGTCAAAATTGACAAAAATTTGGTCAAAAATTTGAACAAAAGCAGCTGAATTACGGCTAATTTTCACAAAACTTTAAACCTCGTTAACTCCTTATAAAAAGCGAAAACTGAAAAAACCTTTCTAACTCCATATTATACGCTGGACGGGCTTTCTAGTGATACCACTCACTACGATAATTAAATCGATCGGTCAAAATTGTCTGAGCAAAAAATCTCATTTGAGTATATAGTTCCGCCTCTCAAAGAGGGGTTTGAACAATAATGCAATATCTGAACATTTTGTTTAATTTTGCTTGGTGTTAACCTTTTGAAATTGGAGATTGAAATGATTATTGTCCGTTTCTTTTTTGAAAATTTCCAAAAAGAGCTGATTTTGTCATTTTTACCGTTTTTGCCGTTTTTAATACTGATGAATAGGCAATCCATATTATTCATAGAATTTAAAAATAAGAATGCCATGATATACCATTGAATTTTTCACTGTTGAAAACAAATTCAGACATTCGGTTTTTTCTATGAATTTTATTCTGAACAAGGTAAAAAGTGACATGATCATAACATGGCCATTCATAAAATTATAATCTATTATTTCATATGAATTTTTCGCTAACATGAACCGCTCAATTTCTCACAAGAACACTTGAGCCGAGCTAAAAAGAACAATCCTATTACTTTCACTTGCAAAGTTGCGCACTTGGATAGAAACGTGCCAGGCCATAGCTAACACCTCCATTTCGACTTCCGGCCAAGACTCTCAGAATACAGACAAGTGTAAAAGAGGCATGGCCTTAGTTCTGAAACAGCGCCAAATTTGAACTTGCAATAGATTTGTTTAGCGTTAGGTCCGGATACCCAGGCCTAGGCCTCGACTTACGAAAAGACTTTAAAAGTCTAGTAGAGGGGAGGGGGTCAACATTGACTATAATTACACGGTCGAGCTTCCTAGTTAAAGTCGAGCTAATAGCTTTGCATGGGTCGAGCTTGTCTTTTCATAACGAAGAAAGTCCAGTTAGGGCCTTTTCATGGGTCCACCAATAGTCATTTCATAACCAACAAAGTCGAGTAAAGGTCTTTTCATGGGCCCATAATTAATCTTTCCATAAGTCTGCATTTTTCAAAATCCAAAATTTTTCATTTTTTTCTGCTTCTGTACATACAGAAGCAGAGCCAGTGTTATATAGCTTTGCACCAGAGCAGGCCAACTTAAGAAACTGTCAGAAGCATTAATATCTTCATCAAATCTTAAGATAAAGAGTTATGGAAGCTCAAGTATATTACCATATTACTTGATTCAATCAAACCAGCTAGTTTTATTGTATTGGTCCTATTCCCATTAGCCATGACAAAATTTCGGCGTTATTCACTTTGTTTTCCCCTCTAAAATTGTGAACGATCTTTTTCAAAAAATAATGCAAGTTTTTGAGGGATTAGTGGTTCTTCTAAGTCGTAAAAAATGAAGGAGCATATACGCTGACTACATTTTATGCAAAATTGCACGGACAATTTTAATGACAAAAAAAACAGACTGATGAAAAAATCAATGATGGACCCCTTAAAAGACTTTAACAGATTGAACATGAAATGAAAAAAATTACGCTCATTTTGATCGAGAGATCAATTGAATCTCTGAGCAAGCATTTATATGCCGAGGATGAACGTCGTTAAAGTTGTATGCGATTCTTACTAATCAGCCTAAATCTACTTTGATTTTTAGAAGATTTGCTGTTGTTTGCCTGTGAAAAGAAAACAAAAGTTTCAAGTCGTACTAGTCATACCATGTCACAAATAGAAAAATTACTTGTGTACAATAGTTTTATACTACGTATAACGTATTCCGGCAATTATTCCGGCAAAGAAAAGTTGGAAGAAAAGCAAGCTTTCTTTGTAAGAAATTAAAATACAGTTCAAAATTTTTATTGAAGCAAAAAAGTTGGATAAATTTTTATTTTTGTAATTGATCCATAATTAGCCAAAAATTAAAAACAAAATCAAGTTTTTTGGTTTGAATGTTGGGGGCGCTACCTAGCGTTCTATTGTTTTTGCAAAACCAGCATTAACTCAAAGGAAAACGAGCCCAAATTGGGATATATAGATCCTACCAACCACAAAAAGATCATGTATTCATCAAAAATTTGTGAATCATAGCAGAAGCTGACAGTAGGTGAGCGGATTCAAAGAAATCTTTAGTCCTTCAACGAAAATCCATCAAGTTGATTTTTTTACGTTGGTTCTGTTTTTTTTCAAAAAAAAATTTTCTTTCTTTCTCAAATTTGGTTTGAGGTTTATTTTTAACCAGCAGGGCATTCCACGCTTTACTCATTTTTGTA